>NC_090925.1:307318741-307943741 GCF_040938575.1 Ambystoma mexicanum
GTATATGAAATGTATTTTTTGGTGGAAATCATTGAGAGACTGAGCGTACATCCATTGATGTTCGTTGTAACCACCCTGTTTTAGATAATTGTTAATAAAACAGTAACTTGCCATCTTCTTGAGTTTGTCCGGTTATTTCGACTCAGAATTATTCCGGTGTAATCCCATCCATTACCATGTGCACGTTACAAGGGCCTTAAACTCACGTGGTAGCAGTGAGGATGGTTCCAGATCCAAACGAGTTTGACTTCAGAGTTTCGGATTATCGGGCATCCGCTGCCATCAGCTGGTAGATCATGGAGTTTCCTGTGGAGAGCAGCCGGTGGAAATAAACTTGCAAGAACAATCGAGATGGTGGGCAGGTCCCTCTTTGAAGAAATCCCTGCTCGGTTTCCATGGGTGCTCTGTGGACGTAAGGCAAAGTGGTTGGATTGGAGGAAGAGTCGATATCGAACGCCTCAAGTTGATTAAACCGTTGTAAGTAGACTAAATAGATTAAGGGAAATGGCATTATAAAAGGGAGGGATTGTGATATTTTTGGGTAATGGGAAATGCTGTGTAGATAAAGGAACGCCTAAGTAATCCTATTTCAAGGGGGACAGAAGAAGATGTCGCAAATTCCAGTCGAGAGACTGAGCGTACGTCCGTTGATGTTCGTTGTAACCTCCCTGTTTTGGATAATTGTTAATAAAACAGTAACTTGCCATCTTCTTGAGTTTGTCCAGTTATTTGGACTCAGAATTATTCTGATGTAATCCCATCCATTACCATATGCATGTTACAAGGGCCTTAAGCTCATTGCTTTAGACTTTTATTGATATAAAAGAAACCCTGACTATCCCTATCTCTAAGAGTGGTTTCCTTGTCCTGTGTCACAACCTTCTTCTATCCCTTACACTAAAACTAAAGACTAATATAAAACTACAGAAAGTTCCTTCTCCAGGAGAATGACTCCCTTCTCCTTGTACATGGGTGACTTTCCACAAATGTCCTTTTATAGACAAATGCCACAGGGAATGACTCCCTTCCCCTAGCTGTACTTCCAGCACTTTGCACCGTCAACCTTCTGGACCAGGAGAATGGCTCCATTCACTTGGTAATGGTCTGCACTTTCCACTACAGTTCACAACAATGCCTGGTGGAATTACTCCCTTCCCCTGGTATCTCTTCAGTGTACTTGAAAGGATTCCATTTTCTCACCAGGAGAATGTCTCCCTTCTCCTGGTGTTTGAGAGTACTTTTACAAATTGGGTTTTATCTTGGTATTCTTCCACTGGATCTACAAAGTCCCAACTTATATCAGAGTCCCAGGCCCTTCTCTGGTGGTCAGTTTGCTTATCTCCACCACTGGAACGAGGAAGGTTTCCTAGGATACACTCTTAGCTTTTGTTTTGGTACCAGACCCTTCTCTGGTGGTCAGTGGGCTTATCTCTGCCACTGGTATGAGGAAGATTTTCCTGGATGCACTCTTTGCTTTTGTTCGGGTCCTGGACCCTTGATGGCCCTCTGCTAGGCTTCCTGTTTGCCCGACATGAAGCAGAGACCTGTATACACCCCCACATCCCTACAAGTCTGTCCCTGCTTCCTGATACGTTCTGGGACTTGCTTGCATGCCGCAAGATAACTTGGGTTTATCTTGTTATTCTTCCACTGGATCTACAAAGTCCCAATTTATATCAGAGTCCCAGGCCCTTCTCTGGTGATCAGTTTGCTTATCTCCACCACTGGTACGAGGAAGGTTTCCTAGGATGCACTCTTAGCTTTTGTTTTGGTACCACACCCTTCTCTGGTGGTCAGTGGGCTTATCTCTGCCACTGGGACGAGGAAGATTTTCCTGGATGCACTCTTCACTTTTGTTCGGGTCCTAGACCCTTGATGGCCGTCTGCTAGGCTTCCCGTTTGTCCGGCATGAAGCAGAGACCTGTTTTCACCCCCCACATCCCTACGAGTCTGCCCCTGCTTCCTGTTACCTTCTGGGACTTGCTTCCATTCTCTCCAGGGACTGGGGCCGGTCTCCTTCCCCCTTCCTGCAGCCGTCTGCTTCGTCACTGCTTCTGTGGTGGCTCTGTGTGTTGCGGCTTCTTGCAGCCTCTGCACTGTTTGGGGACCGTGCACTCCACCTTCTCCTGGAGGTCATTCCACTGCCTCGCCTGCTTCCCTCTGGGCTTGGTCCTGCTGATGCAGGACCCATCACAGACTCTCTCAGCCACTCGCCTGTGTCCTCTACAGAGCCATCTCTTTGGGTTGAGTGCGGACTCCGAAACTCCTGGGTTCTCTGACGTGGAGGGAAGGACCTGGGTCCTTCTTCTCTTTCTTTTTATGGGGCTCACTCCGCACAAGCATAACGTCAACACTTGTTGTCAATGGCTCATGGGCATTCCTCATACTAACTGTGAACCACCTCGTCTCAGTACGAGGACTGCCAGTAGGCCTCATGTTTTCTGTGCTCTTCTTCATCCCAGTAATTGCTGCCTCAGTTGTACCCCTGGCGCTCCAAAAATACATTGATTGACTTTCACTATAGTAGTTTGAAATGGAGGGAGGGGGGCTAAGGCATGTGGGGGTGAGATGTTACACAATGGTTTGCAGTCAAGGTGGTTGTCCTTATCCCCAGAGGGGGAGTCTCTCCCCATGTGGTCCTCCCCCATTAAACCATCCCTACGGGGACTATTGGGTAGTGGCCACACCTCCCTATCCTCATGGGAAAGGGCTCCACCTTCAGGAGAAGTGACAATACCTGGCAAATCGTCACACAGGATGATCAGTTCCTAAAGATTACATGAATTACACCTCTTTGTTATGATTGGATTAGCTAATAGGGATTCACGGTGCAACATATTAAACTGTGTGCAGAAGGACTAATCCTTTACCATCTGTTTAATCCAGAATGAATGAACTTTTGAAATTACACTGAAGGGTACGTCACTACAGCCTGAAGGAGCAGAGCCTGACAGACCACAAATCACACAAGACTTGAGACTGCTTTGGTAAGAGAGTATGCAGATTTAATGACTAGGCCATGACTGTAGTTCTAGTCTATGAGCCTCATTATAAATTGGCCGGTGCAGAATTACTGTGCCGGTATTAATGTATACCGGCACGTTTCTGCACCGGCCAACTACAAGTTTGCCAGTGAGGTGCCTGAATTACCCCCAGCTCTTAGCTGGGGGTAATTCAGCCACCTTACCGGAAAAACTTGCTGGTATTACCGATGCCAGTAATACCAGCAAAATCTCTCATGGAGTCCAATGGGACTCCATGGAATGGGGATTAAATCTGACACATGCACTCATAATCCAGCTGTAATACCGGCAGATTGAGTGCCGTTATCAGTATTTCAGTTTGACGGTATCCTGGCGGATTTACTGCCAGGATACCAGCAAACTTGCAATGAGTACCTATGTGCCTATTAATTAGCCCTTTGCCAATATTTTCAATTCTGATTTTTAATGCTTACTTCAATAATTTAGAAGGTTACAACTAAGCTTCCCTAGAAACAAAAAGCAAGCAACTTTCAGATGCTTTCACCCTGAGACAGGAAGCGGGTCATGAAGCTAAAAGGTGGCACTTGCACATTTTTCCAAATTCTGATATTTTTACTGCTTCAATATTTTGGGGGCTGGAATATGCCATTTCTACCAATATTTCCAAAATATATTGTCCTTTTCCGTGGTTGCAGCATTAAGAGACACCCATGTATGTTTGTTAGGTTAGCCTTCCACCTTTCCCTGTGCTAGTGCAAGACTGAGTTTAGAGTGGTACATGTTTTGGCACAGCTCCAAATATTACCCGTGTTGCCACTCCTATCTTTTTGGCTAGGATAAGTGAATACGTCAAAACACAGAGGCAGGGCGAGAGGAATCCTTACAGGAGGATTTAAGATGCTTTACCTGTATACTTTTAATGCAAAGTCGTAGAAAGTTGTTCTTAGTAACTGCCCAGAGAAACCATAGACTTTTTGACAGGCTTTTAAACCCTTTCCACTGGATGGGTTATTCAGGTTATCCAGAAGTTGATCATTATAAACTCCCCTGTCCCCTGGCTTGCTAATCCACAGCATCATAATTATGAGCATGATTTTAAGCTTTAATGGGCCACAATGGCTACTACACACAGGGCCTCATTCTAAGTCTGGCGGGCTGGAAATAAGGGTGCCGGTAGCAATGTACCGGAACCCTTTCTGGGTTGCCAGACTACACCTATGCCTGCAGGGGCTGTTGCTCCCGGCAGATCTGACCTGCCAGGGGCACTGGCCCTGCAGGCATGGTTTTCATGGTCCTGTAAGACTCCACGGGAATGGGGCCTTACACTTTCCGCTGCCTAACATCCCGATGCAACCGGGACTTGTAACGTCCCGGTTGCATCGGGATATCAGGCGGTGGAACGGTATTACGTGTTTGGCGGCAACCCACCAGTAGCATCGGCGGATTACCGCCGAACTTGTAATGAGACCCACAGTGTTGATTCATTGTAGGTAGCGTTATCGTTTTAGGAGTTAATAGAATTGTGGGATTCTGGGTATCTACTCAACTATTTTATTGCTAATATTAGGAACCGTATATTCTTTGACTATTCTATTGTAATGTTCATATTATCTCTACAAGAGGATACATATGCATACATTCTAAACAAGCGTGTTTCTATTTAGCAGTATAAAAGAGACTACATTGCAAGTGCAAATACTTGTTGGTTTAGTTATACAATTGTGTAGGGAAGATATTGATAGCATCAAATATTTATCATACACATATACGTGTAATAGGCATTTGGATACAGACACTGTAGAAGGTAGATCCATGACAATATTGCTGTCCAATAGGAAGCCTGGCAGATGCTCAGAGGTGGTAGTTTCATTTGCCCCAAAGTGCAGCGCCCACCCTTTTCCAGAGCTTTGTGTGGGTACAGCAATAATTTCTTCTGACAAACCTGCCACTGCCTAAAATGGGCATTTATATCACCTTTGAGGTGGAAGTTGGACTCTGGCATGCAGTGTATGATGTAAATCATGACAGTGTAGCCAGGATCCCCTGAGCTTTCGATTGATGTGGCAGAGAGCGTTTCTGAAGAAGAAATAATGTCCACAGGCGTCTTGCTTGTGAAAACAGCAGCCTTTGAGGGAGAGTTACAGTTGAAGCGGATTCAAGAGCAGCTCTGTGGTGCTGCTTATAGACTGCCCACTGTGTCGTCCAATGTATGTTTACAGTGCCTCAAGTACCTGATTCTTCCACCGGTATCTGTGGCCCTAGTCGCGGTCGGCAGAGCGCTCTGGGATGACATGCGGCATCCTGATTTCAAGACTCAATTGAAACCCGCTGCTCACCAAAATCAAAGTCAGCCGGACTCTAGATCTGTTTTAAGCTTGACTTAAACTTCACCTATTGGCCAAAGAGGGAACTCCGTGATCCACCTTCCTGGACCCCACCATTCCCTTCAGTGCTGCGTAATAATATTGTGATTCCTTACCAGTGGTCTGCGTTACACCCAGTCATACTCTTCCCAGCCCTTGTATTTACTATATGAAGGCCTCTGCCTTCCCTCAGAAATCCCCAAATCCATTCCAAAGATTCTTTCCAACCCTCAATCCTTCCATAAAAGAGGGTACCTATCTCCTCACTTCCCAGTGGGACTAGGTGTAATGAAGATTACAGGTTAGTTATTGTGGCACTACCCCCCAAACACCTCTTCCTTGTCCTTACTCTATGAAGATTCAACAACAAAGAAATCAAGGCCATCAGTGCTGCACACCATGTGACCTTTTAATTAAAACAGGGACATTCACAGAGACATAGCGAGCAGAACCATATGGGCAAACTACCATTGCCCTGTGCCTGGCGAATATCTAAATTGTAAGTAAGGGTCGAGGGAAAGGCGAGGTGGCTGCTCAACAAATCAGACCAGATCTTGATACCAAGCTTAAAGTCTCTGGAAACAACATCCACTGTATCAAGAAATCAAACGACCAGCTCAGCCAGTCAGTTGTCCACCCCTGTCACCATGAGGGAGTGAAGATTAGCTTCCACCTACTGTAACAAATTGGATTCTGCCTCACTGGAGTACAAGGAGTGACAAGGGATAAAATGGCCCACTCAGCCCTCACGTTTCGACAAACCAAAACACAACGCAATCATCAAGGTAAAATTGCAACAATCAAGAGATATACCTGTTTCACCTTTTGTGGTAACGTGGGGAGAGGGAAGGCTATACTCTCAAGAGTGATGTGAAGGTGAACCAGTGGTGACTCAAACACAGTATCACAGTTCAAAATAAAGGGAATGGCCAATTAAGGTTCTATAAAAAAATAAAAATGTTATTAAAACACAGCATCTGCATGTAGAACGAAAGGGATTACTATACTAATAATAGAGATGAGTCAACAGACGGGAGAAAGTAGCACTCAGAGTGTAATTCCAGGGATGGTAGTTAATGTATTACCACAAAATAGATATTGGGTTGAAAACAGGGACGATCGTGATCTGACCCGTTTCAAGGGCCTAAGTGGACTGTGGGGGCAGCTCAGTGTCAATAGTGCCTGGGTTCAGTTCTTGGTGGGTTGACGCATCCGACCATGTGTCGAACGATGATGCTAGCTTATCAGGATCGGTTCGGGCATGTAGGATTGTGGAGGCCCCGGCAGCAACTAGGCGTCGAGTAGGGGCGAATGCGGGTGCTCTGTGTGCATAAACGGAGGTGGTTCAATGATGCAAGTTGGAGCAGTCCCAAGAATGCTTCGTAGTTGGACAGGCCAAGTTGGGTTTTAGCCATTGGGAGGGTCAGAGAATGACACTCCAGCGGTTTGAGTCGGCGGGTGATGGTCAAAGTGGTGATCAAGGGTGTATTGATGCGCTATCAATGAGGCAGCAGTTGTCGGGCTAGCTGGGCCAAGCCGTGGTTGTAACCAGGGTCAGACTGGGCCATAAAATTGCCTCAGGCATCAATGAAAAAGTGGTCCACCGTTGCACATGTCTATTCATTCCTTTTGTGACACTGTTGGAATAGGGGGAGTTTTTTTGATGAAGAGTGATGCAACACTGGTGAAAACTACCAGCAACAAAGTTAATTAACTTTAGCTCATCAAACTGACACAAATTGGCCAGAAAAGTGGCCACTTTCACCCAAAATATGGGCCCCAACAGCATTTTGTGTTTTTTTGTTTCGGCTATGGGCCTATTGCCCTATAGACCGGTCCGAGCCTGGTTGTAACCCCCGGTTAGAGTCAGTGAGTGACCCTCCAGAGATTCTGTTCAGGTTCCGGCATTGAGCAATTGCTTCGCTCCTAGGAGGTGGCGTGCTTCGGTAGGACACGATACAATGCCGAGTGTGTTTGGATGCAGTGCAATATTTTGGCTGGTTGGAGGAATGCTGACACCGCCTTCCCTATTGTTCAGGATTCAGGGAACACATAGCAACCAGTTTGGTGTGGAAGAACAGGGAGCTTTGGCTGGTCTAGCCCTCTGGTTGCTGCGAGGCCTTCGCAAAGGACTCGAGGACAGGATACTCCAGTTCAGGGTCTGCTGTTCTGGCTCAGAAGATCTGTTGCAGGGTGGTTGGTCCTGAGTCACAGCACTGGTCACTTCCGATGTTCCCTGGGAGTGGTTAGGGGACCGATCTTCCTTCTTTCTTGGATGGCTCTTTCTTCACCTTAGGCTGAGGACTTTGGACAGTGCAGCAGTCCAAAGGGAAGTCCTGGTCAGAATGTTTAGAACTTCTCTTCAGCCTTAAAGGATCCTTGAGGTACTGAGGAAAATCTGCTGAAATGGAGCAAACACCTTTTTAAGGGCACAAATACCCAGGTGATTGGTCTAAAGCTAGCCTGCTTAGTGGACCAATTCCTGCTCCTGGCTGGAGTGGACTTCAGCCTGTTGATGTTGCAGCCAAAATGCTTTGCTTCAGAGTAAGTGGAGGAGACAAGTAAGGGATAGACAGTGAGAAACAAGATGGTGGAAGGCTTCTTCCAATGGCAAGAGCACTTCTGCCCATCATACTGCTGGCCCTTCACTCCTACTGACAACAAAGACCTTTAGGCATGAAGCACCCTGGTGTGAGGCTTCTTCTCCTGAATGAGTGTGCTCCTTTGATACCTGGTCCAGGACAGCTGTCTTCTGTGTGACTAGCTCTGGGGCAGGGTGTTACTGGCCTCACAAAGAGAATCAAAGAGAGGCTGGGTCCTCTAGGTTTCTGTCCTGGCGTGTGGCAATATCGGCCCATCTGACCAGAATATGCATTCCTTCAACCACGAGGGTGACTCAAAGGAGCTGACATGTGCAATATCAATTGGGATGTGGCAGCCATGATCCTAAGTAGCCCCATGCACTATGCCTAAACCCAGGCATAGCTTATTCTTAGAGTTTACCCTGCCACCATCATGGGGTACTCATGATCATTGTAGTTTTGGTACAGGGGGAATACCTTAAATGCCACCCCTGTGCTGCAGTGACGGTCGAGTGGGCATCATGTGACCTTTGAACCAGCCCTGCACCATGAGGAGAGTAGGCGCTGTGGATCAGGCTACTGATGCGGCAGGGCACAAGTACACTATGCTTTTGGAATGGAGCTGCGACACAGAATCTGGTTAGCAGAGTACCTCTTTGAAGTAGGAAACACCTGCATCTTTTTATGTACTAATAAAAAACAAAAAGGCCAGGGCTTTGCACCCTTGCCAGATGGGAATTCCGTACACCCACAAACATAGTTGCCATGCAATCTGTTGCAGTAGCCTGGATCTGGTGACCCCGTCTGCACATATAAACCACTGCTGTCAAGTTGTCAGAGCAGACCAAGACCCCCCTGGCCCTGCAAGTCTTCTTGAAATTTACACAGAACTCAAAAACTGGCCTCCAGCTCCCTCCAATTGGAAAACATCCTGCCCTGCAAGGGAGAGCAATAACCTTAACAAGTCATGGACCAAATGACTGCTCCAAACCCATTGTTCTGGCGTCAGTGCCCATATTCAGTGATAGTGGGGAATCCAATGGGAAACCTTCCAGAAGATTCCCTGGGACTAGGAACCATTGAAGAAGAGTCTTGAGTTCATCTTAGATCAGGATCCTCTCCTTAAAAATCATGGGCGCAAGGAAGCCACAGACGATGAAGGTGGGACACCAGGGGACGCATGTCCTGGCTGAGGCATTGAGGGTCTGACAAAGTTTGAGGACTTTTCCCCTCAGGGAGGCAGCTCTGTCATATGGCAATGGAACTGTGAGGAATTCGACCATCCGCTCGGTAGGTGTGCGCTTGGCTGGGCTTTTTTTAAATGGAATGATGGTAGACCAAGCTCGAGGGGCTAATCTACACACATTTTTATATGTTCACACCATGACAAATGCATAGACCTGTGTAATCTGGGTGGACACATCCTACAGACACAGTCTGCCCACCATATTGAGTTGGAATGTGACAGCCAAGAGTACATTATGTCCTTTCCAGGAAGAGGGGGAACCAAGCTTCCCCCTGCCATAGACAGCCTGATTAATTAACAAAGACTCCATGGATCCGCCCTGCTCTTTTGTTGGGTCATGCAGGTGGTGGAAGTGATTAATATACCAATAAGAGGGTACTTCAAACAGGCCCACATGGGGCCTGGCTGCAGAGGTTAACAAATGAGACTGGAATCCCAACAACCTTTCATATGTAACTGTGTCACCCTAAAGCCAGCTCCTGCCCTCGGTATCAATGACAGTGAGCTGTAATTTCTGAGACTACATGTTTACAGTAGGCCACCCCAGTAGGGGTAAACCATTCATAAGGTTGAGAATATGGGTTGCAGGAGCCAGAGAGTCTGGATTTACCGCATATTCAAGGGAGAACTCCCACCTAAAGCAGGAAACATAGAGAGATCCATTAACCATAGAGACTATGTGATCAACAGACAGGAAGAAGGTTGGGACTTCGTATTACAGGTTTTCATCCTTTGCCTTTCCTGTTGCAAAGCACTCTGGTTATGACCTCGTGCATTCAGGAGATTGCTGGTAGGGACCCCAGGAATGGTTCATTAAGGTAAGCTTAGCCTACACCAATCACTGTGGCCCACCTTGCTTTAAAATATGAATGAGCCACTCTTTTGGGAGTTCATCTGACGTCTTCACCAGAAGCAGAAAGAGGAACTCATCCTTTGACCCTGGCTGAAGGTACAGTCTGCCTTACATCTTCCTGCCAGTGAAGGAAGGCCAGGATTTCCAAAGAGGGAAGCAAGATCCCTCCCCTAAACATCTCCCAGGCAACAGAGGGAAATCCAGAACCCAGAGGCCCCTCTAGGACTGGTACCCAGCCAGCACAGCATGCTCGGCTAGGCTCTGCAGCAAGCTTCCTGGATAGGGAGTGCCAGAAGGTCTCTGAACCTAAAAGCAAGGACAAGGCAGCTGCCTCCAACACACTCCCCAGCTTTGGGCCACCCACCTTAAAGGACAGCACAAGCCCTTTGAAGAAGCTGGGAGAAGTGCCTCAATGAGCATCTACCGTCTGCCACCTTAACATTTTCGAACTGCAACCAACTGCAATGTTGACCACTGTCAAGTCGCTTAAAGACATCCAAGATGTCTGGACCAGTGCTTCAGAAACACTGATCAGCACAGAGACAATTCCTGACCCTGAGCCACCACTGTGCCAACCCGTAGCTGTTCGTCCATCTTCGTTCCCCGAACTGTCTTGCTGCCTGATACCCGCAAATGAATCCCATCTTGAACTCTGTCCCAGAAGCCTGCAAAGACCCCTGAAGCCGAATCGACCCTGCAAGCACCAAGAACATCTACAGCACAAGGTACATTGTGGATTGGTCCCCCTTGTCCTTCCCAGAAGCCCCCTAGAGACATTTTAAGACCCATTGCTCCCTTGGTGCTGAAGCCAAGTAAACTAAAACTGTTGTGATTATTAACCATACCGACTACACTCCTGTCAGTATCCAGAGTGCATCCCTTTTCCTTCTTTGAAACTGTCTGTCCTCTGCATTCCTTTACAGATTGGGTTGCATTTCGTGGTGTTGCTAGAACTGTTTGTTGTGATATAAATAAAGTATATATTATTTATACAACCTTGACTGGACAGACTGTTTTATCATTGTGTAATAATTGTATTATCGCTATGTTGCAACTAACCAATGATCCACGACCTTTCTAAGAAGAATATGCTGTTCCGTCCACGTTACCAACATTGGACAAGGAGATTTATAATTTGCTGGTTATTCCAATCTCTTTGGATCCCTTCTTGTGTACTAGAGGTGTGGGGCTGATTGATGGTTTAGAAACCGATGTTCACCGTTGGACCACTGGTGCCCCGTAAGTTGATTTGTCACAGGAACCATACATCTGTCTATATAAAGGTCAGCGCTTATAATCTGTAACCTCTGGTTCGGCTTCAGGTAGGGCTTTGCCAGACTGTGAGCATATACATAATTACAAGTTTGTGAGAGAAGGTTCTCCACCTAATCCTGAGTTGAACCCTGAATCATCCAATCGATCAGGTAGGGGTAGAGCCTCACGCTTGCCTCATGCAACAGACCCATTAAATGAGCCATGGTCTTTGTGTAACCTCGAAGAGCCAATCTGGGGCAAAAGGCTGGACCACTAACTGAAGATGCTGTGGCCCGATCGTGGGATGGGTTAGATTGGGATGTGGACATAGGAATTCATCATGTCCAAGGAAGCTAGCCAGTGCCCTTTCATGATAAGTAATAATTCCCTGAAATATTTCCATGTGTAAGGGAATTTCATCCACAAAGCATTCACTTCCGTCACCAGCCTGAAACCCCCTGAGGTCTTGGGCATTAGAAACATTACAGAGTAGCACCTAATCCTGCTCTCTGACATCCTAATGCAGAGCCTTCAGTGCCCCTTTTAAAGGGCTTCACTTCATCCCATGGAACTGGAGTGATCTGAGGTTCTGTGTCTAGGAATTTCCATGAACTCTTTGAAGTAATCCTCCTAGATCATTTGGATTAGCCATAGGTCAATCATATCTTCCTACTGATGGCAGAACTGCAAAAATCTTGTGCCCACCTATTACCGGACACTGTTACATCAGAACTGCTGATTTTTAGCATTGACAATATTTGTCATGGATAGGGCAGGGGGAGGTATGCGTCGGGCCCTTAAAGATGGTCAGCCTTGGCCAGCAGATGAGTGATTGGGAAGGTTGCTGCTGTGATTTGTACGAGACTTCTGGGGATGAGATCAAGCATTTTGTTGAACAGTGTCTGTATATTTGTCTGTATATTTGTCTTGCTTGTGGTCCTTGTCCACATATTCCTCCAAATCATCCCCAAACAGCCTGGCCCCAAGGAAGGGTAGATTTAATGCTGCTGATTTCTGGGCACCACCTAACTTCCAATCGCAGATGTGAACTTGTAGCAGCTATAGAGGAATCCATGCAGTTAGCCGCATTGGCACTCCATCGAAGGTGAGATCTGACAGAAAATCCACTTGAACGCGCATTGACTCAATCAGTCCTAACAAGTCCTCCCAGACTCCAACAGATCACATAAGTATTGGAATTCTTCTTACTGTGAATTGTAGGTGCATGCCGTCATAGCCAACTGTGCACCTACAAAGTTCTTTTTGAGGGGCAGCAGCCATTCTGCGATATGTCTAGTCACTCAGTGCTGCTTCTTCTGAGGCCATTGAGGGGCTTCCCATGAGGATGGATAACAGGGAGTCTACCTCTGTGGAAACAGGCATCTTCGTATCACGATCCAGGGGATAATGTTTATACCCCCTTTTCACCTCCTCCTTGAATTGTTGGTTCCTTAAATTTGATGCAGGTGGCTATGTGGGACAGACCTTTAGCAACCGCCTTGCGATACAGGAGCTTTCTCATGGGTTTGGAGGCCTCCTCTTACTTAGAGGAGGAAGACGAAGAGGTTACCATCTTATGCTTTTGGACCGTCTTCTGGCAGCTCTCTTGCCCCAGTGTTTTGTTAATGGGAGATTTAAAAGAAATCTAATTTTCTCTCATTCCTCTGCTTCCTCCCAGTAGAAGGGCACTCAGAGGATTCAGATGATGAATAAGAAGAAAGCTCCACATGTTTAGC
Source organism: Ambystoma mexicanum (assembly GCF_040938575.1). Classification (NCBI taxonomy): domain Eukaryota; kingdom Metazoa; phylum Chordata; class Amphibia; order Caudata; family Ambystomatidae; genus Ambystoma; species Ambystoma mexicanum. The sequence goes on from NC_090925.1 coordinate 307,331,760, forward strand.
TTGGGCCATCACTTTACCCACGGTTACAGCCAGGCCAAGAGAGCATAGTAGTAAGCCCACCACCAGCATCGTAGCAACGCTTGTAGTGAGAGAGGACCCTGGCTGGGTGAGCCCAAGAGGAACAGTTAGGGCCAGAGTCAGACCGGGGCATAACATTGTCTCGGGCACCAATGAAAAAGTCCCCCACAGTTGCAAATGGCAATTCATTCCTTTTGTGACATTTTTGGATCAAATGTGATCTAAAGTGTGCAATTTTAAGACTATGTATTTAGCAACAATGGTCGGAACTACTAGCCGCATAGTGAAGTGGATATCTGTGAAAGTTTTGAATTTAAAAGAACAAATGGAGAAATTACCTTATTTTTTTAACTAAAAAACAAAAATTACTTTTTGCTTTTTCGAGTTTTTTTCATAATGCGGGGGCAGGCCCCCACACTCCCTTTACCTCCAACGTATACCCTTACCCCACCCCACCTATTATTTACTCTACATTAGGGATGTAACGGTATAACGGTATACCGTTAAAGATACCGTGAACCACTTAATTGAACAATAATAACCGTCACATTGTTTATACCGTTATACCCTTCATACCGTTAAGTGTGCTTTTCAATCTGATTTGGAAAGGCTGCAGTAAGCAAGTGCTGCGCAGTCTTGGTCTTGCACTGTTGGATGTGCCGTCTGCCAAGTAGTTTCAGTTGGAGCAGTTTTTAATGCCATTCCATAAACCACACGTACCTTACACAAAATCAATATGTTAGCAATGGGAAGAATAGATACAGTGCCAAGAAGGAAAAGGGTTTACTTTGGGGTGGCGGCTTTGGGGTTTATATATTTATAATGGATAATGTTCTCTAAACATATGGCAATGGGGGATTTCCCTGGTTGTATCATTGAATTTACATATAATAAGTCACACTGCGAAATTCACTCATCTCTGTGGGTATTCCCTGCTGCCATACCAAAGGGTAACATGTCAGTGATTACTGAACACCTTTTGGCCCGCAAGTAAACTAAAGGCTGTAACGTAAAAAGAAAGTGCGTGTGTGTATGTACACAAGCGTATACTACCATCAGCCTCCATTGATCTGTGGCATGCAGGTTATCAAGATGGCAACATGTTCATCTTCACCAGTAGCCAGTGGGGAAGCAAAAAGCCTAAATGACCACTTAAGAAAAGCTTTTCAGTTTGCTGTGCCAGTTGCAGCAGGCCTCCACCCCACCCCACCCCCTCCTCTCCATACGTGTGTTTGTGTTTGGTGGAAGCAAGGCATTTCAGTGGAAAGTATGTTGAAAAGCCCAATTCTGGCCCTGGGTGCCTGGTTTTGTTTGTGATGATAAATCTGTCAATTTATGACCTTTTAGAAAATATTTGTTAAGATCAGTTAACTCCACCTGCTATACCGCGATAACCATGATATACCGTCATTTGGCAAGAAGGTTATCGTACCATCATAAAACGAATACCGTGACACCCCTACTCTACATATACAAAAAACCTACAATTTTCATTCAAAAAAGTTTGGTAATTTCTCCTTCAGTTTATTTGTATTCGTTTTTTTCTATGGATTCCTAAGTAACTCATCAATCTGGCCCACACTGGCCACAAAAGTGGCCCACTTTGAGCAAGCAAACGGTCCCACACAAGCATTTCACGTTTTTGGTTCAGGCAATGCCCTATTTTTTTTTCCTTTATTTATATTTTACCATACAAAAACACATAAATCAGTTAACATAGAACAATCAACCAACATTGCATTTAAAGGTAACCGAAACTAACAGCATAAAAAAAAACTCCCAGACCTTAGCATGTAAGCGCAATTTCCCCTGTCTTCTGTAGATCAGCTTTTTAATAGCCGCCAAAGAAACCATCTCATCAACCCAATCATCTGAGATTGGCAGGGTCCGGGACTTCCATCCCCGCAAGATCATTTTCTTGGCAATTGATGCACCCCTAAACAAAAACTTTTTCTCTAACATGGATAGATCCTCAAGTAAGACACCACAGGCCAAAACCATTGTCCTAAAATCCAAGTCAATACTGCAATTCAGGACCCGTAGACACATAGTACAAACCTCCTGCCAAAAGCCTCTGACCCGAGCACAATCCCAAAGTAAATGTTCAAGAGTGCCAACCTCCACATCACAACACCAACACACATCAGAATCTGACATGCCTCTGCTCTTGAGTCTCTCCGGACACCAATAAACCCGGTTGAGAATCTTAATTTGCCTAAAGCGTTCACCCAAACTAGTCGAGCAGAGTCTCACATTGGCACACATCTCAAGCCACAAATCCGCAGTGATCTCACAACCCAGCCTTCTACTCCACTCATCCAAAAGACCAATATTCCAATTGTAGCTAGCAACAATTCAGCGATACACTTTGTTCGCAATACACTGACAGGCCACCGTGAAGAATTCCAAGCTCACAGACTCGTTCCCATCAACTTCACCAATGCTTCTCTTTAATTTCCTGTAATCGGCAACTTAAAGATTTTCAATAGTGAAATGTGCACATAGCACATCAAAATCAACCCACTCCCCATCCCTGTAGACATCGCTAATCCAATGAACTCCACCAACAAACCAGTCCGGCCAATATATAGGTCTGCCACCCTCTGTGATTGCTTTATTAGGCCAAATTGAGGCTGATGGTGAATTCAAAGCACTTGAACCACACATATCATGAACGCCTTTCCACACATCCCGCAGAAACTCAGTCAAAGGAAGTCTCCTACCACGCTTGCTAACTGTCATAAGTACAGCTCGCAGGGCAAGAGGGCCCAGCGAGCTCGCCTCCGCTACTGCCCAAACACTCATTGAATCACTCAGAAAAGGAAGCAGAAACTGGCAAGAGAAGGCTAAATGATATGCCCTAAAATTGGGAACCCCAAACCCCCCCTTCTCAATAGGCAACTGCAGCTTCCACAATTTAAGCACAGGAGGTTTCCCGTCCCAAAGGAAGGACTTTAGAGTCACATCAATGAATTACCAGTAATATGGACTAATCTTCAAAGGGAGCATACTCAAAACATAGTTGAGTTTCGGGGCCGCAACCATCTTCAAGGTGTTCACCTTGCCCCACAATGACAAATGACAAACCGACCACCTCTGCGTGGAAGACTTCAACTCACAACAGGCCTCCCCACGTTCACCTCCACCATATCACTCACAACCGGAGTCAACCAAATCCCCAAGTATTTCATTTTGCGTAAACAGTACTGAAATCCATAACCAGTCACCAATAATTTAGCACAACTTCCCGTGATTGGCAAAACCTCAGATTTTGACCCGTTTATTTTATAACCAGCCACCACATGGAAACAATCCAGGATGTTCATCAAAGATGGCAAAGAAACCTCCAGATCCCGTAAAACTAATAAAAGGTCATCTGCATAAAACCATATTTTCTGCTCAACCCCATTGAAGGACACACTTTTCAAGCACAAATCACCCCGTAAAGCAATAGGGAGTGGTTCAAAGGCCAGCACAAATAGTAAAGGTGAAAGCGGACATCCTTGTCTGGTGTCCCTCCAAAGACTGAAAGTTCCAGACAACAAGCCATTTGTTTTAACATTAGCCGTGGGACGAGCATACAAAAGGGAAACCCAAGAAATGTATTCATCACCCAAATTCATTGCCCTCAGCTCTGCAAACATATATTGCCAATTAACACGATCAAACGCCTTCTCAGCGTCGAGAGAGAACACAGCCACGTCCTCATCCAAATTCTGGGCCTGTGACATGGTTAAAAAAAGATTCCGAATATTGCTAGAAGTTCTGCGATGTTTGACAAAACCAGACTGATCCGTGTGAATAAGTCTTTCAATCACATCCTCAATGCGCAAAGCAAGTATTTTAGCAAGGATCTTGTTATCTGTATTTATTAAACTTATCAGCCGATAACTGGAAGCTAAGAGACTATCCATCCGTTTTTTCAGAAATACAGAAATGGTAGCATGATTGGTTGATTCTGGAAGCAATCCCACCTCCTTGGACTCAATATACATATCCCTCAAAAGCCCCAACGCTGCTTCCAGAAGAATCTTATAAAACTCAGCCGGTAAGCCATCAGGCCTTGGCGTTTTCCCAGAATTCAAACAGGTAATAGCAGTCCTAATCGCATCCAAAGTCACCGGCCGGCTCAGACCAGCCATCTCCTCATCAGAGATTTTTGGAACATTCAAATTATCAAAGAAGCAATCACCATGACCAGTAATACAAGCTTCATTCTCATATAAGTTTGTGTAAGAATCCTTGAAAATATCATAAATCTCACGTGGATCAAAAGTGACCACCCCATCCATACTTTGAATAGATGTAATGGCCCCTTCCGAAGCCTGTTGCTGTAGTCTGTAGGCGAGCCATCTGTCACACTTTTCACCTTTCTCAAAATAGGCACATTTTATCCTATATACATCCTTTTCAGCTCTAGCACCCAAAATGTCATTCAAATCTTTTTTCAATATCTTCAATTCGCTTCTCTTATCAGCGTCATCTGGATCACGCACCAAACCAGTCATTAGCTCAGCAATACGGGTTTCAGTCTCCAGGCGCACTTTCGCCAATCTCTTCCTCCTACCACAAGATAAACCCAAAGTAATACCCCTCATCGTGCATTTGAACGCCTCGCAAGTAACATTCTTACTAATCTCATCAGAACAATTCTCTCTCACAAAGTATTCAGCTTCCGTTCTGATTTTCTCCAAAATAACCTCATCTTGAAGAATAGAGGTATTCATCCTCCATTGAAATGTTCTACAGCGTTCAAAATTCAAAAATAAGTCCAGAAATATGGGTGCATGATCCGTGACAGCGATGCAGCCTATCCGACTACTCAAAAGATTCGTAGTCGCCCCACCAGCTGTAAAAACATATCAATGCTCGAATATGAATTGTGAGATCCAGAGAAAAATGTATACTCCTTGGAGTCAGGATGTTTGTATTGTATTTGTATTTGTTTTATTTGTAAAGCGCAGCCAGGCCAAAAGGCATCCGGGTGCATTATTTAGTAGCAGAAGGTTACGGTTACATACATTAGATAAAAGATGATACATACAAGTTGCAGGTACATAGGTAATACAGAAACATATAGAGCATAGTAGAGGATACAGATAAATAATAGATAAATACAGTAATAGCAAAGGGGACCTAAGTTTGCGGGAGTTAAACTGTTGAAGTTGTTAAAACATCCAACAATCTTTTAGATTAAAACCCCTAACCAATGTCTGAAACAAGCCAAAATGTGCATCCTTTCTCAGTAAAGCTTTACGTCCAGTTCAGTCCATGCAAGGATCATCAACCAGATTAAAGTCACCACCAAGAATGATATTAGGGGTGCCCAAATCAAGTAACAATTGCGAAACATCCCCAAAGAAAGAACCATTGTCCACTGAGGGAGCATAAACATTGCATAACACATGCCGAACACCTTGAATTTCCACCAGGAGAGCCACAGCCCTCCCCTCCTGATCACAACTAGTCTTCAGAACTCTAATAGGAGAGTCCCTACGCAAAATAATTGAAACCCCCCTACTCTTAGAGGAATAACAGGAAGCAACAACAACACCCAACCATTCCCTACGCAATACCCCAATGTCCTCCAGCAAAAGGTGAGTCTCTTGTAAAAAATAAACATCACACTGCATATCTTCCAAACTATTCAGGATTTTCTGCCGTTTGACAGGATTATTCATCCCATTGACATTCCAAGAAGAGACCAAAAGGCGAGATCCCCTAAAATCAGACATGCTAAAAGATCTTAGAAAGTCTAAAAAAGACCTAAACCCAAAAATCACAAAACACAACAACAAAAAAACAACCCCACACCCTCTGAAACAGAAAAATGACGCCAACACTGAAAGAGCAAAAAAAAACACCAGCCAAACACCCCAGATACACCTCCCAAATAAAAACTCCAAAGCGTTGAATCCTATGACACACCCTTCAGAAAAAGCACACAGGCATTACAACAAACAGGAAGAGACTAACATCAAAACCCCAACAAAACCATTCAGAGCAAGGACAAAACCCTACCTTAGCCCCCCAGCCAAAGAGTATACACAGTAGAAGCTGGCACCGCAAAAGTGCATAGAACATACATTCCATAATGCAAAATGAACATAGTTACAACCCATCCAAATAACCACCACCCCCGCAAGTCCCCCCCCTTCCCAAGGAGTAGAGCCAAAATGCACACAAACTCCACCAATCCCCCATATCTCACCATACCAAGATAACCGTATCAGGAGTAGGTTCCAAAAATGAGTATATGGTCTAATGCAGTAACATAGAACCCCTAACTAGAAACCTATAGCAGGAAAAACAAACAACAGCTCAATATGAAATAATGAAATAAAAAATACATGTAGATGAAGCATTGTCAGCCATCAACACACTATTAAAAATTAAACATGAACCCCAGTCAATTTGCATTGGTATAGACAATACCAACATACAAGTAAGTACATCTGAAGGTCCCAATGAGTGCATTATTGACTCGAGTGCTAGGTCTCAGAATGTTGTGCCAGAAACCAACTGCTGTACCAATTGAGAAGCATCCACTGTGGTGGCCCACAATAAACCCTCACATCGCGCTTCAAAGAAAAGGAGGTTCCATAAACATACCACTTCAGATATATATCTTGCCATTTCTAAATGTTTCAGCCAGTCACGTACATGCATGGAAAGCGAAAGGTAACAGGAATCCCAAAACACGTATTGTTTTAATCATTTGCAGCGGTGGTGGGTGACTGCCCAGTACACATGAATAAAGAAGCGGCTATGGTAAAACACTGCATCTGGCAGTAAACAACGTCTTGCAAGCACCAGACTCCCACCTGCATGCAAGATCGTGAGGACGGGCAAACGAAAGGCAGAGGCAAGCATCAGCAGGTGAATTGTGGCCCACAGAAGGAGCAGGAAAAGTGCAGATCCCAAAAAAATATTGAAATGTAAAGTGACACTAATGAGTCACCCAAAACCAAACTGAGCCCAATAGTGCACAATAGAACCAGTCCCATCACCATACTACGCACTGCACCTCCCCCTGCGCACATCAGGAGTCATGGAGCCTGAGTCTGCACAAAGTCACAAACCCCACCAGCTCACTGCACTTCCATGCATTACTTCGTTGTCTGTCGGGGCAACCCCTGTTCCAACGGGGCCTGGGCGGGGTTATACGATTCCAACCCCCACTCTGCAGGGCTGCGGCCATGGTTCCGTACACATTGCGGCCCCGAACGTGCCCAGTCAGCTCCGCCCCACCGATAGCTGCGTCCAAGACAGGAAATGAACGTAACGTCAAACGGAGGACGTCAACTGATCGGGGCAGCAGCAGGTAGGTACTTTACTCAATGCAGCATCATATGAAGCCACGGTAAAATGAAAAATTCCATATTATGAACATTAACTGAAAACTCAAATGGGCGACATTTTAACCAATAAAAAAAAATAGAAAAAACACAGTTTATACCAATAAAGTCAATAAAATGAAACAAAACATAGGCAACCACCCATTTTATTCAGCAATATTATCAGTAGCACATACTTTCTCCAGCCATAAAGAGGCTTCCTGAGGGTCAGACGTGGATTTATTTCCATCAGGCAAAACCAAAGTCAGATTATTAAACCTATTCAAGAAAGTTTTTATCTGAAGAGACTTGGCACGCTCTTTCACTCCTTTAAAGATCTTCCTCGCTTACATCACCTCCTTAGGATAATCTGGGAACATATAAACAGGCTTGCCCTTAAAAATAACAGAGTCCCTGATCCTAGAGGCATCCAATAAAGATTCCTTTTTCCTTGCCAAAGCAAATGCCACCAGGATGTGTTGAGGTTTAATACCTGGAAGTTTACCAATCCGATAAACATGGTCAATGTCACTCTCCAAAAGAGAACCCACACCATAGCAATCCTTAAATATCTGTAAAACCAATGGTAATAGTTTTTGACTCTTAGGGTCTGAGTGCTCTGCAACTCCCACCAGCCTGATATTCCTCTCTCGCAGTCTTAGATCCATTTCCAAGCAATGAGTTTTCTCCTTCTGCACATCAGATTGCAGTATATTGTAGGCTCTGTAACTTCCAGCCATTTCAGACCCCATATCAGAGGATTTCTTCTCCAAATCAGTCACCCTTGTATCCAAATGTGTGACCTTTGTATTTAGTTCAGCCATGGTAGTTTTAGCTTCAGCCATGTCCATGGCACCTGACGCATCAATTTGAACAAATCTTGAATACTTGGGTTCTCTTCATCCATCTCCAAAATTTGTTTCTGTTGTTTAGAAGTAGGATTCTCAGGTTCCAGGATCTTTTTCTTGGAGTTCATATCAGCAATAAATGTCTTCAGGGAGGAGACCAGGAGCTGAAGGCTTAAGCTGCTTTCACCTTGGCCACCATTCCGGGATCCGGGCAATGCCCTATTGATCTATAGGCCTGTACGAGCCTGATTAGGGCCCTTCCCAGTATTCTTCCCTTGCTCCCCTTTTTCCCCCAACCCCAACCAGGCAGGAGGGTGCGTAAGGGAGAATAAGTACCCACAAAACCAATCTCCCCCAAGGGAAAAGGCTTGTTCTGGCTCACGATTAGAGCCTGGCTAAATGAGACTATTGCACTCTTACCTGGCTCTCCCACCAGCGCCAATCATTTATTTTGCATTGGTTAGGCGCTTATGTATCAAGTAAATTGTGTTTCAAAGCGCCCACAGGGCAACAGGGAAGTAACATGGGATAAGAAAACAATGAATACACTGGAAGATAAAGAAGAACCTACTAGGCCTTGTGAGCATTCAGGGCGTGCAAGTGCATAGAGAGGAGAAGACGGAGATGAGGTTAAGTGCTGGAGTGCCCATGCTCATGAGGGAGCAGCAGGTGTAAGTGCCCAGAGCAGGAAGTGCTGGGAAACTTCATCTGCGCAAAAAAAGAAATTGATAAGTGCAGGCCAACAGTGGCGAAGGCCAAGGCAATTGCTGTGTGGAGGCAGAGGCTGAAGGCAATTGGGTGTGGGAGGCCAGGGCCCGAAGGACACATAAGGGCCCTGGTTACCAATCACAGCGACTATGACATTAGCAAGGGAGGGAATAAGGGGGTGCAGGGGTGAAAATGAAAGTCTTGAGAAGCTTCCAGAATTTGAGGAGGTTCAGCTCAAGACGAAGGTGGAGGCTGTTCCATAAGAGTGAGCCACCTGAGGAAAGAGATTGGCTTCCGGCCATCTGTTTAGCTAAATGGTGGACACACAGAGAGTTGGAACCAGAGGAATGTAGAGGTCTAGAAGGAGAGTATTTAGTAAGAGCAAGTTGCAGTGAGCGTGGTCCCTGGCCCCAGGCAGCCTTATGGATGATGCAGAGGGATTTGAACTTGATCCTAGCAGCAACCAGGAGCTAGTGAAGAGATTTTAGGGCAGGAGAGATGCAATCCTGGGCTTGAGGCCAAGGTTAAGCCTTGCTGCCCTATTCAGGATTAGCTGGAGGGCTCGTAGAGAGGAAGAGTATAGATTCAAGAGAAGGCTATTGCGGTAGTCTAGCCTAGAGAGAACCAAAGCCCTGGTAACATTGAGCTTCCACTGGAAAGTGAGAAAAGGTACAATTTCTTTGAGAAGGAAGAGTTGAAAGTTGGACTTCTTTGCAATGTCCTAAAAGTGAAAGAGGAAGGAAAGAGAGGAGCCGAAGATGACTGCAAGGTTTATGGCTTCAGATGAAGAAGAAAGGGGAGAGCCCATAGATGATGGCCTGAGTGAGGGGAAGAAAGAGGGAGCAGGGGTCCCAATTGGAAGGATCTCAGTTTTGTTGACATTGAGGCAGAGATTGTTGGAAGTGCACCAGGACTGGATGGCAGATATGCAGTCCAGGATGATGGAAGATGCAAGAAGGTCTGCAGGAAGTTTGAAAAAAGAGCTGTGTGTCCTCTGCATAGCACTGGAAGTTGGGGGAGAAGGAGGAAATGAGGAGTGCCAGCTGTGCAATGTTTTAAAAAGCCAGGGGTAGAGGTTGTTAGCCCTGGGGTACCCCACAGGTGGAGAAAGAGGTGGGTGAGGAGAAGGTGCCCAGAATAAGAACGGTCAGTTAGGAAGGTCAGCCAATCCAGTGCCCGCTCCGAGATACCCTGGTTATCATGGAGCCATTTTATGAGGATGGAGTGGTTGAGTGTTTCAAAGGCAGAGGAGAGATCGAGTAGAATGAGGGCAGCTGGAGAGTTAGACTCTAGAGATGCAAGCAGTACTTCACGGGTGTTCAGAAGAGCAGTTTCCGTGCGTCTGGATGCTCGGAATCCAGATTGATGGTCATGGAGACCACCAACAGGTTCAGTGCGTGAAGTAAGTTGGGGGAAGTCCAGCTTCACCAGAAGTTTCCCAAGGAAGGGGGTGATAGAAATAGGGCAGTAGTTGGCTGGCCAGGTAGAGTCTGCTTAAGGTTTTTTCAAGAAGGGGTGCACAAAGGAGTGCTTGAGGGAGGAGGGGAAAGAACCAGTGGCAAAAGAGTGGTTGAGGAACTCAGCGAGTGCAGGTGCAAGAGAGCCAATGTTAACCTGTTTGGATGAGACCTTCATAGAGCGGACAACTCTGGTGACCTCATCAGGTGTGGCAGGGGAGAAGCAGGAGAGGAAGGCGGGTGGGAGGCCATAGGAGGCAAGGGAGTGTGGGAGGGGGTGGGAGAGAGGGTGGCAAGGGTGCTCAGGATGTCCAGCATTTTAGTGGTGAAGTGTGTGGCCAGTGCGTTGCAGACGGCCTGGGACGGAAGAGGGGAGGAGACTGTGGAAGGGTTGGCTAGTTCCCTGCAGATTTTATAGTGTTCAGCCGTGTTGTTGGATGCACCCGATACCCGTGCCTGGATGTGGGCCCTTTTCTTGGCACGGATGTAGAGTTTGTATTGCCATGGGAGCAGGCGGCAGGCCAGTTTATCAGAAGGTGAGCAGAGGTTTGCCACTTCTGTTCTGCAGCTCTGCACATGCGTTTCAGGGTTGCAAGTTCATAGTCGTACCAGGTATTATGCTTTTAGGCAGTTTTCAGGTGGATCCTCAGGACTGGAACAAGAATGTCCAGAGTGTTAGTAACGGCCAGATGAAGGTTGCTGAGACCAGAGTCAGAGGTTGCGACGGATGTTCGTGAATGAGGTTGGCATACACGAAGATTAAGTGAAAGTAGGCACAGTTTGTTTTTGGTATGGAGTTAGAGGAGGTAGTGGAAAAGTTCAGCCATCACTCACTTGCTGTTCTGATGAGAGCATGGGGGTGCAGGTGCCGGCTACATCTGGAGGCTGCTTCTTAGTTCATAGGTTGTGGGAACCCATGTTTGTGAATGAGGTTTGTGTATGTCTGTACAGTACTCCGCTTTAGATTGCAGCACTTGCCCCTCTAGGTTACCATTACCTTTGTAGGCCACATGTTGTTTTGTCCGTTGTCCATATTACACTTGTTGACACCATCATAATCTGGCTCACCACTTGTTATATATCTTTTCTATCGTACAGGTCCTTCCTGCAAAGGCATCCGCCATCAGTAAAGGAGTAATTTCTATGCAAACTTCACATCCCTGTTCTTGGAATAAATGCACATACAAGCAAAACAAATATTGGGGCCAGCCCATTCGCAACTTCAATGACACAGGTACCCCTACTTCCACTTGCATGGCCAGTCCAATCCTCTAAGGGTCTGCCTGAAGATGCTCTGGAAAAGTCGGTTTCATAGACTGACCCTGGGCATGGTAAGCTGTCATTTAACCACTATCCACTGCTGAGTCAAGGTTAACGTGTGCTGGGGGATCCCCTCCATACATCCACTACCAAGAGCTTTTTGGGGGGGCACCAGAAACCTTCTATGTTGTGTATTTCCTGTTTGGAGTCTCATTGAGTACCCATGTACATAATTATATGTGGGTAGTGTTTAACACACGTTCTTTACAATTATGGAAATAGTTGGGTTCCAATCCTGCACACCATCCTCCATTGTTCTAAATTCCCTGCAACTTATCCTATTGGGCAACCTCTGGGCGACCTTCTGACTGGTGATCAGCAAGAGTCGGGAGAGACCAGTAAGAGCAGAGTCCTTATCCTCTTCTTCCTGGGGTGGCTCCTTGAAGCTAGGAGCCAGCGATTTGCATCTTAATAGCTGCTCTTGGCCTTTACTTATTTATTTATATTAAAAGTGTATTCCAGTTTACAATAAACCTTTGCACTGTATCAAATCCTTAACAAGGAACAAATGACAAAACAGCAAATGAGGAAAAAAAAAAGACCAGTTAAGATCTAGACTAAATAAATTAAAACATATTCCTAGAAGACTGTTGGGGGGTTAATTATGCCCCAATCATACACCTACATCATCATTACAGATTCACCAAGTTTTTCCATCTCCAACCAACATTGGGGAGAGAAATTACAGTTCCCAAATAGCTCTCCAGTCCAATTCTCTCGTTCGTTCACTCATTCACATCCTCAAAGATCTCCTCAAGCAATTTCGCCAAGGCTATTATCAGGGCCTCATTTGAGATTGTCGTAAGCCTGGCCCAAAGGCAATGTGTCAGTACCTGGGAAGTTGAATGAACCAACTCGCCCAAAAGGCAGATTTGCTGTTTCGTAAAAGTGGGACATTCTAATACAAGATGAAATAGAGATTTGATTGGGGCCAACCCACATGCACGACAGACTCAAATTTCTTTTGCCAGTAGGAGTTTATGTCCTATTGCTTCCACAGTAGGAAAAGCATACAAACGACATTTAAAGTAAAGATCTCTGTAGCTTTTTGGTGGGTTTTTTTTGTACATAGGACCTTAGTTTAGACATGGGATCACGTAGATATTGATTAACTTTACATAGTTTTAGTCTTCGTTGTCAATATTTCTATTCCAGCATTTTATCTTATGCTTTACTACATAGGCACTATCTGTATTCTCCACTTGGAGCATAAATAGTTCTTGCAATTTTTGTGGAGCTTGCACAAGTAGGATTTACGGTCCGTCCATTCAATAGGCATTCCTGCAAAAAAGGAGCTCAAAGTGAAATCCTCCCCTTCTCCTATTTTTGTTAGCAGTGATAAAGAGCTTTTTATGTATTGGGCCCACCATGAAATAAGCCCCAATTTCACTAATGGAAGTGGACTTTGGAAGACCCAGTACCGCTTTCCAGATTTTACCTTCCAGTCTGTCAAGGAACGGAATCAGCCCACAACCATAAAGTATCATTGCCGTGATTTTTTATTTATATAGCTCAATTTGAGGCAATAATGAATACGCACAAAGATAGTTTTGTAGTACTTTCATCAGTGAGCTACATGGAAGAATTTTCAATTCCATTTTCTCTTTTTGTATACAAAGATGGTTCCTAGACGATATCGGGAAACCAAGCTAGTTTATAGATGTTACTGCTCGCTGCTTGATTTACTTTCCATGTATACGATCTTCCTTTACGTTTTGTCAAAAAGGTCATTGAGTATGATTTATGTGGATTAATCATTAGCTGATTCTTCTCCAAGAAGGCTTGGATCCTGTCTAAGAGCCTTTGAAGGCCTGCCGGAAAATAGTCCTCTAATATGAGATCAGCGGCATAGGCGATGATGCTGACCCTAAAATCACGCCATCTGGGTGTGTAGCCTCCCCCAGGCTAGACCATCCTTCCACAGATCAGCTAAATACAGAAAGAATATGGTAGGTGCCAGTACACACCCCTGCCTTACCCCTTTCTTGACAGGTATGGAATGGGACAGGTCCCCATGAGTATTAAGTCTAATTTTTACGGAGTTATTCCTGTAGAGGACCTGGATCATTCTCAACATGCCCTCCCTTATACACCACTACCTCAATTTCTCCCATAAGATTGGGATATTGACGTTATCAAATACTGCCCCAAGGTCCAGTACTGCCACACATATGGTTTTACCAAAGTTGTCCCCTATGTCTGAAGTACAGACAGATCGGGCCATAGCACTCATCAAAGTCCAGACTCCCTTCTTAAAGCCGGTTTGGAGGGGCTTAACATTCTCTCTCCCTCTGCCTATTTAGTTAGATCTTTTAAAACTAGTTTGCCAAATATTTTTGCTACAGAATCGATCAGCGCAATAATTGGTCGGAGTTGATCTGTTACCACTTTTAAAGATTGACATAATAGTCGCTGATTGCCAAAACCTAGGACATCCAGCACCAAAAGCAATCTGGGTGAATAGTCTGAATAAGATGTCAGAAGATAAGGCAGAGTCTTCTTTGTAGTGCTCGCCTTTATTTTTCACTCAGCAAAACAAACATCTCCTTCCACTTCCCAGTCTCCCTCACATATTGAAAGAAAAACATGCATTACTTGTTGCCTATCCCTTTCTTTATTTGTATTAAGTCAGGTATTCTTCTCAAATCCACCCTTATACTGCTCTTTCTGGCTTTCATTGACTCTTTCTGATGCGTACCGGTGCTTCGGTTTCCTGCATATGTTCCATCTGTTTTGCCATTGTTCCCTGACGCTCCCTTCAGCCACACTTAAGGGGATCTCTGTATCTATAGTTTCTCTTTCTGTGGCTTCATATGCAACCCTGCACAGCAGTGGGTTTACTGGTATCCCACAATGACTGCAGAGTCCATATCCATGCATGAGAAGATCAACCAGTCCTAATTTTGTTTGGAATTCTGAGACTACTAGTTTCCCTAAATTTCAAATGGGAAAGAAAAAACTTCAAGTCCCAGAATCCAACAGGAAAAATGACTGAATAGCCTTCTCACGCTGGTCTGCAGGGAACTTGAGGGCTCTCTAAGAGTAGCAACATTCTTAGTATCTGGTAATGCTCTGATTGCATCGCAGTATTTACCTCTGAGGCCCTGCCCCCATTCCAGGAACCACTTTTCAACTTATTTTCTTCAGAGGTATAATACCTCACACTTACCCAGCATCCCGAGTTACCAATTTCCAAGCCGTAGCATGGATCCTCCCTTCAAGGAGAGAGAGGAAGGTCATCAACACTGTGACAAGGCAGAGTAGGATTAGGAGTAATGAAGATAAGTAATCAGAGCATTACCCCCATGCCCCATATCCCGGTACTTAACTGTGAGGCATACCAAAGCATAGACAATGGGGAAGGTCCCAATGTCTATGAGAGAAAGAACGGCTACAACATCACCACACCGGATACACGAAACCGGAAGGCGTGAGCCGGCCTCAGTAATACAAGGCTCAGTATTTAAGGCTCAGCGCCTGTCCTTGCCTGGGACCAGGAACGCTGCCCATTTCACTCCAGCATCACGTCGTTCAAGGACCTGCATCCGGTTGCCCCCGCGCACAAAGTAAGATACGAGCAACAATAACACTCCCCACCCACCCATGTGGCGACCCGTTACTACTCAAGCAAGTAGCAAATTATATCTTACATAGATACTTTAGACTTGTCAACACACTACCTACTGCTAAAACTATACTAGTGTAATCACCAAATGACACGACTTGTGCTCTGGCCATAGTTAGCATAATCTCCTAACCCGCCATGCACTTACAGACGCGGGATTGTTTCTTCATATGCTACAATACAAGTAACCGAACTATCAGTATTAGCTCATTCCAACCCTAAGGGGTTCACTGTGTCCTGTTCTGTACCACAATTGTTTACATAATGCTACCTTGATTCTTTGTTTGACTGGTCTGTGTAATATACGTTGCATCTGCACCCATTAACACTGTTGATGCCAGTAATGTTTTTCACCTATGCTTAGTGTTGTCAGTTTTGCATAGCTTGCCTCTTCAACACTAGTAACTTAAATGTCGGTTGTCCCTTTTACATATTGTACCTTGTGTCACCAACAGGACTCTGCATTGCCTTAATCATGCCTTGTTCGCTGGTCAATCTTCCCCTGCACTGTTCTGTCATACTGATGCCCATCTGTTATCCCCACAGCTTGTTTCATAATCGACCAGCGCCTTGCTATTCCATATCTATAACTGTCTAGCAATACTTTGCCATCATGTATAACCTTGCTATTAGTCAGACGGGACCCTGTCCTGCCTGTGTCCCTACTAGCACCTCCTAGTGAACTATTATTAGCCAATCGTACTCCCTAGACAAATGTAAACTAGCGTCATACTGCTTCACTGTTTGCCATGCACTAGGTGTTACAAGCATCTTCCAGTTGCCCTCTGCTAGAACAAATACCAAGCTCCATTCACACTATCTTCTCTAAACTCCCCGTTTCTGTGAGGAACTACACCCATAGGTCTAGCCATTAGCTCCACCGTTCCCCCTTACAATGCACTTGATTTCCATACCTTGCTACATACTGTTCTAGTGCATCACCTTCCAAACTATTAGGCCTTCTGCTTACCTTAACACCTGCCACATACCCTCATCAGTATCATTCATTGATACAGTGGATATCTACAACATTGAAACCACCTACACCATGACTTGCATTAACCCTTATCTGAACTCACCAGCACTATGGCTGGAACACTTCGCTACTAAACCCACTCCCAACCAACCTTGCACTCGCCACTTCAGGAACCTTAGACTAGGCTCCAGATTCAACCACAAAACTCATTGCCTATACTATCCTACAAATAACTCCCACACACGCCATGGCCCTCATACTACACTACTAAACCTAATTCTATAGGAGTCACCACTGCCATTCCTAATGTAGCCGATAATCCTGACACTACTAGTACCACCCGTACTAAAAACACTTCAATCAAAGGAGCCCTTGTTAATGCAAGGTCCCTCCTAGCGCATGCGCTTGATATAGAAACCCAAGACCTTGACTTCCTAGCCATTCCGGAAACTTGGCTGCATGCTGCGGCCGTACCATCACTCTCCATGGCTATCCCCTATGGGTATGCCATCCTCAGATGTGACAGACTCTTAACAGTCTAAAGGTGGAGGCGTTACCTTCATCTTTAAAAACTCCCTCGAACTTAGACTCATTCCCAATCAGCAGATCCCTTTTGCTGAACGACTCTCTGTCAAACGGCCTATATCAACTAACCAAACTGCCACTATGCACCTTATTTACAGGCCACCAGGTCCCACCTCCACATTCACTGATGATATCACATCCCTTCTTGCAGCCAATACCAAAACTAACTCTCAAATGATAATACTTGGAGACCTCAATCTTGGCTTCCAAGACCCTAATGACCTCAAAGCTCTCGATCTATCCAGCACACTTACCGACCTGGGATTCACTCATCACATCCAGTAACCCACTCACATTAAAGGAAGAACTCTTGATTGACTTGCTGCCCTAAATTGTAGCATTAACAGTATCTCCAATACACCTTGTGTTTGGTCAGATTACCATAAAATAACCATCAACATTTAATCCAACACTCAATGCCCTAAACAAAACATTGCACCTTCCATCAGTACCAGAAACAAGAAGGATATTACAAGAGAGAAACTCGTCCCTCTTATTCTTCCTATTCTCAATAATGCCTTGGTACTTTGCACTGACCCCCACAGTCCTAGTAGATACCTTTAACCAAACAATACTAAAAGGTCTAAATATCATAGCCCCAATGAAACTACATAAATCCAAACCCTCCGCGCATTACGCAAAGCCAAAAGAAACACAGAGGCTAACTGGAAAAGTCTTCCCTCTGACACCACAGATTCATCCTCATTGCAGCCTCAGTCAACTACAAAGAGGCTATATTCTCAGCAAAAAAAAGACACAACAAGCGCATCCTGCAGGCAGAATCCAACACTAAAGAATTGTTCAAGATCCTCAAAGAACTTGAATCTCCTATTACCCCCACAGACATCTGTAATAATGACAACACATGGTGTAAGAATATCCAGAAATCTCTACCTTACAAACTAAAATCAATGACGAAAAATGTAGCTTACACAAGGACGTGCAACCAACCTGTGCCTCCACAAGCACAACACCCCCGGTTGCATATTCCTGAAAACCCTTCAGCTTCTCACCTCTGTCCATCACCGAAGTGGAAAATATCATCAGAAAACTTAAAATATCTAACTGCCAGGGCAACTCATGCCCAGCCCATATCATCAAAGAGTCGGCCCATGACTTAGCACCCTTAATTACCTCCTTTATAAATGCCTCGTTCAAATCAGGTACTGTCCCCGACAACCTAAAGGATGCGTGGGTCATCCCACTTATCAAAAAACGTCCCTTGATCCTAGTAACCCGTGCAACTACAGGCCGATCACCACAGTGCTCTTTCTACTGAAAATTCTGGACCGTGCTGCCTACTTACAGATCCAGGATTACCTGGATTCTAATAAAGTCCTGGGCCTTAAACAGTCTGGTTTCTGGCCTAGGCACGGAACGGAGACTGCCCTCATCGACTTAAAAACACAAATTGATGACCTTAAAGACAACAGTAAGCGTGCCCTTTTAATTCTGCTCGACCTCTCTGCAGCTTTTGATTTGGTCAATCATCACATTCTTTGCCATCACCTTAAAACTGCCGCCCACTTCTCTGACAAAGCTTCCTCCTGGATTAGATCCTTTCTGGCAAATAGAACTATGAGTTTTCTCACCATCAGCCTCTGCTGAACCATCATCTGTCCCACGTGGGGTCCCGCAAGGGTCTTGTGTCTCTCCCACATTATACAATGTGTTCACAAAGCCACTTTCTGATATTCTTGATTATCTGGGTGTCACCTACACAAATTATGCGGATGACACCCAGGCACTCATCCCTATCACTGGTGACTACGTGACAGACACTAAAGCCCTGAACGATGTCCATCTAGTAATCCAGGCCTGGATGGTGCAACATGGGCTTTGTCTCAATGATGAAAAGAAAGAGCTTGTCATTTTAGGTTTCCACTCCAGAGTCAATAGGCTAGACCCAGCTTTCAAATCATTTGTGATTGACGGCAACAGCGTTAAGGTATCCAATGACACTAAAACCTAGGCATATACCTTGATTCTACCTTGTCTCTCACAAGACAAACCAATGCCGTGTTTTCTGTGTCAGCCTATACATGCAAACTTATAGCCTGCAGACCGTTCCTCTCCTCCGCTAACTATCATCCTCGCCAGAATACTTACCCTGTCACAAGTTGACTACTGTAATACCCTGTACCTAGGGACGAGTCAAAGGAATCGTTACAGGTGACCCAGAACAATGCCATCAGGGCAGCCCTTAATATTCCTAAAAAACAACACAATTCCGACACCAGATGCAGCCTACATTGGCTGCCTGTTGCAAAAAGAATAACCCTCAAAACGGTTGCCCGCACACATAAGTGTCAGACAAACCAAGCTCCTGAATACTTGGCCAACCGCTTTACTTCACATACCTCCTCTCGCCCTCTCAAACAGCCTATGCCCACTGCCTGTCTATTAATAATAAATAATAATAATAATAATAATTAGGCTTTTATATAGCGCTACAAACCCTCAGGTATCTGAGCGCTGCTTATTATTACCCACGGTGTGTGGTGCTCATTTATCGACCTCGGAAGGATGAAAGGCTGAGTTTGGCCCCGCCGGGATTCGAACCTGCGTTAACAGGCTCTGCACGGGTGTCAAAGCTTCCCAGTCCTAGCCTCCAAACTATGAAACACTCTCCCCAACCTTCTCAGAGCTGAACTGTGTAGTAGTTGCTCGCGCTTCCGCGAGCCCTTTTTCTAAGGTTCTAAAGTATGGAATGTTGATGTATGGAATGTTGATGTGAGGACGTTGCGGGTGGCGGTTGGGAGAAGGGAAGGAGCTGGGAGGAGATCGTGTATGGCGTTCGGGTTTGGAGAATAAAGATATAATAAACATACATGTGTGCGGATCCACGTTATTACACTGGCGACGAGGATCTTCAAACCCGACCCACGCGCCTTGCCAGCCGTACACATCCTCTGGTACCTCAGCTGATTTCCGGGCTGCGCTCCCGGACGTGGTCGAGCGCGGCCCCCGGCGTGAAAAGTGTCAGCTGGGCCAACGCTACCTTGCCTTCAGCGGCAGGCCGAGCCGCGCTCCCGGAGGAGGTCGAGCGCGGCACCCGGCAAGGAGTGCAGCCGTGTTTACGGCTTAGCGGCCGCTGTCACAAGCAGAAGATCCTGCCGAGCCGCGCTCCCGGAAGAGGTCGAGCGCGGCTTGCGGCGGGGTGCGGCTGTGCCGTGCAGTGCACAAAGACACTTGAGAGCGGCACAGGTGAGAGGAGGACCCTGGGAGGGGGCACAGTCCGGCGCTCTTCGTAGCTGGGAAGACGCAAATTGTACACGGATGCCCTGTTGTTCGGCTCCGCCCACTACATGAGGAAGTTAGCAGAAGGCTTCCTGTTCATTGGTGGGTTTGTCTGTATTACTTGAACTGCAAGGAGAGGAAAGTTAACTCCTTGTGTGCGGACATTAAAGGTACTGCACATTAAGAGGAGGGAAGTGACTGGAGCCTGTTTATAACAGTATTGTGCATGTGCGAAGGTGGAGTATTTCATCTTGCTAGTCTGCCGTGTTGGACAAGGTACTTAAGCACATTATTATTCACGGAAGTGCGCAGAGATTTCAATTGTTTCATAGCATTGACCTCAGTCAGTGGCTATGTCGGTTCCAGTGACTATGCAGCACAGCAATGCTCGTCCTCCCCCAGCCTTCCTCCCCAATCCGGGGGAGCCCCCCATTGCATGGGAGCTTTGGGTGGACACTTTCAAGGTATACCTGAGAGCGTCAGGTGGTTCCAGAATGTCTGATGATGACAAGGAAGCGACTCTACTCAATTGCCTTGGTACGGAGGGTTTGAGGGTGTTCAGGCACCTTCCGGGCCAGGATGTTTTAGCTTTGTCGTCAGGCGAAGGAGATGGAGAAGGAGGGCAGGCAGTGATTTTGGCATTTGAGACTGCTCTTAAAAAGCTTGAGACACGTTTTGGCAAAAGAGCTAACATTGTGCTTGAGAGGTATCATTTCTTTTCAAGGGCACAGGGTCTTGGCGAGAACATTGATTCATATGTGACGGCACTGCGCACCCTCATTTCTACGTGCAAGTTCACGGGCATAGCAGAAGAATACATTCGTGACCAGATCATGATGAGGACTAGTGACTCAAAAGTTAGGGAGAGGTTATGGACAGAGAAGGATCCTCCGTTGGAGAAAGTAATAGAAATAGCTCGTGCCCTGGAGGAATCAAGGAAGAGCGTCAAGGAAGTGACGGAAAAGGCAGAAATTGTACACATGGCTCAGCCTCGCAAGAATGAAGAAAATCGCGCCAGGGACAAGGATCAAAGAGTGACGCCAAATAGCAGAGATTTCTGCAAGAAATGTGGTTGGAGGGGTCATATTGCTGGTGCTAGGGAATGTCCTGCTTCTGCTGTTGTGTGCAGAAAATGCAAGGGAAGAGGACATTTTGCCCGCATGTGTAAGGCTATTCCACAGAAGGAAGTGGTGCGGATGGTGGACCCTGAAGAAGACGATAGTAACGTAACGGTTGTAGGATATGTTAGTCCTGCTGTTAAGGTGGATGTGCTTCCAAAAGAAGGTGCGCTGTTGAGTGTGGGATCGTCGAAAAAAAGTGCGTGGGCTACCCTTAATGTGAATGGAGTTCCCCTCAGTGTGTTGGTTGACACGGGTTCTCCTTACACTATGATTTCCCCTGAGATGTACAAATCTAAGTTCCATAAGGAGGTGTCTAGTCTGAAGCCGTCTGATATTAATCCCTGTGCTTATGGCCGTGTTCCGATTAAAGTATTGGGATATGAGTGGGTTGATATTGAATTTCATGGCCGGAAAACCAGAGGAAAACTGTATGTGGCTTATAAGGGTGATCCGGTTATTGGGTGGGATGAGCAGGCTGCCCTGGAAATGGAGATTCGCCCTGGCAAAGCTGTCCGGAAGGGAAGGCGGTTTGAGTGAAGGGAGTGCGTTGACAGCCGATACTCTCCAAAAGAAATTTCCGTCAGTTTTCTCCTCCGCCCTGGGCAAGTTGCGAGGGTTTTCGCACAAGATCGTGCTCAAGAGGAGAGCTGTTCCCGTTGTGCACAGAGTTAGGCGTGTACCCATCATGGCGCGTGAAAGTCTCCAGACAGAACTTAAAAAGCTGATGGAAGCTGGGGTAATAAAGGAGGTAGAATCTTCAGAGTGGTTAGCCCCGGTTGTATTGGCACGTAAGTCCGATGGAGGTATGAGGATGTGTGTTGATCTAAGAGATTTAAATTCGAACATCTGGATAGACAGGCATCCCTTACCTAATATACATGAAATGCTTTCACTTGTGGGAGGGGCATCTTGTTTCTCCACCTTAGATTTGTCCTCTGCCTATCACCAGGTGGATTTACACATCGAATCACGACCTCTTACTTCGTTCATTACGCCATTTGGAGCTTTCCGTTTCCGGCGTATGCCATTTGGTTTGGCATCCGCCTCCGCTGTTTTTCAGCGGGTGATGCAAAAGTTGTTTTGTGGAGTGGATGGTGTGGAGTATTTCCAGGACGATATCTTGGTGTGGGGCAGGTCACGTGAGGAACACAATGAGAGGATTCTACGAGTTTTGGGCATTCTAGAGAAGAGTGGTCTGACGGTCAAATTGAGTAAGTGTAAGATAGGAATGTAGAGTGTGACTTATTTGGTTCACACGCTGGATGCCAAGGGGATACATCCCAAGGCTGAATTGGTGAAGGCGTTATGTGAGGTATCTTCACCCATCAGTAAAGACCAATTACGGTCATTTTTGGGATTGGCTGAATATTATAGTAGGTTTATTCCCACGTACTCTGACAAGACAGTGGCCATGAGAGCGTTGCTCAAAAAGGGAGTACGTTTTGAGTGGTCGGAGTTGTGCCAACGTGAATTTGAAGACTTGAAAGCTCAAGTGGACCAGGCTCCATCGTTAGCTTCATTTTCTCCATCTAGGAAGACAGTTTTGACAGTGGATGCTAGTGAGTATGGTGTAGGGGCGGTTCTTGAACAGTGTTTTGATGGATCGTACCGCCCCATTGCTTTTGCGTCTAGGGTTCTTAGTGAGGCAGAACGTAGATATGCTGTCATAGAGAGGGAGGCCTTGGCAGCTATCTGGGCATCCAAACATTTTAGAACATTTTTGTGGGGAGTAGAATACACCATACGCACCGATCATAAACCACTAGTGCATGTTTTGACATCTAAGGGTTTATTCCAGGCATCATCTAGAGTGATGCGATGGATGGCAGACATGAGTGAGTATAATTTTAAGGTGGAGTATTTACCTGGCACTAAAAATATGGTCGCAGATGGTCTCTCTCGTTTTCCCCGTCATGATGTAAGTGTGGAAAATTCAAAACAGGCTGTGACAAGTGATGAATATGTGTTGGTGGCCAAGGTGTTTCCAGCTGTCAATGAGCAGGAATGGGGTAGAGAGTGTGCTATGGACCCCGTGTTGAACAACATCAAGGCTGCTCTCGCTACCGGTGCTGGCATGGATGGATTGGACAAGTCGTTCGGACAAGTATGGTCTGAGCTGTCTGAGGGTCCGTGGGGCATTGCCAGGGGTACCAGGTTAATACCACCTGAATCTCTTAAGGCCAAGTTGGTGGAGTTGGCTCATGAAGGGCACATCGGTAGATCTATGACGAAAAGAAGGCTAAGAGAAGGGTATTGGTGGCCCAAGATGGATGAGGAGGTTGAGAAAGTAGTCAAGGATTGTGTGGCTTGTTCAGTCAGTGATAAGAGTAGGATAACGTCGCCCCAACCTGTACAGCCTGTGGAAGTGCCGCAAGAGGTGTGGTCAAAGGTGGCCATAGACATTATGGGTCCCATGGACACTTTGGGTGGAGGTTTCAAGTATTTTGTAGTGTTAGTTGACTATACATCTAGGTGGGTGGAGGCCACGGCTTTGTCCTCGGTCACCACTGAAAAGGTGATTGACTTCTTGTCAGCAGTGTTTGACAGGGAAGGGGTTCCTGCTGGAGTAGTGACCGATAATGGTCCCCAATTTGTATCAGTCGCCATGCAAGAGTTCTTCTCAAAACTAGGAATACGTCACCATAGGGTGGCTTTGTACAATCCCGAGGCCAATGGATTAGTTGAGCGGATGAACCGGTTCGTGAAAGGGGCGGTTCAATTGGCACTTGCAAATGGTCTGCCGTGGTGCAGTGTTGTGACTGAGGCTCTAAAAGCTTATAGGGTTACCCCTTCATCATTTACCGGAGTGTCTCCGTTTGAATTAATGAGAGGTAGAAAACCAGGATCTAAACTCCGGGTGGCCGCTCTTGGGGGTGGTGTACAAAGTTGCATCAACATGCAAGAAGTTCTTGACAAGGTGCGTGTTAAACAATCCCGTTTTTGGGAATCTCAGCTTGCCAAAAAGAAACCCTTGCGTGTACAGGTTGGTGATCTAGTAGTGGTGAAAAATCCAAGATTTGTAGCCAAGGGTTTGTCCAAATTTATGAAGCCATGTGTTGTGACCAAAGTAGGTCATGGATATGTTAAACTACAAGATGGTACCAGATGGAGTTTGAGGAGGGTGGTCCTTATTAAGGGAAAGCTGGCGGATACTAAGGACCAGTGTTGTGAGGGAGGTGGTGATACAGTTGGAATGGGTCCAGAAGGTGCGTCTGAGAGTGTGGTTCCCTTACAGAGTGATAAGGCTGAGGCAGTTCATGGGCAGGCTACTTGGGTGGAGCATGGAAGTATGGAGGTGTCGGCCTCGGGAAGTGATGATATTGCACCATTAGAAGGGGGACATTGTGCAAAGGGGGAGGATGGATATGCTGAGTGTGATTCTGATGAAGGTGCTCTGGGTTTGACTGGTGTGGAGACAAGGGTTGTAGAGGAGCCTTCAGTGTTTGTGTCAGATAATGCGGGTTTGGTTTCACATGGAAGGGAACTGTGTGAGGATTCTGCCTTAGCAGAAGCCTCCAACGAGGTGAATAATCGCCCGACCCGAATAAAGCAGATTCCAGCGAAGTACAAGGATTTTGTTTTAGAATTTGCAGATGATTAATCTTGAAATGTAAATAATTAGCAATATTCCACATATATATATATATATATGTCTCTTCTGCATATTACTATTTCGTCATTACTTTTCAATTTCCTTAATCTATGTTCATATTTAATGAATATTCATTTGTGAGGTTTACAGGGGGAGATGTGTAGTAGTTGCTCGCGCTTCCGCGAGCCCTTTTCTAAGGTTCTAAAGTATGGAATGTTGATGTATGGAATGTTGATGTGAGGACGTTGCGGGTGGCGGTTGGGAGAAGGGAAGGAGCTGGGAGGAGATCGTGTATGGCGTTCGGGTTTGGAGAATAAAGATATAATAAACATACATGTGTGCGGATCCACGTTATTACAAACTGCCCTTCCATTCCTTCAAAAGGAAAACCAAAACATGGGTCTTGGAGCAGGATTTAGCTGTCACATGCCCACAATAATGTACACTTTATCGAAGGCAGCCGTACGAATCTCATGTAAATTTCTCTATGTATAATGATTAATCCTATGTAAAAAAAATCTTTATTTACTGCTTATTTTATGCTCTTTCATCCTGCAATGTTTTGTACATTACTCCAATCCAAGTTACTTTGTATAACTCTATTGTTTCACTTCCTGTAAACTATTACTGTAAGAAATGCGCCCAGATGCCTTTGGGCCAGGTGCGCAATATAAATTAACAAAATACAAATACACCAAACCCCTGAACAAGCAGCGCATACCCGCAGGCAAGCCCAAAGGACCCAACCCAGCGGTAAAGCACGGCAAGCCTGCAGCTGAGAACCCGTACAGAGCAGCCCGAGCAACAGCCCAGTAAAACCATGCAGTGACACCACCCCCAGAGCAGCAGCACAGGAAGGCGCAAACCCCCAGCACAGCCACCTGCACCACACACCAGGAGAAGCAACCCAGTTGACCCAAGAACCACAGAAAAGACAGACCCGCACAAAACAGAGGGACACCATGGAGGACCACCACCAGAAACCTGTGGGGCCAAAGAAAACAATAAGATCGCCGGAAAAAGTCCAGACCATGGCAGGAACACCTGGACCACCACCGACAAGCAGAAAACTGTCAGGCCTGCAGGAAAACAACCACCTGACCGAAAAACCCCACTCAAGGAGAGCGAGACCACCAAAGGTACAGCTGAACAGAGCACCCCAACCTGGCATGCAGAGGGGAGGGCCACCAAGGAAGCCACCAGAGGACCAGACACCAGAAGTACAGGAGAAAATGACAACCCACGCCTGTGGCAAACGGGCAATCAGTAGGACTGAAGCTCCGCACCCCCGAACCAACAGGGGGAGAAAGGGGGGGAAGAAGAGAAGGCACACAAGACCCGGAAGGACCAGAACAGGACAGCCATCCCCACAGGGAATCAGGACAGTTGCTGAAATAAGGGAGGTAAAGAGAACCTGATGCGGGTACCAGAAAGCCCCCTGACAGACCAAGACCCCACCCGACAGCACCAGAGCTTGAGGGCAGGGGGCCACCCGCAGAGGAGTAAAGCCTGTGTGGTGGATTACCTGCCCCCCACGCCCCAAGAAGAGCTGCAGCCAGAGAAAGCAGACACCCAGTCACCCAAAGCCTGTCAGCACTCAATTGGACCTCAAGCCCTGCAGGAAAAACCCAGAGCACACCCCTACATGACAGGAATAGTCGCCCCACTGAGGATGCTCCAGGCAGCCAGCAGATGGCGCTCACTGGTGCCCCGCTCCAGAAAGAAGGAACCTGGCCAGACGACAGCAACATTTTAACTGGGGATGCTGGGTAAGTGGGAGGCATTATACTGCCAAGAAAATGGGTTCCTGGAATAGAGGCTGGGCCTTAGAGTTAAGTACTGGCTTGAGGAAGAGGGATGTGGAGGTAATGCAGGTTGTGTCGTACTGCTTGGGTGGGGTCATACCATGGTTCCTTGACTACATGCACCAGCCTTTACTTCTTATTGGGGCTCCAGCCAACTGCTATTGTTGCTACAAAAGGAATGACATTTGACCCACGTCAGCGCGAGTTCCCATCCATTCCTCAATTATGTAAGTAAGAAGAAGAGACTGGGCCCTGGAGTTAGAACACTCCTTAGCAACGCTCTAGCTATTTCCTGCTGCTATTGGTGCAAGGTCACGTGTTGTTGTTGAGGTGAAGTCCACACCTCCCTGTGTGTTTAGAAAAAAGGGGATTCCTGGCTACCTTGCAATTCTGTTTTTGGAAAAATTAGATTCTCACTTTTTGCGGTTTTAACAAGTGCAGGTTTATTAATCCGTTAAGTGTGGACTCAGTCCTGGTAGTGGTCAGCCGACACATGTTTCGACCTTGTGGTTCTTTATCAAGGCTAGTGGTAATGGTTGGGTCTGGCCCGGGACGGGGTCCCGTATGTGTTCTGTGCGGGTCCTGTGAGTTCACAGCTTTGGTCCTTGTGGGCCTAAGGGAGTGCTGGAGCGGTTGCTTCCTCTGTGACCTTACATTGTGTTTTTTCAATCCTACCTTTAGGACTAACAGGATGGGCTAATAGCTTCTGGTATGAAACACGCGTGCTCGAGTTTTCACTGGCTTTTTATTTCACAACCAACCGCTGTATTAAAGAATTAAGCAAAAGCTACGTCTTCATTGATAGTTCTCTGCAAGAATGCATGAAAACTTACGCTAGCCAAAAATGTTCAGTACAGTTTTAAGAGGGAAATACAATCTAGCAACTCTGGACTCCACAGCCTGAAGCTACAAAGCTCATCGCAACGCACCCACGAATGCAAGCGATTATTTGAAGAGCTCTCGAATTTCACACGAGGCGACACCTGTGATGTATTAACCTAAGAGCCCTCAGTGGCACAGCGCAGGGAGAGAGCGTACAACGACAGATCGCTGTGGACCGTGGTCATCAAGGAAGTGGTTACCACAGTAACTGTATTTCACAAGGTGGAGGCACTGAACGCCGGGAGAGGGCGTACAAAAGCAAGGAGGTAAGAATTGAGACGTGATGCCTGGCGCATAGAGACTGTAGATTACGGAGCAGTGGTCAAAATGCATGAAAAGAATTAGTCAAAACAGGTCCGCTGCTGGCCATCACCACACCCTCTTCCATGCAGCATACAAACTCCCAAATACACACGCCTGCTATTTAACAGAATGTTCAGTGCAGTGCACTGAAGTCAAGAGGTCAAAGTGTGAGGGGAATTAAAGGGTAGACATTCCCTTAATTGTCAGGGAAATCGGCCATAGTTCCCTTACTTTATGTGACATGGATCACTGTTCCAGGACGGTAGGAAAGGCCAATTAAAAATATAACAGTTAACCTGCTGGGGATTGTATCCTAGGCGCTGCGTTAACAATCCTGTGTCTAATGTCATTGTGCTGTCTCTCAAGTGCTGGCTAAGCTTTGTTTATTTCAAGGGATTGCTTGCGAATGAAGTCTATTCCCAATCAGTCATGCTGCGATCTGGGAAATGTTGTAGGCACAGGGGTGCTTGTCCAAGTCAGAAAAGGAAAATCTTCCTGGAATCATTCTGGAGTCATCCAGTGACTCCATCCTAGAGTCATCCATGGAAGGTTCAGGGAGATCATCCAAAACCCTCCTGTGTATCGGGCGAAATATTTAAATGAAATGACTAGAGTTATCACAAAAACTACTCCAGAATGAGCTCCGATTACATCCAGTGATGATCTTGTATTACTCCAGGATGACCCCATGACAACTTCAGGATGGGTGGGGGATTACTCCAGGATTTATTTAAAGTACTGGTATCCACGTGCCACATGCCCATAGGCCTCAGTGCACGCACAGGTATGACCACGGACAAACAGCCAGAACAAATAGTATTGAAAAATAGCAGGAAAAAGAAATGCCAGCGGTAGACTAGAAGTCGACAGTACCAGAACCAGACGAAGAACAATTCAAACAAACGGACGCGAGTCTGGAGGCATATTGAAAAGAAGCGTCTTAACAGTTAACTCAACAGCTCTCAGATTTGGGGGCAGCAGATTCCAGAAATGCGGGGCTTGCACACTAAAGCTAAGGTCGGCAGCCTTTTCCAGTCTGAATCTGGGTTTGACCAGTCTCATGCCGTGTTGGAGCCTAAGAAGGTGAGAAGAAACCTGGAGTTGGAGGCGTGCTGTGAGGTACGGAGGTGCCACGTTCATCACACATTTATGTGCGAGCGTCAAAATGTTATGCCCGATTCTCCGTTATACAGGCAGCCAGTGTAGACCCCACCGGGCCACCGTGACATGGGCCCACCTGGAGAGGCCCGAGACAGCACGCACTGCACCATTCTGAGAGACCTGTAGGGCTATTAGAGAGTGCGTGCAGCCACTCAGTAGATTATTACCATAGTCCAAACGTGTATTGATCAGGACTGATGCCAACATAGCTAGGTTCTCTGAGGATAAACATGGTTGAATGTTACCCAAGAACTTTGTGATCAGCCCACAGGATGAGCAAATGGCTGCCACATGATGCGACATATACAGCTCAGAGTCCAGGACCAGTCCTAGGGTCTTGACCCTCTCTGCCCCCGGGATCAACGTACCCAGGAGAAGGAACTGTTTATACTCCTGGCAGAGACCTAAGTCTTACAGTAGGAGCTACAGTTAACAGCTCAGTTTTGCTGGCGTTTAGGGCCAGATAACTGACAGCCATCCAAAGATGGATGGCTTTAAAGATAGTATTCTGCATGAGTACATCCTTAGAATGTGAACCTGACAATTTAGCAACCACCTGCATATCGTCAGCATAATTAGTCACCTGGACACCCAGGCTGATCAACAGGATCAGAAATGGAATAAGATAGAGGTTAAAAAGGATGGGGGCAATGCACGATCCCCGAGGTACCCCACAGGTAATAGGTGAGGGATCCGAGCAGGCTTCGCCAACATTCACACTGGAATTCCTAGGTCCCAGGAAGGAAGAAATCCAGCTCACTGCTTTTGGAGAGAAACCAGCAAAAGACTGTAATCTATCCTTAAGTAAATCATGACTGACAAGGTTAAATGCTGAGGATAGATCCAGCAGCATTAGGATTGATAGTTTTTTATCCATGTTGGATAGTAGGTTGTTTCCGTACCATGCCCTTTCCGAAAGCCGGATTGGCAAGACAATAAGATCTGTTTGCTCTCAAGGAAATTTTGAAATTGTATATGTGCCACTTTGTCTAAGATTTTCAGCAAAAATGGCAAGTTTGTAATTGGACGGTAATTGTCAGACAAAAGGGTCCCACAACTCTTTCAAAAAGGGGGGTGACCCACGCCACCTTTAAAAACAGTGGAACGCTACCCTTATGGAAAGAGCAGTTGACAAACTGGGTTATATCCACAGACCGAGGATATCCCTGCACTGTATGAATAGACTAGTGGGGCAAATATCACTGTGACATGAGGTTGGTTTGAACTCTGAGAAAGTTTGTACAATAAATGCTTCCGTACAAGGAGTGAAGTTGAATACAGGAGGCACTGTCAGAACGGACGCTGGGTCTTTAAAATCCAACACCATTTCTTCCATAATATCTTTTATCCGTTGGATATTAGCCTGGTGGGTAGTGACCTTGTGTAGGAAGGCATTGTGTATGGACTGGCACCAGTCCTGGTCTTTTACTGGCAAAGATGGGTGGAAGATTACTCCAGGATGACCCCATAACAACTTCACAATGGGTGGGGGATTACTCCTGGATGGTTCCATGACAACTTTAGGATGGGTTTGCAATTGTGAATGATGTTGCAGACAACTTCAGGAGGAGTTATTTCAAGATGCTTCCAAAAGATTTAGGAAAAGGGTTTGGATTATCCAAGAATGTATCCCTTGTCGGTAAGACTGGTGGTTTTACTATAGGGCGAGTTTAGTTAGACCTATGGATAGTGTACTGGAAAAGGGAATTTGCAGCCGTCATTTTCCAGCTTTGCCTTCTATGCTAGCGCACACAAATGTTGTTAACTAAGTTTGGCGATTTAGTATACAAAACTACATCACAAACCAACCTGTAAACTCCCTCATTTCAGTTCTCAACTCTAACTTGGCATCACACCCAATGTACTCCCACAATACAAATCACTACACTAAAATACTCACTTTCAGAGACCTAAACAGAATCATTAAAGGTCTTCCTGCATGACAGACTGCCAACAGTCACTTCACCCAATATCAATATGAGCAGCTAACAATTAGTTTGACCATTCATAGACAATACCCAATAGCACAAAAGCAGGTACTATTTACAAGTTGGAACCAACCTAAGAGCACTTGCACCTTCAGTTTCACACAGCAGCATGTGAGCTACAATTACGTTGTCGATAAGTAGCAGAGGCGGACGTAGCAACCAAACTCGGTTGTGGGGATGTTACAATTCCATTTTTTTTTAATGACCATAATCTGAATGATTGAGCAGAGTGTGGGAACATGTAGGCGTCACTTCACGCTCTGAACAGGCATGACCCTCGTACTGTAACAAGGACACACTGTTGCAAAGACGTGGTGATTTTGAGCTTGTCAAATTAGATCTATCCAACAAAACTTTTGTAGCAGACACTTCAAAGTCCAATATTTTGTAGTTGTTGCGGAGCTACATCTTTGGGAACAGCAACATTACAGAGACAACTGCCGATTTACTGCTGTGTATTTCAATTTTCCCAGGTGAAGTAACAGAGGAGGGTTCTGAGGCTGGAATGTAGGAGGAATGAAGAACATTAGCCATCCCTGCCAAAGACATATGTTTTCCAGCTTTTGAACATAACTGAACAGCCATTACTAAGTTTGGGAATAATCAGTTCCATCCATCAGCTTTTACAATATATTTCTCTTTGTTTTTTTCACTGCATCCTTTTAGTTCACGTCTGTTTTCCAGCACTTCCCAGATTCCATCAGTAGCTGCTTTTCCTCCTCTGCCTTTCTTTTTAAAACCAGAATTATAGTCCCTCTGCATCACAATAGGTTTTCATTATTTCATCAAATGATTTCTGTGTCTTAATACACTGTTTCTTGGCTGCGGGTATGAAAAAGGCAAGTTAAAACTTCAGAATGTTACTATCAACACAACAGACTTTTTGCTTGAGCTGTACACTGGGGTAAGTGACGCCCCTTAAGCGCGATCCTATGCGTCCCCTTGGTTTAATCTTTGCTTATTCTTGCGCTCCTTGGCACTTTTCCCTCCCCATAACTCAGTCTAGCTGCACACATACTGTGACCTGAAATACGGTGCCCAAGGGCTTTCAAACCATAGCGCTTTGAGATCCTACCAACGGTAAAAGGCGCTCTACAAATGCCCAATAACGTAAGAGAAATCATGTAGACCATCTATACTATAAAGAGTTACTCTAAAGGAAAGATGCTGTAAAAGAGGGTGACCATTGTGCAGCACTCACCTGTATGTGTGGAACAAGGGAATACCTCTGCGTAGGGAAGTCAGATGTACCCTCCTCCCCCAAACATCAAATAGATGGACAAAAAAAAAATAATAATACATTGCTTACCTGCCGACTAGAAAAGCACTACCGCTTTGAAATCCTTTTCTTCACGCATTTCTCTTCTACTTTCATCAAGACCCTCCATCAGCCATTTCAAATTAACTTCACCAGGAATTGCCAAAGGCTCAACTTCCCCACCCTTTCAAATACAAAAAGAATTATCAGAATCAAGGAAAAGCACATTATAGAGTGCCATGATTTTTTGAATTATTGCATAAACAGAAACAAAGTAAATTTAGCATGTTCCAAGTATTTGTGAAACTGGTCTGTACCCAAAACAGTGGGCTTGCTATGGATGTTCATGCCGATTGTCCCTATGCATGAGCGAAGCGTCTCTTGGTGCTTGGTAGCTCTTGTACCTAAAACACTGCAGTCTGTGTGAGTCGAGAAGCACCCGTTTCAGTTTCTTGTAAATACCAACCTTAAGAAAATCCCAGCTGCGGACAGCAACATGTACAAACTATAGGGACTGGAAATTGGAGGGTATGCGGGGACAGAACCCATGACCAAAGTGATCTTTACTGGAGGAACGAAAAGTAAATATTACACCTTAGCAGGGAGGCCTTTGCTAATATGAGCCAGGCACTATCCTCCAGAAGGATCAGAATCGCCCACCCCATAAGCAATGCTAGTGTTCCATGAATTATGCACTACAGCTGAAATAGTGCAGTGCTCATAAGCAGTGGAAATGTCCAGCAAAACAGTAAACCAAGCCATGGAAAAATGTTGCAGAGGCATGGTTTCTCACACGCGCCACGGCCTGATATACGCGGATAAGCCCAATTATTACTTAGAGGGTTAGGTAAAATAAAGCACAAAGCCCCCTGTGCCACCAAAAGCAGGAAGGCAGTAATCAAAGAGCATTCATATGGGCATTTCAACCATCCCCCGGCCTGAGACTACACCTGGCGGTGTGTACAGCAGACGCCGCTCCACAAAGCGGCTCAGTCTGCCACACACTTCAAAACTTAGCCAGCCTTCCTGCCAGTGTTGGGAAGGGGTTAAAACCGACCGACAAGTCCAATCTTGAGTGTCAAGTGTGGTCCTGGACTAAGCCACAGCGGCGATCACCACACCGGGATGCACATTGCACAGGGCCGATATAAAACATCAGCACTTCTACTCCCAATGGTACATAGGGAAAAGAAATCCTCACCTGCCTGTGTGGATCAAGTGCTTTACTGGATTTTTCTTGCTGGGACATAGGTGGTCAGGTTGATACACCGACGCTTGGAGCGATGCTGCAGCAATGAAAACAAAGTTAGTAAAAGGATACATGGGTCTACCTGAGACTTCAAAATGGAGATTCGATGTGAAGGGGAAAAATAAACAGCTCTTGGGTGTTAGGCATCAGCTAGTAGTAAGCAAGCCCTAATGCCGAGAAACTAGGGGGGAGTACACAGTGCACTGTAAATGCAACTCTCGCATGAGACGTGAGCTTTCAGTACCGCCCAAACGGGTCATGAGTAAGGAACAGCCTCAAAAATAGGTTTGAAATCCCTGGTTGGGACTACCAACTATACCTGCAAAATTGCCCCACCTTCACCAACAGCAAAACACAGTTTTAAAAAAAAGGCATCCTTACCTTCGGCAAGTCCTACTACAGATGTCAGGATTTTTTATGGTGCCACTGCTGCTGGGGACTTGTCTGTCCTAGTTGGGATGATAGAGCCAATTTGTGTTCCTGCAAATGAAAGAAAGTACAATAAAAAAAAAACATTAGACCTACCAGATTGACTTTACCAATATTTGCGCACTACACTCGCCAGTCAGCAAACATCCTCCCCTGCACACAAAATGGACCTAGGGTGCAGAGTCCTAGTGAGAAATCTCTACGGTTCACTATAGGCCAGTCCACCCCAGCTGGCAGAGAGAACAGAAAGCAGTCAGAGCACATACATACCTGAAGACTCGTACTCAAGTCACAGAGAAAGAATTATAGAGAGAGTGAGAGAAGAGCATCAGCTTGTTAGTATTTTACTCTTTCTATTCCCTGCCTAGAATAGTTGAGAAGTCTCTATTCCCTGCCTAGAATAGTTGAGAAGTCCAGCCTGCTGGCATTCCAATCATTCATCTACATATTTCACATAGAATCCAACATGGTAGCGCTTAACCAACCGAGCTAACTTTCGGAAACATTGAGTAATAGCCATTTAGCTTTGACTGCAGTTCGGTGACAGCGCTGAAGTAGCAGCAGACTCTGACGCAGCTGCCGTGCCAGACACTAAGGCCCCTGGCTTCTCTGCAACATATGATGCCCCATGCAGGCAAAGGCCGGGCACCCACCGCAGGAAAATACACATGAAATTCACTTCTATAGTAGTGGTGCCCGCCAAGTACTGTTGGTAATGCAGTGATTTTTACACATCAAGGGATGCATAGACTCGCTCTATAGTAGATGGCTACCTGGGTAGCTCAGCAGGTTGACAAACCATTGCTGAGATGTTATATATGAATGACTTTTTGCAACTATTTATTTTTAAAAAAGGAAGTGCTATAAAGTGTTTGGCCAGGGGTTGGTTGGGCTGGGAAATGGTTTGGGGGTATTTCTGCCTCTGTAGTGAAAATCAAAAGTTGCCACCCAGGAACCCAAAGTTTAAATTCACAATAACTGCTGTCCGAACAACAGAAGCATTTACTTGTGATTAACTAGTTTGACAAACATAACATCTTTATAAATACAACCTGTGATCAAACACAAAGCTAGGGGTACACAAATTACGAGTATTGGTGTGGTGCTTCGACAAAACAAAAAAAGAAAAACTAGTGAATGCAAGTTTCAGCAGCATTTTTGAGTTTGGAAATGACTTTTCCTATGAAGGTGTAAAATGCCCATTTGAACAATAATGTGCCCAGCATATATAGTTTAGTATTACTTGTATTGCGCACCAAACCCAAAAAGGTATTTGGGCGCATCGCATAACGTTACTCACAGCTTGGTTATACATACATTTACAGTTACAATGCAGTTATATAATGTCAAAAAGCATATTTACAATAAACAATTTTTACAAAATAGTTACACAGGGGAGCATATCTCCAATAATAGATTTAACAGTATAATTACAAGGGTGTGTCCAGAGTATAAAAGGGGCTATAGCAAGTGAAAACTATGAAGATCGGGAAGTGTGAGAAATCAATTTGGTAAAGTGCAAAAAGCTCATTTAACCGTCAGAGTCTGAGCAGCTTTATAAGGTTGTGACGAAATTTTAGGTATGATAGTTCTAATCTAAGGGGGGAAGGAAGTGAGTTCCATAGCTGGGTAGCCTTGACTTGGAAGCTGCTTCCTCCCACTCTGGCAAGTTTGAATCTGGGGGTCAGAAGACAATTTGTATTGGAAAGTCTGGTTAATCTTATCTCAGGTTTATTCTATTCACAAGATAGCGGGGGCTACTTTATTTACACATTTATGTGTAAGGGAAGAGACTAAGTTTTATTTTGTCATATGTGGACAACCAGTTGTTGGCTCTTCTGGTGTCAGATCTGTGTACTCTCCTTGCAATTCCAAGTGCAGCTAAATGAGTATTATTTTGCTGAAGTTTGATTTTCTTGGTAGTTTGTCTACTCGCCCCAATGTACATAGCATTGCAATAGTCGAGTCTTGCTAGTATAAGTGCTCTGGCAAGGGTAATACAACTGTTATTAGAGAGGAAGGCTTTGCCCGCTCTAATCAATTTACAGGTGTAAGCTGTAGTCGAGACCAGCGTATTTACCTGTTTGTTGAAGGAGAGGGTAGAGTCCAAGTAAAACCCCAGGGTTTTTACTTCCTTAGCGACTGGGATAATATTATTGTCGGTGTTGAGGGCTGAGTATTTAGGACTTCATTTTTTGAGGGATGATGGAGTACCCAGGATGATTATCCCGGTCTTGTCATCATTCAGGCATAGTCCATGGGAGGCCATCCATGCCTGGATGATGAGGTAAACCTTTTTCACCAAAGCCAAATCCTTTTCATAATCACCAGTAACCGGTAGGAGGATCTGCGTATCTGCACAGTTAGTGTAGGCCATACCCAGATGATCCAGATCATCGAAAAGGGGCTTGGTGAAGATGTTGTACAAGGTAGGCGAGACACACGAGTCCTGGGGAACACCATACGTGATGGGGATAGGGTCAGCGAGGCCATGGGAGAGAAGACTCTCATAGTACGATCACTGAGAAAGGATTGTATCCATGCAAAGGCTTCTGGGGAAAAGTGTGCTGCCGAATCCAGGTGGCTGCACAAGACCTGGTGGTCGACCAGATCAAAGGCGGCCAATAAGTCTAGTAGTAAGAGGAGGGCTAGGTCATCTTTATCCCCAAGGTCATTGATCTGGGCCTTCAAGTCAATTAGCGCAGTTTCTGTCCCATGCTGAGGCCGGAAGCCTGATTGTCTTGACCCTAGCAGGTGATTGGATTCCAATGTTTTGGATTTTTAAGTATGCCATTTTATCTACGATTTTCAGAAGAAAGGGTACTGTGGTGATAGGTTGGTAATTGGTGGGAATTAGGGGGTCTAGAGTCTGTTTTTTTTAATAGGGGGAGCACCCAAGATTCCTTAAGATTAGTGGGGATAGATTAGTGGGGATAGAGTTGGTAGTGAAATATGCGCTAATCAGTTTAGTGATGAAGGGTGACAGATCTCTGGCTGCGCCCTTTATAAGTTGGGCAGGGCATTGGTCACCATGACAGTTGTAAGGTTTGAGTGAGAGTATCGTCTTTTCTGTTTCAAGAACGGTGACTTTGAAGAATTCGAACCGAGGCACTTTGTCAGTATTGGTGGGAGTAATTGAAGTGGTGCTGTTGGACGCTTTGGTAGTTACGAGGCTTTTTTATTGTTCATTTTTATTTGTAAGGTCGCAACTTTGTTGGCCAATGCTTGCGGAATGTTCGAGCACCAGAGTTTATCCTTAATACATTTGTCAGGTACGGGGATGGGTGCTTCTAATTCTTTGAGGATAACGAAAAGTTCCTTCGTACTAGAGTTGGCTTGGGCTATTCTCGTATTATAAGATTCACGTTTGACTAAGAGTATTTCTTTTTTGTAAAGGGCAGAGATGGCACTCAAATTGATCTTATTTTCTTCAGATGGGTGTGATTTCCACAGTGTCTGGCATGATCTTTTGGTACATAGATTTTTTTAGGTAGGGTGTATACCAAGAGTTGAGGTGAGCCTTGGGTTTACTTTGTCTAAGTTTAAGGGGTGCTATTGAATCTAAGGACGTGGTCATAATATGGTTGTATTCCTTGACCAAAGCATCTGGTCCCATGTTTTCTGGGATAGCATTGAGAGTGGGTATAATAAGAGGGAGTAGTTTGTCGCAGGTGATTTTTTTTTTGTTGCGAGTGGGAATGGGAGGAGCTAGTAAAACAGGCAGGGCGATAGGTTTAACAGTGTCAAGGATGAAACTTATAAGGTGGTGATCCAACGATATCATTGGAGAAATGAAGGAAATAGTAACGTTACAGTTGTGGTCTGTTATCCAGTCTAGGGTTCTTCCTTTTGTGTGTGAAGGGTCAAGTACTTTCTGGGTGAAGCCTTGTTCTGATAGGATATTTGCCACATTTGATGCATGTGCATCTTTGGGGTCCTTATATCCTAGGTTAAGGTCTCCTAGTGGTATAGCTTGAGAGTAGTTTTTGAGATTATTGGATAAGTCGTCCTCAAATGTTCCAATATGGTTTGGTGGTCTGTATATCAGATGGATCATGAGAGTTTGGGTGCTATTTAGATTAAGTTTGGCCGAAAGGTTCTCACAGGATTTAGTGTCCAGATGGGGTGTGAGTCTAATTGGTAAGTTGTCTTTTACAATGAGTGCGATACCTCCTCCTCGTGTATCAACTCTGTCTGATCTTAGGATAGTATATCCTTTAGGGATGGCTAGTGAGAGCGCTGGACCTGCAGCCAGGATTCAGTGACTGCTAATAAGTCTAGTTGTTCTAACTGAATGATCTCCGCTATCTCAATGGCATGGGCGACCAAAGATCTTGCATTTATTAATGCTCCTTTGAGAGTATGGCAAGGCGGGACTACGGATGGCAAGCTCGTAGTAGTTTGTAGGGGGTTGTTTTTAGATTTATGAGTATGGGTGTCTGGGGAAGGTGTGGATCTGTCGTTACCGGGTACTAAGGTTCTGGCTAGAGGTTCATGCAATTTAGAGAGTCTTGCATGGAGTCTTCCATTTCTATCACAAGTAGTACATGGCTGTATTATCAATGATTCTTGCATAGTTAGTTTAGTAAGCTTTTCTTTAATTGTACAGGATGAGGGTAATTGTAGTGTAATGTTAGGGAAGCTATGGTAGGGGTAGTTTACCAATATATTCCCCATCAAAGTAGTGGCTAGTGCAAAAATGAGGAGAGTCAGTGGCCTCCTGGGAAAGTACATTTTTTAGGAATGCTAAGGCAAGTAGGCACAAACACAGACACAGTTTGACAATGGGCACAATCTAGATAAGGCAAAATGGTAGGCCAAACTAAGGCAGATGGGCAGGACGCACAACCAGTTTAGCAACGGTGGCAGAATCAAAGGTAGGCAGACTAGAAATGTATATTGAGGCAGATAGACAGGAAGCGTAGTGCAGTCACAATACGACTTCAACATAATGTCAACAATATTACAGGAAGTGGGCGCAAGCAAGATAGGATGGAGACAATATTAGTAGCATTGTTAACAGAACGGACATTGTAATGCAATAGAGATCGTCGTAGTATATAACTACTGTTAGGGTTTTCCAGTGGTATCAGCTGTAGCAAATTACGGCATTTATTTGGTACCTGATTAGTGTAGATAACTGGGTCAGTCTTAGACACGGGCTAAAATGCCTCAGGCAGTGTACATATACAGTGTTGTTGCGGGCGGCGCGCCGAGAGTATGTGTAGTCTCTGGTCAGGATAGGTTGTATGTCAGGCAGCGATGGTGCGGGGTGTAGGGTATGCAGTGTCCAGCGCCGTGCTGCCGGAGGGGCCTTGTACTAGGTGGGCCTTGTACTAGGTGGGCCTTGGGCGTGGTGGGCCGGCTTCCGCCTCCGGCTCGCCTTCTGGCCTTTGAGCTCCACGGAGGAAGGTTGCTAGGCAACCATAGTAAAAAGGTCGATGTTTCGGGCAGCGGCAATCTTAGAATCGTGGTGAGCAGATCAGCTGCTCCTCGTGGCAAATGGCTAACGGAGCCTCACACAAAGCTTATGGAAGGGGTATTACGGCTCAGTAGAATGCCCCAAAGCTCTGGGGGGGAGCTTTCAACAGTGATGCACTCCCCTACTCCCCTACCCACCCAAGTGATGTTCATGGCCTGGCCCTTAGATTCCAGTGGTGTCCCTTTCCGGACAGAAGAAAACAAACGGGATGAGAAAGCCAGGAAATGCAACGGCTGGGGAAAGGAGCACAGAGAACATAAGGGCGCCGAGCACCCAGCTTCACGCTGGGGGCTTAGTAAAGTCTGCTCAGGGGTGAGGCAAGCCGGGTCCCGTGATCTGGCCAGACATCTGATGCCGGATCTCAGACTCGGCCAGAGCCGGCCCATGGACCAGAGGGGTGACGAGGCAGAGTGGCAGCCAAAGCAGGGGGGACTGGTGTTGTATGATATCTGGCTCCCCCACGGCAGATTGGTGGAGCCCAGCT
Source organism: Ambystoma mexicanum (assembly GCF_040938575.1). Lineage (NCBI taxonomy): Eukaryota > Metazoa > Chordata > Amphibia > Caudata > Ambystomatidae > Ambystoma > Ambystoma mexicanum. The sequence continues at coordinate 307,371,628 of NC_090925.1, forward strand.
ATCTGCTATCTGATGTGAGTAAGTTGGATATCATACAAAAATGTCAATGCGTGCTTCAGGCAGAGCTCGCCTTAACTCCCCGTGACCCCAAAGGTGGGGGCACAGTGGAAGAGGGGCACTGGGAAAGGCCTGAAACGCTTGCTTCTCGGCACACCCTCCACCTGTGGTGTGTGGGGGGGGTGGTGAGCCGAGAAGCAACAACCCTTACCGGGCAAGAAGACGCTGGCGACAACAGCAGGAGGCAACAACACAGCCTGGACGTGCGATCCAAATGCAGGAAAGCACGCATCAAGACTTCGTGTATTTCCCCGTTTTGTGGCCACGCCCCATCACGTCGTACTGACTGTGCATACGGGGCCATGAGGCAAAACAAAATAATTATTGTTTCTCTTTTTTCACCGTCATTAAGACCTCTGCGTATAGTATGGCTAGGTTCAAGGTCGAAACGCTCAATATAGGTTATCTTGCTGGCAAGACTACATAAGAGTCTGAATTTTCAATGTATACTAGCATAGTATACATGAACATGCAGGCATCTAGTCAGTGACACAACACAAGGGCCCTCATTACGACCCTGGCGGAAAGGGGTTTACGCCGGCGTAAACCATGGCGCCCCTTTCCGCCTGAGTACGAGTTCCCTTAGCACCATGGTGATTTTAACGCCTGCTTTTAGCAGGCGTTAAAATCCATGGCGCTAAGGGACCTTGTTGTTAATTACGCCACCGTAATTTACGGTGGCGTAATTAACGCCTTCCCCACTCCCATTATACCCTATGGGGCAAAAATGGGAATGGGGAAGGGTAAATGGGGATTGGGGACTTACCGCCCCGCCAAGGTCGGAATGGGGCGGTAAGTCCGCCAACCACCATGGCGGAGTTGGCAGCTTAGCGCCATGGACCATGGTGCAAATAGCACCATGGTTCTCCGCCAAGGTCGTAATGAGGGCCAAGGAAATTAAGGAACTCTGTCCTATACACACAGACAGCAGAAGAAATGCTGGGTGGCGAGGGGGCGGTGGTAGTGGAGAGAGAATAAAGAAAGACATCTTGTGGTACAGAGACTCTGGCCGGTACAGATCAATGCACTGCTTGAAAGCACTGAGTGGTAAAGATAGGCACATCTCCCTGCAATGCATACCCGCCTAGTCTCCTGCGATTTAATGCCCCTTCTCCAGGTCTCCTGTGAAAAGCTTGGATTCTCCGAGTTCTCTGTCAAAACGAGAAATCCTGCACATGCCACCATGCAATTGGCTGCTACAGTTCTGTAGCCAATCACATTGAGGTATGAGCAGAGGCTCGGTATTGAATGCAATTACCTGGCATCCTAAAGTAATCCTATTTCCAACAACCAGCCCCCCTCCTCTCTGATGCTCGGAGTTTCGGAGGGCGATGGGTGAGTGTCTCAGCCTCGCCTACCTAGAAGGAAAGCGCCTCTTCCCACCCCCACATTGCCATAACGTTCTGAGCTGCTTGCTTCGTGTTCGGAATTTCATACTCTTGAAAAAAAATGGTGCCTGCATGGGTGCAAAGCCCCCCCCCCCACTCCTCTTGCCCTCCCTTTTTGCCAGCCTTCTGCTGCCATTTGGTAGACATGAGACTGTGTTGCTCTAAGACACTCTTAAAATTAGAAATCTAAAGCGTTGCTTGGTGGTCGAGTTTTAAAAAAACAAAATATGGTGGCGTGACCGGAAGCTTTGAGGGGTTGTGGGCGGGGTTAGGGTCACATAATTCTCTGTGTTTTTGTTTCTCTAATGTAGGCAGGTATGCTGCAATGTTCAAATGTTCAAATTAGAACCCCTCACCTCGCAAATGCAGTAAAGTTACAGAAATGATGACAAGGGAACTTAACGCTGTAGCGCTCTGGCACCCCAGACCGCTGCTCTTCACCCAGAGCCCCTGGCAGCTCCGAAGGCATCCAAGCCCGCTTGAGACTGTCTAGCAGTAGGGTGGCTAACTGTCCCGTATTTTGCAGGATTGTCACATAATTGGGGACTCTGTCCTGCAGTTTGCAGAGTGGCTGTGCGGGACGCAGGGTGTCCAGACTTGCGTCGGAACAACCTGCCTCCAAAACAGCCACTCTGCAAACTGAAGTGGCATTCTACACATCACGACGCTGCCGCCTACAGCTTTCTTTCTCTGGGCGGCTCAGGCTCCTTTTGAGCCAGCAGGTAGAGCTGCAAACGCTCTGACACCTGGCTTCAATAAAATGCTAATGCTTTGTTCCTGGGGTTGTGATGGTCATGTTTGCAGTCAAAAAACGTGACCATCACCTCCCAAGGACAAACTATTTGCATTTCAATTAAGCCAGGTGTTAAGAACCATTAACAAATTTAAATTATAAAAAGGGCGGGCCAAACAAGAATGACGCGGTGAAGTCATCACTGCCAAGTGTCTCGCAAAAGGATATCAAAAAGTTGGCCACCATATGTAGCAGTGCAAAAAAAGAAGCAAGCATGCGACTGTGGTAAAAATGGAATCGACATGGGGTTTAATTTCCAAATGGGTGAGTTCATTGCTGTTCAAACTGTGAAAGCCGTGTTATGCAGAGAAGGGTGAATAAATATGGCTATGCCACTGTACAGCTTTGTAGAAAGCCCGTGAGTACAGCAAAAAGTCACTGCCATTTGAATGGGGAAAACATGAAATTACGCTTAAGCAAAGAATGAATGCGACTTGCTGGCAGCCGAATTTGCAAAAAAAAAACATCCGCTCTGAAATGTCCACGGCGTGTACAGAATGGCCATAAATCACTTCTGTTTAGGGGCGGGGGCGTCAAGGGAATGGGACAATATGATCTACCAAGAAGACACACAAAGAACCACTGTTGCTGCAATTAAAACATGAAAATCAAAACCACTGGCACCTAAATATACCTGGCGTTTTAAACACTTCCGAGATGTAGAAGCGCCTTATAAATACACAATAACAAATAACTACCTGCCAGTGCACTGCATGGATCCTACTTCCTCCATGGTTCTCTCACTAAGCTCAAGAAATCCTACGTGTGAGCGTCACGCTAACTTAACAGCACTCAAGAAATACGTGGGAACGTCATGACGCCTTAAAGGCATTTCAGAAAGCTTCGGCAAACTTTTAAACAAACACAATTCTATCGAGTATCATAGGGACGTTAAATGTGTGTTTCAATTGATAATGAAAGCACCATAAAACCTCTTATTACCAAAAGCTCCTTTTCAGTTTTCATGCAGCATCAGGTGAGTGCGTGCGATCCATCTCTTGTAGTGAATCTTTTATGTATTGCTTTTAGCATCAGTTAACTTAGCGTGCTCGCCCCTTTGTTGTCATGGTAACAGGGGCCCTTTTGCAAACTCTGGAGATGCACGTTGAAGTAGCAGGCTGCAGCTGAAGCTGTAATTCGTTGCATTGTACTTATCACACGTTGAAATTAAAAATTGTAAGTACGTGACTTTCCAAACATCTGGTTTTGAAATTACCCGGGGCAGCCTTCTGTTGTTATCCTAGACACAGTAGCTGCTCCGAAGCTCATTCACGGTACAGTTCAGGCTTTGGAATGCTCGCAGACGCAGTAACTGCTGTGCAGCTATACTGGCACTGCACAGACCGTGGTCTGGTCTAACTGCTGGAAATCGAAAACATTTATTGGGGAAACTGTCACCTCTTTGGAGGGGTGGAGCAAAGGGATGTGTCCTCTAGCCAGGTTGTGCAACACAGTATCTCTTCATAGAACCCAATCCTAGCTATTTGCATAAAAGGAAAGAGCATTATGGGAACATCATAATGTCAATAATTTTAAATGTTAAACATGACGTATAGTAATTCAGTTAGAAGCCCTTTTAAGTGAATAATGTACTCTTCTGTTTTGATTGGTTACTATATTCATTCTAATAAAGAGATGTCTCTAAATTGCAGGACATATATACTATGTTGTCAGTTGCAATACTGCACGTGAACATTTGGCAGTTTCTGCCTGCAGGCTCAGTTGAAAAACTACCTGCACCAGCTAATGATTACAGATGTGTACTCCAGTTCTAGTGCCATAATGATTCACCAGGGCTAATGGCTAGCACTAATGGTAAAGGCCCATCCCAGAATGAGTGCAGACGTACCTGCCAATACAGTATATACCTGCTCATCTGACAATACGTGCCCTGGAACTAATGACGTTTGATACAGTACCTGCTTATCTGTTACATCATTTAAGTCCTGGAGCTAATGGTATTTAACACAATACTGCTCATGAGCAAATCTGGGGTTAAGGACAGTAGAAACCCCATGCCTTTCCTTCTCGTGTGTCCTTTCCCATTCCCAATTTCCCTCCCTGTGACACCTCGAACCACACTACACTGAAATGAGATGAACGTGCTGCATAAAGAAGTGATCAGTAGGGATAAACCATCGTGCCACGATATGCAAAACGTATTTGGTGCAACTGAGATGCTCATTCACTTTACTTGCTGTGAACCGTGCATTAAAGACATTTAAATGTGTGCATCATAGTTGTGCACATTAAGCTGCTCTTTTCCAACCAAATGCACAACTGCACAAGGCAGAGGGCGGAAAGGGGGTTCTGGGCATTTTCAAGTAAATCCCAATTTTCAGAAGAGATGCACTGTTTATTTATTTTTATTATTATTCATGGTTTAAACAAAGTCAAACCTTACACTATATACACACTCAATTGCGTCCAATTTCGAACAAAGTACAAAGAAGGAGGAAGAAATAAAAAACATTTGTAACATTTCTTACCAGGGGGACTACCCCCCCTAATCATGGTCAAATGAACCACACATAAAAAAAGAATCCTATTTTCACCTTTAAACTAGGTCCACATTTTCTAGCGTACAGAATACTTCCTTCAAATATGCGAGCAAAGCAAGTGTAATAGAGACTTCTATGAGCAGAAGCACCCACCAATCCTCTACAGACAGCATTGTGCGTTGTGCCAGGAACCTTCCCAACCACCTGCTTCTTTGCACAAAGACGGACATATTAATTCAGATGGTACAAAGTTTCTCTAGGTGCATTGCAAAGTCTGCATTCAAATTTTCTCGATTGTTTATTTTTGGACCTTACTTCGGTAATTTCTCTTGTAGGCAAGAGGTTCATGAAGAATCTCATGAATTGATATCTAAGTAGATGATTTGGAAATCTTTCAAGATATTTAGGAAGTGTTCCTCTTGATCTACACTCCAGGTTCAGATGGCTGTAAGTGACTTCAATCCAACAATCCAACTAAGTCAATGCCTAGTCTGGGATGCCCAATGGAAGCCCTTATTAATATATTTTTTTGTCAAATTCCTTGAATCTGGATGATGAACCCTTATATAACGCCCCTCTCTTTGAATCCCCCTGACCTCACTGAGCCAAGAAGTAGGTTTGTTTTGCAAATTAAAAGATTTATTTGAAGAATTAAACACTATATATCACACTTTTATGAATACATTAATATTTGATAGCACACTTATGAATATAATAGTGATCAACAATGGGTAATATTACAATAGCACACTTTCTTTAATCAATGAGGAGTTGATATATAAAGGATAAGGTAGCAGAGAATACTTTGTATGGTTTCAAGGAAATGCAAGATATGAAAGAATGCAGCACAGAAATAAACTTGATATGGTTTCAATCACAAGATAATATGGTCACTTTTTCCCCTGTGATTACTCCCTCCCCCCCACTATGCAATATGAAGAGATGGAATTGAGAGCACACAGGTTTCAAGAATACAATCCCTATACAGTTCAATTCCAGTTCCCCCAGCAAGCTTAGATAAAACAGGGATGATTTTAAAGCAGGCAAAATCCTTTTAAATGTGATTGCAATGAAGTGAAAATATGCTAAAAATGATTTAAATTCACTAAAAGGAGATTCAGGATAAGTGATAACTACTTTGGATTAGTTCAGGTCAACGCTAGCAATGATTCATGAATGATTATCAGATTGAAAACGAATTTCAGCAGTGGAAAGCAAGAGCCAGCTATTTTGACAGAAAATGAGATGGAGTTAAATTGCAATTTGTGGCACTTTTTCCACATGCGTAATTCGCGATTACGGAAAAACTATAAGGAGTTGGAATGTCGTTTTAAGTTTGTTGGAAAGCTTAGGATCTTAGCTTTAACATGACAGTTAAATTCAAAAGATACGGACGTTTTTGTGAAGGTAGATTTTCAGAAATGAAGTCAAGATTTCAGAATGACAGATGACGCTTTTACAGATTTGAGATCACAGGATGGACACAAAATTCTAAATGCAGTTCTGGACAGGTTGATTTGGATGGGATAAGCTTACTTTAGACTAAGAGATGACTATGCACAGTTCTAGACTAAATACTCACTTCTAGTTTTGGAATGGAATGGAAATGGGCCTCGTCACCGATCTGGTCAGGTTTGGACTTCACTCGCCACAGGACGGTCCCAGGCACTGGTTCTGCTCACAGCACGGCACGGCGGTCTGGTCAGGCCTCTTGGACTGGATCAAGCGGGTTCTGGATACAGCACTGCTTTCTGGGTCTGGATCTGGTTCTGGCACAGGGTTCTAGCCAGTCGCAAACAGCACGGCAGGGCTGTTGAATAGTTTGGTTAGGTTGCTGGATTCTGAGGCCTGCTGAGAAGAGTTCAGCTTTTGGGTTAGGCCCCTGCTTTAGGTTCTAGAGCTGGGTTCTAGAGCTTTGTTATGGATCTATCTGGAGTCTAAGTTCTTCTGGATATTGTCTGGATCCGGTCCGGCAGAGTGCTGCGCAAGAAATCAGTTGAAGTGGAAAGTGAGTGTCCCTAACTGGGTCTCAGTGGTTCTTTTTATGTGTTTCTAAAGGGGGTGTGGAGGCTGACTTTCTATGCCCAACCCACTAAGGATTTGATAGGTTGGAGGATTCCCTGTGACCTGACTGGAGAACGGAGTAGTGAGTCAGAATGAGTCATCAGGTGTCATGTTTATGGCTTAAGAAAAGAACACTCCCCTTTGGTTTCTCATATAAAATCAATTTTTCATAATCAAACATGTTTCCAAGGTACACAAGTTGTTGAGAATACATTTACATATCACATATTAATTAAGACGGGTCTCTGTTCAACCCTGACCTTTCTAAGAGCTTGGGTTCAGAAATGACAACTTATTTGCGATTTTGGTAGGTTTCGCAATATTGGTTTTGCACCAAATCTTACACAGAGGTACACACCCTCTCTGAGCATATTACTGTAAATTTTCATTTTTCTAGTCTACAATACCATGTCTACAATATTAATAAATCCCGGGCTTTGGTGTCAGAACATCGTACGGATTTCAGCTTAGTCTCAAACTGTGAGTGAATGTGTCATTTAAGAATCTCAAAGTTGTACATTTCTGTCAGCTTGATACAATATTTTAGAAGCATTTTCCTTAAACATATATTTGGTGCAATATTAAATCCACAACCCAGTCTGGTCCGCCCCTAGAAGCTTGGTGAGTCAGATGGTCACATGTCTTGTTTCTCCCAGAGCAGTGTTGACAGTTAAACCCAAATCAGCATATCCTATTCATCCCAAAGCCCCCATTGTTCCTTCCTCTGGGCTGCAGAGAAAATCTCCTCCTCTCCTGATTTACATGTCAATGCGATATCCTGTGCTGTTGGTGGTAAAACCAGGTGTGAAGGCTTCCCAGTGACAGACGGCCTCTTGAACTTTTAATTAAATCAGACTGCCTTCTGATCAATTGCAACTTACTTCCTTGTGAAAAAAATATAACATTATAACTGAAAATAAGCAACATATATTTAATCAAGTCTTTTTCCACATTAAATCAATGTGTGGCACTCTATATGGCATTTTGATAGACTTCCCTGCTTTGGCATATTTAGCTTCTGCAAGACAGCTCTCCTGTCAGGATTTAGAAATCTCCAGCACCCGTCCGTGGCGAGCACCAGTACTGCACCCATTTTTGACAGCAGTCTTTAAATCAAATGTCTTTAACATGGGATTTTGTCCTAATAACATATGATTCTTGCTGACGTTGTACTGATGTGGATTCTTGCAGTAGAGTAATGTAGAACACCCAACAAGAAGTTGTATCCTTTTGGTGGTTTTGTGAGCCATGATTTTAGCAATTTTTGACACCAAATAAAACAGATTTTTGAACAGCTCTGTATTCCTTTGCACTGATTTTGCTCTGTGTGCAGCCAAAGGATGGGGTCTGGTAATGGTCTCCTGTATTAACACTGACAGAGGCAAAAGTGGATGGTGGCCTGTCAGGTTTCCACTGCGCACTTTCTGGTGATTTCTAGCCAGCAGCATGCTTTCCAGCGGCCATTATGATGGTTCCGTTGCCAGTAATGCACAGTTCTGTTGTAGGGCTTGGATGAGTGGGTTAAAACATCCCACATGGCCAAAAAGGTTCTTTGTAGTCTTGTTTTCACAAGTGTCTATCCAGTCTTGGTCATAAAGTTTGCACTACAATTTTCCTGGTGAAAATTTCAGAGTCTTCTGATGAATAGAAAAATGAGACTGTAATTTTTGCACAACTTTTTAGCAAGGAATTGCCAAACTAAATTCAGGGGATAAAATACTGTGTTTAATGATTAATGCAAAGTGATTGTTTCTAAAGGGGAGTAGTCATTAAATATAAAGTCACACTTCTCAATATAATGTGTAAGTAATACAAGAATGTAACACAAAATAATGATATTTGCATTAATACAAATGAAAAGCTTTGAAGACTTTTTTTCAAACAATTATAAGTGAAAGACAATCTCATGAATTCATTCTTAATTTCAGAAATAAATATATACACTTGGATGAACAAAGATAATAACTAAGTGTGTCCTTTTCTCTCCATATGACACGTTTCGGGCTTTGCTGCCCTTCATCAGGTACAATAATTCATCGGGCTGTAAAATAAATTAATATATTCAGTACTAGCATATTTATTTGAGTTTCTAAAGTAATACCTTCAAATCTAATGTTATTTTATGCGCTCACTAACCTGAGTATCTTAAAGATGCCTCTTGCCTCAGCAATAGCTAACGGGTAAAAACCCCAATGTTACGGTCTTCTCTCAAACCAGAATGGTACAATCTAGAAGTAATTGGAGATAGGCTAGATTAGTATACATATAGTGGGCCATGTGTGGGACCAGTCGCTACAGAATAGCGCTGGGTCCCACATCATAGCCCTTGGTGGAGTTAAAGATAAGTGCACTAGCGAATAATGGCGGTTCTGGAAATAATTTCACCAACATGGGATCTAACGTTAGTGTTCCAAATTCTCTTAATTATTTGCTTGATCTGTGTACTCTGTTGGGTGTATGTTGTCACATATACTAGATTTTGCACTGGATCCCGTGTTTTGGGTTTTACAGCAAGAAAGCTACTTGATTGATCGATTAAACTCTCCCAAGTTTCTGTGAGTGGCCAGCTCTCTCGCCAACTGCTGTACCGGTCCTTGCACTGTTGGAGACACCCCTCCCACCATAGTCCTCGCCTCCCCTAGAAACTTCAGCCATATCTCCTCCCTGCTTCCTGTGAAGGCGCCCTCCCCAAGTGGAGCGAGTACTCACACCAGATCAAACCTGTATAAAGTTGGGTAAACATTAGCACTTGCCACACTAATTAAGCTGTGGATATTGAGAGGGGCTTGGACCAAAGAGAGTTGTGATTGTAGGCATACACCACCCCTGGATATAAGTGCAAACGCTAGCATTGCGCCGTACCAAAGGGGGTAGGAGCGGTAACATGAATGAGCAACCGAATAAGATGATAAAGGCTGAGGTGGCCTCAACACATGGAGGGAGTAAACCCGGGTTTACCGATGCCGCCCTCCTACTAGATTAGGAATGCTTCCTGGGCTAGACTGCAAGGGACGCACAAACGCCTGCCCGTCCAGCATACAAACAGGGACCACGCAGGAAGCCGGTTGCCCAACTTGGGCAAGCTTATGCATATGAACGGATGCCATATTGTAAATGGACCGTGAGTGTCGTACAGCCCCTGAGCTGGACATAGTCACGTAGACGCCTAAACACCCCACCTGATTACAAATATGGAAATTTAGCACCTCACTTCAAGACAGGAATGCCAACTAACCAACCCACTAACGACTTCTCCCTCTCCATTCCCCTCTCAAATTCTAACCAAAAACAACCACAAACTTACAACGCAGCAATCAGCACAAACTTCACCACACTGCAACAACAAACAAAGCACACATAGACCCGCACAACAGCACACAATGTCTTCTGACAGTATAACACCCCAAGCCCACACGTGTGTCTTTCTTTGAGCTTTCGAGGGTAGATTTTCCCAATCCCCGTCCATTCCCAGGATGGCCATCCCAATGTTGTCTGGCATCTGACTCCCAAAAATACTATTATTTGCTGCACAGATCATGTCCCAAGAAGGCTGTATAACTGGGCATTCCCACCAGATATGCTTCCATAATCCCAGTACCCCACATCCCCTCCAGCAGATCCCTGACGCAGTTGGGTAGAATTTATGTAGTTTTTCTGGGGTAAGATGCCATTGGACCATTATCTTAACCCACTTCTCCTGAATCTTGACAGCATGCAGGAGCTTGGGGATATCTGCCCATAAATGAGTCTAAAATCCCCCCTTCCAGCGACAGCCCCACTGCAGTTTCCCACTGCTCCATATAGTGCCATGCCAACCTCATTGTCCCTTCTGCTATAATACCATATAACGCTCCTACCAAATGCCTGTCCCTGTGTCCATCATTACAACCAATTCAAAGGGTGTGAGATCCCTGGTGACTGTTGGCCTAATCATTGGGTTCGTAAGCCAGTACCTCAGTTGAGAGTAGCGATAATCCATTTGGGGAGGAGCTTTTTGAGGCGTGACGCCAGAACCTTGTTATAGATCTTCGTGTCTAGATTAATTAGGGCAATCGGCCGGTACAAACCGAATAAAGTCACATCCTTACCCGGCTTTGGTAGCAGCACAACCGTGAATTCTTCCATTGTCTGGGTGATATACCCCGTCGCAACCCCCGAAAGAGTTGAAGAGCTTGACTAAGCACAGTATTAGTGCCTCTCTAAAGGTTTTCTATAAAAACGCTGGAAAGCTGTCTGGACCCAGGGCATTTCCTGATAGCAAGGCAGCTATAGCTGCCCTTACTTTTTCGGGAGTAATGTTTCCCATTCTTGAGGAGTGGTTTTAGGGAGAGGGCACCAGGACAGGTACTCCATTTGGGCTCCCTCCTCGGGGGAATCTAATGTGTACAGGGATGAATAATATTCTGTGAAGACAGAAATTATGTCAGGTAGAGCAGTGCTTTCTTCCACCCCCCACCTTTATTTTAAGGATTGTCATTGCTGCTTCTTTTTTCCCAATCAACCTCGCTAATAGGCGATCTGCCTTATTGGCTTTGACATAATACCTCTGTTGGAGGTAGAGCAATGAACACTCTGCAGCTCTAGTCTGCAAAACATCTAATTGCCCCCTAATCAACCAATATTGCCTTTGCAGCGTACTCCTGTGTTATTTGTCATTTGACCCATTATTTGTTTAAGTTTAGCTTTCAATTCCTCCTGTAAGATACCTAGATGTTTTTCCCTCTGGCACTTCACCACAATGAGCTCCCCCTCAAAGTAACCTTAAACGTGTCCCACACCACCTGGTCACATACACCCTCTGGTACGTTAAGTGCAAAGTAATCCAAGATTTTATTCTTTATGTCCTCAATAGGACTTCCACCGCAATTGGCCTGGTTCGTTCTTCCCCATATTTAAGGTAATCGTTATGGGCGCATGGTGGGACATGGCAATCACTCTTAGCTCTATCCCTGCAACCCTACCCAATAGTGACCTTGAAATACAAGAGTAATCTATCCTTGAGAAGGATCTATGAACGTGGGAATAGAATGTGAGGCAGAGGGCGCCACCTGGTTGTGGAGCACCCTTGCACTCCTGTCTTCTCTTGGGCCCCACGCCAGATTAAATTCGCCTACCAATATTATCTGCTCTTTGGTAGAAGTCTCCAATTTGGTCAGTGTCGCTCGCAAGAACTCATCTTGCCCCCTATTGGGGGTGTAGCATGCTGCCACTGTATATGTCCCCCTCTCCCATCGGTAAGAGGCCGCCAGATACCTACCTTCTGTGTCGCCCTCTGTAGCTATGACCTGGAAGTCTGGGATGTCCCGAATAGCTATTAGCACGGTATTCCCAGGGGCGTTGGATTGGAACAGGTGGCGGTACACCTTGATTTTCAGCTTATGCCTGTCTCGCCTCTGAATGTGCGTCTCTTGGAGGGCTACAATTCCCGACTTCCCCCACCCCAAGAACTGTTCCACCTTCCTTCTCTTAACCAGGGAATTAAGCGCCTTGACATTTAGGGTGGTCACTCGAAGCACTTCCCTCTTTCCCATGGTCGTTTTACTGTGCGGCTTGCACTCATGAGTGGCTGAACCCTCCTCCCAAATCCCCCTCTCCCTTCACGCCCCCCCTTCACCCTCTTTGGGTGGGCTCAACCAGCCTCTAGCTCTACTCGACCTGTCATCTCTGGAATTGAGCCCTTGTAATCACCCAGCGCAAACCTGTGTGGGTCCCCCTAATCCCATGTAGATAAACCAAGACATCCTGTATCACCCACCTCCCCTCGGGACCTTAACCCTAATTACCTCCCCTAGGCAGTTTACAACATTCCTTCCTGTAACTCCCTGTTCCTCTCCGCATGGTTTCTCTTCCACTCCGGCCCCTTAGTCTGGGGGTTTAACTGGGCCCTTTAGGCCGCGTTTATTTGAGCCCCTTGTCGAAAACACTGTCAAATCCCACATTTTCCTCTTGAGCGGTTCTCTCCCCGATCTTTGTTCTTGCTTTGGTGACCCTTCGTCCTCAATCTTCAGGACCCTTGTACCTTCCTCGCAGTTGGTGACCCAATGCTGTTTCTCTTCCCATTCGAACAGTAGTCCAAAGAGAAAGGTCCATTTATAGCATACGTCCGCTTGCATTAGGGCACGCACCACCGGGCCCATTATCCTACGCTTCACCAGGGTGGTCTGGGATAGGTCCTGGAATCGCTGAAGTTAAAAACCATTATAGCTGATTGATCAGGCCCTCCTGGCAGCCGCCAGCACCTTCTCCTTCTGCCCATACTCGTTTAAGGCCACCACTACATCTCTGGGTCTAGCCCCTAGATCTCCCCTCTTTGTATGCAGTCCAGTTCTTTCCCGACCAGTCTTCCACCGCCAGCAGGTCCGCGAACACTCACTGCACGATTCTTGTCCGTCACCGCCTCAGCTAGGCCCTTTATTCTGAAGTTAGATCTTCTCGAGCGGTTTTCAAGTTCTTCGCTCTGGTCTGTGTGACCCTTGCTAAGAGCTTTACCAGCTTGTCGATCTTCCTTGTGTCCTCTGTGACGTCTTGTATGGCTCTCTCCGCTGCATTGTTCCGCTCCTCTTCTTTTGTTATGTCCCCTTCATGTCTTTCAATGTTTGGGACAGTTCCGCTCGCATCATGCTCAACTGCGATTGAATGGTGTTCACTATGTTGTCCTCAAAGTCCTGAAAACATTGGCGAAGGACCACCTGGGTGACCACTTAATCTTTTGCTGTGCCTGCCAGCGCCTCCAAATCCTCTCCTGCCCTGGCCCCTGATCTCCCCCAGCTGGTATCTCACTGTCTCTGTGCCAGAGTCTCTGCAGATCGCCCTCCTGTGGTTTCTTCACCGACTTGGGGGCAGCCTGCATGTCCTTCCCCTTGTTTTTGGACATGGGGAGTAGGCAGGTCTGGTGGGGGAGCCCTGCCCCCTCCTCTTCTCCCTGATATTGTGTTGCACCGTTAGGACCTTTTCTGGCCACTTTTACAGGGCGTAGGATCCTCCTCCCTCCGCCGCTTTGTGGGTCTGCCCTTGACTGTGCAGGGGGGTTGGAACTCCCCTCTAACTGTTCGCAGGTGAGCCACTGTTTGTCCACCTCCCCAGGTTTGGCCTTGGTGCCAGGATCACTCTGCCCTCAATCCGACCAGATAGCCTCTCCCTTATTCTTCCTTGCCCACCACGGATGTAGATGGACTCTTTAGCCCTCTTGACTTTTGCTGTGCGGCCCCTCCCGGGCCTCTTGGCCGCTCTGGGTGCTCTTCTCCGCCACGCAGCTCTCAGCAGTGGGCTACGGGTATGGTCCCTCCATTTCCTCCTGATCTCTCCAATGAGACGCTGCTTCTCCAGCGCAGGGGTGCTCTGTCCTTCCTCGAGAGCCCCCGCTCCACGAATCCAGCCCCGGTGGTCCTCCAATATTGCAGGTAGCTCCTCCCGACAAGCTCCTCTGCCGTCCGACAGTGGCTGCTTTCCACCACCCTGTCTCCCTGTCGCACTGGGTACTCAGCTGCCCCTGGTCTCCCCGAGTGGTTCTTCTTGCTCCCAGTCCGCAAGCATGTCTCTCAACTCGGCCTTCACCGGCCACGGGTGCAATGTCTGTGCACCTCAGACACTGCAGAGACGAAGGGCGCACACCCGCCTCTGCTAAAGTCCCCCAGCAATCCGGGCTGCTGCACTCCACCACCACAGCCTACATCGATAAATCCTCGCCTGGGAAGGCTCTTTTAATCTATCATTATTGTCTTTGGCCCCGGGTGGTGAGAGCTCCACGATCATGCTGCTCTCCCCTTGGCGGCCATCTTGGAATACCAATCATGGTGCGCTTTTTAATGAGTATTCATCATACATGCCAGTACAAAATGCTTTTTTTTTAGAAAGGATGATATGTGTTTTTATGTGGCTGCACTGGCATTTGGGGCCCCCAGACTAGCCACTATTTGCTGTGGCATGAGATTTGTTTTTTTTTACTGGGATTCTATGACAAAGCAAGCATGATGAGTGTTATGTGTCAAGACTGTTTTCTTATAGTATCATTACTGGCATTATGTTATGTTATGTTAATTTGTACAGTGCACCGATACCACCCACGGGCAATCTCCAGGCACTGGCGTGGCTCTGCAAAAGGGTTGCAGGGAGGTTAATGTGGAACAGGGTGAGAGGATAGGTTCAGAACCAGGAGGAACTGGCGTCTGTGAGTGTTGTTTTGCATGTGGTCATTTGTGAGCGGCCTCACACATTGTAACCGTATGGGTAAGATTCAATGCCTAGGGTGTGTGGTAGTGTTTCGTGTTGGTGTCCGTGTTGTGTGGTTACAATGGGTTGGTCTTGTGCCATGGTTAGATAGTGGCCATAAGAGATCTGGAGTCACAGGTGGTTGTAACTGTAAGGTAGTCTGGCATCATGCTGTGTTGTTGCATTTTATATGGTATTGGGCTATGTGGGTGGTTCACTCTGGATGTCAGCATAGTATAACGAGTGTGGCTAGTCCAAGATCTGGGGTAGAGGCGTCCTCTAGGAGGAGCAGGAAGGGAGGAGGGTTAGTAAAGTCGGTCATTTCGTTGTGCTCTCTCTCTGGGGCGGCCCTTTGGATGCCACTTGACAGTATCTAGCCAGGTTCTTGTATGCAGTTCTTTGGCCCCTCTCGTCTCCTCTCTAGTTGTTTGTCTGCGGTGTTGTTGCCGGTGTCTCTTCTACGTTGTCATGGCCTCCTGAATAGCCAGGTTTTGAGCTGTTTCCTGAAGGTGATGTCGTCTTCTGTGGTTCTAATTGCTTTGGGCATGTTGTTCCAGGTGTTAGCAATTAGAAGTGAGAACACTGTTCCGCCGAATTTCCTTTTTCCGTAGTGTTTTGCCTCTATTTGTAGGTCGTTGTTGGATCTTCGTTCCCTCCCTATGCAATACCGGCTAATCTTGTCTTGGAGGAATTCCGCTCCTTGTGCAAGGCTTTGTGGGCGATGCAGAGTGCTTTGAATTTGATGCACTTTTCTACTGGTAACCAGTGTAAGCTTTTCGGTGCTGAGGTCTCTTCTGTTTAGTCTTAGTAGGTGGCTGCTGTATTTTGCACCCTTTGAAGTTCTTGGTATGTCATTCTGGCATTCCTAGGGAGAGGCTGGTTGCATAGTCCATTCTTGTGAGTATCCAGGATATGATTGTGAACGTTCTGTGAGGGAAGGAGAGTTAGTGAGCGTTAGGGAGAATTCTCATTTCTGTGCTAATTCCCTTCAACCTTCGAGACCCCCAGCTCTTTCGCTGGACTCTAGGACTTTTTATCTGATTTGGACTATGTGTTTCCTTTGTTTGTGGAGTCTGACAAACTCCATAGGCATCTGCTTTTTGCATTGTGACATACAGCACCCTCGGTGCAGTGTCACAGAGAAGCCTTTGGATTTATCATAAGGTTTAAATACCTTCTCTTGGGTGAACTACTGTTCCCAAGAATAGTAAAGTGAAATTGACTTTACTTACCTGTTTTACCTGTGTAGATCCAGCACATCCCATCAGCACATCCCATCTTATGTGGAAGTGTTGTGGGGTTACTTAGTAGCCCCTGTTTCTACTTAACTCATGTAAAAAAATGTATGTTACCCTCACTACATTTAATGGCTGGTGGTAGTGGTTTAACTTTCCTGCTATTGTGCATTTTTACCACAGGCTGAATCCTGAACTGCCGTATAGCACACATGGGTGACCATTGTGTCAAAAATGGCCCGGTTTTCTTTTTTCACCATTTCTTGATTGTGACGTCTTTCTTGGGCTTTACGCTGCACGCCAAACCAGGTTTAACCCTTTTGTTCATTTATGCCTTTGGCAGGCTTCAATGCTGAAACCCGCCTCCGGCTCCAGTGTGTCTGGCAGGGCAGGAAACGAGGGAGGTGCACGAAACTCCCTGTCCTTAGTCTCCTTGGTTACCTGAAAGCACCCAGTGCTGATCACCCTGCTGTGTGAGTGACAGCTAGGCTATGCATGAATGGGATAAACCTGCATAAAAGGAAGAGAATCTTGCTGCACACTCCTGGACCGTTGAACTGCCCGGTGAAGCCCTGCTGCAGTGCTGAAGCTCCAATTCTGAATTGACTAGATAAGCCCGGAAAGGACGACTTCTTCCCTTGGGTTGGTGGGACCAACTGACCCAAAACGAACTGTGCTGCAAGACCTTTCCCTGCTGGCTGTACTTCTTTGCTGCTGCTGGAACCGAGTGCCAGGGGCAAGGAGATCCAGAATCGAGTGCATTGTCTTTAAGCCGGAACAGAGCTCCAGGAAGATCCTGAGGACCCTCCCAAAGCAGGATGACCCAAGCCTGGCCCACCTCAACAGAGTGCTGGACCCCAGAAGCAGGGAAGCCCATCAAGTGTCCAAGAACGGCTGTGGTGTCATTGCCTTGTAGCTGAAACTGCAAAGTGCCGCTGATCTGAGGAGAGCGTGTAACCGCCGACGACCTTCAAACTGCAGTGCAGGAGTCCTCTACATGTCCTCCCTCTTGTCCCCACGACTGAGGCCCAGGAACCCAGAATCTGCAAGACTGCAACCAGAACAGCAGCTAGCTGGATCCTCTTCTTTAAACCGAAGGTACTGTCTTGACTAAGGGGTACTTACCTCTTGTGTCTGTAGCTTGCTCGTTCTCACTGGAGACTTGCAGTAGCTGCTTTTTGCAGAGTTGATTTCAGCTCCATAGACATTTTTCCAATTGACTTTGGCTGTCCTAGCTCCCTACAGACTCTTCTGACCCATTGGCTTTGGTTCTGACTGTCCCTCATAGGTGGTACATAAGTTTAACTTATATTGCTGGGAAAGATCCAACCTAGACTTCATTGGGAGATTGAAAAGTATTCACATGCTCTGAGAATCTGTTAACCTTTTCCTTCCCTAACCTTTTCCTTTTCCACAACCTCAGTATTGCCTTAAGTACAAAAAGTGATCTATCAATGCCAAACATTGTCCTAATAATTGAAGTCCCCCCAGGGTGTAGGAAGTGTGTATGAGGCATCCCAAAAGGGTATCTACTTGAGTATCTTAAATCTGAGGAAGTGTTATGAAGTGCGTTTTTATTGTTGCATCTTGCCCTTTTTAAAGAAGGCTTGTTTAAAATTGACTGTTAAATAATTAATTTACTAGAAAACCTTGGGAGTAAGTGTTATTTGTATACTTATATTTGTGGATTTCATTGTAACAGCTCTACAGCGCACATCATTTACCCCTCTTGAGATAAGTCTGGCTGCTCAGTCACTCTACCAACTTGTGTAGTGCAGAACTATACCAAAAGGTGGGTTACAAATACCAAGAGAACAAGGTTGTCGTAGTCTCCCACAGGGTTACTACTTCTGAACTTGCCCAACAGTCCGTAAGAAGCATTTCTGGGCGATTCGTTGACTTGCGTTTCCAGCGATAGTCCGTGGTCCATGAGTATGCCGAGGTTGTTTACTACATTGGTAGTATCTGGTTGCATTCCCATGCCGATTGGCCAGTCCAGTTGTGGGTGCCTCCATCGAATCATGGCGGTGAGAGCATTATTTCCATTTTTGCCAGATTCAGTTTGGGGTTCTTTGTTGTCATTGAGTTGTATGTCTGTGAGGCAGTTGTTGAGGTTGTTTAGTTCCTGTGTTGTTTGTTTTCACAATCAGTTGTGTGTCGTCTGCGTAGTTGTAGGCGGTAAATTGGTGGGATTGAATGATTTTCATCAGTGGGCACATGTAGAGGGGAGAGGCTGGCACCCTGTGGGACTCGGCAGGATATATTTCTGGTGTTTGAGGTGAACGGTAATAGATAGGTTTGGTTCGGGTTTGTTAGGAATGAGTTAAGCCACTTTAGTGCAGATTCCTGTATGCCACATTCCATCAATCTTTTTATTAGTGTTGCGTGGCTGATTGTGCCAAAAGCCGCTGATATGTCCAGTAAAATGGGTTCCATGTAATAATGTCGCCACAAAAATCTCGCCATGCAAAAATATCGCCGAAAAAAATTGCTGTTTTTTCTGGCGACATTATTGCATGGAACATGCGGGGGACACCCCCGCAACCCCCAAATGTTATTTATTTTTTTTTTATTTTTTTTTGCCCCGGTCCCCACATATATGGTCACCCATATAATATCGCCGCAACCTCTTCCCGGCGATATTATTTACGGCGACCATATATATGGGGATAATATTACCTGATACCGTAAAATGAGGGCCGATTGGGTGTCGTTGTCTGTGTTTATTTTCAGGTTGTCCCATATTGATTGAACTGCTGATTCTGTTCCTCTCATCGGTCTGAAGCCAACTGATTGGTGGAGTATTCAGTTCGCGTCTACGTGTTTAAGAAGTATTTTGTAGACGTAGTTCTCCAGGTTCTTCGCTGGGTAGGGCAGGTTGGATATTGGTCTGTAGTTGCTTGGGTCTTCTGCGCTTTCTGACCTTTTTTATCAGTTGTTTGATGTATGCTGATTTGAAGCAGGACGGTACTATTCCTCTTTTGAGTGATAGATTCTTTAGGTTCCGGAAGCGTGTCGGTGGGGTTCTGTGGTTGAGGATTCTTTGGAAGACATCTGGGGGTGTGGGTCCTTTGGAGATCCTTCAAGGTTGGTGTTCTTGATCAGTTTGGCGAAAGCTTCCTCTGTGATTGGTTCTAGGCAGATAGTTTTGTTGTAATCTGTGTTTCGTCTGGTGTCTTTGGTCCAGTGGTCGTGGTTGTATTTGCCCCGGCTAGGTTGATGGTCTCTTGTATTGTCGAATTTTGCTCTCAGATGGTTGGTGATGTTGTCACAAAGTGTTTTTGTAGGAGTGATGGAATTTTTGCAGGAATACGTTTTTTTTAATCTCTTTTAAGAGTTTCTGTGGATTGTTTGCTGATCCTATTCTTGTGGCACAGTAGTTTATTTGCTTTGAGTACTGTTGCTTTGTACAGTTTGAGTTGCCTTTGGTATTTTATTTTGTCTTGTCTGGTGTATTGTTCTCATCGTTTTGTTTCCATTTTGTGTTTGTTTTTTTGAGTTTTTTGAGTTCTTCTGTGAACAATTTTGCCTGCAGTTTGTTTGCGTTGATTTGAATGTTTTAGCTGGTGCTAATTGGTCAAAGGCTTTGGTGATCCAATTGTTGTGTGGCTTCTGTTGTGTCTGTTTGTTTCGGTGGGATCTCTTTCGCTTGCGACGGCTGTGTCCAGAAGGTTTGTTAGGGCCTACAGGTCCAAGTTCTTTCCGTTTCTTTTCTTGCTGGTGCGGAGCAGTTCCTTCCCTGGCGGTAGGCAGGTTTGGGGTGTGATGTAGAATAGTATCAAGTAGTGGTCACTCCACACCATTGGTGTAGGTGGCGCGGATGCTCATAGTCCTTCCCTGCAGAAAATTGCATCCAGGGTGTATCCGGCGTCGTGGGTGGATCCATTTACTATTTGCTTGAACTACAATGATTCCAGGAGTGCGCAGACTGAGTTTGGAGTGTACTTGTTTTCTTTTTTGAACCATGTGTTGAAATCTACGAGTATCACTAGGTTGTTGTGGTGGGTTGATAGCATGGCGGCCTCGTCTGCTAGTTTTGTTGCAAAGTTGGAGTTGTAAGAAGATGGTCTGTAGATCAGGAGGAATACTATGTTGGTTTGGTCATTGAGTTCTATCTTGATGAGGAGGGATTCATGGTGTTCCGCGTTGGTTGTGATGATTCGAGATGCTTGGACGTTTTCTTTGTGTATAACTGTGATTCCGCCTCCTCTTCGGTTTTCTCTTTTGGTGTGTATTAATTTATAATTGTCGGGTATTGCTTCATTCGCAATGGCTTTATAGTTGTCTGATAGCCAGGTTTCTGTAAGGAAGAGCATGTCTGTGCCTCCTTTGCTTAGTAGGTCATGGATTTCTGTTGAGTGGTTTGCCATAACGTTGAGGAGGCTGCAGCGTAGTTTGCTTGATTTCCCTTTCGGGTTGTTTTAGTATTGTTTGTTCTTACCGGTGTGTTGTTGGTTGGATTTCTGTTACATGTGGTTTTTCCCCCGGTTGAGTCTGGTTCTTTGTTGGTCAGTCTCTTTGTTGCGTAGACCGATAAGGTTTATAGCGGGGTTGGTTGGCTCTGGTTCGTTCCGGGTGGTAAGTAGGGTAGCTACCCCTCTGTTATTCCATTCTTGGTGATGTAGGGGGTGTAGAGTGTGATGAATTCCAACTTGTCCTTTGTTCTGGTTGGGGTATTGTTCATGGTGCAGACCGGGTTGGAATGGTTATTAGTTGTCGTGTTCCATTTGGTGTCCTGGTTGGGTCTGTATCCGAGACGCTTGTTGGCTGTCGGTTCATTGTTGCTGTGCCGTTTTTGTTTAATCACGTTGTCGTTTGTGGACAGGTAGCAAGCAATGTAATCTGTCTTTGCTCTGTTATTTTTATGTCTGCTTGGGCCATCTGGGATGTTTATTGTCGAGTTTTTTGGGGTTGTGGGATCATGCTGGTCGGTGCCTTCCAGAGTGGTTTGGGTTTTCTTATTTCTGTTTGTTCTGGCTTCTTTGTCTGTCTTGTGGGTAGTCATGATGTGTGGGTTGTGTTCCTTTGAGTGGGCGTACTCTTTCGATTTAGTGTTTTTCCTGGTATTTTGGGTTTAGTCTTTGCTGTTTGTGGTTTGTGCTTGTTGTGGGTAGTTGAGACATCGGTTGATGGGACTTTGTGGTTCTGTTTGTTTATTGCTTGTTGATGGGACTTTGTGGTTCAATTTTTTTTTGCTTCCCCTTTTTTTGGATCCTATGTGTGTTTTTATTTTTTGTTTTTATTTTTTTTAAATCTTGGAGGTCCTTTATGTTATGGTTGTTGATTGCTGAATTGATTGCTGGATTATGCGCAAAACAAACATAGATACTATGTGAATGAATATATGTGAATATTGGCATATATTGGTGCAGTCAGCATGGAAATGTATTGATTGTGAGGGTGCTGTGCTCCTGCTTTTGACTGGGGTGGCAAAGGATTCTCACCCAGGGGGTGCATGCCATGTTTAGGCCTCTGGCTTCCACTTTGGCCCAACATCGTTTTTGCTTTACCCTTGCCACATTGGGGATTGTGAGGGTGCTGGGTGCCTGCTTTTGACTGGGATGGCAAAGGATTCTCATCCAGGGGATGCATGCTATGTTTAGGCCCCTGGCTCCCACTTTGCCTCAACATAGTCTCAAGCTTTAACCTTGCCACATTGGGGGTTGCAAGGGTGCTGGGTGCCTGCTTTTGACTGGGACGCCAAAGGATTCTCACACAGGGGCTGCATGCTATGTTTAGGGCTCTGGCTTCCGCTTTGGCCCAATATAGTCTCAAGCTTTACCCTTGCCACATTGGGGGTCATTCAGCACAAGTGTAACTAAGCAAAAGCGGAATGACAATCGGTATTAGTCCACATATCATCCTACATACTCTGATGTTCTGAAGTAATCAGTAAGTCCTACCCAAATCATCAAGAGCAAACCTGTTTCATGGAGTTGCTCGTGAAGTAATCAGCAGGTCATTCCAGAATCATCCCCAAATCATCAGAGACAAACGTGCAAGCTCTTGAAATGATCAGCAAGTCATCCTAAAAGCATCAGGAACAAAATCGTTTTCTAAAATAGGGATGAGGTTAGCATGTTCATTAAGTCATCCTAAACTCACCCTCAAATCATCACTCATCAGACATTTGCTGATGACTTTAACAGCGTGATGACGTCTGATGATGTGGGAATGACTTCTAATGTAGTTAAATGATCATCAAATGACTCCAGGATGGTCTCTAAAGTCATCCTTTTAGACCAGGGATGTGAAGGCACAGAGGTGTTTGCAGGTAATGGAGGAACTTATCAGTGACTATAGTCATGGGCATATGCCTTCAGAGGTGTCAATGGTGGGTGATAGGAAGGGGAGGCTGCAGATTGCTGCATGCTGTGGAGGACAATGACTCACGTTTTCTTTAATCTTGCAACAACTTTTGTAAAACACAGCTTTGTGGGGTGGAGGGAAGGAATGGATGGACCCAGGTAGGTGGTTTGAATTGGGGGCAAGGCGGGTCGGTATGACTGAGTAAGGGGGAGTGAAGGGAGCAGGATAAGGGGTGGGCAGAAAAGGGGGGCGGGGCAGAGGAACATTGTTCCACTACTTTTTTTTTTATATTTCGACCACTGACTGATGCACCTGTGTGATGCATAGATTATAATTGATAAAGGAATGCAGGAAGGGAGTTAATAGCTGCCAATTATCATTTGTATAAAGATCATGTTTCACAATTCCCATCAGAAAAAACATACAATAATACATTTAGAGATGGCGGAGGCAGTCCTGTGAAGTGTGACTGTACAGTAACATAAACAAGTGGTGAGTCCGTTTTTGAGGGTGTGTGGAGAAGGAACTTTAGAAGGGAGCCATCCAGCTTGATGTTGGTAGGTGCATGGTAAAGATCTGGGGAATAGAGAAGAAGGACAAGGTGTAGGCCTGACCAGTAGTCAAGAGTGGTTAGTAAGAAAAGGACACATTTTCAGAATGTTGAGGAATAATATGAGCAACAGAGGCAGTGGTAGTGATGATTTGCTGCGGCCGGAGCTAGCTATCAAAGAGGACCCCAAGTTTGTGAGCCTCGCTCGATGAAGCAAGAAGGTCCGGTGGGAAGGAGCGCAGAGGTGGGAGGGAGGCATTTGATTTCGGGAGAAAGATTACTTAAAATTTTGAGGCGTTAAGCAGGAGGCACCAGAGAGCTATCCAGTGACCAATTGCAGTGAGACAGTTGGTAATCCTTTCCAAGATAGCTGGTGTAAAGGAGGGAAAAGAGAAAAATATTTGATTATTATCAGCAAAAGGGTGATAGTCAAGGTTGGACTGGGACAGAAATTTGGCCCGGGCTCCAAAAATAAAGTGGTCCAGGCTTGCAATTTATTTACGTCACTACAGGAAATAACTATGGTGTTCTCCCTACTAAATTATTTGGTAAAAGCAGTGCAAACTACATTTTCAAGAACCCTGAGCCTGTAATATTGGATATTAAAGAACTTGTAGGTCATCCCTCACAAACGATTGCAAGGGAAATTTTGGTTAAAACTGGATAAATGCCAAAGCAACTATACAGGAGAGTTTCACACTACCAGTGCCATCCCCCAATTAATATTTAGGAGGATTTGTCTGACTGTTCATTTTGAAGTACCTTCAAGTCTCAGCATCAATGACAACTTTGTATGCAAAACAGAGGGGGGTATGGGAAACTCTCTACCAGCACGAACACAGCCCATTGACTTGTTCTTGGGTGGATGGCCCCTGGGAGAGTCTCAACCAAGTCTTTAGCTCACTGTTCTTTTCACAGAGAATAAATGTCCCCGCATATCAGTCTTTGTCCTGCCCAGGGGCAGTCCAGCACCAAAATGCTAGGCAATTCTTCTCTGAACAAGAGTACCACAGTGAGCAAGGGGTGTTTCCCAGGCCCCCCTCTGTTTTGCATACCAAGTAACTTTGGGTTTCACCCTAAGTTACCAGGAGAATCCAGACGTGGACCCCTTGCTCACTGCTCTTAGAGAGGCACAGCTTCACCTCACTGATGATGCCTAACTAGGCTGAAACACCTGTATGGGGTTGCTGTGGTACTCTTGTTCAGAGGAGAATTGCCTAGCATTTCGTGCTGGACTGCCCCTGGGCAGGACAAAGGGACTCATTACACGGATGGCGGTAAGGGATTACCAGTACCGGTAAGGGTACCGGTAATCCCTTATTGCCTTACTACGAGGTCCCTTCGTGGGTCCCCACCTTAACGGCTGGTTTTACCAGCTGTTAAGGACGGAACCCGCAAAGGGACCTTGGAGGTAATTGGGTTACCTTAATTACCGCCTTCCCCATTCCCATTGAGCCCTATGTGGGCTCAAATGGGAATGGGGAAGGTCCAATTGTGAATGGAGAATTACCGCCCCGCCAACCTTGGAATGGGGCGGTAATTCCGCCATCCACCATGGCGGAATCGCTAAATTACTGGCGGCAACCGTGGCGCTAATAGCACCATGGTTACCGCCTTCCGTGTAATGAGGCCCAAAGACTGATATGCAGGACATTTCTTCTCTGTGAAAAGAACAGCGAGCTAAAGACTTGGTTGAGACTCTTCCAGGAGCCATCCACCCAAGAACAAGTCAATGGGCTGTGTTTGTGCTGGTAGAGAGTTTCCAGACCCCCCTCTGTTTGTCAATGACAACTTGATGGGGCTATAAGAATGGTATGAACTTAAGATACAAATGTTTGTAATGACTACATATCCAAGCCAGACCAGCACATTGAAGTGAGCCTATCCATTTAATAGATCCAATGCTAGTGCATGGACATTCCATAACACCAGCAAAATTAATTTCAGCACGTTTACCCCATACGTTTAGTGCACATAACAGCCCCAGTTAGCACTAAGCCACATCACAAACTAGCCTCACTGCCAAAATATAATATTCCTTATTTACAAAGAACTGCTTAATTTGCACACTGCCTTTTAACAGATATTGGCAATTTCTACAATGCCCCATTAAACATGTATTTTCACAATCATCCAATAATGCTCATGTTTGCCCGTTTCCAGCAATGTCACAGTGATATATGTATTTTGGGTTTTGTACAACTCCTCAGTAATACCTACATTCTGCTCAATAACTAACTCAAATAGTTTCCCTGTGCCCACAGTACTGTAACCCTTATGTAACTTACATATACGTAAGTACTGAGTAGGCTGCTGGTCACTTGACCAGGCCCTGCCACTCAGTTGCTCCGCCCACCGCCTATTAATTCAGTCCTCCGTGGGTGTCCTCATCACTGGCATCCTCAGCAAAGAACCTGCAAGAACAAGGACCTCACCTACTTGTGCCTGTTCAGGCCTGATAGGGCTAAGGGCCTGACCCGCTATCCTACATTTCACCTACACACTAATTGCTACTACTGCTATTCACCAAAGGACATCACCATGTGTCTCCTCCCTCCACACCCCATCCTCGCTCTCACTAGGGTTTGAATGGCTAAGTGCACTGTGCAGCCCCGGCAAGCTATCCTAGCAAACATCATTAATATTGCCCTTGCCCCTATCCAACACCCACGGACCACATTCACACGCCCTCTCATGTTGATCAATGGTCGCTCAGCAGTCGCTCACGCCGCATGGACTGCTGACCTCATCTCGTACAACAATCTTGATGCCCTGTCCGTCACTGAAACAGAGTTTACTCCATCCTCCCCTCATGTTTTCGATGTCCTCCCACCCCGAGGCTACTGCATCCAACATGCCGACTGGCAAAGAAGGACAGGAGGCAGAGTAACAATTATCCACAGGAGCGATTGGCCATGCTCCATCATCCCCTCTCCCAGAACAAGCTCATTTGAATCACTCATCTGCTGGTTCCTTCTGTCACACAAGGAACGCATCACCTTCCACCTCATCTACAGACCACCTCACAGGAGTGACTTTCATTGCAGACGTCTCCAACTTACACTCCTCTGCCAAATTAGCACGTTCAAACAATGTCTTTCTCAGTGATTCTAACATCGCGACTCACAGGCTGACAACCACACTTAAAGCATGATTTTCGCACTGAGCGCTTTCATGGACCTTAAGCATATTTTGCTCTCCCCCATGCACAACAAAGGCAACACACTAGAGTTACTCTTCACATCACCCCCCTGCATCACCTGTGCAGACCCTATCCCACTTGACTGTTAGGACCACACCGCCATCCCATTATCAGTCACCCACTCAACTATGGCTCAGAAAGGGCAGGCTAAATATCCCCTCCCTCAACGCCGCTCATTCAAAACCTTCCCAGTCAATGAGCTAGAAGCAAACTTTGAGGACTTCCCACCACAGGGAATGCCTTGGGCCTCCCGAAATTATTCAACAACTCTGCTATGAAACTGGTAGACACTCATGCACACTAAAATCCAGCCAGGCTAATCCCAAACCATCTGCCACATGGTACATCACCAAGCTAGCCTCCAATAAATACTCAATCAGAGCCCTAGAGAAACGGTGGCGCAAAAACCATAACTCGGGAGACCTCCCAAACCTCAAATCTCTGCATGCAAACCATAGTATTCTGATTAGGCCAAAGCTGCTTGCTACTCCACCACCATTGCGGCAGTCTCCTACGGGAGCAAAACCTTCTTTGAAGTAGTAAAGCATTATGCCAAACTCTCACCCGGCACTGTCCTGAATTGATTTACCTCCTACCTCTCTGGAAGATACCATGCTCTACAGATGAACTCATTTGGCTCTAACCGACTCCAAGGCTCATCCTCTCACCAGTCCTTTTTAACCTCTTCCTGGAGCCTCTGAGCACTCTCCTCAAAGATCCCACTATAGCCATCCACCAAAACACAGATGATACTCAGTTGCACGTGAGAGTAAATAGCGTGCAGGACATTATTTTTTTCCACGATTACCTAGCCATCATCCACTCCTGGATGTTGACTCTTTACCTCAAAGTAAACACATCAACGATTGAATTCGTCCTCATCCGTCCTCCCCCAAAAAAACGTGTCCAACAATGACTCAATGATATGTTCGCAGAAGGATTTCATCCACAACTCTCAGACTTAGCAAAATCCTTAGGCTTCACCATTGACAGCAATCTGTCCTTCCAGAAACCCATAGCAAAGAAGGCCCAAATAGCTTGGTCAGAATCTAATCTTTACCCTTTGAACAATCAAACCCTTCATCCCACCGCAGGACATCTGGACCCCGGTGCAGGCCCTTGTGTTCTTGCACATTGATGGGGGAAATGCTGTCCTGACGGGGCTCCCAGCTGCTCACTTGGTTCCACTAAAAGCAGTCCACCAAGCTGCAGCACGTATTATTATGGGAGGATGGAAATTTTACCAAATGACCCCCATCCTATGCAAACGACGTTGGCTTCCACTCCAAGCCAGGATACTGTTTAAGACTGCATGTATCATCTACCAAGCAGTCATGAGTAGCACACACCAGCGTGCCTGTGATCACCTGTGCAGTGTGAAACCTGTTTTATGTAAAGATCCAAAATTGAGCTCATTGCACCTTTCCAAAGCTGAAATATCCACTGCATAAGTCTGGTCTGGAACACAAGGTCAGTTCAGCACCCACATGCTAAGCAATTCTTCTCTGAAAACAATTCAACAACAATATGATGTATATGATATATGATAGTTTATTTATACAATCCCAGATATGTGTTTTTTCCTTATTCTTTGATCCTCCTGAATGCTCACTCAAGGGGGTGTATGATCCCGGTTTAGCTCTCTGCCCCCACCGCCCCCCCCACACACACACACAAACAGGCATATGCATTTAAAAGAGGAAGGTACACACATACAAAGAGGCACACGCACAGATGTAGGTTCGCACATTGTTGGCTGCAAGGACTCCTCACGTCTGAGCGCCTAAGGGTGCAGAAGGGGCCCGGCACTACTACTACCTTTCAGCTCTCTGCATTTCCTCGGTGGGGTGAATGTTCAAGTAAATCGGCACCATCTTGTAACAAAATAGCTTATCGCATCCATCGGACATATTTGTCACAGATATTGATATGTGATTTGTATTGCGCTCATACACAAGTGTTTCAACGCGCGACGAGGCAAGGGAGGGGAACAAGCGAGAACAAAACAACGATGTTAATAGGCCCAGTGACATTGAGAAGAGGCTGCAGTTAACTCATCCCTATGCATTATGTAGCATTGGAGTGAAAAGCGCACAGACCAACAGCTACTCTAGCAATAACGAGAGCAAAACACACCTGCTGCTGTGCTCTAAATGTCTAAAGATTTCAGACATTGTACCCTCTCCAGTAGTTGGAGGAGATGCTATCATGTCAACCCTCCATGCTGTCCTGCAGTTTTGCTCCCTGACTGTCTGCAACTAAATGAAAGTTACACCTCAGTACAACTACCTTCAAGACAGAGGCAGTCAAAGAGACCTCGGGTCCCAAAATGAAACCCGGAATTCGGACTGAAGATAACATCAGCCAGCCAAGTCACGAAGGTGACATTCTCAGGTACTCGCCATGGCCTTACCCCTCGTCGCTTCACTGGCCCTCACTTGCAATCCCCTGGTGTACTGCTTTGTGGTGCATACGGTGCTGGCGTTATTTTCTCCCCCCAGTATGTAGTTTCAGCGGTGCATTATCAGCCTGTCCCATTTAGATTTGAGTGCCAATGCCACCGCATGCAGTTTTAGTTCTTAAGTGACATTTTCTGAGTTTGAGTAGCACTCACTGTCCATGTTGGTCAGTTTCCTGATGTGAGCTTGTAAAATATGCAATGCACTTCATTTGACGGTAGGACCAGCACCACCTCTCGGTATGACTTCTAAATGAAGTTGTATTTCTGAGCAAGATGCAGACCCAATAGCAATGCTGCTGAATTGGAAGCTCTGCCAGCTGTTTGGTGTCTCTGAAAGGAAGGTATCCTTGTGCCGTCCTAAACACTGCCGCAACCTCCACTGTGGGCAGCTGGTGATGGTGTTCTAGGGGTGGGGCTGGCAGCGTGCAGAGGGAGATGGGCACACTTGCACTGCAGCACTGATGGTGAAGGCATTTGATCATTGCATGAAAGATCCGTGCAAGCCTGCCATGCATTGGCAATGGAAGGCCCTTTGTTAGCGTTCCCAGGAGATAGCGAGGGTAACCCCTACTGTGGACCCTACATAGTAACAGTAAATGCATAATCTCTCGTACCTTGCTTGCACCCAATGATATGAGACAGAGACCTTCTGAAAGTTGGAAACATATTACACTTTATTGAAAACATATGGTCGCATTATTAGAGTAATCCTATCGGGCGGCCCCAGCCCCGCTCAGGTCTTATGAATGCTTGGCCCAACACATAGGCCCTCATTACGACCCTGGCGGAAATCGAAAAACGATGGCGGAAATGCAATACCGCCATCGAATAGCGCTCGGTGTGACTATGACCCGTCACCGTAAAGTACGATGCCATTAGCGACACCGTAGTGAACGCCAACGCTAACTGCACCAAGTACGCGCGCGCGCGCCATGCCAAACCGTAATCAGCACCATGGCGCAAGGGTACGCGAATTCCGACCCTAGCGGACATGCACCTAACGCCATCAAGCATGGCGGAAAGTACCATTCCGCCATGGTGAGAAGTACGGCATCGCGAATCAACCGTAAACGGCCCCACTGAGTGCCTGTACACCGCTCCCTGGCCACATAGTACAACTCCCCTTAGGTGCAACGAAGTCACAATGCAACCAGTGAAATGTACAAGTCACCCATGCATGCCAACGAACAAAAGAATCACAAGAGGGGCCAATGGGAGCTGCAGGGCACAGATGGCACGAATACAGAAGCCATACCAATGGACATGACCCCAGTCTCCCACCAAGAAACGCACGAAAACACAGGTACCTGTGACCAGCAATATTCCGATAATCACATCATTCCACCAATCCACCTGGCTGACCGGCATCTGTTACACAAAACCTAATCCCCCGCCCCTGAGCATGACATCATCCAAACAGTCATATTGGCAGCCCTCACCCCTGACCTCACTGGGCTTCGTAGGCAAACGCGCCCAGCACAGTACCACGCAACTATACTCCGAAGCTGGAACCCAATGCAGATCTCCTCACAATACATCGCTCCCCAAATAGGAATATGCCACATCACTTGCAAAGAAGAACGCTACATGGCCCATATCAGAATAGGAATTTAATGCACAACAAATTCACCAAGCCCATACAGCCATTAGGCCATGAACTCCAAAACACATTTCACCATTGTGGGCTGCATCCGCAAGAAATGACCAGCTACTTCTTGTGTGACGCCCTGTTCCTTCATGGTACACAGGGGCTACATTCTCGTACGAAAAGGCAACATGGAAGCGCCTAGAACCGCAGGGCCGTCCCAATAGGGAGGCACTAGTCCAGCTGAAAGGCCGAAATGTTGCTCCGAGCCACTAGTACTGCGTAAGGGCATGTGGCCCATTGGCGATCGTCCCATAAGATCGTAATGCTGCTCCACTGATTAACACGAAGCAGCAGGTGTCGGGAGTAAAACCCATCTGCAGGAGTGGCATACAGATGGCAGTGGCAAAAGGGGAGGAGATACCTGTCAACCAAAAGAAAAGAAAAAGAATAGAATGGCCATCAGAACTACATTCGAACAACTCACTTCAATGATCACACTAGATCCACAGCCATATGCATGCTAGCCCACTCCAAAGGATCATCACCACCCCAAAACCACTTGCGACTCATAACTATCCATATCGAGGTGAAAACACCATCACAAACGAGTGTACCTGTGCATGCGTCTGTGAAAACAGAATCCATCAGATGGGATTGGTAACGTGCATGGACACAAGTGTCTGAAGGCGCGTCGAGACAGGGAGGGCTCAACAAGGCCAGATAGACGATGGTCCCACTATGGCAGCCCTGCATCACATAGCGCAGGGGAGGCGGACAGATTCCAAGAAGCCCTGTACATGGCAAACACCGTATCAAATCATCTGCCCATGCATCCATTCATCATTCCCTCATCCCGTAATGAAAACACCTGTTTCCATACTCACATAACATGTGAAATGTCCATTGAGTCTGTGCGTTATGCAGCCTGCAAAATCCACTGTGCCCCAGCCCGTAATTCCAGTGTTGTGAAGTAACATGTATTTGGGAACGTCCGGCCTCATCATCCACTTCGCTATTGCGCATCCCAAACTATTCATATCAATCATTGCATCCTCGCCATGGCCCCTGTCCCAAGGACACTGAACAATAGAACGTTATATTTGCAGTCAGACCTGTGGGCATCTCCTCGCCGCTAGCTGAAGACCGAAAGCGCCGCCCTTCGAATTCCTCATTTGCAACATCACGTCGAAAAGGCATCTGTGGCCGCTTGAAATCACAAATTAATCCATCTAGTGCGGCTGTGTGTGAAAATGGCAACTGCCTTCACTCACAAATGGGAGGCCCCGCCCGTCGGTGAACCTCGGTACAGTGATGCATGAGGGTCCACCGTTACTCGAGTACTACATTCCACTGACCCTTCACAAGTCTGTTCGCGACTGCATAGAATGCATGTGAAACAATGGGACCATAGCCGAATGAACATATCAACCAATGTTACACGGCCATCGGGTACTAATACATGATTGTAATAGCAAGATGCCATTCCTCGAATTGCAGCGTTGTGTGCGGGACGTGCTCGCCCAAAGGGGAGAGCAGCTTGCACAGGTGGAATGAATCACCACAGGTGGAGGCCATACAGCCTGAAAACACATAAATTGCACGCCCAGTCTCCTCCCACAACCACTCCGAAATGCTACCGGCAGGACTCGCGATGTTGGCCCTGGGGGACCTGATAGCACTGCAAGTACTCCAACTCCAAGAAGAAGACGAACACCAACTACAACCGGCCGCACGGAGGAGACGCAGGAGGAGGGCAAGGCAGGGCCAGCAAGGGCTGCCAGCACAGCCACTACCACCACGCAGGCAGCCCGCAATCCCACGCCTCCGAGCACATCCGTTCAACCTCACTGATGAGCAGATCCACACCCTCTACCGTTTGGACCGGGACACCATAGCCTCCATTGTGGACATGACACAGGCTGACCTTGTCAGCATGATAGATAGCCCAACCGCCATCCCACCCCTACTGAAGGTGGTGTCTGTACTCCACTTCCTGGCCACAGGCACCTACCAGCACACAGTCGGACAGTTGCATGGCATTTCTCAGCCACTGTTCTCACGGACACTATTGCAAGTGCTCGATGCCCTCCTGCAGCACGCAGACGACTACATCTCTCTACCACGCTCGGAGCAGGAAATTACCAACACAAAAGTTGTGCCCGATTCCCTGGATCAACCCATGATTCTATGGTCTTGAGGAACTCTACAATACCACGCTACATGGAGCGACACGCAGGGAACAGATCCTGGCTACTCGGTGAGTCTCATTTCATGCATGATGATGTGGGGTATGTGATGCGGCAATGACCTGGCAGGAAGGGGGGGGGGTGCGTACGTAGCAATGGCATTCCACATAATTCGTTTATCGTCCACATACAGGTGATGCCGGATATCCACTGAAGAGATGGCTCCTCACACCAGTCCGGAACCCACGGGACCAGCATGAGGAGGACTACAACCATGCCCACTCACGTACCCGTGTAGTCATTGAACAGGCATTCGGCCTACTGAAGACTCGTTTCCGGTGCCTCAGCAGGTCTGGCGGGGCACTCCTGTACCGCCATGAGAAGGTTGTAAAGATGGTCATGGCATGTGTCATGCTCCACAACATGTGCGTACGTAGAAATGTGCCCATGCCCCCTGACGCAGAACTGCAAGCACCTGAAGATGGTCATGATGAGGGTGGGGATGTGGCAGCACCTCAAGGAGTCTGCGAGGCACAGGAGGGCCGTGAAATTCGTCAGCATCTCATAGATGCATGCTTCTAGCACTCACACCTGGTGGCTGATACATGGACACGGGACTCGTGGCACTGTGTGTGTCTGGTACATGCACAATATGGACTGTACGCCTATGATGGCCTAGTACACAAAGATCATTGTCCACACATCTCATTGTTTGATCGTGCATTGTTTATGGCATATGTGATATCATGTTGAACACCCTATCGACCCGCCACCCAAGTGAGCCCAACACACCCCCTCCACCCTCCTACCTCCCCCCCGAACACCAGTGTCCAAAGATGCTCATTGTCAGTGGGCAGTCGCTATTGCAAGCCCCCTCTGCGGGTATCAGGGGCACCCCTGCCTGTGGAGCGCAGGTTCCTCCCAGATCTACGTTGGGGGCTGCCCTGGACGGAACTTGCAACGGATGATGTCTCTGCCTGCTCACGTCCATGCATGTCCCTAAGGGTTTGTGAGAGCTCAGTGAGCACACGGCGCACTGCGGCAAGTTCGGCACATACGTCTTTGGACGTCGCATGCAGTTCCCCCCTGAGGCTCTCGGTGCTTCTCTCCATTTGGACTCTCAGGCTCTCGGTGCTACTCTCCATTTGTGCCCTAAGTGTCTCAGTTGATGTTTCTATGTCTGCCTTAGTGCCCCCACATCCATCGGCATGGTCCTTGAGGAGCGTGGCCAGTTGCTGCTGTTGCACGATTAACTGGTCGAGGGACTGTTGCCTCTGCTGGGCCATGGCCATTTGCGGTGGTGTCACAGAGGGGCTGTTCGCCTCATGTTGCCCTGCCACAGGGCTTGTGGGGGATGGCCAGTCGTCGTCTTGTGGGTGCCCCTGCGTGGTATCCTCATGGTGTACGGGATGGAACAGACAGGGGGATTGGGACAGGTCATGGATGGATCTGACTTCGACATCCCCGTCTTCTGTGTCGGAGCATGCTGCCATTAATGGGGTGTCACCTATGGTGCTGCTGCCACCAGAGGCAGTACCTTCTGTGGCATCCATTGGGGGGACCTGTGGTGGTGCTGTTGTGGGCATGCTGGCTGCTGGGGTGCCTGTTGATGTTCCCTCCTGTGTGCTGCCACTTGATATGTGCTGCTGCCGTGTCTTGATGCGTGCAGCTGAGGTGGAGGGTCTTTGGCCGTCGGTCTTGGCCCTCTTTGCAGGTGTGCTGGTAGGGGTGTCCTGGAGCTCGTCGTTTGGATCGGACCCTGTGGTGGAGTAAAGGAGGGCGAGCGTTATTAATGGGTCTGTGGGAATTGGAATGGCAATGTATCACATGCATTGGGGTGGTACCTGAGGGTGATTTGGGTCGGGGCCTTGGAGGTGCTTTCATTTGTGTGTGGAGTGAGGGTGCAGTTGTTTGGCAGCCTGCAGTTAGGGTGTGCCTGCTGCACGTGTAGTGGGTGTTTTTGGGGTTTTTAATTATTTATGTATTTATTGTGGTTTTAAAGTGCGCTATCAGGCCAATGTGTGTGGACGTTCTCCTGGCCATGTGTTGCTGTTGCGCTATGTGGACACATGTGAGTCACATGATTGGACATTGTGGATTTGGCATGGTTTTCTTTGGGCCACCTACCTGATTCTCCGGATGTCTGCACTCCTTTCTCCATCCCTCCGACTCCCTCTATGCTCTCCATTCCAATGGTGGAGGCACAGATTTCTTCCCAGGGGGTCAACTTGATGGGTGATTCCGACCCTCCCCCGGTGGCTGTGGCAATGTTGCGGTTGGCAGAAAGTATGCTACGGACGCGTATCCGCAGGTCGTCCCACCGCTTCCTGCATTGCTGTGGGTTGCGGGGTGCGGTCCCCACCGCACTTAACCCGCTGTGCCACCAGGGCCCATATGGCCTTCTTGTTCGCTAGTGCCGTCCTGGTCATTTGCGTGGAGAAGACGGCGGCGGCATTCTCCTGGAGGGTCTCTGTTAGCACGGTGAGTTCCTCACGGGAGAAGTGGACCTGCCGCTTGCGGTCGCACGCTTTCTTCGCTACTTTTCCCATTTTTCTTGGTTTCACTAGGGTGGATGACGGGTTGGGATGTGTCTCAGGGTGGTGTTTTTAGTGGTTGTGTGTATTTTGTGGTTTTATAGGTGTACGGGGTGTTGTTTCCCGTTCCGGGCCCATGTTTTTACTTCCGTTTCCGTATATTTACGGTCGCCGTACTTTCCGGTTGGCGCTCACTGCGGTGTCCGCTATGATGGGTGGCGGTATTGCACCTAGGGCGCCGTACGGCGGCGGTGTGGGCCGTTTTGGGGTCATTTCCGCCATCGCGGACTTTGCACTTCCGCCATGGCGTGGTGCTCGTGCCCGATGGGTCGGAATGGGCCGCACTTTGCTCCATCGTGCTATGGCGGAAACGCTATTTACGCTGTGGCGGTCCGGTCAGTCACTTTCCGCCAGGGTCGTAATGAGGGCCATAGTCCTTTCCCGGGTGGCTCCTCCAATCCCGTTTTAAAAAGTCCCATGTCCAAAAAACCTGTCACACCGATTCCGTTCTTGCGACAATGGCCCTCCCTGGCGTCTGACTGCCAGTTCAGTTACTCCCATTTAGAGAAAATGGAACGAACAAGGCCACTGCATCAGTTGTTCAGGAGTTCCAACCGTCTCTAGTGGTATCAGTGCCCGTGTCACCCCATCCTGGCTGAAGCAGCCAGTGGTTGTAGCTCACGGACAGACCGCAGCATGCCTCCTTCTCTGGGAACGCACTAGTAACTCCGCCTGCGAAAGAAAAAATGGTTAAAAATGTGCTACCATCACCTATGAAAAGAAAATTGTTTACTACGAGATGGGACAAGCATCAAAACAAGTACACTATTTACAAATCCACTACCCTGCCCTGTTCTCCCGGCAAAAACCCTGTTTACTTCCTTG
Organism: Ambystoma mexicanum; assembly: GCF_040938575.1. Classification (NCBI taxonomy): domain Eukaryota; kingdom Metazoa; phylum Chordata; class Amphibia; order Caudata; family Ambystomatidae; genus Ambystoma; species Ambystoma mexicanum. The sequence continues at coordinate 307,407,589 of NC_090925.1, forward strand.
CTGCCTTTGTCTTACCCTAAGCTTGGATGGGAGGGTGGCTGCTGCTGCCTGGGCTGGAATAGAGAACTTGCTCCCTCAGCCCAGGCTATTTATGCCCCCTGAAGGACCGGCCATTTCCAGTTGGACCCCCGAGGGGACAGGCACTAAGCCCTCCCAGAGAAGGCGAGTCCACGGAGGGGGGTCCAGAGGGGCAGCCCGCTATGTCAGCTTCCCCTTTAGCGGCCCCTGCGTTCACCTGCTTAGCGGGGCTAACCCCTACCATGGCTCCTACATAGTAACAGTAAATGCATAATCTCTCGTACCTTGTTGCACCCAATGATATGAGACAGAGACCTTCTGAAAGTTGGAAACCTATTACACTTTATTGGAAACATATGGTTGCATTATTAGAGTCATCCTATCGGGCGGCCCCAGCCCCGCTCAGGTCTTATGAATGCCTGGCCCAACACATAGTCCTGTCCTGGGTGGTTCTGCCAATCCCGTCTTACAAAGTCCCATGTCCAAAAAACCTGTGAGCCCTCTCACACCGATTCCGTTCTTGCAAGAACGGCCCGCCATGGTGTCCAACTACCAGTTCAGTCACTCCCAGTTAGAGAAAATGGAGCGAAGAAGGCCACTGCATCAGTTGTTGAGGCGTCCCAACCGTCCCTAGTGGTATCAGTGCCTGTGTCACCCCATCCTGGTTGAAGCAGCCAGTGGTTGTAGCTCACCGAACAGACCGCAGGGTGCCTCCTTCTCTGGGACCGCCCTAGTAACTACGCCATGCATTTGGGTTGCCCCCCGCGACCCCAATGCCCCCATAAGCAAAAACATTCCTACAGTCGGTACTCACCATCCACTGTTTGTTTGTCTGTTTGTTTATTAATTTATATTGCGCACCGGACCCAAAGGTATCGGGGCGCAGAGGTTACAAGATGATTCGCAGCTTGAGTTACAAAGGCAGAGTTACACAGTATCAGTACAGAGAAATATAGTCATACAGTTATACCATGTCATAAAAGAATACAATTACATAATAACCTAGAAGAGAATACAAAGCAGTCAGAGGTTACTATAATACAAGCAGGAATCAGGCCTTGAACCAGTTGATAAGTTTCTGTCTGAAATGCGTATATGGTTGATCAGTTCGTAAAGGTGGTGGCAAAGAGTTCCAAAGCTGAGCAGCTTTTACGGGAAAGCTACATCCCCCAACCTTGGCTAGCCTAGCTCTTGGGACAGTGAGGCAGTTCGAGTTAGCTGTTCTTGTGGGCCTAGTGGAGGATTTTTTGCAGAATCTTTCACTGAGGTAAAGAGGGGCAGCATTCTTCTAACATTTGTAAGTGAGCAAGGCAGTTTTAATCTGGATTTTGTCACTCGTGGAAAGCCAATTATTTTGTCTTCTGATCAGATATGCTCTATCCTTATAATACCCATGGCTGCTCTGAGGGCATTATTTTGGAGAGTTTGAATTCTCTTGGTGATGTACTTATTGGAGCCAATGTAGAGAGTCACAGTAGTCCACTTTGGACAGGATGAGGCTCTGGCAAGGATAATGTGGCTATCTTTAGATAAGAATGCTTTACCTGCTCTCATAAATTTGCATGTATATGCAGTGGTAGATGCCATGGAGTTTAATTGTTTAGTGAATGACAGGGTGGAATCAAGGTAAAAACCTAAGGGTTTTGCCTCTTTAGCAACTTTGATAAGATTGCCGACGATCATAAAGGAGGTGTATTCATGGCCTAATTTCTTTGAGGTTAGAGGTGGTTCCCAGAATGAGAACTTCTGTTTTATCATCATTCAGGCATAGACCGTGTACTGCCATCCATGCCTGGAGGATGAGGAAGACCCTGTTCACCAAGGCCAAATCCTTATCGCAATCCCCGGAAAGTGGTAGTAGAATCTGGGTATCATCTGCATAGTTTATGTAGGTGATGCCAAGATGGTCCAGATCATCAAAGGGGCTTGGTGAATATATTATACAGGGTGGGTGAAACACAGGATCCCTGGGGTACTCCACAAGTAATGGGGTTAGGGTCTGCAGCAGCTGAAGGTGAGAAGACTCTCATGGTCCTGTTGCTTAGAAATGATTCAATCCAGATTATGGCTTACTTGGAGAAATGCGCAGCTGAGTTCAAGTGGCTGCATAAGACCTTGTGATCCACAAGTCCAAATGCAGCTGAGAGATCTAGGAGGAGAAGTAGAGCTGTTTTCCCTTTATCTCTGAGTTCATCTATTTGAGTCTTGAGGTCAGTTAGAGCAGTTTCTGTTCCGTGTTGTGGGCGGAAACCTGATTGGCGAACCCCTAATAGGTGGTTGTGTTCTAGGTGTTTCTGGATTTGTAAATATGCAACCTTATCTATTATTTTAAGGAGAAAGGGCATTGTAGTGATGGGTCGGTAGTTGGTTGGGATGGATGGGTATAGCGTCTGTTTTTTGAAGAGGGGGCGTACCCAGGATTCTTTGAGGTTACTTGGGATGGTGCCAGAAGTGAAGGAAGCGTTGATAAGCTTCGATATGAAGGGTGCCAGGTCCCTCGCTGTGTCCTTAATTAATTGGGCTGGGCATTGGTTGCCCTGACAGATCGAGGGTTTAAGTGACAGTATAACTTTTTCAGGCTCAAGAATAGAGACTTTGGAAAAGCTGAAGCGGGTTAAGGGGATGAGTGGGGATGCTGGGGCGTGTACAGGAAGGGTCAATGTAGGTAGAGAGGCTTTTTTTGTGCAGTTTTGTCTTGTAGGGTAGTAACTTTGTTGGCTAGAGCAGACTAAATATTGGTGCACCATGTTTGATATTTCGTACATGAGCCTTGAACTGGGATGGGTGTTTCTAATTCTTTGATAATTACGAATAGTTCCTTCATACTGGATTTGGCTTGTGAAATGCGGTTATTGTATGATTCACGTTTCGCCAGACATATTTCTTTTTATGAAGAGATGATATGTTGTTAAGGTTGCTTCTATTTTCCGGGGAGGGGAGTAGTCTCCACGTAGTCTCACATCTTCTTTTCTCCAGGCGTACGGTTTTCAGGTGTGGGGTAAACCAGGAGTTAAGATGGGCTTTAGGTTTGCTATGTCTCATTTTAAGGGGGGCCATGTAGTCTAGTGAGGCTGCCATAATTTTATTGTACTGCACGACTATCATATTGGGATCCATACTGTCCGGTAGAGAGTTGAGGGTTGGAAGAATTAGAGGAATCAGTGTATCCGCTGTGATATTCTTTTTATTCCTTGTTAGGGTCGGAGGAGCAGTGCACGCGTTATTAAGCGTCAACTTTGTGGCGACAAGTTTGAATGACAGTAGGTGGTGGTCTGTCCAGGCTTGTGGGGTGATTCCTATGTACATCCGGACCTTGACATCACTCCCCACAGTACTAGGTTGAAATTATCCACGCCGACCTCTGACAGGTGAACCCCATCTGTTGCAAAATGTATCCGGTTTCTTTCCCCCAACTCCCGGTGCCTGGCAAATGCGAGACCCTCCTGCTTCATGAAGTGCTCCATATTTTGTTAACCCTTCTCCTAGATTTCTCCATTGCCGCGTTAGACGCAGCTCCCCGCCACACATTCCTAGAGATCAACTCTAACCAAGCTATCTTAGACTCAGGAAGCATTTGCCCTAGGGTTCTGATGCCTTCTTGCATCTCTCTCAGCAATCGACCCCTTCCCAAATCAGCAAGGTCGTTCCCCTCAAGGTGCACCACCAGCAACCTCAGGGCCCTCATCCTGGCCAGCTGCCTGTGTAGTGCGGGAGCAATGCCCGCCACCCCATGCCAGGTGTGCCTAGCCATAACAGCTCAGTGATAAGGAAACCCAGATCACCCCCCCAGAATGGTTTAGTGCGGGCCAATCTTTCCACCCTGGTAATAAAAGAGTGGGCAATTATCCAGAACCTGCGTTCCGCTGGAATAAAAATAAAACACATTGTTATTCTAACATCCTCTCTGACCCCCTCCTACACTTGACCACCCCCCTGCTTCCCCTGCGCTTGGTCTACTTGCCCGGCAATACTTCCGAGTCCTGCCCCCCCCCAGGCAGATGTGCAGTTTATACCGATCCGATTGCCATCTACCCCGCTTCTGGATGCCCGACCCCTATATCCCTGCCTGGAATGCCGTTGTTGAGGCCCCAATCCGGAACCCATGCGTGGACCAGCCCTCCCCCTGACACCCTGCTTCCTTCAAAGCCATGGCCAGTACCCTGCGGAACTGCAACATTGTTAGTTGGGACACATCCTCATGGATTAAGAGATACCTGCTCCCGGCTTGCCTATTTGCCATATACTGGGAGAGTAGCCAAGTGGGGCAGCTGGCCTGGGCCGCCACCTTCCGAAGCCTGACTGATGTGTCCTTACCCGCCTAATTGGTCTTTGATCTTCTGACCCTTATCACGACCCCACCTTCAGTAAACGTGACATCCCCCGATGCCAATGCCCTTCCGTATACATCACTCTTCCCAGTTGCGACCAGTTCGCTGACCCGAAGAGCCCCAAAGAATGTCACTGCAAATGCTTCCCTGAAGAGCCTGACTTAACTTGTTTGAGCAAACCTCCTCTGGTGCCCTCAGTAACTTCACCAGTACCTCAAAGTCAATGGGTTTACGGCCAGCTTTCTTGTGCCCCTCCAGGTTACCCCAGCCTCTGATTGCAGCCCTTTCCGAAAAACCCTTTGTTGGATCCCCAACCCCTTTCAGCTTTGTATAGAATGCTATGACCGCTAGGTGCCCCGAGACACAGCTCCTGCTTTTCCCATCTGCGTGCGCCCACACAACAAATCGCTCCACCTGGGATGGTAGGTTCATGTCTGCCTGTCCTGTTTCCTGCATCACGCTCACAAACTTACTGTAGCCCCTCCGATACCTGGACCGCACTCCTGGTGTGAGCGACTGCTCCCCAAGTCCCCAGAGCATCTGGTCCACGACACCAGGTGGCACCACTCCAGATTGAATACCGTGCCCGTCTGCTGTGTCCTTGGGTGGGCCCTCCTGAATCGCTCCCACCGAAAACGAGAGAGCGTCAGTAGCCACATTCACAACTCCAGGTACATGCCTTGCTCTAAATTCAATATTCTGGTACAAGCATACTTCAACAGGTTTCCTGAGTAGAACTAGAACCACAGGGCATGATGCGGATTGTAAGTTGATGGCATGGACCACCGCAGGAGGGCAATCACAATAGGGAATAATTCCAGAGCCATAATGTTCCCCTATCTCCCTTTCTTCTGCCACTGAGTCAGATACCTCTGGGTGCCCAGGATGACCCCAAAACCTTCCTTGCCCAAAGCGTCGGAGTACATTTGTAGCTCCTTGCTGGTAACCCATGGTTGCCGCCAAAGGCTGACCCCATTGTACCCCTGCAGGAACCTGCGCCAAATGACCATGTCCTCTTTGATGGCAACACTCAACCTGATGGGGTGATGCTTGCCCATCACACCTATTGTTGCTCTTGCCAACCTCCTTGCGAATACCCTTCCAGCTAGTACCACCCTGGCTGCAAAGTTGAGTTTCCCCAGGAGCTGCTGTACTTGACCCAGGGTCGTTTTTTTCTTTGCCTGGGTAGTGGCAATTAATTCTACAAACCCATCCACCTTATCTTTTGGCAACCCGGATGTGCCCTTGCACGTATCAATTTCTATTCCCAGAAAAGTCAAGATATGGACGGGTTACTGTGTCTTCTCCTCGGCTAGGGGAATGCCCAATTCTTTCATTAGTACCTGAAAGGATCCCAGTGCCGCTCCACAGTCCGCAGACCCTTCCTTACCAATGAACAGGAAATCATCCAGGTAGTGCATTATCACCCCCCTCATACACCTCTTGGCTCCCTACTCCTCGCCGCCCGTTCCAGGAAAGAGATGAACTGCTCAAATAAGGTGCATGAAACCGCACACCCCATTGGCATACACCTATCAAAGAAAAACGGACCTTCCCACTGAAATCCCAGCAGATGAAAGCTATCCGGATGAACAGACAGGAGCCTAAAGGCAGATTCAATGTCAACCTTTGCCAACAGTGCCCTTTTTCCAACCTGCTCCATTGCCTTGTCAAAGGAAGAATATGTGACTGAGCAATACTCATGGTCCAACCAGTCGTTCACTGATTCCCTTTCCGGGTAGACAGGTGGTCTTCCTCCTTCTTAGCCATGACCCCCAGTGGCGACACTATGAAGGTGGGTAGGGGAGCTGCCCTAAATGGTCCCATTATTCTCCCCAGAGCTTTCTCTTTGGCTCATTTGTCCTTTACAATACCAGGTAGTTTGTCAGCAGGGGGAGGTTTTTTGCCAAGCGCAAGGTCAGTGGTCCCTCATAATGAATCCTGAACCCATCCTTGAAACCCCTGTAGAACAATACCCCTCATCAATTTTTGGATAATCCAGCAGCCAGCCGTGCAAAGCCGTCATATTTATGGGTGAAGGCCCTTTTTCCAGCAAACTTCATTGGGTGGTCTTGCCGCGGCCCCTGCCATGCTGTCCCCCGGCCCCTTGATAACATGTTGAGGTGGGGTGAGACCCCTTGCATTTTTCACATGACTGGGCAAATATGCATTCCTGTCCAAAGCAGTAGTACCCTGCAATAAACCCCCTGCAGGTGCCCTTGCCCAGGTTTCTCCCTGAGGCGCCCCTGCCGCTACCCCGAGCCCTGTGCCTGCTCCCCCATTCTTTCCCCCTGCCCTTCTGCCTGTTCTGTAAGGGCTGCCATGACTGCCTCTTATCCTCCCTGTACTTGCCCTGCCAGGCGTGCCAGGGAGACCTACTTGCTTCTTTAAAAAGTGTACTGGTTCTTTCCTTGCCACCCATGAATGCCACCCACCCTACCATGTCCTTCTGATCCCAAGACACTGTGGGTAACTGAGATATCTTCAGCCTGAAACCCCTGTCTTAATCAATCCACCCAGTGGATCCATACTGCTTGTGTTCCTCCACTATCGTATCCCTGTAATTCCATAATTCAGTTCCTTGTTCCGGGAACCTTTCCATCATTACTGTTGCATACAATGAGAAGGCCTTTTCCCAATTCTCAATGGTCAAATCTGGTCTGTACCGTTTCTGCCTCTTCTTCTCCTCTTCATTTGATACCTTCACATCTGGGCCCTCAGTTTCCATTGTCAGCATTGAAAACAAATAAAAGTAATCTCTCGCCCAAATACAGTCCTTTGCCTGCCTATGAATGTACCAAGATATTGTACATTTTCCAGATAACATTGGGGCAATTGTTACTAACGGAGTCTCCCCGCTTACTACGGAAAGATTGGACCCTAAAGACCCCACTGGCATGCCCTCCGGTGGTATAACCCCAATTGCTTGAGCCATACCATTACCTAGACCTGGTACCCGAGTTCCCGGCCCTGGAGGTCCCACCTGTGCCCCTCCGACTGCAGCCGGCTGAGGGACTGGTCAAGGAGCGGGGGGGTGCGTGGCACCCGGTGTGAATCTGAGGGCAACCACGCTGCCGGTCAGGACGAGCAGACAGGTACATTGGAGAGAGAGAAGAGAAGAGAAGAGAAGAGAAGAGAAGAGAAGAGAAGAGAAGAGAAGAGTTCTTGAGCAGCTTCCAGAACTTCAGGTGATCCAGCACAAGTCTCAGAGGGGCAGAGAGGCCATTCCATCGGGAGGCACCTGCAGAGGCGAGAGATCTACACCCCACTTGCTATTTGGAGAAGCGTCTGACCCGCAGAGAGTTTGAGGTAGCTGAGCGGAGGGCTCTAGAATGAAGGTATTTAGGAAAACAGTGTTGGATATGGATGACCACGGCCTCACAATGCCTTTTGGATGATGCAGAGGGTTTTCAACTTGACTCCCGTGGCCACCGGAAGCCAGTGGAGAGATTGCAGAGCTGGAGAGATGCTGTCCCTGGGCTCGAAGCCAAGGATAAATCTTGCTGCCCTGTTCTGGATTAGTTGAAGAGGATGAGGATTAAACAGATTACATTTAATTCTCATAAAAAACTATCCTCGTTTATTTGGAAATCTGTCTAAATGATTCAGGAGTTGGCTTAGCTGTTTTTCACCAAATGGAGACAGTTTTTATACCTGGTTATTTGTTCTCTAGTATTAATCCAATCATGTATACATAATTTGTTTTTAACCAAGTTAGGATTAGCATTTAAACGCATACAGAGCATTTGAAACCTCGCATATAGAAGCTGATGCTGTCCAACTGAGTATATTTGACTTGTGGTTTGCAGACACGTTAATTTTTGAGCGAGTGATGTGAACAATGAAATTATGTCAGTGTGCATTAAATGCTCTGAAACGTTCCATGCTTGAATGAATGGTGTGGTAATTCTTATGTTCTCAAAATGTTGTTTGCTTTTATGCATATCAGCCACAAATCCACATTGGTGCTATTCCCCCATCCCTTTTTTTTAATAGGGGATTTATTTACAGAATGAGTGTGGTTTACTCCCTGATTAAATGGATCTATGTGATTACTGCGAAAATAAAATATTGCAGACAGAAAAAAACATTTTGGTTTTTACTTTTTGGACATTTTAATGCAATTATATTCAGGGAGAGAGCCCCACCCCCACCAGCTTCTCGTACTTCCATCACATTATTTATTAACCTAACCAACCCCCTTCATATATAATTAAGTTGAAATGCGCAGTGAAAATGTTGTCATTTTCGTCTGCATTATTTTCAGCTGTGCAGTAATGAGGTGATACTGATTAATTGCTTATATACTGTGTGCGGTTAATTTACAAGAGGGATTAATGTACAATGTGAAAATTGATGCATACAAGACCACCGGAGACCTTGTGGAGTGATCCAAAATAAATGTTTGCAGGGTTTCATTGTGTATTTTTTAGGTCAGGCATTTTACTCTTTAGGCTGAACACATCACAATTTAGACCATGCCCGGTGGTGTTTGCTTGTTTGATTGTTTATTGATTTGATAATGCGCACCAAACCCTTAGGTAGCTGGGCACAGCAGTACAAGAAGTCTCGAAGCTTAGCCCTCCTGGTCCGGGGAGCCTTGCTGCCTCTGACTTGATAAAGAAATGATTTCCGTTAATGTAACAGAATTAATTTCTTTATGAAGGCAGTAGAAACTATTTATTTTTTAAGTCATAAGCACCACCCCCCCCCACGTCATGACATGTAGGCTTCCAGGTTGGAGGCGTCCATGAAGTGACTGGGCGCCCCTCACCCCATGACATTGAGGCCTCCAGCTCCATGACGGGTACTATCATTCATGCTACAAGGAGCTGGAGATCATGTTCCTTGTCCTGGATCAACGGTTTTAAAACTAAGAAAATGTTTTTGTGGACGTTTGTGTGCGTGCATGTGTGTATATGCACATAATGTAATGTGTGTAAATGAGTGAGTTGATGATGTATGGGTGGCTGTCTGGGTGTGCATGTGTGAGTGTATGGTGAAAGGATGCACATGTAAATGTGTAGGTGACTCTGTGTGTGTGTGTGTGTGTGTGTGTATGGTTAATGCTCTGATTACTTAGCCATAATCCTCATTACTCCTAATCCTACTCTTGCTCGTTGCAATACTTACCTATGAGGCAATCTGCCTAATAAGTAAGTACTGGGACTAGGAAGAGGGACATGGAGGTAATGGTGTGTGCTTTTGTTTAACTCCTGGGTTACTTATTGGTAATCTTCATTACTCCTAGCCCCACTCTTCCTCGTCCCAATACTTGTGTATGCGGCACGTTGACTCGTACACAAGTACTGGGATAGGGTAGAGGGATGTGGATGCCTGTCTTAGTTTCCTGTAATCTTCATTACCCCTAATCCCACTTTTATTCGTCCCAGTACTTAACTTTGAGGCAAGGTGCCTCATAGGTAAGTACTGGGAGGAGGAAGAGCGATGTGGAGGTAATTCCCGGCCGAGGAGCTGTTTTGGCAGTTGGGGTGGTAGCTTAGGCCAGCCCAGAGTGTGGTGCGACCTGTTATTTGTTGCCGGGGATGTGTGGGGGGCCCCTCTGCAAGACTCGCTGGGGGGGCCCCCAAATGTTGTGCTACTCCACTGGCCATGCCTGCATTTATGCCATGACCCTGAATTATCTATCCCACTGAAAGCATGTTAGCCTGACTGAGGATGGGACAAGAGACCATATCTGTTTACCCCAGGAGAAGTTGGATGCTTTTGAAAGCAATGTCTTCGAAATGAAAAGAGATTGAACGTTGGTGGCTGGTGCGACGGACATTATTTGGGGAGTGGTTAACATTTGCTGGGAGTGTGAGCTCATTGAATTCTATGAAAGGCTCGAGGCATGCTGAGGAGATGAAAATTACTCAGAATTTAACTAATCTGATGGGGATTAAAGCATTCTGTGACAGAGCTAACACTAGACGACAGGAAGGATTAGGTATAATACCTTTTGAGGTAAGCAGGGACAGGGGAGCCGATTTTTGAATTTCCCCGGGGGCCCCAAATACAGGAAGTGACATCACTGGCAGTTATATGACCGCAAATTTGCATGTAGTCGCCAACTCGGTGCAATGGCGCGCGTGGAGGCGGGTGTTGGCGCGCGCAGCGCAGATCAGTGGAAACCTTGGCTAGCATGCAGTGTATATACTAAAGTCAAGAAAGGAGATTTAAGCCTTCGAGTTGCATTCCAGTAAGACATCACTGCCCCTACTCCACTGCTCTATAATCGTCCAGCAACACAAGTAGGATGGGAGAATGAAATGCTTGCTAAACTAAACAGAAGGTACAGCTGCAAGGTGGAGTACCACCACCACCACAAAAAAAAGTTCCCAATTCAAGGAAAACGAGAAGTAAAGACGTTTCCCGATTTAAAAACTACCAAGCAAGACGTGCGTGGTGCCATAGTTTAGTAAAACATCAACAATTCAAACTTACAATAGTGCTGCTGTAGATTGGCCAGCCACAAGTGAAATTTGCTAAGATGTTACCTCTGGGTAACCAGATAGAGTTAGGGAGGTAGCTCAATCTTAAACCTTTCAGTGGACACATCAGATGTGCTCCTGAATTATAATGTAATCCTGGCTGAAGTATAATGCAATCAAGTGTGGTTTCAGACTTGGGGGGAAGAGTGTTAACTGCTTTTAACATTGTAGTTTACCAGAAATTCTGGTAAAATAGTGTACAATGTTAAAAATCAGTTACCCAGGCTCACCCTGCACCCAGGTGATGTTTGGGACTGATGGAAGCACTCGCGTCTAAATGTTGTAGCCATGGTTGTCTCCATGTTTTAAAAACTCCCACTTTCCGGGATCTCAACATTCATTTGAAACACCCCTTATTCAAAAAATGGAGGAGTCAGTAAAAAAGCCAATGCTGAAAAGCCTATTTCGCCCAAGTAGTAAGACCCAAAGGGTAAAAGCGACTGTATAGCAGACCATGCCAATGTAGGATACTCCAGGATTAGCTTCAGTCAAAATTCACCCACTGCAATGTTCAATTCAGATTGCACAGTAGTGTCCGACTGAACCTCAATCAGCTCTTCCTAGGCATCAAATGGATGATGCACCACCTCCTCTGCCAGAAAAGTCTGCATCACCCAGTCATTAATGCCAGCATTTACTTCAGGGAAGTATTCATCAAAGCTGGACCTTAATGTTGCCAGGTGGCTTGCCCAGCTCCAACTGTTATTTTGCAAAGGTTTAGCTTCCTCTTGAAGGCAAATACTTTTTTATTCATTCTTTCCTCTGTGTTCCCATGTCTACAGGAATGCCCCCAAAGGTGGGATTGGGAGTTTCTGGGGTGGTGAGTTCTAGTGGTCTTAGTTTCCTTTATAAAATACACAAATCACATAGTATGTCAACCAGACAATGTATCATTGTGTACAGCTTAAAGGGGGACACCAGAGCCAACGCAGCACACTAGGAGATGTATTTTGGAACAATGAACATTGTAAACACACCTCTAGTTTAGATTGTAAAGAGTGCTTGTACTGCAATTACAAGCACCCAGTTAATAAAGTCCAGACTTAAAACACTTGATCAGCATTCAGTGAGTAAAATAACCTTATGAAAATAAAATGCAGCTTTGCATAAAATAACAGAGAATGTTGGGATTACCAGGCACTGGCAAGCGGGCTCTGCTGTTGCTGTGGGAGAAGTGAGACTTGCAATGGCGACAAATTTAAGGGTTAATAGCTGCCGTTTATCACAAGATGGCAGGCCAGCATAGATCTTAACCACTGAATGCCCACTGAACAGCTATAAACCCTTCTATGTCAGCAAGAGGCTGATGTAGGGGAACCAGTGGTAGAAAGCAATGAGGTAATTATACTGTACCCTATCCCGTGGGAGGTGATGCCCCCCCCAAGACTCAGTAAAGGCCCCTTGTGTCAAAAGGTTGAAAAGTCCTGCCGTCTCAGTCCCCACAGTCCTAACTTCTCTCCCGCTTAGAGTGGAAGCAGTCTGTGGTACACAGCTTGTAATGCAAATCGCAGATTTTAAGCGTCAGGACAAAAAACAGAGAACTGAATACATTTCTGAGGTAAATGAGCTCTGACTGGCAACACTGGTAATACCGTATAGAGCCACATTATCGCACCGCCCAACTATGAGTTTGAAGGCAAAAAAATAGAACAATTTGGGATATTACCACCAGCAAAATTACTACCAGCAGTAATACCGCTGAAACCCACCATGGAGTCCTATGGACTCCAATTAATGGGGACTAACACTGCCTACCACCACTTGTAATCCGGCAGTAATACCGCCAGACCGAGTGGCAGTAATGGTAGTACAGTTTGGTGGTATCTCGGCAGATTTACAGGCCACACAGAGACATCACCTCTCTCCATGTTGTCTTTTATTGTAAAGTGGATTACCAAGTTTCAGACCTGTAAGATACCCCTGTCTCCTCAGGTGACTAAGGCCCCCATCATTCCATGCTACATAAACTTGACGCCCCCAGGCTGTTCTTCTAGTCTACTTTTATTCTACCCATGTAAATCCAGGAACGTTATACTCCTGTTACTTTCATGGATTATTTTACTTCCTGTTCCTTAAAGCCAGGGGTCTTAAACATGTGGCTCTCCAGATGTTTTGGACTACGACTCCTATGATCTATCACCATTGACTATGCTGGCTGGGGCTGATGAGCATTGTAGTCCAACACATCTACAGAGCTAAAGGTTGCAGAACCTGGCATCCAAGCAGAGGCCTGGAACTCCATACCACCACAAGCACCTTATCATTTGACTCTGGCTCTGAAATAGAGATTTTATGCCGGCCCTTTACCCACAAACACTGGTTGTTAATATTATACCTTGGAGATGCACGCGTTACTAGCACTAGTGCAAGAAACGTTCAGGACGGGCGGTAAAAAGACTTCTGTGGGTCTTATGCGGCCTATGAGTTCACAGGGTTTGGTTGACCAGGGAATAGCACACGAGGCATGGAGTTGGGACAGGATGGCAGGTTAGCTGCTGGCAACCTTTCAGGTGGCAACCGTAAACCCATGAAGAGGGAGCGTAGATGTGCAGTGCTTCTTTGCCCCCTTGATTCTCTGATTTGTCAGAGCTACATTTTCAAAGCCTCTCTCTGAATGGAGCATGAGTGCATTCATCTCTCAGTTGACTCACACAGTTATTGTTCTGTCTGCGTCTTTCATTTGTTATAAAACAGCACCCAAGGTTGGTGGCTCTCAGGGGGTAGGGAGACTGGGACGCTCCAAGGACAATGAACTGGCAGCCAGGGGGTTTTAGCAATGCGCTACTTTTGTAAACAAAGTTAACCCCCAAAGAATCTTTTTTTTGCGACTGCACCAGTAAATCATCAAGAATCGATGACTGGGAGAGAGGCTGCAGGAGAGCGATTCCCCCTAATTTGTATGGTACAGTAGCACAGATAGGAGAAAGAGGTTGGTTGGCTCTCGACTTACATCTACCTGTTCAGTAGCACACCTGGGAGTGGGTAGTTGAACTGGCTTTGGGGTCCCAGTTTCTCTGCGATAGCATACTCTTGAGGGTATACTTTTTTAATGAACATTTAATTGCAACTGCATGTGTATACCAAGTGCTAAATTTGTAAAACAGTAGGTGCCTGTGCCCAAATATGTTCTAGCACTTCTGTGACACTTGGGCAGTTCCACACCAGTGCTGCCACCCAGGGTCGGACTGGGACAAGAAATAGGCCCGGTCACCCAAAAAAAAGTGGCCCACCCCTCGCCTCGTGACACTTGACCTCTGATGTTATCACCGGAAGTGATGTAATTTGACCCCACACCAAAGTGACATCCCGGGAAGTGATGAAACACAACCTTTCACCCCTTGACAAAATAGGAAGTGGCATCAAATAGCATTGTTCCTAAGTAAACTACACTACGAAAAATATAGTTATGATTTCACTAAGTTGATATACATTTCATACAAGAATGGATCACCATACGTATCATTAATATCTGTGTGTATAGATCCATATTGTCAAAATACTGTGACTCCAAGCAGACGTCCAAGGCCACATGATAATATGGTATTATATAGCACTTACCCTTAAGCTCTTTTTTATAGAACAAATATGCATACAATATCACCCAACCTGTGTTGGTACTCATATCGACCCAAGAAGAATGAAAGGTTTTTGAAGAATGAAAAATGAAAAAATAAATTTGGAAAAAATGAATTTTTCCAAAATTATTTTTTCAAACCGGCCCAAGCATGGCCTGAAACCGGCCCTTACTCCCAAGGAACGATTTCGGCCTGGCCAGGGGCCAATCTGACCCTGCTGCCACCACCCATAGTGAGACAGAGGCCAGACCTTTGTGGGGCCTCAGGCTCCATTAGGATCCTATTCATGAAGACAAAAAAAAGCACACACCTTCTTTTGCTGTGATGACCATCATCAAGGCAAAAGAAGGTGTGTGCTTTTTCTTTTGTCTTCATTATTAGGCTCCTAATGGAGCCTGAGACCCCACAAAGGCCCGGCCCCTGTCGCACTAAGCATGTGTGGCAGGGGCCGTGGATCGGGCTGCTGCTTGTTAATGAAGCAACAGCCCGACCCTTCGGTCATTTATCCTTTTTTTTTTCTCCAAACTGTGGATGCACGCCCCCCCTGGGCATGAGGTTGCGGCCCACCAGAGGGGCGCGCCCCACAGTCTAAATACTGCTGCCCTAAGCCCTCCCCTCCATGACCATACACCAATATGAGTCCTAGAGGGGAGGGCTTAATCGCACATTTTCGTGATTATACCCAGCCGGAGAAAAGTGATGTAGTATCGATGGAAAGGGCCATCGATGCTGCATCACTTCTCTCCGGCGGGGGGGGGGGGGGGGGGGGGGCTCAGCCCCGGAGCCCCCCGTACTCGGCGCCCCTGAGCACATACCTGCCTACATTTGAAAATCAAAATTCCTGAGATTTAAGCCCCGCCCACATCCACACACGCCCCGCCCACCTTTCAAAAGGGTAAACCCGATTGTTGTAGCCTTCATTTTGCTTACTATAGCATTGAAAATAATTCATTCAATGTTATAGTAAGCAAAGCCTCCGAAATAATGGTGCTTTCAATCCATGTCATTGGATTGAAAGCGCTATTATTGCGGCAGCGGCGCCTTCAGTTTGCTTACTAGAGCATTGAATGAATTATTTTCAATGCTATAGTAAGCAAAATGAAGGCTCCAATAATAGTGCTTTCAATCCATGTCATTGGATGGAAAGCACTATTATTACGGCGGCGTTGCCACGTTCATTTTGCTTACCACAGCACTGAAAATCATTCATTCATTCAATGCTATAGTAAGCAAAATGAATGCGGCGCCGCAGCAGAAATAATGCTGCTTTCTATCGAATGTCATTGGATTGAAAGCAGCATTATTTCGGCTGCGGCGCCGCCTTCATTTTGCTGAATATAGCACTGAATGAATGATTTTCAGTGCTATTGTAAGTAAAATGAACGTGGCACCGCCACCGTAATATTACTGCTTACAATCCAATGACATAGATTGGAAGCACTATTATTATAGTGTTGCAGGCAGTAGGCACGAACATTTCGCGCCGTTTCCGGGTCCCGTCATATTCTCCACCTGATTGGCTGCCGCCGGTAGCCAATCAGGTGGAGAATATGACGGGACCCGGAAAGAATCTCAAAATTCCTGAGATTCAAGGGATTTTTCCGGAGACCCGGAGAAATGCTTAAAATTCCGGAGTCTCCGGAAAAATTCCGGAGGTTAGGCAGGTATGCCTGAGCAGGGATATAGCGTGCAGCAGGGTGTGTGTGGAGCACTGGCGGGTTTTCCGACGGTATGTCTGGCTTGGGAGGCTCTGACTGGGTGTTTGTGCGATGACCAATGCCTCACCTGGAAGCATTCATGACTTTGGGGCACCCAGAGTTTTGTGCTTTGTTCGGTTATCTATCAGTTGCTGGTCACAAGGCAGCAATTAATGGGAATTCTCTGCAAGCATATGGTCATCCAAAGTGACGATCATTACAGTTCAAATCTTCCTGCGAATGCGCTGCATCCTGTGGTATGCAGTGATTATAACTAATCACTTAATAACTGATCCAATTGCAATGAATTGAAAATAACGAATTCCAAAATAACTAATTTGGAAAAAACGAAAAAAGGGGTTGGGAGTGGGAATAGTGGTTTGGGGGTTTTGGGGGTGAGCATTAGGAACAAAAAGAGGGTTTTGGGGGGCATATCCTCCTCAATCCCCCAAAAACCACAAAATAATTTTGTTTTTTTGGAATTCAGTATCTTGGTATTAGTTGTGATGGGATTAGTTATTTTGGATTCGATGAAATCACATGTAACCCATCCTGCAGTTCATAAATTTGCAGTACAAAATGTAAAGTGAGTAATTGTAATCTTCGCATTGCTGTATGCCTGTATTTGTTCACTTTATTCACAAACTGTGCAACAACAAGCTGATTGTCTGTTTCAAGCAATGATAAAAGCAAGGGATTGCCTTGTGATCATACAACAGGGAGTAGTTTGGGGTAATGTCAAGTTGCTCCATGCGATGTTTAGATAGCACTTCCTCCTTTCCGTGCAGTCAGCACGTGGCTGTTTTTTTGCTTTTTAGCCACGTGCATTTTGCCTTTGAGGTTTTGTGGGTCCAACCTTCTAGCAAAAGCAAAACTATAAGTCCCTGAGAATGCAAAGTTTGTTGACTGAAAATCCAGAGCTGTAGGGAGTTTGCTTGGGACAATTTAGCAATACAAAAAGCCTTGTCCAGATCTTTCCCCCTGTCTGTAGATCTTCAGGCTGTTTGTTCCATGTCAGGTTAGATACCCTGCCAGTCCAGGCTCCTACGCCCAATCACTCTGCCGATCTGCTACTCGTAAATCCCGTTTATAATGGGGGTAAAAATCAACCTTCAATATTGTGACGTGAGCCAAAACACCACCATCATCAGAACATTTTATATGCTACACATAACACAGGAGCCTTGTGTCTGCACATTGTTGGATTTGAGTTGTATCTGGAGGAGTTCTGTTAAATGGCAAAAGCGGGCAATTTTATGTATACAAATGATTGTCTTTAATGACCGCCAAAAATGTTCTTTCTGAGCCGTTACTTCGAAGGTGGCATTAAGCCCCGGTCCAAGGGCTAGAAAGGGGGTAACGGCCCATCAGCCCAATTAACAAGGGTTCTGGGCAATTACCCCCGTTCCAGGCCTTGGAATGGGAGTTTAAGGCCATTAGCAGCCTGGGTTACCAAAACGGTAAAGCGGGGGTGCTTAAAGTATTTTCAGTCACATTGAACTGGACGCCTCGGGCATCCCGGTCAATGACTGAAAATACTGAGCTAAAATGGCTGCCATGGAAAGGGAAGGTGGGGCTCTTCCCTTTGCTTAGCGGCCGCAGAAGCTGGGAAGCTGTGGTGGAGGTTTGCGTCGCAGCAACAAACGGGTAAGTGGGGTTGGGGAGGATTGTGGAAAATGGTAAAAAATAAAAAATATATATAAGGGGACGAAGGTTGGTGGGGGGGGGAGATGTCGACCGGGGAACAAGCCGTCAGGTGGCTTGGAACGTGGGCTGAGATTAGTAGCCCAAAGCCCAGTATAGACCAGAATCTGCTTTTTGTATTTCCCATGAGTATGAGGGACTACATTTAGTAAAGGGCAGTTTATGGAAAGTGAGCCTTTTGTGAGTACACTGTGCAAGCATTTTATACCCCCAATAAACATGCCCTAATTCTTTGCCTCTGCGTGTCACTTTTAAACACTTCAAACGTGTTTTTTCCTGTTTCCAGCGTGAGCAGGAACTCCGGCTTGAAAACGAGGGCCTGCAGGGGATGACAGCCTTGCTCTTCAGGGCCCTTGACATGTTTGGCCATACATCTCTGGAAAAAGTTTGAAAGTACCAGAAATCTCGAACCACCTGAGATTCCAATGGTTTGAGTTTCCCACCAACTGGTTCAGGCGTGAATAATTATGACTTGGATACGTCCTGCAACAGTAGAGTGATATAATGCAAGTTATAAAGGGGCCGCAATCGTGGTAGTATAGTTCAGTTGAAATGTTTCTAAAAATGTGCCAGCTCCCAACCCATCATGCTAGCCTTTCTAAGTCGGGGTATACCCATTGTTAGAACACCTTCCTCCCTCAATATTGCAGAGCAAGCTATGCCCGTGCAGAAAGAGAGATGCCCCTGAGTAAGGTGGCAAGAGATCCATAGAAAACAAAGGAAAAGGAGAGATGTGGGAGGAGAACCAAGAAGCACCCATGTGAACCAGCAAGAGACTCTCCATGAGGGCACTTAACCTATACAAGTTATCGCTGTTGCGCTACAGACTCCAGATCAGTATTTTTTCCTGCGTAATGGTAGTGCTATTTCTTTAATTCGGCAACTGAGCACCTTGGCAGCCGTTCCCCTGTTGGCGACTCCCAATGTTCTCGCCCGCGTTCTCCTGCTGAGATTGGCAGCGGCCTGGCACTTTTTGAGCTGTCTCCGATGTCCTTCGTACAATGAGATTTCTTGGGGTGGCCAACATGTGGCAGTGTTGGACCTAAGAAGTGGGACGATTGGACATGCTGCCTGTTCTTTGCCAGCAGTGCAGGGTCGAAGCAAGAACAAGCAGAAGTGAAACCAATGATCACGCTGCTGTTAAGACATTACCCCAAGCAGTACTTCGAAACAGCACGATTCAACAGCCAGGAAGGCTGATTTCCGACCTTAGCTCGCAGACCTTTCCACTCAAGCTGCTCCCCAAAGAGACCAGGCCAGATCTGAACTACAGCTACTTTTTAGGGTCCAATGGTTTGTAGAGTTAGAATACCAGGGATGGGTATGGTCTTCTTCCTCACGTTTGCATCTGGATTGTAATGCACACAGCAGAACCCCTTATGAAAAGATGGGATTTCATCATCGGTTATAATTTCTTTCACGGTGATCACCGCAAGAAAGTTTGTTCGGTGTAATCGCTTCCATGATAGGACTACAGATTACTTCTGATGACCGATTCTGCGGTCTCTTCTTACTTGCTTGTTTTTTTCAAGTAGTCTGGGGTCAGGGCATGTGACCACTCACTTTTTCCTCTGGGTGCTTATTCTGTCCATTCCTGTGCACTGCTCAAATACCGGCATCACACTGGTGCCACTTCTCTACTGTATTACTGGCACTGCTGCTGCAGGGTGGGCGGCTCGGGCATGTGGTATGGACAGCACCCGCTGTACTAAGGGCAAGTAACTAGTTCAGAAGGCAGGAAGACACATACATGTATCAATGTCAGTGGTGTGGCGGGCATGCAGCATGCACGGCTTTAGCTCCACTGTGCTTCTGCAGGTGGAGGCACTCAGCAGGCGAATGCTGGGCCTTGTTACGCTGGGCAAAGCCCCTTTGCCTTGTGCTATGCGGTCAGCATGGGGTGCACCGATATGCAAGCATGTGGCAGACACATGATTTGTAGTCTTAACCCCACTCTAGCACTTAACTGCGTTTGACGCTGCACAGCCACAAGTACCATTAGTGGTGCAGAAGAGCATCCAGGACAAAGCAGGACAGGACTGCAATACCACCGCCACAGTGGCAAGGACAAGGAAAAGACCTCTGCTGAGGAGTGCTTATGCTGATTGCTAACCTGTACAATATCTTGCTGTGCTGCTTGACCGGCAGTCCAGTAATTATTTTGTCTGCATTTGTCCATCAATTTGCCATAGCAGGAAAGCACTTTTGA
The DNA here is from genome assembly GCF_040938575.1 of Ambystoma mexicanum. Lineage (NCBI taxonomy): Eukaryota > Metazoa > Chordata > Amphibia > Caudata > Ambystomatidae > Ambystoma > Ambystoma mexicanum. Next base: position 307,427,614 of record NC_090925.1, read on the forward strand.
CCTATTTTCTGTGTATAGATGGTTGACCTGATCCACTTCCCACATATATACTGTGTTAATGATCATGTGTTTAAAAAAGCACGTAAACATTTGTTTCCTCATTTCAGACACGACTAGTATGTTAGGCTGATTGGTATTTCTAAATCGTCTAGTCGTCTCCGTTTTGGCATCTGTATGTCTATCGTCTGCACCTCGCCTAATTTTCCCCCCTAGCCCCCTTGACTGGTATTTCTAAATCGCACATAGTTGATAGGCAGTGCACCCATCATCCCCAATGAACCGGTTGGGGTTGCAGTTGAAACCCCAAATATGTTGACACTGTGGGGAACAGCCATGGGTGGTTGCAACCGTTGGCAGAGAGGCACTGCACACCTTGACATTGCACAGGCATGCTAGAAAATGTTCGGACGCCAGAACGTATACAAATTAAGCGCAGATTTCAGCCAAGTATTTTCCTGCCTGTGAAGCTGCAACATCGAATCTTCACCAAAAGATACAACCAGTGGTTCCAACCAATGACTGTACTTCCTCTGTCATAAGGTGACCATGGAACAATCTGTTTATTTTCTCTAACATGGAATATCATGACACCCTCTTCTGTTTCCTTTGAGCTGCAATGTCGTAGTGAGTTTGCAATCATCAATCCAAGCGGCCATCTCTTTACCAGAAGTTGCAAGATAGAGCAAACCAACACCAGCTACCCTATTCCCTAAAGTCTGGATTTAGCGGTTCGCTCTAGGATCTCGTTACATTCCGCCTCCCTCGATAAAGTGTTGCTAGCTCAGGGTTCGAAATTGAGGGGAGCTGTGAGCTATTTAGCTCCTGCTTGTAGCCTAGAAAAGCCTGGTTAGCTTGGCACCAACAGCTACCAAGAGCTACCCAGGCCAACTGATGCCAAACAAACAACTACATGAATTTAACTCTGTGAATTTGGGACACTTTATAAATAAACATTAGGATACGTCTATATCACATTTAAAGTATGTGTTTCTAAATCGTTATCAAAATTTTATGTTTGCATCTTCTGTTGAAGTTAGATTTGTGCAATGCTATATGCTCGCTCCTCGTTCCTGAGTGGTAGCTCCTGTTTATTGGTTAATGCTGGAGGAACCCAGGAGCTGCATTTAGCTCCTGCTTACCTAATCTTAATTTCGATCCCTGTAGCTGATTATTTCTTTGCACATCTGCATGTGCAGGAGGAGCAGCTGTCCCCTGCGTATGACCTGTATTCAGGAGGCCTTGCAGTATTCATGTCTTGCAGCCCCGTGTGGTACTTCTAATCTGATCCCCATGTCAAGCTCTCGGGTAGTGACTGCAAGAGTGGGTCACCTGTTTATCTAGCATATCCTGGAGTCGTTTTTTGGTGATCGCGTTTTCTTTAGGATAACAACTTGATTCCAGCTCCTGTGTTGCCCACGCCCATGTTTTTAGGCTGTCTGTATCAGTTGGTCTTTCAAATAGCCATATCAATAGAAATAGGTTTAGGACTTGGGCAGCGCTTAGAGTACAATATGATAATTGAAGTGTGCCTTCCTGCCTCAAGTGTACATTGCTTTGTATGGCTACAGATTTTTATGTTTCTGTCTGATTGTTCTCTTGGGGAGAAGGAACCAACACCGATCAAGGTAGATAAACCCACGGAGCAGTCATGCTCTTTCTCACTACACATGTTAGGAGAAACCTGCCCAGCATAAATCGCGACAGAGAGACCTTCGGGAAATTATCTCTTTAGAGGCGGGGCGCATGGCAAGAATGAAATTGGATGATTTGCATGGAAAAAAGTAGAATCATTCAACAAAAAATCAAAAAGAAAACTTGTAGGGTAGGACATTGGCATGAAGAAGAGGGAGTTGAGCTCTGCAACGTTGGCTTTGCCAAAGCCCTGCTTCATCCTGAGGCCCAGGTGAGGAGAGCGAGTCTTGCAAGAGCAGCTCTGGTGTGTTCTCGCGAGACTTCGTAGGAGCGGCGAGGGAGCAAGGAGTCGGACATAGAGCTTAGAGAGAACAGTCGCACCGCTGGGCTCCTCCTCTACAGGGGTAAACCCCACCAAGACGGTGGATGCTGATCACATCAGCAAGATAATAAGAGACTTAATCATCATAGGTGGACAGTGCATTCTAATGTCCCCCTCTGTCCTCCTCTTACTCAATCTCTCTTCTGACTTCGACACGGTCAACCATGCCATCCTGCTCAACCGGCTCTATGATAACCTGGGTATCACCGATCAGGCCCCGGCCTGGCTGACCTCTTTTTTTCTCCAATCGGCCCTCCTGGGTCCAACTTGGGTCCTTCCGCTCTTCTATCTCACTCTCTACCTATGGTATTCCTCAGGGGTCTAACCTCTCTCCCTGCCTCTCTGAAAACTTGAGGAGAACCATCTCCTGTTCTGAAAGCACCTCAAGACTTTCCGCTTCGCTTCTGCCTTCTCTCATCCTCTCCCCTGCTGAATTCCTGGCTGAAACTGCACTGGTCACATGGCAACCTTATGATTTCGGGCCCAGATCCCCTCCCCGCCAGCTGTACACCTGCACTGCCCCCGGGCAACTCTTGCACTTGGGTCTGTATCTGTAACCCTACAGTCCCCTTACCTGCACTTTGGACACCTGCTGTCTGCACTTACCCTTGCACTTGCCACCCGTTGGTCGCACTTCTTTTATTGTTTGATCCCATGTACTGCACTGCCCCCTCCCTTTTCCCCTTGCACTTTTCCCCTCCCCTCTCACCTGCACTTGCGCAATCTCAATGTCACTTGGACTAGTAAGATCGCTGTCTGTCTTCCCTCTGTTCCCCCACCCTTGCCTTGTTGCGCCTTGAAACACTTGTGTATCAGCATGTTACAAATGCCATATTATATCATATATCATATCATTCAACTGTCCTCCATGCTTAGAAATAATCTGCATGCTGAATAAAGGAGTCTCTCTAATTTATGTGTTGAATCCGAAAACAACATATTTGGTGACAAGCACGGGATCGGACCAGCAGCCATGTGGAAAACCACAAAGAAACATGCAAGGAGCAACACCACCCTACCGTTCCTGCAGACTCCAGGTGGGCCAGTGATTCCCTGGCCCCAGTGGGTACCAGTATTCACTACATATGTGGAAACCTTGGGAGGGGTGGATTACGCCCCAGGACGGAAGAAGGCCATGCTACTTAACGCAATGAGGGTTAATGGGTAGAGAATATTTGCCGGATTGAAGCCTGAACGGATTAATGATGAAGAAGATGACGTATTCAAGGAAGCCATCAGGAATCTAGGTAAGAGATTCTGCAACAGGGAAAACGCAGTACTGCACAGAATATGATGATTCTACACCAGGAACCAGGAGAATACGGATCCAGTAAATGATTACGTCTACTGTGAGAAATGGCGGCGCTATGTGAGTTTGGGGACAACACAGAAAACTTGATATCCGACATGCTGGTAGTGTACATATTTAGCAGGAAGGTGCAAGACAAGTAAATACTAGAAACATAATTGCAGTTAGATAAAGCCATTGAGAATGCCAGAGAGGCAGAGAAGACCACACTGAAATGGTGGGAAATTCGTAGAGTGCAGAGGTATACTAAAAAGGCCCAGGAATGATGCCAGAGATGAGAGAGACAAACCGAGAGAACCCATGAAATAACACAGGTGCGCAAGCACCCTACATCTTGTGAATGACGAGGCATGCCCGGCCAGAGGGAAAGAATGCACAAACTGTAAGAAGATAGGACATTTTGCCATGGCGTGTCACTGTCGGGGAAGGAAAGTGACGTCCGTAGAAGCAAGAGAAGAAATGGTAGAAGATGACTCTTCAGAAGATGATAGACCCACGATCATTATACTTAACAGTTCGAAAACTAGTAGAGAGAAACCCCACTGTCTGATCAAAGTAAATGGGAATGAAACCAGAGTAATGGCATATTCGGGGTTGGACCTGACCATACTGCCCATTCACACCTACAAAGAAATGGAAGGAAAAAACGAAGTGGAAGTTTGCAAGACACAACACTGACCCCAGGTATTTGGAGGGGACACAGTACGTCTGTTGGGATATATGTTATGTTATGTTATGTTATTTTGCATTTATATAGCGCCTTATATACCATTGGTATGGTCTGAAGGCGCTGGTAGGTTGAACGCCCTTGGGAACCGAAGTTCAAATCAGTAGAGAGAGTCGAGAGAGTCAAAAGGTGCATGTGAGCACCGGGTATGTGTGCAGCTTGTGCGATATCCGTGTAGTAGCTGCTTCTTAGCAGTAGGTGTGGAGGTTGAGGGGTCAGGAGAATGTGTTTGTTCAGGCAGGTTTTATCCAGAACGGCTGCGTTAGGCCTGAGGAGAACGCCTGGCTGGGGGGTGTGAGACCAGCAGTGTCAACTTAGAATGATGTAGGGTGAGCGGCGGATGTTGGTATGAGAACAGTTATACCGAATGGTGTCATAGTATCTCTGTGTTCTAGTTGAGTGGTGATGTAAAGGAGAGAGTAAGCATGGTGGTGTGATATGATGAGTTATATGCTCTTTCAAACGTTCTTTGCATTCTAGACCATACTATATACGTCACGCAATATTTATGCGTTCCAGTCCGTAACGTGAACAGCTATCCATTCTATGCACCCCAGTCAGGTCCAAATACACTCTGGTCCGCCCTGCGTGGTCTAGTCTGCTCCGCGCATGCGCTCTTGTCTGCCACACGACTGTCCACTTGTCCGCACCACGCATGCCCTCTTGTCTGCTTCACGCATGCACTTTGACTGCCCCAGGCATGCACTCCTGACTGCTTCATGCTCTACGCATTCAGTAGCTCAACGTACTCATCCATTCTACGCACTCATCAGTACCGGATGCGTCAGGGCTTGTTCGTTCTACATGCTCGTTGGCTCTACGCGACGCGTCAGTTCACTCTGGGCACTTGATCGCTCCAGGTACTCATCCACTTTATGCCCTCATGCATGCTATGCGTTTACCTGTTTTACGCACTTATCCCCTCTATGCACACACCCCCTCTACGGACTCACCCCCTCTACGGACTCACCCCCTCTACAGACTCACCCCCTCTACGGACTCACCCGCTCCACGAACTTAACCGTTCCACGCACTCTTCCTCTCTGCACTCATCCGTTTTAATCACTCGTGATTTTCACGCATCCAGCAGTAATATCTTGTTCTATATAATCATCTGTACACTCATCTGTCCTATACCTTCATTTACTCTGAGTATTCATCCACTTCATATATTCATCTGTTCGATACGCCTATCCGCTCCATACTCCATTCGGCTTCATACACTCAACCCCTCCATACACTGATCTGCTGGCTGCATACCTTCATTTACTCTGAATATACATCCACTTCATATATTCATCCGTTCCATACGCCTATCCGCTCCATACTCCCCTCGGCTTCATACACCTAACCTCTCCATACACCGATCTGCTGACTGCATACATCTAACCTCTCATACACCGATCTGCTGGGTGCATACACCTAACCGCTCCATGCACCCGTCCGCTCAATACATCCATCCGCTCCATGCACTCATCCGCTCCATGCACTCATCCGCTCCATGCACTCATCCGCTCCATACACCCATGCGTTCCATTCCACCGTCCGCTCCATACACTCGTCCGCTCCATACACTCGTCCGATCCCTACACTCATCCACTCCCTACACTCATCCCCTCCCTACACTCATCCGGTCCATACCCTCATTCGCTTCCTACACTCATTCACTCCATACATGAAAGTGAACATAGTATTTAAAGATAGACAGACAATAACAAGAGTGTATTTTTACGAGGAGGAACCGGCAGTGCTGGGGTGGGATGACCAGGTTAAGTTGAACATCAAGCTGGATCCCAGAAAAGAAGACCAAGTTCTCTCCAGCAGGAGGAGCATCGTTGTTCAGCGAGGAATTCCCGAGGAAGAACTGGGAATGATAAAGAACTGTGTACATAAGATTCAGCTGAGCGAAGGAGCAATGTCAGTCGAGCACAAAGTCAGACCGGTCCCAGCCACAGTGACAGCTGAATTACAAAATCGGCTCCAGATGATGGTAAAAGAGGGCATTATTGAGACTGTCGAATCATTGGAATGGTTAAGCCCAGTCGTTTTGATCAAAAAGCAACATAGATCTGCACAGTATCAACTTGGAAATAACAGATAGCTACCCATTGCAGAGAATCAATGTACTGCTTCTGATGATGAAGGAAGCCAAGTATTTCTCAAAGTTGGACATGTGTGACGCTTATCATTGGATTAGTCTACACAAAGAGCATTTATCACACCATTCAGCATGTATCGCTGTATCAGAATGCCTGCCATTTGGCTTTGCCTCTACTGCTTCAATGTCACAGAGTATGATGGACTCACTACTGCCCAATTTAGGTAATTTGTTGTACTTCCAGGCTGATATTCTCATTTATACTAAAGATAAGTAAACTCGTGATGTCGTACTAGGAAATATGCTGCGGAAATTGCAGGATGCTGGAGTTAAATTACAAAACGAGAAGTGCATGGTCAAGGCTAAGAGGTGTAATATCTGGGGTACAAGATTTTGAGGGAAGGCATTTGCCCCAAGAAGAATTTATTTCAGGCAATAGTCAAGGCACAAGATCCAGCCAATAAGGTTGAATTGAGATTGTTCCTAGGCCTCTCAGAATATTACGTGAACTTTGTGCCATGATTCTCAGAAATGACGGTGCCCATGAGAGAACTGCTGAAGAAGGGGGTTGAATATATGTGGAAGACAAAGCAGAAAAATAGCATTTGAAGAAGGGAAGAAAATGATAGTAGAAGCCCCATAACTGAGACTGTTCAACCCGATGTGGAAGACCTATATTACCCTGGATGCCAGTGCTCATGGGTTAGGAGCGGCTCTTACTCAGAAGAGAGGTGAGGAGGAGCATGTGGTGGCATTTGCATCAAAAGCATTTTCCGAATCAGAGAAAAACTACTTGACAGTAGGGAAAGAGATGCTAGTATGTGCATGGGCAGTAGAGCATTTCAGAACCTACGTGTGGGGAACCACATCTCATCTGGTCATGGACCATAAGCCTTTGATGCACATGCTAAACCCAGGGGAGAGGGGGCACGAAGACATCCACTCCAAGACTGACACACATAGTGGCAAAACTCCAAGAGTACACATACGAAATAATGCACATTCCGGGATGGAAGAATTGCATGCTGACTGCATATCACGCCTTACTGTACAAAATGGTCAAGTTACCACATTTTTGCAAGATAAGTGTGTAGTGGCATCTGTTGGAGATTTGACGAGCAAGGAATTCCTGGAAATTAGTGAGAGACACTGGAATCAGCAAAGATGAATCAGTGCTGTTGCTAATGAAATGGATCAGGAATCGATGGGCAGATGAAAGGGCAATGCTGGAAAGCCTGCAACCATACTGGAAAGTAGAGGAGGAGATAGAAGACCATGGTCTATTGTTCAGGGGTGACCAAGTAATACCTGCATGGCCATGAGGAAAATCATACTGTGCATAGCCCACTCGGGGCACCTGGGAAGCAACATGATGAGACAGAGGGTAAGGACATCTTACTAGTAGCTCTGCATGTACCAGGACATAAGTAACATGATGGCAAGATGCCACAAGAGGCTAAACTGTGACAAAAGATTGGAAGTGAGGCAGTCACCTCTCGTCCCTACAGAGATCTCACAGGGAGTATGGCAGAAGTTGGGGTTGGACTTCATAGGTCCCCTGGAAGCCATGACACCTGAACACAGGTAAGGAAATGTGTTTGTGGATTATTTGTCAAAGTGGATAGAGACAGAATTTGTGCCTGACATCACCATGGCAACAGTGATCGATGTCCTCAAGTCACTGTTCCAAAAGGGAAGGGTTGCCAAAAGAGATAGTGACCGACAACTGAGTCCAACTGACATCCATTGAGGTGGGGAAGTTTGAGGGACAATAACATGAGCTGATTAAAGTAGCTCTGTATCATCCCCAAGTCAATGGGCTTGTGGAAAGAACCAATAGATGTATGCAAGTGGCCATCCAACTGGCACGGGCATCAGGTATGGAACCACATAAGATGGTATGGAACCACATAAGATGGTGAAGGAGGCAGTGGCTGCTCATAGGCTCACTCCCAATGGAACCGCCATGGTGTCGCCCTTCCACAGTTAAGAGGCAGAAGAGCTGCATCGACGTTAGTGCCCCAATCGCTGTTCAGAGTGAGGGAAGACGACACGATTCACATGGAAGAGGTGGTGTGGGGGATAAGGAAAAGTAAGGACTCCATGAAAGAGTGGCATGACAATCGCAGGGCAGTGCTAAGGACTGAGGTAGAAGAGGGAGTTCTGATGAAAATCAGACTACCTCACGAGGACCAAGTGGCAGGAAACTGCTACAGTCAACTTCCAGGTCATGAGGAAAGGCGCAAATCATTTGGGCACCCAAGATGGTAATCAGTGGAACTTGGAAAGAATAGCAGTGTTTGGAAAGGGGACTACCTCACACGCAGGAAATCAAAGGAAGGTCACCCAGGGGAAGTGGTTCCGAAAGGATTGAACAGGGAACAGCTGGCAATCCTAAGGAATGAGATGCTGAGTTGCGTGGGTTCAGTGAAGGTGGAACCAGGTGACATGGCATTCACAAGAGGCAGCGATGGAAGTGAAGAACAACGACCCACTGCTGTGACTGAGGCTGGCTGGCCACAGCATGAAATAAGAAACCCATTGAAGTATCAAGTATCAAGAAAGGAGGTATGTGGAGGGTGAATCTCGTGAGAGCGGCTACGGCTGTGTTATCCCGAAATGTCGCATGAGTGGCGGCGACAGAGCAAGGAGAGAGACACCGAGTTTTAGAGAGGGCAGTCGCACAGCAGCGCTCCTCCTGCAAAAGGGGTAAACCACACCAAGACTCTGGATGCTGAATCACATGAGCAAGATAAGAGACTCGAGCATCATAGGTTGACCGTGCCTTCAGCTGACCTCCATGCATCTAACTTTGGTGTTGAATCGTCTTTATCAGGCCACAACAAGGCTAGCCCAGGAAACTCCCAATTTGTTCTCGGCACAGGAGAGTGAATGCAGATGCAGCCAAGGGCCTCACATAGTGTTCAGAAGCTGTGGGATATATGTCTAGCAATTTACAGACATTTAATTGTTAGGGTGAGTATGGCAACCAATGAAAAGAGCAGTGTCTAACTTCGATTACTCGCTCCAAAGGCTTCCTTGCTAAACCACTATGAGACATGTTTCAAATTCAAAATTGTGGCCATTCTAATGTTCCTAAAATGCCCTTTGCTCTTATTCAAATCACCAGGCATGGTTTCTAAATGAGCTACTGTGTTGCCTGACCTGGCGTGGGGCTACGTCACAGCCCTCCAACCCGCATAGGAGGAGAGGGTTCTCAAGTATTTTTTTTCTATTTCCATCACTGGAAACTTGTAGGGCCAAACATGGGCTGTTTATTGATCTGAACGCAACAATGACAAGGCTGTAACGGATATGCCCAGGGTGAAGGAAAGCAGACGCTATGCAAGAGCCCCCAGATTAACCCAAGTTAAGTGTATATATCCACGCAACGTTTAGATGAGGGGGCCCCTCAGCACATTTCGCAAGAGTTTGGTATGGTCCCTTTAAGCCAAAAACACATTTAAGTATAAAGAAACATCACACCGTCATCTTTTAGGTTCAGGATATTGCACTGCTGGCCACATAATATCTGTGTTGTTGATCTGTTCTCTTTACGTAGTTTGAACAAAAGAGTTAGAGTAGACGAAATGATGTTTGTGAAATCACGTGGTTTAGGGTGATGTGAAACTTTCGCTTCCTGCCTGCAGCGCCGCAAGAGTGAAGGTTCTGGCGCAATGCATTGCTATCTGGGAAGGACCTGTATGATCCCAGAGTGTGAGTCTCAGAAGCTCATTTTAACTTTTCGAGTCTCGGAAAACTTCGCGCTCCGCCATGTCGGAGATCCAGTCCAAGTACACAACCTATTAATGCAGTCAATGCATTATAACTGAGCACACGAGAAGGGCGGTAATGGCACAAACCACAATGAGGGTGCGAATATGGCGCGTGAGCGCCTAAAGCGTGGTTGAAGTATGCTGCCTCTCTGTGAGCAGACACCTCCACCCCACGCAACCCACTTCTCCATTGTTCTAGTAACTTCCCATGCGACTTCCTGCACGCGGGGCATTAAGAAAAGCAGAAGTGTAGTCTACTTGTGCTTGTTGATTCTTGGTCTAATTAGCAAACGTATGTCTTTAAATGTTGTGTCTTCATTATACAATGGTGACACTAAGAGTGTCTCTCAAGCACAGGTGTAATTCATTGGCAGGTGCACCAACCACTGTCATGTGCTTTCAACTTGCTTTCCAATGAAGGTCTCCTGGCCTGGCTCGACGAAAAGACAACGGTGCAGTAGGAGATGGCGTTTGCTCTTCAGATACCTGTTCTCCGCAAACTACTGGTCATGTTCCAACCATCTCAATAGCTGTCCCATTTGGAGGGACAGTGCACTATGACCCCCGCTCTAAAATGCCCTTTATCGGTAAAGAGGGTACACTAGCACTCTGCACATCTTAGCGCTGCAGATAAAATGTTGAAATGGGAGTATTGTACACTCTAACTTTTGAATTTGAGAACAGAATGAGTTTAGAGCTTGTAAAACAGCAACACCCCTTCCCAATTGGAGTACCTTTTTCCACCTGTACGATATATTTGTACTCAAAAACCGATATCCGTTTGTAATCAGTGCTTCTTTGCACCTACTAGTTAAAGCAAACAATAAAAAAGTCCTTTACATTCTTCTCTGAATCAGAGAGTAACAATATTAGAGTGCTGTCCTGCGACACTGCCTTGCTGCTACCACTGAGCCAAAGATGGCCCTCGAAATGAGTGAGTGTATGCAGGGGGAAGATTTCCATATTTCTTTCTTTTTTTTATTTTTGGACTATTTTTATTCACTATTTTTTTTCTGTTGGTAAAATCTGCCTGTTTTTTTCTAAAAGTTCAAGCCTTGCATGCCACTTACATGAAGAGCTGCCGGAACAAATTCCTTATAAAATTACTCGTATCCTTAAATGTATTCATACAAACCTTATCCTGTCCCCTCCCACTTTTATCATATCACCATACTTTGGGCCTGATCACGACTTTGGCGGTAACCCTTAAATCTGGCGGTAGCGCTATTACCGCCGGATTTAAGGGTTCGCCAAATCAGGACTTCGGCGGATTTCTCCCCAGCTCTGGGCTGGGGGGAAATCCGCCGAAAATGTGCGCTATTACCGCCGGCGGGAAATCCGCCGGCGGTAAGAGCGCGAAAATTCCCCATTGAGCCCAATGGGGAATGTGGCATTCCCGAATGGGCTCAATGGGGAATGGGGATTAACATTACCGCCAAACTCGTGATCCGGCGCTATTAGCGCCGGGGAGTTCGGCGGTAGGGCTAATACTGCCAGCGGTAATACCGCCGGCGTTACTGCCAAAGTCGTGATCAGGCCCTTTGTGTTTTTCCACTCATCTGTTCTCTCACAAGTTGCTCAAACTCTTAACATTATTGGGCTCTCTGCATTAGTCCTTTTCAATTTTTAATCATCAGCCCTCCAGCTCTACTCCCTTCTTTCATTCTATTAGATCCTCGGGTCTATGAACAAAGAATCCCTCTCCCAAAGTTGCTAACCGTTACCCCAAGCCTACAATTAAAACAGTTTGAAAACCAGTAACTCTGAGCATAACTGAGCCACCTAAAACCTGCTCTGCAGAGTGACACTACAGGCCTCACAAACTCTACTCGACCACTCGCATAGTCAAGTAGTTTTTATGAAGATCTAGTACCATCTGATCATACTCTACATTGCTGGCACATACAGTGAAATTCTAGGATGTTACTTTTACTGCAAATTGTTGGCAGTAAATGTCAAATAAGTTTCACTGTGCAGGCTGGCCTCTGGGCGTCCGCAGTGAACCAAACATGAAGTGGGCTCATGGTGGCATGCACCCTTTTGTAGAAAGTGCTAGTATATTTTTATAACCCTTCGCCATGGGTCGAGTACCTTTCTCTTAGGTCGAGTATGCAAACTAAGTTACTTGACTTGTAGGTCTGTCTGGTCCTGAATGCCATGATCTGCAGGAGCTGCTGAACCCCTGCAGACCCCCCCCAAGATGTGTGCTCAACAACTGGCTAAATAACAGCTTCTTTCCAAAACATCTCAGAGGGAAAGGGGAAGTGGAGAAAATAAAAAAGGACAGATATCAGTTTTCAACTTGATGGAAATCTGCAGACGGTGAGAAAACGTAGGTTTGCAAAGATTATTTCAATTCTAACTCTAATCCCCACCCTCACGAACCCATGTTACAACTTATACCTGAACTCCTCCTCAAAGAGAGCTGAGAGGAAATATTTCCTAGCTTAATTGACAGCTTTTGACTTAGTCTGTTGCTCAGGAATAGACTGCTTTGTCACTTTAGTTGTGTTCCTTTGTTTAGTGTTTCGTCTTAGTAGAAATCCTTAGAAAATTTCTGAGGAACCTTTCAATTTATTTACTCAGCGGAGTTCTTCTTTACACTGTGACTATTGGAACTAACTCAGTTTACCTAACATTAACAAAGTGTCCTGCTCGAAGAATTAGTAGGTGCTGCAACGTTGATTATACTTTGAAAACACAAACTCCAAAGCCACTAATCCTTTACTTTGGTGACATTTGCTCTCTTCTCAAGATTATGTGCTAAAATAGTTGCGCCAAATCTAATGCTGGTCTTCCCCAGTGTAACGTTTCATTCCTCTTGATGGCACATGCATGCGTTTGCTGCAGTTCAGGGAGACACTAATCTCCGGCTGCACATGCATGCTTAGCAAATGTCCATTCCTGGAAACACTGCTCCCCTCCAGGTGATACGGAATGGATACTGTTGTGGAATAATCAGACTTTTGTAATGGGTAATTCTCTTTATTGGTAACACTGCATTAACTATATACAGGTGGCAGTTGGGTCACTGCCACAGATGTCCAGTTGTCTCTTGCTGGTCACACAATGCGCAATCCTTGGGAGAGATCTTACTCTCCGGCATCAGGAGTGCCAGGAGCTGCTTCCTGCTCCATTGCTCTCTTGCTCCGACCTCCTGCTCTCTCCCGTTCTGCGCTTTGCATAGAGCACATCTCGCAGGAGCTTGGTGCTGCCGGGTCTCGCAAGAGTACTCTACATACCTCCCTTTGGTGAACACACACAGAGTTTATTCCATTACATAGTCATTCTACTTCACCAGTCTTCTCCGATCTCTCTGGGGCTGGGTTCTCCTTATCTCCCTCATCTGCTGGCATGTTGGTTTCTTCAGGATTGGGGCAGGCTGCTGTGGCTCCTTCTCGGTCTCTTTCTGAGGCACCCAATGTGGGTCTGGAGTCAGTTCCGCTGCAGTAACCTGGTCGAGGTCTTCTTGTGTGCATGTCTCTGGTCTTGCTCTTTTGTGGCTGATCTTCAAACATAGCCTCTCATTCCATGTTCCATTTGCGACCATATTAGGTGCATATATGGCTGGTTCCTCTTTGCACTACCATGATCGGTCGACTGAACTTGGACTCAGTCACTTGGTCTTTTTTGCAGCAACCAGATTTTAACCCAATCGCCTTCTCTGACTCCTCGAGTTTCGGTTGCTCTGCGTTGATCACTCCTTCATCTGTTTGTTCCTGTTCTTTATCCTCCATACTACATCCTCCATATTCACCTCTTCATCCTCTCTCGCACATGTCAAGCATGGAGGTACGAGCGTGGACGCTGCTCAACCGTTAGGGGTCAAGGATGAACTGCTATGGCTTCGTTTACTGTCTTACATGGGTCCATGTTGGAGGCCATGGCCAGTTGTATTGCCCCTTTGATAAACCAGTTTGTCCTTTCCACCAGTCCATTGGCCTGGAGCTGATATAGCGCTGTTTTGATCTGTCTTATGTTGTTATTTTTCATGAAGTTCTCCATTCTTGTGAGACCAGTTGAACTCCATTGTCGGTAAAAATGTCTTTAGTTAGTCCTTCCCTGTGAAACATGTCTGTTAACACTTCAATCACGGCAGCAGTGGGGATGTTTGGCACAAATTCGGCTTTACCAATTTTGATAGTCAATCATGACCACTCCATATCGATGTTCTGGGGCACTGCCTCCAGGGGGCCAGTGAAATCCAAACCTAGCTTCTGCCACAAACCTTCCGGGACTTCCATGGGCATTGATGGCGCCTGTATTGTCTTCAACCTTTTGTCACTGTTAAAGCATTCATGGCATCTATCGATCATTGAGCGTATATCCTGATCCATGGCAGGGCACCAGTATGCTTTTCACACCCTGTGGCATGTCATGGTTCTCCCTAAATGTCCAAAATAGGCACTGCATTGGATGATCTTTCTCGTGCCCAATGGTGGAATCACTTGGTCACCCTTGATCAACAATCCTTGGAAGCAAATGCCATTATGTGTTCTGTATCTTCCTTCTTTTGATTCAGCAGAGCTCCTAAGCCATACGCACTGGCATTGGTAGTGATGACTGTGTGCCACTCAGGGTTGAATGGTTGCAGGCATAGAGCTCTCACGATCCTTCCCTTTATGGATTCAAATGTCAACTTCTGATCATGCTTCCATGCAATTTCGGCTCCTTTCTTGAGCAATTGTCTCAGTGCCGCAGTGACCTCTGAGAAGTTGGGGACGAACATTGCGTAGTATCCGGCAAGCCGCAGGAATTATCGTAATTCATCTTTGTTTCCGGGTGCGTGAGCTCTTACGATGGCTTGTAACCGGTTCTTTCTGAGACTGATTCCATTGCTGGATATTTTGTATCCTAGGTATTCCACTTTCTTGGCGTGCAGTACATATTTGTCGTACCTCAGCTTCACACCTGCCTCTTGTAACCTTTTGAGAACTTTTCTCAGCCCCGCTGTGAGGCATTTGACCATCCCCACAGGGTGAGTGCACTTGATGGGGCTATTTTATTTTTTGTTTATTTAAAAGAATGAATGATGGGAGATCAACCTCCGGAAAATATGTGGTTCCATTCCCGCACATATTTTCTGCGCTCACCACACAGCAGAAAAATAGTCATGTACTCTTAGAGGACACAGCTTACCAGCCTGTACAGTGAGCCAAAGCATTCTGCGGGTGATGTCACCAGAAGGTTGGTGGTTCTCCAATGCCACAGAAAGTTTCTTTTGGATTTGGCTCACCAAATTCCTTTAGCAGGTCACCTGGGACTGACTAAGACATTGGACCGTTTGTCTGCGCACTTTTACTGGCTATAGTTCGGTGTAAAAGTTAAGGAATTTGTCCTGCCCAACTTGTCAAGCTTCTGACAAGTCAGGTGGTGCCACAAAGGCCCACTTAATTCCACTACCCGTGGTTGGGCGGCCTTTCAAGAAAATAGGCATGAATATTGTGGGTCTTTTGGATCCTCAAACCAGCTCAGGGTACCGATATATCTTGGTTGACCACACCACAAGATACCCTGAGGCTGTCCCTCTCAGGAGCATCAAAGCCCCCATTGTTGCAAAGGCTTTGATTGGGCTATTCTCCTGTGTTGGATTCCCCAAGGAAGTCGTTTCTGACAGGGGATCAAACTTCATATCAGCATGTATGAAGGCTCTGTGGGAAAAGTGTGGAGTCACCTACCTGTTCTCTACCTCTTTTCATTCACAAATAAATGTGCTTGTTGAGCGGTTCACCAAGACCCTGAAAGACATAATAGGTGGCTTGGAAGAGCACCTGAGGAGAAAATGGGATATTCTCCTGCCATGCCTTCTGTTCGCCTACAGGGAGGTGCCACAGAAAAGACGAGGGCTTAACCCCTTTGAGCTTCTGTTTGGACACCCTGTACGACGTCCCCTCAGTCTAGTGAAGGAGGGATGGGAAAGCAAACCCTCATCCCCGTTACGAGATGTGGTGAACTATTTACTCTGCTTTTGGTCTAGAATGGCAAAGTACATGGAACAGTAAACCAAGAATCTAAAGGCCAGTCAGTAGCTGATGAAGAACTGGCACGATCAAAAGGCCACAGTGACATTATATTCTCCAGGCCAGTGGGTGTGGATTATGGAGTCTGTCAAACCCAGTGCCCTCCAGGACAAGTGGGCTGGGCCTTACTGTGTGCTAGAAAGGTCAGTGAGGTGAATTATCTCATTGATGTGAAAGGACCTAAATGGATGTGCAGGGTCTTTCACGTCAACCGGCTAAAACCCCATTCTAGCCAGGATGACTGGTCATTGCATTAGTGACTGATGAAGAGACTGGAGATGAGACTGATCCCCTCCCAAACCTCCTGCACACTGTAGCCACAGATGGGTCAGTTGAAGGTGTCAACCTTGCAACAGATCTGTCAGAACAGCAACTGACACAGTCGACGTTTATTGGCACAGTTTGCCGGTCTCTTTTCGCCGATTCTTGGTCACGCAGATTGGTGCACCCATGATGTGGACACTGGAGACAGTAAGCGGTGAAGAGTAGAATTCACCGGATGTCTGATAAAGTCAGGGACACCATCAAGGAGGAAGTTTCCATGATGTTGTACCTAGGAGTGATCGATCCATCCCACAGCCCCAGGGCTAGCCCAATGGTACTGGTCCCTAAAAAGACCAGTAGTGGTAAGACTGAAGTTCGCTTTTGTGTGGAGTACAGGGGGCTCAATTCTGTAACAAAAACAGATGCTCACGCATTCCTCGGGCAGATGAGCTTATTGACAAGCTCAGAGCTGCCAAGTACATGAGTACTTTTGACCTCACAGCGGGGTATTGGCAGGTCGGCTTGACAGATGGAGTGGCAGAGAGGTTGGCATTCTCAACCCCGGAAGGACATTATCAGTTCACTGCGATGCCCTTTGGATTGAAGAATGCCCCTGCCACTTTTCAGAGGATGGTTAATTAGGTTTTGTCCGGACTGGAAAACTACAGCATTGGCTATCTAGACGAGATTGCTGTGTTCAGCCACACCTGGGTGGATCATGTCTCCCACCTGAAAAAGTGCATTTCGGCGCTGCAGAATGCAGGCCTGACTATCAAGACCATGAAGTGCCAGATGGCTTACCTAGACCACCTGGTCGGTGGAGGAAAGGAACAACCTCTTGAAGCGAAGGTACAGACTGTGAAGGATTGGGACATCCCTACCACATGGACAGAGGTGAGAGCCTTTCCAGGTCTCACCAGGTACTACCAGTCGTTTATCACAGGGTATGGCACCATTGCCATGCCCCTGAATGATGTAACATCCAAAAAGATGCCAAAAAAGGTAACTTGGACCCCCACCTGTCAAGCCTCCTTTCAGGATTTAAAGGATGGATTGTGCAGGGCCCATGGTCAAGAATTAATGATCCAGACAGATGCCTGCGATTTTGGGATTGGAGCAGTGTTAGCACAGCTGCACTCTGAAGGGGTAGAGCAACCTGTCGCCTACATTAGCAGGTGGTTGACAAAAAGGTAAAGGAACTGGGCTGTCATAGAAAAAGAACCGTATGCGGTTGTGTGGGCCATAAATAAGCTGAAAACCTACATCTTTGAGTCTCACTTTACGAACCAGATGGACCACAGGCGTCTGTGATGGTTAATGGCCATGCAAGGGGAGAAAACTAAGCTTTTGCGGTGGGCCATATCCCTACAGGGGCTAGATATGGACATCCAGCATGGAAATGCAGATGGCCTCAGCCGGTACTTACGCCTTGATGATGAACCAGACCCTCAGTAGGGTAGTGGTTCACATGTTGAGGCTGGGTGGCATGAGAGGAATTCGACCATCCACACAGGGAGACTGCACTCGCCTGAGCTATTTGATTTTTTGTTTATTTAAAAGAATGAATGATGGGAGATCAACCTCTGGAAAATATGTGGCGCCATTCCCACACTTATTTTCCATGCTGAGTGCACAGCAGAAAAATAGTCATGTACTCTGGGAGGACACAGTTTACCAGCGCCGCCCTCTCCTGTCATGTGTAGCTGGCACCTGACAGCTGTGGGTACATTAAAAGCCTCCTGGCCGTGGCCAGTCAGCATTTCAAAGCCCCACAGATTTGCATCTGAATTGTTACACCTTGCTGGTGGTGGCAAATAAAAAAAAATTAAAAGATTTAATAAATACAAATGCTGAAAAATGTTAATTAGCAGGCCTCAGGGAAGGCCTGGGTGCAGGAAGTGACCATGGAGACCAGAGACCAACACCTCTTGGTAATGCAATGTGTCAACTTGGTACTAAGACTCCTCCTTGGTATGAAAGGGCAGGGAATGTCCTGTCTGGAACCACTCCTTTCAGAGTAGCGGGATATGTGAATTGTAGGAGACAAAAGTCTGCCTGCAACCCCCTAATTCAAAGGAGGCTGATCTTGTGACCAAACTCTGCATAGGGCTCAGTTAATTAGGGAGACATTTTGATGTACAGCAGACAGGAAGATGGGTGGGACTGAAGATTGTTGGTGGGGACCCAGGATTGGTTCATTAAGGTGGGCTCAGCCTGCACCAATCACTGGGGTCTGTTTGGCTTTAAACGAAGGCTGAGCCCTTCACTGATCAGACCATCTGAAGACTTTGAAAGGAGTAAGAAGGACGACTCATTTGGACCCGAGCTGTAGGTACAGCCTACCTTACATCTTCCGCCAGCGAAGGAAGGCCAGGAGTTCCAAGAAGGAAGCAAGATCCCTTCCCTAACCATCTCCCAGGGAACAGAGGGAGATACCCCGTCCAGCAACTCCAGAACCGATACCCAGCCAGCACACAGCGTGCCCTGCTAGGTTCTGACAGCAAGCTTCCTAGGTGGGAAGTGCTGGAGAGTCTCTGGACAAAGGACAAGGCTGTTGCTTGCTAACAGCCTCCTGAGCTTTTGGCCGTCCGCCTGGAAAGGATACAAGCCCTGCGAAGAAGCTAGTGGAAGTGCCACACAAGCATCATCCAGCATGCATCTTTTTAAGGACAATTTCAAAACGGTCGTGTCCTCGAACCGCATCCGGCTGCACTGCTGACTGTTGTTACGCTGCAGTCACCAGAGCCGTCCGAGACACCTCAACCAGCATTCCTTCCAGATCTGCCAGCCAGCACAGAGATGATGATTCTTGGCCCCGAGCCACTGCGCTGGACAGCCTGCAGACGTCCATCCAGCCTCGCTTGCCGAACTGCCTGCCGCATGGTACCCGCAGCTGTCTCTGCCACTAACTCTGTCTCAAGGGTTGCGAAGCGCCCTGCAACCACCTCGATGCTGTTGAGTACGAAGTACTTCTTCAGCACCAGGTACATTGTGGTTCTGCCCCCCTAGTCCTTCTCCAAAGGCCCCTAGAGACAGTTACGACCCTTTGTCCCTTTTGGTGTTGAAACCAAATAACCTTGAACTGTAACACTGATTACTTTACCAACTACCCCCCTGTCAGTATCCAAAGTGCATCCCTTTCCTTTGTGAAACTGTCTGTCCTCTGTGTTCCTTTACAGTGTGGGTTGTAATTGTATGCTAGAACTGTATTTTGTAGTTATAATGAAGTAGATATTTTATACTACCTTGACCTGACAGTCCCTTTTCATCATTGGCTAATAATTGTATTTTTGCTGTGTTGGAACTAACCAACGATCCACGACCTTGCAGAGATAAGCCGGCCGTTCCATCCACGTTACCAAAATCGTATTACTTGTATTCCAATCTGTTCGGATCCCTTCTGGTGTACTAGAGGTGTGGGGTTGATTGATGGTTTAGAAACCGATATTCATCCCTGGACCACTAGTTCACCGGAAGTGGATTTGTCACAATTTCATTGTGAGTCCGTTTGTCTTCTGCATATACTAAGATATCGTCTCGGAAATATGAGACATTGCCAACGTCACATAGCAAGGAGTCCATCATCCACTGGAATGTAGAAGCTGCAGGTGATTACCCAAACGGCATTCTTGTAAACTGGTATGTGCCGAATGGGGTGATAAATGTGGTGAGGGCCTCAATTCTTTGTGCAAGTATATTTGATGATAGGCATCCCTCATGTTCAGCTTGGAAAATATTTTGACTTCCTTCATCATTAGTATCATTTCATTTATGCTGGGGAGGGGGTAGCTGTCTGTAATGACCTCAAAATTTAGACTGCAAAGGTCTTTGCAAACCCTCAAATCATTTGAATTCTGCTGTTTGATTAACACCACTGGGCTAAGCCTCTCGGATAACTCCACTTCTTCAATGGTGCCCTCCCTCACCATGTTTTCCAGTTTTAGCTTCAACACACTTCTTGCCGTTGCTGGCACTGGACATACTTTGTGCTTTATATGGACTGCATTGGCTCTGACCATTATACTGTGAATAAAATTCTAGATTCTGCCAGGCCCTTTGGAGAACAACTTTAGGGAAATCTTCTTTTGACCCCGGCGCTCCTCCTGCATTTACCACCATCACCTGATCCTCCTTGCTGGGGTCGAGCTTGATTTTGAGTTTGGCTCGATCGTCCCAACCTAGAACCGCTGGACCTTCTCTCCTTATATGTGTGGATGGGGGTAGTATTGTCAGAGCCAACCCTGAGTCGGCCATCACTTTCGTTCCCTTACCGTCCACATTGATGATACAATCCAGATTTTCTCTCCTGGCTCTTGAGCTATTAACCATTATTATGGTGGGTCTTCCTTCTTCTTCGAACAAACTGTTCCTGCCTGCTTCCTTTTTGTTTTGGACGGACATCACTTTCTTGCCCAGCCACATGCATGCAACTGCAATATGACGAAACCTCTTGCAGTTGGAACACTCTTTGTTTCTCGCCGGACATTCCCTGTCGTTGGCTAAGTGCCCTGTACTGGCACATCTATGGCATTTGAGGGGTTCCCTTTTACTCCATCTCTTCTCTCTGAATTCAGATTGCGGTTTCTCTTTCCTCCCTCTAATCATTTCTGCCTGCACTTCTGTGGTCACTGTAACTATACTTGTATCTGTGTAATTAAGAGACCTCTGGTCACCTGTCGAGCCTCTGAATCAAAAGTCCAACAAATTCTTGTAACAGCGCCTCAATGCCCCAGGGCTGCAGGTGCGCTATTATACAAATGCAAATAAATAAACTGGGCTGCTAGCCAACGTCTTGCGTCTGCCCACAGTCTCTTCCAGAGCCCTCGCTATTTCCACGACCATGTCCAGTTGTAGTTCATACCCACCCAGCCTTACTCTTCCTTCAAGAGCCTGGTTTGCAAATTGGTCATCTCTGCCATTTCCTCCCTGACCATCACATGCCACCTGGCTCCACCTCCCTGTTCCTCTATGTATGGGCTGATTTCTCCCTCTCTCCTCTCATCCACCTCTAAACTCCTTTTTCTGGGTGACTTCAACATCCACCTTGACTCTCCAATCATGGCATCCACTCTCTTCTGTGACCTCTGCACCTCGCTCTCCCTCTCCATTCTCCCCTCTGTTCCTACCCATTTGGCTGGATGAACCCTTGATGCCATCATCCTCACTGATCTCTTGCTCTCGCCCCACTCACCACCCCACTCTCCTGGTCAGACTGCTCTCTCCTCTCACCTGGCCCTCTTTTCCATCTGACTGCACCTCCCCCAGCCCTGCCAACCTCATTCACAAACATCCGCCCAATGAAAAGAGTGTCAGCTGCTGCCTTCGCATCTACCTTCATCCCTCCAACCCCCCACTGCAGACTCTACCTCTGACTCCACTCCCAGCAACCTCCATCTTGCCATCACGAACACTCTATTCTTGCCCCAGTAATGAGGATCCACCTGAAACATGCCTCCAAGCATAACTCCTGGTATGACTCTGAACTTGCAGCCCCCTAACGTAAGTGCAGAGCTGCACAATGGAAGTGGCAGACCTCAGGCTCACCCTCTGACAAACTGGCCGGTAGCCTGCTCCAAAGGCAATACTGACTCTCCATTCGCGCCAAGAAAAGGGCCCACAACCAGGCTCGCGTCTCTGGTGCATCCAACAACACGGCTGAACTCTTTAAAATCTGCAAGGAACTAGCCAACCCTTCCGCAGTCTCCACCTCACCTCTTCCCTCGCAGGCCCACTGCAATACACTGGCTACACACTTCACTGCACAAACTCAGGAAATCCTGAGGACCCTCACTTCTCTTTCCCCCTCCCCTTTCTCCAACCTCCTGCCACCTCTGGCATCCCGTCCCCCCTCTGCCTTTCTCGCCACCTTCTCTTCTATCACATCTGACGAGGTCAAGGTCACTAAAGTCGTCCCTCTATGAAGGTCTCCTCCAAAAAGGTCTCCCCCTGTTCTTCCAGAACTATCAAGGACAATATTGGCTCTGTTGCCCCTACACTTGCTGATTTCTGCAATCACTCTTTTACTACTGGGTCTTTCCCCTCTTCCCTCAAGCACTCTCTTGTTCACCCCCCTCCTGAAAAAAACCTTCTGCAGACCTGTCTTGTCCAGCTAACTATCGCCCCATCTCTATCACCCCCTTCCTGGGGAAACTCCTGGAGAAGCTGGTCTTCCCCCAACTGACCCAGCATACTCAGCTTGTTGGTTGCCTATATGACCATCAATCTGGATTCCGAGCATCTAGAGGCATGGAAACTGCTCTTCTGAACACCCGTGAAGAACTACTCACATCTCTTGATTCTAACTCTCCTGCCGCTCTCATTCTACTTGATCTCTCCTCTGTATTTGACACAGTCAACCACTGCATCCTCATAAAACGGCTCGGCAATACCCTAGGTATCTCCGAGTGGGCATTGGACTGGCAAACCTGCGTCCTCAATGATCGTCCCTCCCAGGTTATCCTGGGCTCTTTCTCTCCCATCTCTATCTCCAACTGTGGCATCCCGCAGGGCTCCAACCTTTCTCCCTGGTTCTTTGACATCTTGCCCCGCTTGCACACCCAGTTTCCACCTACCCCCCTTACGTCCAGTGCTATGCAGATGCCGCACAACGCTTCCTCAAATTTCCCTCTGATTCTCTCCTTACCTCCACCATTCTTCCTGACTACCTATCCGCCATCCAGTCCTGGGATGCCTCCAATTATCTCTGCCTCAATGCCAGCAAGACTGAGATCCTTCCCATTGGGACTCCTGCTCCCTCTTTCTTCCCCTCACTCTGGCCACCTTCTATGGGATCTCCCCCTTCTCTGTCATCTGAAGCCAAAACCCTTGGAGTCATCTTTGACTCCTCGCTTTCCTACCTCCCTCAAATCCTGGACCTCCCCAAGAAGGCCCACTTTCAACTCTATCTCTGCAAAGGAATCCTTCCTTTCCTCAACTTTCCGCAGAAGCTTAATGTCTGTAGAGCCCTAGTACTCTCTAGGCTTGACTACTGCAATAGCCTCTTCCTTAATCTACCCTCTTCCCCTCTGCGTCCCCTCCAGCTAATCCAAAATAGGGCTGCAATACTTATCCTTGGCCTCAAGCCCAGGAACCGCATTTCTCCAGCCCTAAACACTCTCCACTGGCTTCCGGTTGCAGCAAGGATTTATTTATTTATTTATTTTGGCATTTATTTACAGCGCAAAAAGCCCTCATGTATCTAGGGGCTAGTTACGGTAAAGCTTGGTACATGAATATGCAGATAATACATACTGGTAGAGCCTCTCCTCATATTACGGGGAGCTACATCAGGCTTGCATACAAAGGACATATTGGGTGCAATTATAAATACTGCCAAAGCCTCTCCTTGTGTTACATGGAGCTACATCAGACATGCATATAAAGGACACATTTGGTGCAATTATACATACTGGTAAAGCCTCTCCTCATGTTACATGGAGCTACATCAGGCAGCTACAACAGACATGCATACATATGATAAGGGTGCAGGTGTGCAGTGAGGTGAAAAGTAGAGTATCTATGTAAGGTGTAGTGACGGCACAAGCAACACTGATAGGATCAGAAGCTTGGTAATATCATGTACTTATATTTCGCACCTCATGGAGCGGGGGACTACTGTAATTGTGCATGATAGCTGATAGTGTACATGAAACAAGGAAGACAAGGCCGTGGATCAAATTTAAATCCCTCTGCATCATCCATAAGGCTGTCTGGGGCCAGGGACCACGCTATCTACAACTGGCTCTCACTAAATACACTCCCCCCAGATATTTAAATTCCTCTGGCACCAACTCTCTGCATATCAAGAGAATCGCTGGTGGACAATCTCTTTCCTCGGCTGGCTCCCTCCTATGGAACAGCCTCCCCCTTCCTCTTCATCTTGAGCCAGATCGCCTCAAATTCCAGAAGCTCCTCATTACTTTCCTTTTCACCTCCTCCTTTCCCTCTCCCTTGCTAAACCCCAAAGCACTTCCCTCCTTGTTACTCCTAGCACCTATCCCCACCCTTCTCTCTTTCTCTCTTTCTCTCTCTCTCTCTCTCTCTCTCTACTTGCACGCTCTGAATGCTCACAAGCTCTAGTTGGAGGGCCTCTCTCATTCATTGTTATATTTGCCTTTCATTTCCATGTTCCCTCTCTGTTGCCCTGTGGGTGCTTTGAAACACAATTTACTTGATGTATAAGTGCCTTACAAATGCACAATAAATAAAGCATCACTCTCTTCCTCACAGCCGTTCAATCCACATCACCCAGCGCATCCACATATGTCACAAACAAGGGCTCCCCCTGAGGCCATGGTATTGCAGCGCTACCTGGAGTTTGGAGGAACAGTAGGGCTGACTTCGCACCTTGCATTGTGTTGGTCATCGGCTCTTAGTTAAACCCTTGTCACCATTTATGTTGTGGAATAATTACACCTTCTTCATGGTTAATTCTCTTCTTTATTGGTAACACTGCATTAACTGTATACAGGTGGCAGTTGGGTCACTGCCACGGGTGTCCAGTTGTCTCTTGCTGGTCACACAGTGCACAATCCTTGGGAGAGATCTTACCTTTCAGCATCAGGAGGTGCGCCAGGAGCGGCTTCCTGCTCCGTTGCTCTCTCGCTCTGACCTCCTGCTCTCTCCCGTTCCGCGCTTCACATAGAGCACATCTTGCGAGAGCTCGACGCTGCGGGGTCTCGCGAGAGTACTCTACAGATACTCATGCAATTTTCATCGAAGAATAACTTCTCTCAGTCATGCGCACCCTATGCTTCGAGTACACTAATCATTTGGTAATGTGTACACTGAGATTTAGGTACTGCAACTCATAATACAATTCAAGTGTCACTTTCACTCCACGGCGCGCGCTCGGGAGGATAACGAATTTCCAATCAAATCTCCCTTGTGTACTACTTGTCCTTCAGAGAGCTAACGTAGAACAAATTAGATTGGTTACTCCTAGAACAAAGAACTTAACCTAAACTAAATAAATGCATAAACTAACTGAAAACTATCACCTCTTACTTTCAAACTCCTTTAATCAAGATTCCGTCTTAATCATGACATTGGGAACGCTGCGCTCACACCATGACTCTGCTTGTCTTGTACCACTCAGCATTCAGAGAGCTCTTCTTTAATACAAAATTATCCTGCGCCTCCTGAAATTAGGCCTCGAACACCAGTTCCACCTAAACAGGACCTTCCTGATCTTCATGGACGATCAAAGGCAGTTTAGAATATCTACCTAAGCCTCAAGAGCTGAATCCCCACCAATCAGCTCTCAGTTCCACCTATGCCATGATGGCTTGGGAAACACCTTCTGCAAAGACAACAGTTCAGGGCCAAACCAACAAGAACCCTGTAACCTGACTAAACAGTACGTGTGAATGAGTGTGTAAAGAGTAAATCACCTGTGTGTAATACGTTATCACCTGATCCAGACCTGACATGGCCTAGCGGGATTTTTAAAGAATTTGCGAAGCCTGCATTAAACTGAAACACCACATACCCTAATGGAGTCTCCCACTTCCACAACAAACAGCACGCTCACAGGTCAGTTGTTTGCCAGACAACCATTAAAAAGGAGTGGCCATATGCACCCAATGTGGCTTTGGCACTAAGTATAATTTTTCCCACTCCACAGGTCCGCCGATCAATCAGCCAGCTGGGTGGCACACAATGAGGTGCACACTGGGCCCCCGCCTCTGTGGCCCAAGGCTTACTTGGAAACATCTCCTCCACCATCCCAGGGCACTATTAGGCTTTGATAGGCAATATATATGAGGGGTGCAGACTACCTGAGCCCTTAAAAGTCATCTGCCATGAATTACTCTTTGGGTAGCAGCACCCTGATGTTCAAAGCCTAATACCACCAATTTGATTTGTTTGACTCAAAATGACATTATGCCTTCAAATGGAGTAATGCAGTTTTCAGAAACTCGGAAATGCCAGACTGCTCTCAAATCCTGGGCAGATCACGATTTGCATAGGCTCAGGATAAAGTTGCACACTCCCCACATGTCCTGGGCAGATCACTATGTGCATAGGCTCAGGATGAAGTTGCACACTCCCCATATGTCCCGGGATAAAGTTGCACATTCCCCACATGTCCTGGGCAGATCACTATTTGCATAGGCTCGGGATAAAGTTGCGCACTCCCCACATGTCCTGGACAGATCACTATTTGCATAGGCTCAGGATGAAGTTGCACACGCCCCCCATATGTCCCGGGATAAAGTCGCACATTCCCCACATGTCCTGGGCAGATCACTATTTGCATAGGCTCAGGATGAAGTTGCACACTCCCCATATGTTCCCGGGATAAAGTTGCACACTCCCCACATGTCCTGGGCAGATCATTATTTGCATAGGCTCGGGATAACGTTGCACACTCCCCACATGTCCTGGGCAGTGGTGGCTCCTCGTTTAGGATGCAATGGTACTTCCGCCGCTTGTTACCTGGCTAGGTTAAAGAAATGTCATTTTCATTTCAAGTCAAACCTTAAATCCTTGTTTCGCCCCACAAGAGATGTAGTTGTGGCTGCCGGTCCTGATAATGGTGGAGGCATAACACATGGTCGCCCTTTTGTACGGCGGGGTGTCGGAGGTCTGGCCTTGCCATGTGTGCCAGCTTTGCAAATAAAATGTCCTTGAAGAAAAAACTAGTGGCCTGTGACGATGTGGACACGCGGCAGTCTTCTGTGACTCTTATGGGGAAAGGAAAACTGCATCAAATTGGCACAGCCATAAAGGGCATCATTTCTTACAACTGCATTATGGGCAAAGCTAAAATGAGTGACGTCTTACATGGAATCAGTGGCGACTGGTGAGTTTTTTTTAAACTGAATGGGTGTAAATATTTCTCACAAATAATGGTCAGCGACCGAGTGGAGCGAGGTAACCCAAAGTAGCCAAATGGGATTCAGGGAGGAGAGAGGAAACCGGTTCTTACCCTAAGAATGTGTTTATTTTTAAAAAAAGAAATAATCGGTTTAAATGGTGCATTTTATAGTAATCTTTGTGAAAAAGTAGGTAAAAAGCGGTGCAATTATCTGTGTTTTAGGGTAACTTGTTAAAAAAAAATCCAATAGATATCAAGTGACTGATGGCAACTGACTGACCCGAGCGTTTTCCAATACTTTTTTTATTGTCTCGGGAGGATAGCTCAGGAGCAACGTGCTCATCTGAGGAGTATGACGACACGGAGCACCACAGGTTCGATCCCCGGGTGCGCGCTTAGAAACCTGTGGGTATTAAGCGCGTTATAAATAACCTATCATATCATATATTTGTCCACTGTACATGCCAGTTTTCTGCCGTTGTAAGGAGAGTTTTTCATCCTGGCCCTGCCCAATAATTCCATTGCAAGAAAACCTGCCCATGTAGGCATGTAAGAACAAAGTCATGTTAGCTTTGCCCATAATTCACTAATGTCACTTTAATGTACCAATACACTCCAGTAAATGCCACACACTTTACATTTGCCCACAAAAGACGTTTCCATGCCAGTTCTGGAAACTTTCTTCACACACTCTCACCCGCTTCCCCCACACTGGTTGACCCGGCTTGCACACATTAGACGTTCACACTGCACTCATGAAATTGAAGCAACATGCATGCACTCACATGTACCTACATACTTGCATACATAATATATACACACACACTCTGTCTCCAAAATCAAATTGTTATGAACCACGATTTTAAAATGATTGCACATTCAAAATTCTTCAGAAAGAATACAAGCAAATTCATTTTCTATAGTATTTAATCAACAAGCATTGACAATGCCAATAGTTTGGCCTTTTGTGTAGGCACGGGAAAGGCATTTGCCAAGCACTACTATAGTGGCATTTACTGGGTATTGATGGTAGCAGGTGCAAAATGGTACGAGTACCTGAGCAGCTAGCCAAATCGTTGGCTTTGCCAATGCTTGTTTTTAACAGGGCATCAGTAAAGGACAATCATAGTGCTTATAAATTGAGTGGCTGAAGGCAGACAAGGCGCTCCTATACAGCTCCAATTAAGTAATGAACTCTCAGAAGACTGCTTTGAAAAACACTGGCAAGCACTTCCAGTGCAAAGTTTGATGGAAAGGTTTGTTTAAAGCGAGTTCAAATAGTTCCCATGAGGAGTTTTTTTGGGCGGGAAGGGTAAGGAATCACCACATGGATTAGCATGACCATGGGCAGTCAGTAGGTGGACAAATAAACAAACACCCTCAAGCTTTGTGTCCCACCTCATACCCCGTTTCTCCCTATCTGCACTCTAATACGATACTTTGTTTCGGCTTAAGGTGGCGCTTTAGCCCAAAGTCAAAAGGAACTACAAAACATGCTATTTCCTTCTTCTGTTGCCGCACGCCCACCCTCCCACCCCCCGAAACCCCATGCCTAATAGCATTAAGAGGATATATTAGCGCTTGGTGCCCCAGTATTTAGATCCCTGTATTCCTGGAGTGAAGGAATCTGAATGCTGCGATAGTTTTGTGGGGGGTTATTTCTCGGTGACCCGGTCCCCAAAGAGAAGAAAAGCATGTACTTGCGTCCCGGGAGAGCAGAGGAACTTTTTCAGTTGGTGGAAAGGAAGGGGATGTCTTTATGGGAGGGCTGAAGAGGCATGTACCCAGGGCTCCCACCTGACTGCCTGATGAAAAGTAATCTGAGCACATTTTTTTTTTTTAAAGCCTAAATAACACAATATTTTTAAATAAAAATTTGCACGTTTCGAAAAAATGATCCTTCGTTATTCGGTTCTTTCTACGGATACCGACCGTTTATCACGAAGTTGTGAGCTGATAAATGATCCCTGTACTCTCTTCAGATCATACAGTGGGTGTGTGTTCACCATAGCACGACTCCTGTATCGTGTTCACTTTTCTTTGGGGAATAAACGGACCATGTTCGGAAACCAAAGTTGAAATGTATTTTATTTGAGTGCCGCAATGGTTCAGAAGGTAGCTCAGTATGTTGCACACACGTTGTATAGATCTCTGTTCAGATGCCAGATCACAAAGCCTAATTCCGGCAAGGCAGGCTCAGCTTTTCCTCTCTATGTGGTTCATAAAAGCTTACGTGATAATAATACCTACTTTGATTTAAAAAAAAAAAACAAACACATAACTGCACCTGAAAGTGCTAGTTATAACAACATAGCATCAGTGTGGTGCATGGCAAGAGCGCAGTCCCTTTACTGGGCAGCTACCTCCAATGCAACGCGCACAGCATTATCCGTATACAATAATTGGGCAGCCACATTCCAGACTTCCGAACCAAATTGGTGAGACCTATATCCTGGCTCTGTGTAAAGTTTAAATGCACCATGCAAAGTTTATATATCCAAACTTGTTTATTAAAGATTAACTCCAACGACAGCAGGCACCACCTCTGAAGGCAGGACCCAACTGAACACTTTCAGAACTTCACATGTAAACACTCTAATCATAACACTCTAAGAATACTCATGGAACATTATATGAGGCACATGAACAGAACATTGAATATGTAAATTCCATACTCAGAACTAAATAGCTTTGTTAGTGTTTGTTCATTCCATGTTTACCTAATGACATTTATTATATGTAAACACAACACACCTTCCCCCTTTTAATAACTTGGTTTACTCTAGCACATAATCTCTCAACCAAAAAGGTTTATCTCTCCTTCTTTCTGTGCTAGTACCAGACATTATATCCTGTTGACCACTCCTTTTAACTTCTCCAGAATGCTGCACCAATTCATTATCATTCCCATCATCATCTTCCTCACTATTTTCTCCATCCTCCATTGCTTGACCATTGTTGTTACATTTAACTAGTTTCGACATAGACCAGCACTCACCACCTTCCATTATGACCACATTCCCTCTTACTACCGCTATTTTCTTAGGCCCAATAAATTTACTCTCAATACATTTAGGAGAGACCCTGGGGTTTTTTACATACACCATCTCACCTTCTCTCCATACCACACTTCTGGGTTTCTTTTCTAAATCAAATCTTTCCTTGTATGCATTTTGAGCTTCTTTGATCAATGTAACTATCTTATCTCTATCAATATTTACACTCTTGGCCAAGTCAAGCCACCCTGGACACAGTTTTGTAGCCGGCTGCCTGCCCTTGAGAGACATAAATGGTGAAACTTTAGTGATAATGTGAGGCGTCGTGCAGTAATTCCAAACCATTTCCCTCAACACTTTCTGCCATTCCAGACCTGCCGCCATGGCCAACTGCACTCCTCCCTTTATAAACCTGTTAGCTCTCTCTACCAACCCATTTGCCCTGGGTTGATAGAGTGCTGTTCTGTAATGCCTTATGCCAAACTTTTTGAAAAATTCCGTCATTTTGTCGGAACAAAATTGAACACCATTTCCTGAAATTAATTCCGTGGGAAAGCCTTCCCTGTAAAATGTCTCTTCAAAAAATGTTATCATTTGGGCCGTGGTTGCCTCCCCAATAGCCTTCCACTCTATCCACTTTGAGTGATAGTCTACTAACACAATCAAATATTT
Organism: Ambystoma mexicanum; assembly: GCF_040938575.1. Lineage (NCBI taxonomy): Eukaryota > Metazoa > Chordata > Amphibia > Caudata > Ambystomatidae > Ambystoma > Ambystoma mexicanum. The sequence continues at coordinate 307,458,312 of NC_090925.1, forward strand.
AAGGTTCTCTCCTAAGTTCTGTATTGGACCCATCAGGTCCACAGCCACCTTTTTCCAGGGTTCACCCGGAACACTAACCGGTCTAATGGGTGCTTCCCTCACCACTTTACTTTTATCGCTCCTCTCACACTCTCTACAATTTTTTACACACCTCTCTATTTCGCTGTCAACTGCCGGCCACCAATAAAATTCTCTGATATATCTTTTAGTTCCTCCCATCCCTAGATGACCTTGATGAGCTATACCCACCAGCTTGGCTCTAACATTACTAGGTGGAATCACCTTGGTGCCCTTCCTGAGCTTTATGCCATCTTCCGATAAATTTAGCTCATCCTTTATGCAATAGAAACATTCGAATTGTTTTCCTACCTCGTTTTTGTGGGGCCACCCTGCCCTAGTCCACGCCTTGACTTGCTTTAATATGGAATCCTCATTATCAGCAATCTCCCACTCATCTTTGCTTATGGCATTGTATTCAACCTCAGCAATACTCACACCCTGCTCTAATGGTGCTTCCTCAAGATCCTTTCCCTCCACCGGTAGTCTAGATAAACAGTCTGCTACCACATTGTCTCTACCAGCTATATACACCATCTTGAAGTCATAAGCTAGTAGTTCAATCATCCATCTAGAAATTCTGGGTGATCCCTTTGCCCACTCTACACTACCTAGGAGTTGAACTAATGGTTTGTGATCAGTTTTTATCGTGAACGTCTGACCCCATAAATAAAACTTGAAATGTGCTACAGCCCACGAGACCGCTAATGCCTCCCTCTCAATCACGGAGTAGTTTCCTTCCGCTCCCTTCAATGGCCTTGAGGCAAACGCAATTATATGTTCCGTCTTACCAGAATCCAATTGAGATAATGCTGCGCCTAACCCCATGTTGCTTGCATCAACTGATAACACCGTTCTCCTTCCTGACACAAAACCTCCCAAAGAGGGTGCTTGTACTATGCACTCTTTTATTTTCCTGAAGGCTTCCTGGCATTCACCCGACCACTCAAACTTAACATTCTTTCTTAACAATTCTCTTAATGGAGTGGATATGGTGGCAAAACCATTGACAAATTTGTGATAGTACTCCGCCAGCCCCATGAATGAACGTAACTGATCTTTATCACGTGGCTGGGGAGCACTGCTGATACTATCAATGAGAGATTTATTTGGAGCAATTCCATCGCCAGAAATTCTATGTCCCAAATAATCTACTTCTCTAACTGCTATCTTGCATTTTTTTCTTTGCACAGTTAAGCCAGATTCTTTAAGTCTCGTTAACACAGCCCTCATTACTTCATTATGTTCCTCTTCATTCTCAGCAAACACTAGTATGTCATCTTGGAACACTGTTACTTTTCCTAACCCTCTAAGCACCTCCTCCATCACGCTTTGAAAGACAGAGGCTGCAGAGGCTAAACCGAAAGGCATGCGATTGTACTTGAACACTCCCTCCGGAGTGATGAATGCTGTGAGATGCCGGCATTCTTTGGACAACGGAACTTGATGATATGCCGCTGACAAGTCTATAATGGAGAATACCTTCGGTTCCCCCAGGGTGGAAAGGGTCTCTGATATGTTAGGAAGAGGATGTCTCTCCACAACTATGTTCCGATTAAGGCTGCGTAAATCCACACATAGTCTCAGATTTCCATTTGCCTTGGCTACCAGTACAACCGGCGACAACCATTCCGTTGCTGTTATGGGCTCAATTACTCCCTTTTTCACCAAGTCATCCAATTCAACACGAAGCTTGCTTCTCATCTTCAATGGTACCTGTCTGACCTTGTGTATCACTGGTTGTGCATTATTCTTTAATTTGATATGGTGTTCAAAGTTTGAGTTTCCCCAATTTCTCAGAGAACACTTCAGGAAACTCTTTAGTCCAGGAGTCATCTTCCACTTCAGCAATGGATATAGGCTGGGGGGCATTCGCTTGTATTCTCACACCCAAGTTCTTTTGTTCCTCCCATCCCAGAAGAGAGGCTCCCTTATTTGCTACCAGAATCTTGGCTTGGCATTCTTTTCCTTTGTAGCTGACAGATGCAGAAAATTCCCCCAGGATTTCTATTGTAGATTCTCCATATCCACAGGCTCTGATATCAGTGGATTTAATTTCCTCTTCGCCCTTCTTCAATATTTTTATCAGAGTGTCCCTAGATATTATAGACCACGGAGAACAAGTGTCCACTTTCATAACTAAACTGCGCCCATCGATAAGAAAAGTGTCTGCCGGTCCTTTGGCCTCGCCTGAAATAGCTGAAATTTCAAATACAAACTTGGCACTTGGTTCCTGGTTGGTTGACACCTCTTGAATGTTGTAATCTCTCCTAACCGATTCCTCGATGCTGGCTCTGTTCTCGACTCTGGGCTCAATGCAATTTATGGATGTAGCTTTACATACGTTTGCAAAATGTCCTCTATTCTTGCACTTAAAGCACTCGGCGAACTTTGCAGGGCACGACGGAAAATTAGCACCATGTCTGGGATTACCACATCTGGTACAAGCATTTCTCACGGTCCAATTTCCTTTCTTTCCGCTGATGGCATTTGACCTTTTCTTCTGATCTATGGTACATACTGACATGGTGGTCGTGTTTTGTTTGTCCCCCTTTAATTCCTTCACATATAATGATGTCCGTTCAATGCTCCTGGCTAATTCAAGCGCCTCGTCTAGTTTCATGTCCTTGGCCAATAGCTTCTCTTGAATTCTTGCATTGTTAGTACACCTGAGCAGCTGGTCCCTGATTAGAGAATCAGTCAGATTCTCAAATTCACATGAGTAGCTCAATGACCTTAAACAGGCTACATATGATTCCACCGACTCTGACTGTTCCTGTACTCGCTGGAAAAATTTGTGTCTTTCAAAACTGACATTTTTCTTGGGCTCAAAGTGGTCTTTTAGTTTTTTTATAGCTGCTGCATATTCATCAGCCTCTCCCGCCTCAGGCATATTTTCTCCAGACAGTCCATCAAAGATTCTGCGTCCTTCTGTGCCTAAATTGTGAACCAACAGGGCCTTTTTCCGAGCTGAAGAAAATCTATCACCGCCCATTGCCACTAGATAGTTTTCAAATGTATCCTTCCACTTATCCCACCTGAGGAGTGGGCGGCCAGGCTCATTGAGAAATGAAATGGGTGGAGGAATTGATGTTGCCATTGTGATGTAGGGGCTGTGAGGCAGTAGATCTTTGACTAATTGGCACAATTATTCAAATGCATCACTTTGTTCACCGCATAGATTTTTCCTTTTATAGTTGTGTAAACACCTCTGTATTTACTTTCACATGCGTTCTGGAATGGCTTTTGTGTTCTTCCTTTTCTTTACGAAGTTCTTCTCTTTTTTGTTTTGTTATGTCACAGTGGAGACCGGGGCTCTGAGTGAGAATGCTTCGTTGCTATGCAAAAATGTCACAATGGAGACCGGGGCTCTTTTCCTTCACAGCGTATATTGTTACGCCTGCATGTGCGCGCCAGGATCAGCTGGGCCGCGTGCTCTGGCGCGCGAGTGGGGGCGGGGCTATCGCGCACAGCTGCGAGCGTTAATGTGGCAGCTCGCGAGGCCCGCTGTGCTGCCCGTCTGCACGCGGTTTCCTCGCGGCTTCCCCGCCGCGCTCGCGAGGCCCGCTGTGCTGCCTGTCTGCACGCGGCTTCCTCGCGGCGCTCGCGAGGCCCGCTGTGCTGCCTGTCTGCACACGGCTTCCTCGCGGCTCTCCCCCCGAATCAGTCACTTGCCTGAAATGGGCCTCCTCCTCACGTCGATCGTGCGCGGCTCCCCCGCGGCTCTCCTCTGCCCACAAGGCGGCACAGTTGATGTCCAAGACAAAGGGCACCGCTGTCTGTCCGCCTCACCTCTTCTTTTCTCCGCCGTCGGTCCGCCTCACCTGCTGTCGCTGGCGGCGGAGAAGACACGGCAACCCGGGCGCCGCTCACGGTCCTCGGTATGAATCCTCGTCGCCAATGTAAAGTTTAAATGCACCATGCAAAGTTTATATATCCAAACTTGTTTATTAAAGATTAACTCCAACGACAGCAGGCACCACCTCTGAAGGCAGGACCCAACTGAACACTTTCAGAACTTCACATGTAAACACTCTAATCATAACACTCTAAGAATACTCATGGAACATTATATGAGGCACATGAACAGAACATTGAATATGTAAATTCCATACTCAGAACTAAATAGCTTTGTTAGTGTTTGTTCATTCCATGTTTACCTAATGACATTTATTATATGTAAACACAACACTCTGCCTCAAAGCGACACTGTGATCCTGGACACATGATCTTAATTTCCCTGCATAGCACTCTTCTGTCTGGTGAAAAGGTTAGTCTTCTCGCTTTCTGGTGGCATTGTTTAGCCCGTTTTTACTTTTTTCTTTTCATGTAGGCCATTTGAGGTGAATGAGGTCCTAGACGGGAACGGGCCGCCAAATGTCACATGCCTCTGGACAGCTTACTTTCAAGAATGCACTTTTTTGTACAATTTCAAATTTTGTTATTGATATCATGAATAATATTCTGCAGCTATGTGCCAAACAATGACTATACCCAGGTGAACTTATCGCACAGTTTATTGTGTTGGGTCTACATAAAGCTTTGAAATATAGTAATAAAATCCTGATGAGATTTCTGAGGTTCTGGTACTTGAATGCTTACTTTGATGAAAGAGAAGATACCGCAAGAGTAGAATAATTCTCCCTTTGCATAGCCTGTTTCTGTAAATCCATCATGTACATCTTAATAGGGCCATCATATCTGGCAATTACTTGTCATTGCTTAAACATGAGTGCAAGTGAGTATTACACTTTTTATTTTATTTTGTATCTTTAATGTGATGAGTTCATAACAAACCTTTCACATATTAAACACATTTTTCAACCTTAACAAATAACCATTCAGACACAAAAATGAATATAAATCCCTTACAATCCACCATCTATGCACATATAAAAAAATCCAATATTCACCTTTGATTAGGACATCCGTTTACCGGTATCACATTTTCAGAAAATCTGTCCCGTTGGTCCTTGTTTTGGTGCAGTCTGAGTGCCTCATATGATATGATAGGTTATTTATAACGCGCTTAATACCCAGAGGTTTCTAAGCGCGAGGTTTCTAAGCCTGACCCGGGATCGAACCCGTGTTGCTCTGTGTCATCTTGCTTCCAAGGCGAGCACGTTGCACCTGAGCTATCCTCCCGAGACAACCCTACCCAGCCGGAACCTGGCAGTTCTGACTCACTAGGCCCTGATATTCCTCTTGGTCATTCCTACTCCTAAATCTCCCTTGCCTCCAACTCACTGCTTAGGTAGCACTCTCCCCTGATGTCACAACTGGTTCTGTTTCACTCCTGGACTTTTACTGCCTCCCTCCTCTTCGCTCTTGGCTGCGAGTACCTCCCGTCTCTTTACTACTGTTATTATTGACTACTTCCGCTTTGCTATGGTGTCCCTGCCTCCTTTTGTTCCAATCCAGATTTTACCTGCTCCCACCTCTCCTCTGTGCTACTCCAAGTTTTATCTTCACTCCCTGTCCTCTGCTGTTACCACATTCTCCTGCTCTCTTGTGTTGTATCTTCTCCGGCCTACTTCTCTCTTGCCACAGCCTGGTCTTCTTCTTCCTTCAAATCTCCAGGTTTCACCAAATGCCAGCCTCGCGACCCACACTCAGTTTGGCTGGCGTCCGCCAGTACACCTACGTGTGATTTTGGGCTCAGTGGGTGGGAACAAGCCTATATTATTATTATGGTATTTAGTGAGTGCAGACCTAGCTTAGAGAAGCAATGGAGCGCTTTAGAGTTATACATTACAGATGCATAATGGAGCGCTCTAGAGTTATACATTACAGATGCATGATGGAGCGCTCTAGAGCTATACATTACAGATGCATAATGGAGCGCTTTTCAAAGGTAATAGAACAGATATACAGTGGGGGCGTAGAATACAGAAGGGCACAGAGGAGGGGGGTACAGCTATATTGGGTGGTGGAGAGCTGAGGGGCAGGTGATGTCTAGCGAGTCAGGTGGCGCGATGGCCTAGGTGTTGAGGTGAAGAGAGGTGGGTATTGAGTTATTTTCTGAATTGTAGGAGCGTTGGGGTGAGTCTGATGCAGATGGGGAGGAGGTTACATAGACTTGGGGTGTAGGCAGAGAAGGCTTGTTTTCTGGTCCTTTCATTTTTGCAAAGGCGGATTTCAAGTCTGCGCGTGTTGGTGGTGCGCTGTCTGCTGGGGATGCTGAGTTTCTCTGCAAGGTAGCTAGGTGATTTGAGGGCGACTGCCTTATAGATGATGCAGCAAGACTTGAATGTGATTCATCCGTGCAGTGGGAGCCATTGAAGTTCGATCAGGGCCGGGGTGATGTGGTCGTATCTGCATAGACCCTTGATGAGGTGTGCGGCCGTGTGTAGGACACTTCTCAGGGGCACAAGGGAAGACGATACCAAGGCTATATCTGGCCTGTCCACATTTTAGATTTTAGAGTTCTTCTTATTGCTCTCCCAAAGGTTTTCTCTGCTGAGCTGGGAATGTGAATACATACCTCTCAACTCGCACGCTTTTGGCGGGTATCACCCGCACTGAAAGCAGCTCTCTCACCCACCAATCTGTCTACAATTCCATATAAATGAATGGGCTTTCACCTGCCAAAAGCAAAATCGGGTGTTTTCACTCGCTGTGTAGTGACAAAACGTTGAGAGCTGTGTGAATATAGTAGTAAGGAGAGGGATTGTGTCTAGTGGACTGGGGCAAGGCAGAAACTGGCAGGAATGAACACAGGTTTACACTGATGAATTACAGCCTGCGTTCTGCTGCTCCTGATTGGCTGACGCCTGCCTTCTGTTGCAAATATGAGATACAAGGCAGTCTTTCCCTCCTGTGTTCAATTCCAGCAATGCACAAAGTGAATATTCTACCATAAAAAGTTTGTTTAATGGCTGTAAAATGTCACAGAAATGTGTTTCAAAAGAATGTCATTTGAAAAGATAATTATGCTTTGATTAAGGTCTCCTCCCAGGCAGCTGAAAGTTTGCTGTGTGCACGCTTAAGTAGAAAGCATGGAGAAGGGACAACTTGGCTGTAATTGGTTATCACAATAGTGATGTCATTTTCTTATTACAATCCAGTAGTGACGTCCCTACAATACTGTAATAATGACATTCTTTACAGACTTTTAATACGGCAATTGAAGGATTACCGGTATAATAAGATTCACACACGATTTTTACTTGTTTTTTAGAGGGATTTTGCCAAGACAAGATGGCAGCCAGCTTGAGAGGAAAAGATGCTTCATCAAAAGAAGTGGATGTGAAGAAGATGACCCCAGTGCAGCGGGCGCGGCACATGGCCTACGAGCTGCCCAGTAAGGAAGTAGAAATGTCGGTGCTCAGCACTCGAAACCGGCTGAAGACAGGCGCCAGGGCTTTGCATGCAGCAACCAAGCCGCATCAAGATGCAGAGCAAACCAGGCAGGCCAAAGTGGTGGGGCAGCTGAAGGCCGCCGAAGCCAGGAATCGCGTCCGGATTATGAGGCTTCGCTACCAGACCATGAAAGTCAGTTCTACTGAGTCTCCCCTTGTATATATGTTACAAGTAATGTACAGATCCCTTTTATTTCCTTTCTCCTATCACATGAAGTGCCTGTGTCTGTCCTTTTTCTTTGTCCTTATGTGGCATGCAAAGGCTCCCTCCTTCCTGTCTTTATTGCCATGTGAGGTTCAAAGGCTCCCGCGTTCCTATCTATATTCCCATGTGAAGTTCAAAGGCTCCCTCCATGTCTATACTACCGTCTGAGGTTTCAGTCTATAGAACCGTGTGAGATTCAAAGGCTCCGTCCTTCCTGCCTATATTACCATGTGAGGTTCAAAGGCTCCGTCCTTCCTGCCTATATTACCCCTCCTTGGAATGGATTTTGTCCTCCCACGTATTCCTCATCTTTGATAAACTCTGATATCCTGCTTGCAGCTCTGAAACGTTTCTCAGCACAGGGCGCCGTGCATCGTCGTCGATCTTATGTCCTTCGAGGGCCTCCGTCCTCCTCGAGTATGACATTGACGCTGGTATATAAGGCATGCACCGTGCCCGTTGCCTCAGTTCTGTTTTTCCGTGGAGCTGCTCAAAATGGTTCTTCGCCTCTGAGTGTTCAATAACTGCGTATTTTGCAAGTTTTATCCAAAAATGTCGACCCATACCCTGAAAACAAGCTAAAAGAGATGTGCTGAGTGTTCAGCTAAAATGTCTATAACCAATCCTCACCGGGTATGTCTCTGGTGCCTGGGTTCGAGCCAATTGTCGACGATTGTGGCTCTTGCCAGTATATGACTGGAAAAGCTTTACAAGAGTCGAAGGGGAAACTTGCTTTGGGCAAACCCTCCCCGAAATAGTCCTCTGTAAGCCCACAATAAAATAGTGTGAAGATAAGAGCCCAAGAGAGAGATCTCCACACTGGGCCAAGAGGCACAGCAAGTCTGCAAAGCATTGGCGATCTCGTCATTCCTCTTCATCATCTTTGAGGAGATCTAAGAAAAGGCATCATTGCTCCAGATCGTCCTCTACGGATTCCTCACCCGAACAGGCAAGCTTTCCAAAGAAGGGGGCTAGTAAGGCAGAATTGGAGAAATTCCATCTGCAGATGTTGGAGGTGTTTGAGAAGCAGCGACATTAGCTTCTTCGAAGAAGTCTTTCGAGACTCTCAAACCAATCATGCCAAAGGCCAACAGGGAGTCAATGAGATGAAACCGCTGATCATGCAACTTGGAGCTCAGACATCAGGACAACAAAGTCTTCGAAGGACTCAAAGTCCTCAAAGGCATCTCGTGCGCCACTCATGGCCCCGATGCCTTGAAGGGTTATTCCTCCTCTGATCCACTTGACGCTAACAAAGACGTTGAAGTCAAGTTCATTTGAAGTTGTTGCAATCGAGGCCCTTGACATCCTTTGCAGAACTGTTGAAGGTTTACAAACTGCAGGACAAGAAACACTTTAAGTCTATGGCCTCTATTTCTGAGGAGGAGGTGGAGGCGGAAAGCTCCAATTATGGTTTTGGACTGTACGGCACTCCTGGTTTAATGTCCTAGGAATCAAGGTTGAAGGATGTTGTTGATGCCCTAAAGGATGCCAGTTGTCTGGATACTTCTGCAGAAGTTGATTTTGGCACTCCTGAAGGCACAAGACACGCTGATCCTTCTTATAGATCAGTGATGGAAAAGGTAATAGAATACCTGGGCTGGAGCAGGTCATCTGTTGAGTATGAACAGGATGACTTGACTGATATTTTAGAGAAGGGGCCACCTAATGACCCAATCATTAATTTTCATACCACAGTCAAGAATAGCGTCTTGGACAGTTGTAAAAGAGCAGATACCACTCCTGCAGTCCACAAGGACTTCACAAAGAAATACAAACCTTCATCAATGGATTCAGAGCTTCTTTCGAAACATCCAAGTTCACAAAGCCTTGTTGTTCAAGCAGCCACTTCTGCTTGTAAGGGAGCAACCTATCCCACGGTTCCTCCAGACAGCGAGGATAAAGGCTTGATGCTATGGGCAAAAAAGTTTTTTTCTGCTCGGAGTATGCGCTAAAGGCAGCCAATGCAACCTGTGCACTAGCAAAGTTCACCTACACTTTGTGGGAGGTGTTTCACAAAAGGTAGCAGGCGCTCCTCTCCAGAAAGAACATGGCATGATAACCTTTTCTGAGATGAGAGTTTGAAGCACATGCATTTTTGCTCACTGTACCTTTCACAGATGAGAAATATCCATTTGCATATCAATCTTTGTCCTGCCCACATGGGCAGTCCAGCACCGAAATGCTATGGCAATTCCTCTCTGAACAAGAGTACCGACAGCAACCCCATATACGTGTTTCAGCCTTGTTGGGCCTCATCAGTGAGGTGAAGCTGTGCCTCTCTGAGCACAGTGAGCAGGGAGTCCACATCTGGTTGCCCCAAGGTAACTCAGGGTGACCAACCCCAAGTTCTTTGCAAATGTTTCAAAAAAGGTAGCAGGCATCTGAGCACATCCCAGAGGGTGAAGAAAGGGATGGTTTTATGAGCATTATTCAGGATGGAAAAAATGCAGAAGGCCACCACATAGTGGCCTAGGTCGTACGGGTAGAGGAGCTGTTACAGCATCCACTTCCTTGCCTTGCACACTGACCGCTGCCCCAAAACTGCTTTGAAGACTTAAAGCATTTGTCTGTGGTGGGAGGCAGGTTAACCCAGCATCTGAAGGAATGGCAAAGCATTAAAAAAGATGCTTAGGCTCTGCAAACACCAAATTGTCCCCCAGGAGGTCAGTCCTTAAAAGTACCAGATCCGCTCCTTCTGCAGGAAGATCAGACACTGTTGGAGAAGGGTGTAATCAAACGGATCCCGAAAAAGGACGCAGGGTTGCGACCCATCTTGGACTTCAGATGCTTGAACAAGTTCCTCAGAAAGGACCAGTCCAAGATGGTGACTCTTTCGCAGATCCTCCAGGCCCTTTAGCTCCAGGATTGGATGGTGTCATTGACTCTTCAGGATGCTTATTTTCATGTGCCAATTCATCTCGAGCACAGAAAAAAAACGGAGATTCACCATTGGCAATTCTCACTATCAGTTTCGGGTACTGCCTTTCGGACTAACCTCTGCCCGAGGGTCATCACCAAGCTTATGGCGGTGGTGGCAGCATATCTACGGAGGGGTGATTTACATCTACCCCTAGCTGGACGATTGGCTGATCAGAGCCCAATCACCCGAGCAGGATCTGGAACATCTGTCTGCCACAAATGGGAGCTAGCTCAGGAAGTCCTTCAAGAGATCTTTGCCCTCGGGGAGAACCACTCAAGTGGATCTGTTCATTTCCAGTGTCAACAGGAAGTGTGACGTGTTCTGCTCCTGGAAATTTCCTCAGGGAGGAGTTCTAGGGGAAGTGTTTGTAGTGGACTGGGAATTTTCACTTCTGTACGCGTTTCCACCGATACCGTCATTCCTCATGTTCTCAGGAGGTTGAAGAAGTTTTGGAAATCCATGATCCTGATGTCCTCGGACAGGGTCAGGAGGACGTGGTACCTGAAACTTCTAGAAATGTCCATCTTCTCTCCAATTCGTCTTTCCCCAAAGGGAGGATCTCCTCTCGCAAGAGGGAGGTCGCATTCTTCATCCAGAGATCAGGACCCTAAACCTCCATGCATGGTTTCTGAGAGGTTGAGGTTAAAAAATGGTGACCTTCTGGAAGACGTCATGGAGGTGTTGCTTTCGACCAGAAGGCCAGCAACTAAATCTCTATACTGCTGCTGCTGGAACAAATATTGCAGCTGTTGTAGAGATAAAGGAATTCACCCATTTTCATGTGACACACAATCGGTTTTGTCTTTTCTACTACACCTAACCCATCAGGGGCTACAGGTTGCTACGACCAACTACTAGCTAGCTGTACTGACTATTTCAAGTGCTCTCCAGACCAAGTTTCTACTTCAAAGTTCCAATTGTCATCCAGTTTTGACCTATGTCTTCCTTCTGGCTCCATTCGTTGTTCCGGTCTGGGATCTCAACCTGGTTTTAAGCTTCCTGATGGGTTCCCTTTTGAACCATTACATTATTGTCCACTTAAGATGTTGGGCCTCATTACGAATCCGGCGGTAAAACCGCCTGGTTACCGCCGGACTTGTATTACTATTCCGCCTCACATTACAACCCCGGTGTCCCGGGAATTCCGGAGGCAGAATGGTGTAAATCCCCATTCCCATTGAGTTCTATGGGACTCAATGGGAATGGGGATCATGGAAACACCGGCACCATCTTGTGATGGTGCCGGTGTTCCTGGTCCGCCTGCCGGCAGGCGGTGGTAAACCCGCCAGGTCAGACCTGGCGGGAACGCCACCTCCCGCCTGCAGGACTCGGGATCGGGCGGTCGGTAATTAACGGTGGTGGCGGGTTTACTGCCACTGTTATTTCCGGACTGCCCGACCTGTAATGAGGCCCGTTGTCTTTGAAAACAGTATTCTTGACTGCCATTGCCTCTGCTTGCAGAGTGAGCGAGCTTGAGGCCTTATCTTCTAAACCACCATTCACAGTCTTCCAAAAGACAAGGTAGTTTTGAGGGTTCGCCCTTCTTTTCTGCCAAAAATAGTGTCCAAAAATTATTTTACCAGCTTTCTACCCTCCTCCTCATCCAAGGAGGAGGAGAGGTTACACAGACTTGACCCTAGAAGAGCCTTTAGCTTTTATATTAACAGGGTTTCTAAGATAAGACTGGACAACCAACGTTTTGTTGGTTACACAGGCCACAGAATGGGACAAGCGGTTACTAACCAAACGCTGACTATGTCGATTATACTGTGTATATCGAATGTTAAAAGTTGGTGGGGAAAGAGGTTCCCAAAGGTGTAAGGGCCACTCAATTAGAGGTGTAGCCACTTCTTCAGCCCTCCAGAGAGGGGTACCGCTGCAGGACATCTGCAATACTGCCACCTGTTCTTCTGTGCATACGTTTGCAAAGCATTACCCCGGAATCCAGATTTGGAAAGGCTGTTATACACAGCGTACATCAAAACTGAATTTTTCTTTCCAATCTCCTGCAAAGCACTGCTATGGGAGAATGTCAAAGATGAGGAGGAATATGTGGGAGGACACCATGGTTCCATGTGTTAACAAAAATTGTTATAACAAAAACATTTTTACCGACATGTAAAATACTCCAAAAATACAATTTCTTTAATTTATTTTTTATTTGGGGGTATGCCCCAAACCCCTTGTTTTACAATGATTATAGCCCCACTCTAACCCTCTCCCCACACTTTTTAATCCCTTACCCCACCCCCATATATATATTTAATATAAATTCAGTATTTATTTCGGTATTTTAGTTTAGGTAAAAATGCTATTCATTATTTTATTTTCAGTAACATCACTGGATACCGGACACAATCCATTCGAAGAACAAATTACTTACCCCAGGTAATGTTCTTTCGACTGGATGTTTCTCCCACATATTCCTCATCGTCCCTCCTAGCCATCCCCTCTGTCAAGAAGGAGTTTCCATGATTTACACCTTCCTCTCTGTTCATGCTCTAGAATTTCTCATCTTCGAGACTGCTGTGCGAGGAAAAACACGAACTGAGGAAACGGGCGCAGTGCATGCCTTATATACATGCCTTATATACCAGCATCCATGTCATACTTGAGGAGGACGGAGGCCCTCGAAGGACACATGGTCAATGACAATGATGCACAGCGCCCTCTCCTAAGAAAAGTTTCTGTGCTGCAAGCAGGATATCGGAGTTTATCAAAGATGAGAAATACGTGGGAGGAACATCCAGTCCAAAGAACATTACCAGGGGTAAGTAATTTGTTCTTCCTTTCTATATTCACGTGTGAGGTTTAAAGGCTCCCTCCTTCCTGTCTATATTGCCATGTGAGGGTTCATAGGCTCACTTCTTCCTGTCTGTTCTACCATGTGAGGTTCAAAGGATCCCTGCTTCCTCTCTACATTGTTGTGTGAGGTTCAAAGACTACCTCCTTGCTTTCTTTACTACCATGTGAGGTTTAAAGGCTCCCCCTCCCTTCTGACTATATTACCATTTCCCTCCTTCCTCTCTATATTACCTGGTGTGGTTCAAAGGCTCCCTCCTTCCTGTCTATATTGCTGTGTGCGGTTCAAAGGGTCCCTACGTCTTGTCTATATTTCAGTGTGAGGTTCAAAGGCTCCCTCCTTCCTGTCTACATTCCATTGTGAGCTTCAAAGGCTCCCTCTTTCCATTCTGTATTACCATGTCAGGTTCCTTCCTGCCTATATTACCATGTGAGGTTCAAAGGCTCCCTCCTGTCTCTGCTACCATGTGATGTTCAAAGACTCCCTGCTTCCTGTCTATATTACGCGTGAGGGTCACAGGCTCCTTCTCATTTGGCTATACTACCGTTTCCCTCCTTCCTGTCCATATTACCATGTGAGGTTCAAAGGCTCCCTCCTCCCTGTCTGTATTACCCATTACCCAAAGTGCTCATCCCAGCCCAAACAGCCTACGCCATGTGGCCTCTGTGCAAGAACACAGGCAATCCCAGACATAGTTTAGGCCTATTTAGGCTTCATCAGTGCAGTGCAGATTTATTCTCTCGGTACAGCAACCAATAGACACACATGTGAGCATAACCCGCACTAGAAACACCAACATTTGATAATTGAAATCTTTGAATTAACCTTAACCCTTGGACGGTGCCCAGTAATTGATTGTCTCTCATCTGCACCTTTACAGAAGGGCCAACCTATATAAATCGCGGGTCTCCCTGCCACCAAAATGAACACTCCTGCCCACACTGCTGAGCCATGTTACATGTGTACTAGAACACAAGCAACTCAAGATACGGTTTGTAGAGCCTCATCAGTGAGGTGCAGCTTAGTTCCCTAGGCATACCCTGTAATGTACAAAAGCTTCCTCTTTCCTGTCTCTGATTGGGTGCTGTAAGAAGGCTCCCTGTTTGCTGTTACCATGTGATGCACCCAGCCACCCTATCTTGCATTTATTATCATGTAAAGAACAAAGGCTCTCTCCGATTCGTGCACGACTTAACAAGCGATGTGACCACAGTGCCCCGCCTTCCTGCGTGTATTCTCTCCTCGTGTACAAATACCCCTTCTTACCTTTCTCTCATCATGCACCTTCCTACTGTTTCCTTTCATCCAATATACAGAGGGTCTCTTCGTTCTGTCTGCTATTGGCTTTTGCACAAACGCTGGCTGCTTTCCCGGTTTATCATGCTCCCATAAACAATGCAGATCTGAAAAAATAGCTCCGCAGTTAACGTGCTAATGCCCTGGCTATTTACTCAGTGAAATGTGAAAACCTCACACTCGCCTCTTGTGTCAATTCACATGAAGGAGCATCTGGTATATCAAATACAACGTATCACTGCATGATGATTCTAAAATGAGTCATAACTACAACAGCAGCTCTGTGATATGCTGGGGCTTGCATTGTACACAACATATAATTCAAAACTTCATTAAGTCATCATCCTCATCAAGAGCGGCAGGCCTCGACGGACTCACGAATTGGATGTTCAAACAGCATATAAAAGAATGGGCGTTAATCTTAAATAATGCTTTTCACCACATCTTGCAAACTAAAACCATTCCAGAGTCATGGCGTTCATCTGTGATTATTCCAGTTTACAAAAAAGGTGACCGTATGAATGCTAAGAGTTATTGTCCAATTGAAATATTGGACGCTCCAGGAAAAATATTCTCTAGGTTGGTGTTTAGAGACTTTAATGACTGGTCAATAACGGCTAGTCAACGAGACCCAGCCCAAACAGGTTTTGTGGCTGGTTTGGGCACTGGTGTCAATTTAATTACCTTGAATGCCATAAGACAACAAGCACAGAATAAGAGACAACCTAGATATTTTGCATTTGTGGATCTTCATTCCGCCTTTGATTCAGTATCAAGACCGAAACTTATAGATAAACTAATCAGGGCGGGATATCCCTCCACTCTTGTTGATATCATTTACGCTCTCCACTCAAAAACTAAGGTCTATATAAGACTAAATGCTGAGGGCCTCTTATCTACCCCAATTTGCACATATAGAGGGTTAAAACAGGGGTGCATTCTAGCGTCAGCCTTGTTTAATTTTTTTATTAATGATGTGCGCTGGATCTTTGATAAAATCATAACTGATGCACCCAAACTAAATGGCCTGAAAATTAGTGCCTTGTGGTATGCTGACGATCTTGTCTTAGTATCAAAAACACCTAGTGGCTTACGTAACCTTCAGTCAGCTTTTTGGCATTACTTTAAAGAAAATGAACTGATAGTAAACACTGGTAAAACACAGATTGTCACATTTGTTCCTAAAGGTCTACACAAGCATTTGTTAAATTGGCAAATTGAGGGCATCCCCATCAAGATGGTTCCAAATTATGTTTATTTGGGTCTCATTTTTGATGGCTGTCCTGCACTAGAATCGCATCTGAAAAAAATTAAACAGAAGTTAACTATGGCAATTCGTCAAACATGCTTGATTGTTTCAAAATATGGTATATTTTCAATCAAGGCTGCCATTGAACCAGAACGTTGTAGCAACTATTCTTTATGGTCTTGAAACGCAAATCATTCCCATAGGTTTTCTAAATTTATTAGAAGCCAAGTTCTGGCGAGCAATTTTACATCTACCACAATGTGTCCGTGGTGCGTTGCTGCGCTATGAACTAGGCTTAATATCCTTATTGGCCCTTCACAATTGGCGACTATGTGCCTTATTACGTAAATGCTTGCTATCCACATGTGACAACTCTACACTATCCTCTATTTCCAGTTATCTACTTAAATCATCAGAAACCTTTCCTAAAAATTGGTCCACAAGTATTTTGAGGATTATGGTGAACGCCGATATATCACTTGATCTTCTCGTGTTCCATCCGGAACAAGCAAAGAAGAAAGTGTATATGATGGACTGGATTGACACTAGAGCTCAATGCTTAACTTACAAAGACTTTGATTCCGCAATATTTGGCCCTAAACGATACAGAGAAATTGCATCCTATCTATGTTTGGCTCCATCTGCTGCTATCAGAACTGCTACCTTACGGTTGCGACTCAACATCTGGCCCACTCGTGAGGTCAAAACAAGAAGGAAGCAAATTTCCTCAAATCTCAACTGGTGCAGATTTTGTAAAAATGCCGCTATTGTCGAAACTCTGCAATATATAATATTGGACTGCCCGGCCCTCATGAGCATGAGAAGTGTTCATTGTGTGAATCATTTTGTGTATTTTGTACAAATTGACCCAAGAAACAGATGGGCCGCCTTGGCAGCAACTGAATGTATGAGCATAAGAATTGACACTATTAATTTTTTAAAGGCTTTGAACATGGAATGAATTCGGTACTACATTATCTGTTTTATAATGATGAACTTGTCTGTAGATATTTTATCATATCATGAAAATATTTTACCAATTTTTTCAATTCATGAATTTAACTGGCTGATTCTTTTCTCTTCTTCTCTATTGTGAATTTGATGTATTTTTCTTGGTTATTGACTATGTTTATGAATTCTTCTATGTAAAAATTGAAAAAGTTGATATAAATTCAACTATATACAATAATAAATAAAAAAATAAATAAATAAATAAAAATACAACGTGCTGTTCAGAGGTCAGATATAACGCCCCTTTCAGGAGCTGGTTTCCCACCTGTGTCTCACATGGTTGTTTTGGGACAGAGGGGTGGGGGGGGGGGGGTTAAGCCATCCTTAATGTCTAATACACTGTGACCTGGAACTGAAATACCATTGCAACAGACACTGTGACCTGGAACTGAAATACCATTGCAACAGACACTGTGACCTGGAACTGAAATACCATTGCAACAGACACTTGCTCAGTACTCTTATTTAGTAAGATAAGACAAAGGGTATGAGTAGTTCTGTTGACTTGTTATAAATAGAAAATATTCCTCTTTTACAGTTTGTTAATTTTCGATCTAATTCAAAAAATGCACCAATGGAATACATAAAAAGTATTCTAGCCATCTCTAATCACACGCGTCGTCGGGCACCGCCGGCTTGGGAAAGTGCCAGGATCCAGCTATGTCAGATAAGGAGAGCTCCCTGACAGGGGAAAGGGGCCAAACCCCGCTGACCACATGCTAGGGATTCCCACAGTCGGGCCCGGAGAATAACCTTGTGACTGTTTCTCAATTCTCCATGTAATCAAAACCTCCTGCTCCCAACGAGCCAGCAGGAGCGTTATGCTTTTTCTTTTGCGGCCTATTTTTAGACTTTGGGCTTTCCAGACACCCTTTCAATACATTTTTTATACCTTGATCAGTCTCTTTCCAGTACATAGTTCTCAGGTTTGACCCATCCCAGCAGTCATAAGATCATGTCGTGAAAATAAAACCTTCCAATGGATTGTGTCCTCCCACGTATTCCTCATCTTAGATATATCCCTACCTTCAGCTTTGCTGCTTCGGAAAAAACAATTTCTCCACCAGAGGGCGCTCTGCTCGAGTCCGCAGTGTCGATGTCCCTCAGCAGTATCCGTCGAGCGTCAACGTCATCCCCAGTATAAATGGCTCGAGCCGCGCTCGTTGGCTTCAGTTCCGTTTTTCTGATGGCTTTCGCTTAGTACCATGAAAACAACGCTTCAGTTCTCGTAATGTCTTCCTCATCGAACCCTTCTATGCCTAAAACTGGCTTCAAGAAATGTCAGAAATGCGATAAGAAGATGTCGATAACAGATCCCCATTGAAATTGCCTCTGGTGCCTCGGTCCCAACCATCGGATAGACGAGTGCGGTTCCTGTCAGGCGATGACCAATAAAGCGATAAAGGAACGTAAAGGTAAACTAGTGGTGGGGGAGGAGTCCTCGAAGCCTTCTTCGAGAAGAAAGAAAGGCTCGTCTGAGTCTAGTGAAAGACGTCATAAATCGAAGAAATCAAGGTCGAGGAGTAGATCTAGGAAGTCGTCTTCTTCAAAGAAGTCAAAGAAAAGACGACATCGGTCTCCCTCTTTCTCTTCTTCAACGTCTTCAGAGGAGGTTATCACCTTCCCCTCCAAACATGATTCCCTGAAAAAGTGGGAGGACTCCAGAGACTCAATGTTAAAAATCTTTGAGACTGCGGCCCATGCCCCCTCAAAGAAGTCTATTGAAAGCCATGCCCCTGCTCATGCTAACCTCCCTCATGCCTAAAAAGAAACACCTACTAGTGCAAAAACCGGAGGCAAAACTCGATAAAATGGTGCCGGATACTCATCCTCCATTAAAATCGTCATCAATGGCTTCCTCGAAGCCTTTATCGAAGACGTCTGAGTCCAAAGGGTCGGCAGGCCACTCAAACTCTTAAGTCGAGAACTTCTTCGATGGTGTCGAAGGTTCCTTCGACGGCGTTGATAACTACTTCGACGATATCGAAGGCTTCTTTGACTATATCGAAGCCTTTACTGTTAACGTCGACGCCATCGACATCATTGTCGACGTCTTCGTTTATTCCTATTACTAAATCGACTTCTAGGTCGAAGTTAAGGTCTATGCCACCGGAGAAGATTTTCCATCCAGAAAATAGACAGGATTTTTTCAAATCCATGTCCTGCATTTATGAGGAAAAATACTCAGAGGAAGAGGATATTCCCTGGCTGGTGTAAAGTTTGGGACAAGAGAAGTCCCGAGGAGTTAATGGCAGACGTATATGAGTGCCTACAGAAAGCAAGTGGGCTGGACACATCTCCAGAGTATGAGTTTGAAAAACCTGACGCTGCTGATCATGCAGATGCAGGATACAGGAGATTAATGAATAGAGTAACAATTTATGGGATGGAACAGAAATTTGCCTACTTACCAAGAGGATGATATGACAGACATCCTTTTCTGGGGGACCTCAACAAGACCGAGTACTTCCTTTTCACATAGCTTTTCAAAGGAATGTGAATGCTACATGGGAAAACCATGAGGCAGCTCCTGCAGTGAACACAAAATTCACATCTAAATACAGACCATCTTCTTCAGACCTTAGATATTTAAGAAAACAACCATCACCTGAAAGTCTAGTGGTTCAGTCGGCCATGTCTACTAGGAATACAGCATATCCTACTATTCCCCCAGACTGGGATGATTAAAATAAATTGACGCATGGTCCTGTAAGATTTTTTCTTCTGGTAGCATGGCATTAAAATCTACAAATGTAACTTGCACCCTTGCAAGATTTACATACAGCCCGTGGGACTGTATGACAGCGGCAGCTGAACATATCTCTGATGCTGAGGAACCGGAAGGTTTCCTAGCCATAGTTAAAGATGGTAAAGAGGCTATGGGGGAATGTCTCCAATCAGGTTTGGACACTGCTGACAGCATCAGTAGGTCCATGGCATCTAGTACGGTGCTATGCAGATTTGTGTGGCTGAGAAAGTCAGGACAGACTTCTCAATATACCATTTGATGGCTTGAGGGTGTTCGGCAGAAAGGCGGATGAAAGTTTGGAGAAGCTGCAGACCTCTAAAGCGGCAGCAAAGTCACTTAGTGCCGCAATACGACAACCTCAACAATGCCCCTACACAGGCTCATCTTCCTAGAGGGGTCGTCTCTTTCGATTTTATTCCTCATTTGGAAAAGGAAGGGGACAGGCCAGTTAAGGAGGACAAGGGAAATTTCCTTGGGGGCGAGGAAAAGATGCTAGATCTGCCCCAGCAGCGGTAACTGTCCCATCAGCCGCTACTGCAGCTGCCGTAAAGCCACTCTGAGGTTTTGACCCACAAGACCCCGGTGGGAGGCAGAATCTCTCAGCATCTGGAAGAATGGCGGGGCATTACCTCAGATGCTTGGGCACTCGAAATAGTATCCCAAGGTTACTGCCTCCCCTTTCAAAAGAAACCTCAGAATCACCCTCCGAGATACAACTCTGCCAAAATTCCAGACCCGCTCCTGTTGCAGGAAATTTTAACCCTGCTAGAGAAAGGTGCAATAGAACATGCACCTGTAGCAGAGAGGAACAAGGGTTGGTGCTCCCCATACTTTCTCATTCCAAAGAAGGACGGAGGATTGAGACCCATCTTGGACTTAAGAAACTTGAACAAGTTCCTCAGGAAGGACAAGTTCAAGATGGTTACCATTTGTCAGATCCTTCAGGCTCTCCAACTCCAGGACTGGTTGGTATCATTGGAACTTCAGGATGCTTACTTTCATGTCAATCATCTCAAGCACATAAAGTACCTGGGCTTCATGATTGGCAACTCTCACTATCAGTTTCGAGTTCTGCCATTCGGGTTGACCTCTGCCGTGAGAGCTTTCACCAAGCTGATGGCGGTAGTGGCAACGAGTCTCAGGAGAGGGGGAATTCACGTTTACCCCTACTTGAACGATTGGTTAATCAGGGCACGTTCTCCAGAACAAGCCCAGGAACATCTAAGCAAGACCTGCTACTTCCTACACAGACTGGGCTTCTCTCTGAATTTCAAGAAGTCAAATATGATACCATCACAAGAACTCCAATTTATTGGAGCAGTTCTGGATACTTTCTCGGGCAAAGCCTTGCCTCCTGAAGAGAGAGCTCACCACATTCTGCAGATGGTAACAAAGTGCCAGAATGCCCAGCATCTGCCGGCCTTCGATTTTCTAAGGTTGCTCGTTCTTATGGCATCCTGCATTTTTCTGGTGTCAGAGGCCGGATTGAGGATGAGATCCCTATAATGGGCCCTCAGGACTCAATGGTCCCAGTTTTCAGGGGAGATGTCAGATCTTTTGCAAGTCCTGACCAGAATGGCACGAGATCTGTGATGGTGGGCTTGCAACAAACATATCCTCAAAGGAGAATATTTTTGGCAACCATGGCCGGAGATAACGGTAGTGATGGACGCCTCGCTCACGGGGTGGGGAGCCCACACCAACAAACTGACAATCAGCGGTCGTTGGTCTCCATCAGAGTCCAAACTACACATCAACCTTTTGGAGCTGAGGGCAATCGGACTAGCGCTGAAGGCCTTTCTGCCCTCTGTACGGGGAAAGAACAACAATGACTGACAACACAGTGGCCATGTACTACCTCATTAAGAGAGGAGGTTTAGGGTCACTACTGCTTTGCAGAGAGGCAATACAGGAAGGAATCTCTAACGGCAATTCACCTAGCGTTAGAGCAGAACACAGCGGCGGACGCTCTGAGCAGGCAGAGCATAGTATCCCACGAATGGGAACTAGCTCAAGAAGTCCTTCAAGAGATCTTCCCCCTTTGGGGAACCCCGCAAGTGGATCTGTTCGCGACCGGTGCCAACCGGAAGTGTGAACTGTACTGCTCAAGGGAATTTCCCCCAAGAGAAGCTCTAGGAGACGCGTTCATGGTAGACTGGGAATTTCCACTTCTGTACGCGTTTCCTCCAGTCCCCGTATTTCCTCAAGTAATAAGGAGGTTAAGAAAGTTTGAGAAATCCATGATCCTAATTGCTCCGGATTGGCCCTCCAATACGTCTTCCACAAAGAGAGGCCCTTCTCTCGCGAGAGGAGGGTCGTGTTCTCCATCCAGAGGTCAGGACACGCAGCCTTCATGCATGGTTTCTGAGAGGCTGAGATACAAGGATTGGGACCTTCTGGATGACGTAATGGAGATTTTGCTTTCGGCCAGAAGGCCAGCAAATAAATCTCTGTACCGGTCTTGTTGTAACAAATTCAATAACTGGTGCAGAGATAAGAATATGGACCCTTTTCAATGTAATATTACTACAATATTGTCTTTTCTTCTACATTTGGCCAATTTGGAGCTCCAAGTAGGCACGATAAAGGGTTATTTAGCTGCGCTATCCATTTTTAAGCGCTCCTCAGAGGAGGAATCTTATTTGAAGAAGGGCTTACTAACTTGTTTCCTCCAATACCCTTTTAAGTACCTGTGTGGGATCTAAATGTAGTATTAACATTTCTCACATGTATTCCATTTCAGCCATTACATTCTTGCCCGTTAAGGCTCCTAACTATAGTACTAGTGGCAATTACTTCAGCCCACAGGGTGAGTGAGTTGCAAGCGCTTTCTAGCAAACCTCCTAACATCATCTTTCACAAAGATAAAGTTCTTCTAAAGGTTAAACCCTCTTTTCTACCAAAAATTGTCTCAGATTTTCACCTGTCACAAAAGATAACTTTGCCTGCATTTTATCATCCTCCTCCTCAAGTAAGTAAGGAGGAAGAGAGATTACACAGATTAGATCCTAAGAAAGCTCTTAGTTTCTATATATCGAGATTGGCTAAAATTCGTCAGTGTTACCAAGGGGGGAAGTACCCTTGATCTTTTAAAAAAGGAACCGTTATATTCTAGAAACCTCGAGAATAGAAAGCGTAAAACCAGGAAACCAGACTGAAGAATCCTGTTTTGTGGGTCGGTGATACCCAGGGCCCTCCCACGTCAATAATCAAGGTGGGGAGAAGGGCCAGCCGGCGTGGTACCGTCTTGGCTCCAAGAACAAAGCAACGTCTGTGAAATCAACACCACCAGTGAGTTGAGTCGATACAAGACCGGTCTATGTTGAAGTCAAGGTTGCACGCAGGAGCATTGCATGGCGAGCACTGGAACGAACATTGTCAAAACGCGTGTGAAAAGAGACCCAGGTCAAGTTGAACGAACTGCTGATGAGTGATTGAAGCAAGAGAGTGGTTCCGCACAGCTTGGGTGCTCAATCGAAGGTGTCTGTGAGGTATTCAGCTGAGAATTGGCAAAAGCGAAAGTGAGGAAAAGGTTATACCAAGAAGAGAATGATTAATTGTGAATCGAAATGGTCCTGCGACTGAGGCGAGCAAAATTCCACGTAGAGTCGAAATTGGAAAAGTAGATAAATTTGGTCCGAGCCCGACAGAGGGAGACCCATTGAAGGTTTTCTGTTAAAGTGGGTCTGACCCCGGCGGAGGGGGACTCGGGGTCAATAGTAAATCCCCCGAGAAGTTGTACATGTGAAATCCTAAGAAGAAACAAACTTTAATGTTTGTCGTGTTGCATCAGGCTCTCTGAAATAAGAGACTTTGAATGGAAAAGAGACTTTGGCACAGAAGGCCCTGATATTAAGGTTTTGAACTGCATCCTTGTGCTAGAGAAGCCAGAGAGTGAGCTAAGCTCGAGTGTGCTGCCTTGTCCTGTGCTGAAAACGTGGGCAAGGGAAGCCAATGGCTTGAATATACTGACATATAATTTCTTGAACACTTTTCTTTGCATAACATTGTTTCCCACACAATTTGTATTTAGAAGTTCACACTATTTGTATTAAGAAGTATGAATTGTCAACAGGTTTATTAGTATAGGCCCTTTTGTTTTGACAGACTCGACTAGGACTGCGTTTTTATTATTATTATTATTATTATTATTATTTGATGGTCGTAGCTTACTGCCATATTTAGATTTAGGATTAGATGGGCGTTTTTCAAACCCAATTGAAGTTCAATAAACACCCTTGAACTGTGATTACTTGTCTGTTTTACTGTTTGATACCATGCCTTCCTTACACCACACAAAGGTGAATCCTTTCAAATGACCCTTGCTTGGGTACTGTCACTATGTGCGAGACCCATGGGGTGGGACCTCAGGCAGGTTCTATGATGTCCTCCCTTTACAGACACTGAATCTCTTTCTCTACTAGCAGTTTCAGATGAATGGGTATCCGCCGGGGGTGTTGCGCCACTGGAAGCATTGATCCGTCTATGTGAAGGGTGACTGGGTCTCCCTTGAAGCACCCAATTCCTTTAAATAGTTCTGGAAATTGTTGCATCACTGAGGCTCCATGCTGCATTGTGTACAGCAGGGCAGCAATCTTCATTTCAAGGGCCGTGAACCGGCCTAGCAGATTGCTTCCCGGCACTTCACTGTGCAGAACATGCAACTCTGCCATGGCCCGTCTCCCTTTTGTAGTTCAGTTGCATCAAGAACGTTCCATGGTTCTGAACTGGCCCCTGGGCGGCCCACTGGAATACCTATGGTTCCGACGGTTCCAATCGTGGCAGATGTGCCATCTTGCAAAATTCAGATATATACATAATATTCAGTGTAGCTCCCATGTCGATGACAAAGGATGAATTTGGCAGGGTGTTGACCGACTTGAATGTCGAGATCTCCTCCTGGGACAGTCACCACGTCATTCATCATATATGCATATTCATGGTGTGGCCTCTCTCTTGCTCTGATGGATCTGCCGAACGTGGCTGTCCAAGTCTCTTCTCACGCAGGTCTCTCTTCTGGTCCCTTGAGCACGTGGGTTGTACAGCGGTCTAGTCCCACTAGGACCACCTCCTTGTGTTATGTTGGGCAGCGCATTGCATACACTTGCCATATGATTTTCCCGCCGGCAGTTGGTGCATTTCTGTCCAGAAGCAGGGCATTGTGTTCCTTCATCATGGGGAATAAGTAGGGCATTGTGTTCCTTCATCATGGGGAAAAGGCAGACCACACCTGTAGCACTTTCCACTGGTACCATATTTTCTTGATGGGGCATTACCACAGTTGTCACTTCTCCCACCTTGACTGATGTAGTACACTTGCTCTTTCACCTGTCCCTTGCTGGTCTCTGTCTGCGTTGCTTGTGAGTCTCCTCTCACTTCTGTCTGTGCCATTTGTAGAATGGTGGCAAGGGGAAATGGTTCACTGGGTAATTTCTTCCTAAAGGTGGTCGATAAACACCCTCCGATGATCCTTAACCTGATGGCCTCATCATTCGAGAATTTATGAAAGTCACAATGAGCCACCAACTTGCGCAATCGAGTCTCAAATGCATCCATGGACTCAGCAGTCATTGTACAGGCTGTGTTGAAGGTGTCTTTCATTGTGTATTTTGCGGTGAGGGTCTAAGTATGTACACAAAGCCTCCTTGAGCCCCTCATACGTCTTGACGTAGGTGGGAACGTAGGGATGAGATCTTCAACTTCGTCACCAACGAGGTTGATAAGTAGTCTCCTGGTACACTTATCTGGAGCCTTTTCGTCATAGGTTGTGTAAGAGGATTCAATTCAGCACTACAGCTAAGTTAACGCCTAGTCTAGAATACTGAATGAAAACCCTTATTGATGTATCTTTAGGTCCAGTTCATGCGTTCTGGATGACTACCCTTGTATAACACCCCTCTCTTGGAATCCCCCTGACCCCACTGAGCCAAGAAGTAATTCTGTTTTGCAAGTTAAAAGGTTTATTTGATAAATTAAAATATATATCACACTTTTTAATAAATTAATAATTGAATAGCACACTTAATCTGATATGATAAAGATCAACAACGGAGAATCTGGCACTAGCACACTTCTTATAATCACTAATGAGTTGACATGAAATGGATAAGGTAGCACACTGGTAAATAGGAACAAAAGAAGAAGGTGGTACAAAATGCTTTATAGAGTTCAAATGGATGCAAGGTTGAATGAATGAAATGCAGTATAGAAATACTCAATATGATTTCAACAAAACAATGTAATCACTTTTCTCTGGCAATTCCCTCCCCCCCTTGATGCAAGGCAAGGAAATGGAAGGAAGCACACAGTTCTCAGAAATGCGATCAAATGTGATTCAGTTCACCCCAGCAAGCTTAGACTACAGAAGTTTGAAAACACAGATAGGAGTTTTAAAAACACAGGCCCAAATGCTTTGATAGGTGCTAGCAATGAATGAGAAATATGCTGGAAACGCTCTTAATTCCCTTTTAGAGGTTCAGGATGAGTGGTATCTAGTTAATATTAGTCCAGGCTCACACTAGCAATGATGCAGGGATAGTTAGCAGGTTAAACGAATTTCTGGCAAATGGAAATCAGGCAGCAGCAGTTTTTTTACATGTGAAGAAATTGCAAATCGCGGCAAAATTCGCGGATGCGCCGAGCGCTATTACAGAGGAACCGCAAGGACTATCTCTACCGTTTTGGGGTCCTGGGAAAGCCTAGGATCTCAGGTTCCAAATGAAAGTTATTGCAAGTCTCTAGCCCAAACGGTTGCGGAGATATGAGTAATTTAGTAAAGGTCGTTTTTGGTTTTGTAAATTTTAAACGCACACTTTTTCAAAATGACAAATTTTACTAGAAATGACAGGTGACAGATAGGAGGCAGTTCTACTTAGGTTAAATAGATTGAATTAGATGAATTTAAACTAAGAGATGTGTTCTGAGTTTTGCTAAGTACTCACAAGAGATTTTGAACAGGAAAGCGACTTGGTCACGATCTTCAGTCTGGTCAGGTCTTTCCGGATTCTGCTCACAGCGCCTGGTCTGGTCTCGGCTAGGCACAGCACTGCTTTCTCTCTGGTCTGGTCTCTGCTAGGCACAGCACTGCTTTCTCTCTGGTCTGGTCTCTGCTCTGGATAGATTGAAGTCTCTAGTTTGGCTTTCTGGAGTTTGATGGAGGTAAGTATGGATTTTTCCGGCAGGGCTTCCAGCGGCAGATGAAATTGAATGTCCCTATGTGTCCTGACTCTCTGCTTTTATCTGTTTCTTGAGAATGGGTGTGTGTGTTGCATCACTAGACTTGCCCCTCTCATTGGTCATTGGTCAGGCTTCCATTCCTCCGCTTGATTGGCAAACTGAACTGTGAGTCAGATTGATGTCATTTTATGATCTCTTGAAACAACCTCCCTTATCATCTGTGCACCCAAATATATATATGATCAAAATCCATACTTCAGAGTTACACAGTTGTTTGAAATTACATATACATGGTGTGGCTGAATTTAGCCATGTCTATGTCCAAATCTGCTCATTCTCGGAGCTTGCATTCAAAGAGTGTACATAATTGACTTTTTAACTGCTTTTTCAATTTCCGACATGGACCCAACTTTACATACATGTGTGCAGGGGGTAGGGACATTAACTGATGAAGTTTCAGATTTTTAACATGCACACATTTAGAGTAATATCCACTTTTCCGCTAAAACCCCCCTGAACATACCACCGGTTCCTACCACGTCTTAAACTGTGGGCAGAAAAATCACAAGAATTATGGTATCATTTATAATATTTTCACATGTCCGCTCTATGAGTTATTCATCTTTTTAAAGTTATGTTCTGGCTCCAAAGGGGTGTGGTTTACCCTCAGCACAAGGTTGAATTTCTGGTTCTTTCCAGTTCTGCCAAGCCAGCTTGCTCTCACAGGCAGTGCTCCTCCCAGCTCCTGCCAAGAGGAAGCTACAATTTACGACTGCGGTAATAAAAACCTTTGCCTGAGTGGAGAGGGCTTTGTTCACTCTCTTGCAGAGCACAGATAATTCAATTATCAGATAGATGGCATATCCTTTGTGTGGGCAGCAAAAGGAACATTGGCCTGGGAACATAGTTGTGACTCAAGTTTCACTCCTGATGGGATCCGTTGCTAGGCAAAATCAAGTTCCTTAAGCCAGACCTTCAGCTAACTTTTTGTTGCTTTTAAAATAACTTGTAATTTTACACATGCAGCTAGAATGCTGATTCTAAGTGCAAAACTATGACATTTCAACAGTTACAAAGGCATGTGACACCAAACATAGGTCACTCATTTAATCTAAACATTTTCGATTTTAGTGTCTTTAAATCCAGTGCAACTTAAACTGCTGCAATCCACAGCTCAGCCAGTCTTGTTATAAACCTTGTCTTATGATCTTCATTTCCCAGATTCTGTAGGCACACAAAACTCCATTCTGCCAATGTCTGCTGGTGTTCAGTAAATATTTTGCACATGTTGCACTGTTAGAAATAGGCATTTTGACTTGCCTTCAGAAACACACAGAGTGGTTTTAAAACGCCGGCTTTTGGATAGTGGTGAGTACTGGTACTGCACTCATTTTTGGGATTTAAGAAATGAATTCCCCACACTTCTAGGTTGCATTTGGCAATCAGCATTGCCATTCCCAATGGTTTCAGACTACTGTGCGGGTAGTCCAATGGTGGTTTTAAAGCGCTTTGAAGCTAACCGGCGCTACTGTTTTTCCTTTGGCAACCCATTTCCCTCATGGCAACCCGGCCTTTCATTCTCGCACTGGTGGGTGGCAAGTGAGGCAACCATTTTGGTGGGCGCACAAACTGCGCAGCTTTCCTGGATTTCGGCGCACATGTGGGTTTTCCGCCATCTTGAATTTCCTAAGCCCACAGCACCAAATGTTGTAGCAGGATAGCTTAAACGTGGGTCAGGACACCCAACAGTTGCCATGTAATTATCGAATCTCTGTAGCCATCTCGCCCATCTCTGTCCCAGTGCTTCTTGATCACCCATATCAAAAGGGCCTGGTCGACAAAATGCAGCTGCACTGGGCCCATCATCATCAGATGCATCGCTTGTCCACCTCTGACTATCTTTCTCTTCATTATTGCTGCAGTCAGGCACCTCTCAGTTGTGCACGTTTTGTTGAAAAGACCAGGGTGCTCACCAAATTCTGTATTTCTTTGCTCTCTTTTTCCATGTGAGGAGGTGTGGAAATCCCACCTATATGGCCAGATTTTGTATCCCCATGCAGATGGGAGCCTCAAGCACCCCCTATACCCCTGCGTGCAGCAGCACCAAAATGAGGGACACAGAGCCAGGAGAATCTAACGCTTTCTTTAATAACAACTTTTTCCTTGTGCTGCGAACGCGGCCACTTGTGCATGCACGAGAATGCGCAAGTTCCATTCGCTGTGTCCGGCGTGACGAGGTTTCTCGTCACGCAAAGTTGACCATGTCCGCGCTGGATATGACAGATCCCCTCTCCCCAATCCGTGGCCACCTTGTTTTTGTAGTTTTATTTTCTAGTTGATAAACTGCAAACACGCCGTTCCTCAACTTGTTAAAAAAAGGCTAATACTATCCCAGTACAGCATGCCCGGGATACTAATAGCAATAAACCCCTCTTGGTGGGGCCATTACCGGAACAGGTAATGCCTTGGGTTACGTAAAAGCCCCCACTTTGCTTGGCTTTCTAACTGGCCTGGTAATTTCTCCAGCCATCAGGATTTTTATTGAATAGATTCATCCTCATTGGATCTGTTTGCAGCAGGTCTGTCTGGGATGCACACATGTTGTTAAGAGGTTGCAATATGTCAGGTTATATATAAAGTAAAATAAAGCAAATTAAGCCTCTCTAAACACCTTGTCTGAACTGCAGGGCCTGTATAAAATACGTCAGTAGTGTTTAGAAGAATATAACAAGCCAAATATAGACTGGTATAGCACATACAAATAGCAGGATCAGTCAATCAAGCTCTCCCTACTGCTTAGAAGCCAGATAATCATATACAACTTCATCATTCACTGTAAATTGTGAAAAATTGACATGAACAATACAAACACCATCAAAAAACTTAGGAGAGTAGTGAGACGCATAGAAGGGGTGTATTCACTGCATGTAAACATAGGACTAGTGCTCAGAAAGGAGGGGCTGTATAAGACAACTGTACAGCGTGTAGAAGCAGAAGTAGCGCTTTGTGTGAGATATTTATGGGGCAGCAATTAATGCTGAGAATTTGCCCCCCCCTCAACCAAAAGTGGCACACCAATATACACATATTTTTCACTTAACACTGTTTTTGACTCATTTAACACCAATCTTATCCCTCACCCCTTTGCAATAGGCAATAGGCAAGCCAAGAATCAAGCAGGTCATTCAGAAAGAATAGATATTTATTATTTAGTAGACAAAATCAATATAGCACAAAAATGATCACAAGACGCGTCCCATCACTTTGTGACCGAACTGCTTTTCTTTCCTGACAATTAACGTTTCCACCAATTGAAAACACAAGACACTTTTCTGCCCAGCACAAACCCAGAGATTCACTTGGTATTTGGCACCATGTCTGCTTTAATGCAAGGCGCAGGGAGTGTTCAAGAGTTTGAATTTTCGTTTTGCGTGCCTCTGCCCTTAAGGGAAATTGTTGAGAATTGCAACTGGGATAGGTGGTCAAAAGTTACTTTATAGGACCATATAGCGTAATTGGCACTGGGAGAGGGGATGTAAATTTCAAACTTCTCCAAATCACCCTGTGTTTGGCTATGTGGGAATTACTTACATTATTAAGAAAATACTATTGCTAGGGATCTACTACTGTCTGCCCACCCAGTCAATAAGGGCAAGGTATTAATTCAAACAGCTCCCCCCCCCCCAATACTTGGTTCTGTTGGACAAGTGTATCACTGAGAATTTCTCTGGGTTGTGTGCTCAAGATGGTTGTGTGCTCAGGAAAAGTCATTAGGGCTCCTGGACCGCCTCAGGTGATGCATAGGGACTTGGTTAGATGGCCTTTCCAGGTTCAGTCATTGATGCCCCCAGAATCCCTCTAATTTCCCACCCAGGCCAGGTTCTCTCCAGGTTTAAGGTTTTAGTTTTTCTCTTGGTCTCATCCAGATTTGATCGTGCTTCAGTCAGCTTAGATAGCTCATATCATTTCAGACAGCTCATCATTTTGGACAGAGATCCCCTTTCCCATTGTACATCTACTTTTAAACGCCTAATCACACCCCCAAAATCACTTAATTATGAGGTGCCAGCTTATTGGCTCATGTTTCGGATCAGGCATATACTGTTCTTCCCCCTTAAACAAGGCCTCACCTCTGCCCTCTGATTGGTCCTGTGGTTTCTAGGCACCTCCTCTGGAGTTATAGCTCCACCCACTTGCATTAACCTTTCTGAACACTCCAGTTATGAACTTAAATATACACCATGGCAACTTTTTTCAATTAACAAATTAGAGTAAAAAACCATATATGTTTGAATTGGTCTGATCCTGCCGGAAGTAGTGCATTGTCTCCCATGTCGGCGCGTGACTGCAAGTGCAAATGTTGCATTTTCATGAACTTTAGAGAGAAAACTAATGTCACGATCACAAGAATTTACAGATAGGTATTGGATTCCATAAACTACCATATTCCAAAACCTCCCATCCAAAATGTATTAGAAAAAGCCGGAATCACATTTTAGTTTATAACTCTGGTTCCCAACATCGAATTACGAGAGTACTTGCATCATCAGATGGAGCCTTTCATAGGGTGTTTGGGCATAGTTTAATCATTTTTGTGCAAGTCATCGTTTTCAACTTACTGGACAAAATATGATACTCTGCATAACCTATGGCAGTTTTAGTAATGACATGCATACTTTGAGTTCATTACACATTTCTTTTTCTCCATACTTAGTTTTCGGTCTGGGCCATCTGCTTTTTTGTTGATTTGGCCTGCAATAAAACAATTGGCTTCTTTCAAAGTTAATGGCCGAGCCATGGGTATCCTTAAATGCTCCGAACAGAGGGGCACAACTCCACCCCCTGACTCTCGTAACATTCTCCTGTAACATGTCACTTGGCATTGTACTTGGGGAGAGACCACAAACTGAATTTTAATTCTGACTATTATTCAGAGTTATAACCACAAAGGTGATGGGTGGAAGGTTTTGAATGAATCTGAACCACTGGCATTGCTCTGGGCAATCTACCACACCACCGTGTTTTAGCCTGTCTGCGCCATAGCAAAAGGGTTCCAGCCATATGCAAATCAGTAAGGTACTGCCACCAATGGTAGCCGCCCAGCCCGAACTGCTAGGCCAGGTCCCTCTGCACGGAAACGCAAGCAACCCCAGACATGTTTTGGCCTTGTTGGACCTCCTCAATGAGGTGCAGTTTGGTTCCCTATGGCCCAGCGAGCAAGGGACCCACATCTGGGCATACCCTCTCACATAGTGAGACAAACTATAACCACAAACGTGATGGGTGGAAGGATTTGAATGAATCTGAACCACTGTCATTGCTCTGGGCAATATTCGACACCACCGCTTTTAGCCCGTCTGCGCCATTGCAAAAGGGGGCCAGAGTTCACATCTATTTTCCATGTGTTCATTGTTCTAAGCTGCAAAATGCCCACATGTGCATGGTAGTTCTCTGTATTAGCAAAACTGCACTTTGGGCTTTGGTCACATATATTGGACAGTAGGCCTCTGGTTTTGGGTTTTGTCATTCGAACACAGGACCCATTTAATTTAATGTTTCCTTTTTCTGAAACCAACATTCAGTTACTTCATAGTTCACAGTGACATGCTGGCCTTGTCTTTGCCAACAGTATGTTTTAATATGTCTGCACCATTGGATGTTAATTTAGCAAGAGGCAGTTCATTTGTATGTTGGGGCAGAATTTACCCCACAGATCGGAAGTGTATTAACTGTATGAGATTTGCACACATAAGAACACATTGCATAATGAACAAAAAAAAGCCCATTTAGACAATAACTGAATGCAGTTAAAACATTACCATCCCATGTGCATTCGTATTTTAAGCACAGAAGCCTAGAAGGACACAAGTTGAATAGACAAAGCAGAATTCTTGTCTAGCAGTCACAATGAATAAGAGGCTTTTCATGGGAAATATCGCTACATACACCAGCATATTTTTGCAAACCAGACAAAAAGCCATTACAATGTTTAAATATTTACAGCCGTGTTGGAAGTGCTAAATTGTAAACGAATTGAGCAGCTAATCTTGCTTTGGGAGTCCGGTAGGTCTCAATGGCAGCATACTAAACACCACATGCAACAGTGAACAATATCCATGTTTGTGCAAGGCCAATTGAATCGAATAGTGCCCAACATTTCAACTTGATCTTTTGCTGAACACACTGGACACTATCGCCCACAACAGGGGAATCATAGATCGTTAGGAAAAAATGGTTCAGTGCGCACATGGTAATTAGAATGAAATCCAGGAATTAAGGGGTGTATATATAGAAGCACTTCTGGAGGAGATAGATCATTTTGACTTGCTTGGCAGAAGAAGTAGACACGAGATAGCGGCGGCTGTATGGATTGCAATGGCAGTCAATTAAGCCCAACAGATAGAAGGTTGTAAAAGATTCCAGGCCACAGTTTGGCATGGCATCCTAAACCAATGCAGCAATTAATTTAACCATTTGTATATAAGGACTGTAGGCATGCTGATTCTGTTGTTCCTGGGTTTTAAGTAACTGGATGTCGATTCTGGTTTTTCCTCAGTCTGGAGGAAAGGGCATGTTGTTTCTTTTGTGTTCTTGTGTCCGTAATAATTGGATTGTAGCTTTGTGACACAGATAAGTCTTTAATGGGATTCTGTGTTTTTGCTGAGTCAGTAGCATGGATTGTAACTCTGAGATGCACTGATGGAGGAAATATGCCGTGTGATTAAACAGCCACTTAAAGAAGGTGTTCAGAGAGTTGCATTACTAGTAAACTTTGGAACATATTTTTAGGAGGAATTGCAGGGCCGTGTGACAGTTTATAATTAGAACCATTAACAGTGGGAATCAAATGTTACTTTTAAATGGATAGCTAATGTTATTATTTGACTGGACATAGATTTAACTATCACAAATTATTGAAATGATTAGAATTCCAAACAATTGAAACATTTTGTTTTGTATTTCTGAAACCAATGCAGACTTTAGTGAGACACTGTGAAGGGTTAAGATCATTTTTATCAGATTATCTGTGGACTTCATTCTTTTGTGAATGATATGCATGCATGTGCACACACCTGAGTAATATAAATATGTTACTTAGGACAGTGTGTTATTAGGACTGATCATCAATCTTTGTGAAAGTCTTTGGAGCTTGATTGATTCTATTGGCAGTGGTGGTTCAGAAGTGTCCCTGTCTAAGTGATCGGGTTCCTTCTTGGGAGATTGTACCTGTAGAGGGCAGTATTGCTCCCTGATAATGATGTCCTAACTCGCGTCTTTCTTGCTGCTCCACCGTGTTGTCCCTACCAATTTGTGACCTTCACTGTGTTAACTCTTCAATGCAATAACTAGGAACATAATTTGATATATAGAGTTTGTACTCTGGCTTGGGAACTGGCTAAGCTGATGTTTCCAATGGCTTGTGTCCCCCCACATATTCCTCATCTTATGATATATCCCCCTTCCAGCGCCAGCTGCTTCGGAATTTGTTTTGCGGTAGAGGTCACTGTGCATCGTGTTCAACTTGATGTCCCTTGAGGGCCTCAGTCTCCCTTTGTAGTTGACGTCGTCAATAGTATTAATAGTAGGCAGTGTGCCTGTTATTTCAGTTCCATTTTTCCACGATAGCTTTCGCTTCGGATACAGTGCGTTTGATTTCCCACAAAACCTCATCACATTCGAAAAAAGTCTCTCTTCTACCCCGAAGACTGGGTTTAAGAAATATGTCGAGTGTGCATCTAAAATGTCGATAACTGATACACATCGCATTTGTCTATGGTGCAGTGGCACCAACCACAGGACAAATGACTGTGGATCCTGCCAATCTGAGAAGGGTAAGGCAACCAGGGAACACAAGGCGAAACTCGCAGCAGGAAGGCTCATTCTAAAATCCCCTTCCATGACTCCATCTAAAACTCGTTTCTATGATGATTCAAGGGGTGGGTCACTACTGAGCAAACGTTCAAAGAAAGGTTGCTGATCACATAGCGGTTCTCACCATTCCTCATATTTTTCGAAGAGATCGAAAAAACACCACCACAGATCCCTGTCCTCGTCCTCCGACTCCTCTCCTGAAAGAAAGATTGCCTGGCTGGTTAAGTCGGCGACTAAGGCTGAATGGGAGGCCTTTAGTCTGGAAATGTTAAAAAATATTCGAAAAGTCGGCCCGCCCCTCCCCCGAGAGAAAAGGTGAAGAGCCATGACCTGGCCACGCCTTCCAAGGCCAATAAGGCTAGAACTCACATGCCTCTGAGCCCGGATGAAAAGCCGGCAACCCAAGAGCCCTTGAGGCCTTCAGTCGAGAACAGACCTGGCCCTCATCCTTTGGGGAGACTCCTTCGAGTCACGGGTGGAGCCCTTCAAAGCCATTGACGCCAAAGCCGTCTAAGCCCTTGACATCTTCGAAGGAAATTGAAAAATCATGCAAACCACTTCAGTAGAAAGAGTTTTTCAAGTCTCTTTTTTCAATTTTCGAAGAACATGAACCCTCTGATCAGGAAACACCACCTTTTTGTTGGAATATGGCACACCCAATGTTCCTGATGCCTTGATTTCAGAGGAATTAAGAATGAGAAATGTATATGATCATTTGCAAAGCACAAGTGGCCTTGACACTTCACCTGAGCTGGAGTTTGGAAAACCTGATCCATCTGAGTACACTGAGGCGTCTTACAGACCGTTGATGAACAAGGTAATGGAGTACCTTGGATAGGACGGACCAGATTCACCTTTTGAACAAGATGTCCTTACAGACATCTTAGATAAGGGTCCCCAAATGGACCCTGTTTCACCTTTTCATGCAGCCCTTCAAAAAAGAGTAAAAGCTAATTGGGCATCTCCGGAGACAAACCCAGCTGTGAATACGAATTTCATGAGAAAGTATAGGCCTTCCAGTAGCGATCCGGACTATCTGTCTAAACATCCTACACAGGAAAGCCTCCTGGTACAAGCTGCAACTTCCACTTCATGAAAGGCAGCATATCCTACGATAACAGCAGACGGAGATGACGCTTTGGTAAAGAAAGTATTTTCAGCTGGTAGTATGGCCTTGGAATCTGGCAATGACACCTGTGCCCTTACAAAGTGTAACCACGCTTTGTGGGATTGCATGTCCATGGCAGCGGAACATATCCCTGAAGGAGAAGTGAGAGCAGGATTTCTAAATATTATGAAAAATCTCTACAATCAGGTTTGGACTCTTCTGACAGTATTAGCAGAGCCATGGCGATGAACACAATTATATGCAGATTTGCGTGGTTGAGAAGGTCTGAGTTTGTGCATGATGTGCAATCTAGACTTCTCAAGATGTCTTTTGACGGTACTTAATTATTTGGCAGCAAGGCTAAAGAGCCTAGAGAAATTATGGACCTCTAAAAGCAGCAGCCAAGTCACTCAGTGCCGCCATCAGACAACCACAACCTTCGCACCCCACTACACAGGCTTGGAGGGGTAGGTCCTTTTGCCACTACTCCTCATTTGGAGGAACAAGAGGACTGGTCGGTGAAAGAGGACAAAGGAAATTCCCTCGTGATGGATGAGGAAGAGGTGCCAAGCCTGCCCAAGAAACAGCTTCTTTATCTTCAGCAGCTGCTTCAGCTGCCTCAAAACCACACTGAGGCCTTAGTCCACAGTCAGCATCTGAAGAATGGTGGGGCATTATTTCCGGTGCTTGGGCATTGCAAACAGTAGCCCATGGTTACTGATTCCCCTTTTTAAGAAGGCCTTGGGATCATCCACCGGGGACCCACTCTTGCAAACTCTGGAACCATTCCTTTTGCAAGAAACTTTGAGTTTGCTAGAGAAAGCTGCTATAGAACGGTACCTGTAATGGAGAGGTGGCACTCCCCTCATTATTTGATCTCCAAAAAGGACACAGTATTAAGAACCATTTTGGACTTGATATTCTTGAACAAGTTCCTCGGGAAGACAAGTTCAAAATGGTTACCCTTTCTGAGATCCTTCAGGCCCTCCAGCTTCAGGATTGGATAGTGTCATTGGACAGGATGCTTACGTTCATGTGCCTATACATCAGAAGCACAGAAAGTACCTGAGGTTCACCGTAGGTGGTTTGCATTATCAGTTTCGAATTCTGCCATTCGGGCTGACCTCCGGCCCAACAGTTTTTACCAAGTTGATGACGGTGGGGGCAGCGAGTCTCAGGAGAGAGGGGATTCACGTCTACCCCTACCTAGAAGATTGACTGATCCAAACAGGTCCTGGAACATCTCAACATAACCTGCCATTCTCTCCACAGACTGGGCTTCTCCATCAAATTCAAGAAGTCCCACATGATACCTTCCCAATAGCTCCAGTTCATCTGAGCGGTCCTGGATGCATCCTCGAGAAGATCCTTGCCACCACGGTGAGGGCTCAACACATTCAGCAGATGGTGCCCAAATTTCACAATGCCCAGCGTCTTGCAGCCTTCAATTTCCTGAGGTTGCTGGGCCTCATGGCTTGTTGAATTTTTCTGGTGCTGAAGGTTCGTCTGAGAATGAGATCCTTCAAGTGGCCCCTCAGGTCCCAGTGGCCTTCATTTTCGGCAAGATGTTAGACCTTATTCAGGTTCCAAGCAGGATCGCACAGGATCTCCTGCGCTGTGCCTCCAAGGACAACATTTTGAAGGGGAAACCTTTTTTGGCAACCAAGGCTGGAGATAAGTGTAGTCAGACGCCTCCCTGACAGGGTGGCGAGCCCATGCCAACGACGGCCAGCGGTCTCCATCGGAGTCCAACGTACACATCAACCTTTTGGAGCTGAGGGCAATCAGACTAGCGCTGAAGGATTTCTACCTGCTGTACTGTACTACCTCATTAAGAGAGGAGGTGTAGGGTCACTACTGCTGTGCAGAAAGGCAATGCAGTTCTGGTTCTGGGCAATTCAAGAAGGAATTTCCCTATCGGCAGTTCACCTAGCCTGAGAAGAGAACACAGCGGTGGATGCTTTGAGCAGGCAGAGCACAGTCTCCCACAAAAGGGAACAAGCTCAGGAAGTCCTTCAAGAGATCTTCAGCCTTTGGGGAACCCCTCATGTAGATGTGTATCCAATGTCAACTGGAAGTGTGACCTGTTCTGCTCCAGGGAATATGCCTGGAGAGGAGCTCTAAGGGACGCGTTTATAGTGGACTGGGAGTTTCCACTCCTGTACGCGTTTCCTCCATTCCCCGTCATTCCTCAATTGATCAGGAGGTTGAGAAAGTTCAGAAAATCCATGATCCTAATTGCTCCAGATTCGTCCGGGGGAAGTGGTATCCGAACCTTCTGGACATGTCCATGTGCCCTCCAATTCGCTTCCACAAAGAGATGACCTTCTCTCGCAAGAAGAGGGTTGGGTTCTCCATCCAGAGGTCAAGACTCTCAACCTTCATGCATGGTTTCCAAGAGGTTGAGATACAAGGATTGGGACCTGCCGGAAAACGTCTTGCAGATTTTGCTTTCAACCAGAAGGCCAGCAACAAAATCTTTGTATCGCTGCTGTTGCAACAAGTTCTGCAGCTGGTGCAGGGAGAAGAATGTGGACCCTTTCCAGTGTGACACACCCATGGTGGTGTCATTCCTACTACATCTGGCATCCAGGTTGGCACTATTAAGAAGATTTATAAGCGCACGTCTGAGCAAACATCTTTTTGAAGATGCCACTGGTTATTCAGTTGTTTTAAGGGCTCACTAATGTGTTCCCGCAGTCCCCTTTTTGGGATTTAAATCTAGTGTTAAAGTTCCTCATGTGTGCGCCCTTTGAGCGCCTTCACTCTTGCCCCTTGAGACTACTTACATTGAAAACAATCTTGTTAACGGTCTTAACATCCACCAGCAGGGTGAGAGAATTACAAGCTTTATCATGTAAGCCACCATTCACAATTCTTTACAAGGACAAAGTTGTGTTGAGAGTTGGACATACCTTTCTGCCGAAAGTGGTCTCGAATTTTCATATTTCACAATAAATTGTCTTGCCAACTTTTCACCCCCCTCCGCACCCTAGTTAGGAGGAAGAAATACTGCATGGACTGGACCCTAAAAGAGTTTAGAACTTCTAATTTTCATGTCTCATTAAACTATACAGGACGACCAACTTTTTGTCGGTTACACTGGGCATAAATTGGGTCTGGTAGTTTCTAAACAGACTTTATCCTACTGGGGAATTCTATGTATTACAGAATGTTATAGGCTGGTGGGGAAAGAAGCCCTAGTAGGCTTGCGGCTCACTCCACAAGGGGCGTTGCTACTTCCCCTGCCTTGCAAAGAAGGGTGCCGATTAAGAACATCTGTGCGGCAGCCACTTGGTCATCTATTCATACCTTCACAGAGTACTATTGCGTTGACTCTGCGTCGAGCCAGGAGGCAGGCTTTGAAAAGGCTGTCCTCCACTCCATTCATGACAAACACTGAAATTTATTTTTTTATTTCAGAAAATTGTTACTCCCTCCTCCTGTTTCATACTGCTTTGGGACGCCATCATAAAATGAGGATAAGTGGGAGGACACAATCCATTCGAAGAACAAGTTGCTTTCCCCAGGTAACGTTATTTTGACTGGATACTCCTCCCACTTATTCCTCATCGCAACCCTCCCACCCCACCCCGCAGTAGAATTTCCGTGCTTTACACCTTGAGTTCCTTGAGCACCTACTCTAGTTTTGGCCTCACTAAAACTGGTTTTCCTGAGAGACGAAGGTGAAAAAACGGAACTGAAGTAACGGGTGCAGTGCGTGCTATGTATACTATCGATGATGTCAACCTCGAATGGTGATGGAGGCCCTCAAGGGACATCCAGTCGAAGACGCTGATGCACCGCGCCCTCTACTGCAAAAATCATTTCCAAAGCAGCTGACACTGGAAGGAGGATATATCATAAAATGAGCACTACGTGGGAGGAACATCCAGTCGAAAAAAACTTGTTCTTCTTGACCAATCCGCATGCAGTGTCTGTCTCTTAGCCCAAAGATCAGTTACTCTTTTGTTGCTTTTGCATGATTTCACTTCCAAATTCTAAGCATGAGAAAGTGTTGTTTTGCTGCAGAAAGTTGCTCTCTTTGGTATGTGAATGCTTTTTTCCAACAGCCTGGATAATAGTTTTCTTTTAATTCACAACAATCTTTGATAGCTGAATCTGTCTTGAGGCCTAATCTATGTTGTTCACTCGATTTAGTGTCAAAACCCTATTTTAATGTCTTAATGATATCTTGATTAGTACTTTATGTTGCTATGCTTGTTAAGAGTATGTGTGTGTCTAGGTGTGTGTGTATATGTGTGCCTATATATATATAAATATATATATATATATTGCACAGCCCGTGGTAGCGGCCGTGTAGTTATGGTTAAGTTGCTAAACTAATAGGAAGACCACTTTTTTGGCAGCTTATAACTACGTTCCCCCTGGAGGAATCTTCGCCAAACTTTGCAAAAAAAGTATATGGCCGGCTCAGAATTTTCATCCAGCCGAAAGGCTGGATGGATTTTCACCAAATTTGCGGCAGGAGCGAGAGCTTGGGCCAGAAAGCATGCTTTTGGGTGTTTGATGGAAATCGGACCAGTAATTATTTTGCAAAACACGGAAATGTACGTCCCAAAAGATTTGTGATATCTGGGTCCGCTCTGTCGGCGAACAGTGGACGCGGCCACTGGTTGGCTGGAGGGAAGCGTGCTGTGCGTGAAAGATTTTGGGAAACGCTGCCATGGTGTATCGCAGGACAGTGTTGCAGTGTGTGTTGCAAGGGTCTACACTACTGTGTGCATGGCTGGGCCTTTTGAATGTAGCAATGTGCGTACTGAAAATAGTCATATCTAGATGCGCTCTACCGTCCTATTTCCCTGTTCGCAGCGCGGTCAAAACTTTCATTGCACTGCAGTGTGCGGTGACTGGAAGTGTGAAAAGGGTTCAATGCCGGCGGTATGTTGTATCTAAGGACAATGCAGCGGCAAACGGATTTGAAAAACATAGTGTACGGCATCTGGTGGTGGGAAGAAGAGATGGAAAGGGTGCGGGAGTGAGAAAAGCTTCACGTGAGATATATCAATATACAAGAAGACGGTGGTCTGACAGTGGTATACGTGCAGGCTTAGCCAGTGTGCTGGCAGCTCAAGAGGCAATTATCTTATGTGGTCATTGTAGGCAGCCTTCGTTATGGCATTCGAGCTACAGTGGCGATGTCTTTCTGTCATGAGTGATGGCAGCCACATTTGCAGAAGGGGAGTGCATTCCACGATGCCTGACAATGTAAACATAGCTTGTATTTTGGTGTGCTGTGTGAGGTAAGTCCGAAGCCCCTTGGCTGCATGCCTGTAGCCCTACCACAGAAAAATATGTCCACTGGTTGAAAAGGTAAGTCCACTGGTTGAAAGTAGGTGCCACATTGTTGCTTTGCTTATTGTGTGCGATTTGGCTGCAGTGTACACAATGTTGGTTGCATGTGTGTGGTGGTCATTGGTATAACAACTTACAGTTGTCGGTGTATGGGTGGTG
The DNA here is from genome assembly GCF_040938575.1 of Ambystoma mexicanum. Lineage (NCBI taxonomy): Eukaryota > Metazoa > Chordata > Amphibia > Caudata > Ambystomatidae > Ambystoma > Ambystoma mexicanum. Next base: position 307,499,597 of record NC_090925.1, read on the forward strand.
ATGGTGCAGTGAGCAGTTATGCAGTGTGTCTACTGGATACTCCTCCCATTTGCGTCTATTGCGCAGATTAGTAAGTGTTGCAGTGCAGTATGCACCATTGGTTCTATGCACGTACTAGAGTGGTGAGAGCAGGCTGAATGTTGTGAAGATTGTCTTTGGTTGGCATGCTTATAATGCTTTCTGATCAAACACAGCGGTATGTTGCTGCATTGTGCTAAGTGGAACACATGTCCTTGTGTCCCTGCTTTATGGTGTGGCGGGTGGGTGGAAGTGCTGGTGCGTATGTTGCCTTTCTGTTTTATGGCACTTGCGTACCTGGACGCCTGCATGGCTCTGTTATGTCTTGGTGAGTGTGGCCTAGGCTTCATCACATCCTCCACAATATAATGCAGCAATGCATTTGTTGCTCTGCATGCATTTGGAGTTGGTGAAGGTGAGAGGCCCCCGCAGGCGTGTCGGTCAACTACCAACAGAGTCAATAAAGGTACATCCCAAGAGGGAATAAGACCAAGACCAAGTGAGAGTGCTATTAAAGGCTTTATCTAAAGTTAGGGAAAATGGAATCTACACTGCTCACGCCGAGAGCGCTCTGCAGGAAACATGTTACATTTCCTTTCTATACATCGAATGACACTTCGAACAGAGGGTTTCCTAGGGGGCACATACTTGATCGGGATTGCTCACTAAGGGGAGGCACCTATGGGTGCTATATGGTCGGCGATAGCTAATTGGCCCATGGGTGAGTGGCGAGTTGACATCATGATGTGGTACGCAGGATCAGTAGTTAATCCGGGCTCATCTATCAAACTTCCAACGAATTGACACATCACATCCTGGCCCTATCACATTTTGCCCTTGTGGCCACACATTCTCATCCGTTCATACATTTAATCATTTTGTTTGGCAGCGAGGCCAGCAGGTTGCACATGTAAAAACAAGGCATGATTCTCTAGCATTGAGCATCAATTATATGTGCCTCACCAAGGATATCACTTTCATGTCAAAACACATTTGGATACTGAGCCGGGGGTATCTGCTCACTATTGACAGGTGGATGCGGGGTATATGGTTGCTGTGAATGGATTTCAGGAAATACATTTCATCTTAGACGTGTCCTTCCTTGAAAGGGTCTCACTGATTAGGTATCCAAACAACATCATTCAACACTGGGCCGGGGTGTTCTGGAATGGGCTTAAGGTCCTCCTTCTGAGGTTTTCAGTTTCACATCTCCAAAGTGGCTGTTTTGTTTTATATTTAAACATAACAGAGTACTACCTCATTTACGCTTAGCTTTTTCTTTACTTGAGAGGAATGTACTATGACATCGTTCAAACTTCATATACTTTGGACAATTTCATAACACGAGAACAAGGGGGTGGCGTGAAGGGGATGGCTGGCACGCAATCAATATGACACAAATAACCAAATATGATCAGCAGTTCATATGAGTCTGTCTAATGGTATGCATAGACGTACATTCTACATTATCAACAGTGAGGTAGCATTGTGTGAGTTTGCATAGGTCTCTGGCTTGTTTACTCATTACGGAGCTACACGTTAATCGTGCTGGCGGTTAAATGCTATAAGTCTATATACACCCTAATTTCAATAACACAAGCTATCATAAAACTTCTAATAACACACGTATATATATTTACACTGTTATGCTCATGGGCTTGTTTAAGGTGTCAGCAGGTTTACATGTATTCCAAATAAAAGGAGAGGGCCTTCTTTTACGCATATGAGTTGGAAAGGGAAGATACATTTGTCACTTTAAAGGTCTTTCTCGTTGTTGACTCTGCTCTGGGGTACGCAGGGATTAGGTGTCTGCGGCCTAGGTCTAAGGGGCGCAGGGCAGGTTTTACAGAGACAGATAGCCCTGGCCTTCGCCTCCTCCCCTCGAGCTGCCTCTGGGTCAATAGAGGGAGTTTGGACAGCAAGTGATACAGTGCAGATTTTGTTGCTTTTCTGCTGCCAGCCATCTCATGGTAACCAGGAAGTTATGCGTACGGCAAGGGGGAGGTGGCGGGGGAGCGTCACACTGACTGTGCGCTTCCGAAGATGGTTGCAGGTCGGGGTAAAATCTGAATACCCTTTTGCCTATTTGCAAGATGGAGTCTGTATGGTACAAAATGGAGTTGTGACTTAACCTTATAATGTAGTGTATACAAATGTGGCAGTGATCATAGGTGTGTTTGCACAAAAGGGGTGATGGTTCCCTGAGGTGTTCTCACATGAGTGACCCAAGTCCGGGGCCCTGGACCTGACGCAGGCATGACTGGGCCCACCTGGGAAACATGGGAATAAAGGGGCGGGGGGCTTGAATGTCCCTTCCTCCCACTCATTTCCCCCCTTTCGTTACTTAAGTAATGAATACTGCAACTGTCCCAACCTCTTGCGTTCTTCCTCCTCCGCCACTGCTTCGTCCCATGCAGGTGTTCCTTTTATTGGCATCCATGCTCTACATACTGCACAGAGGCTATGTCCCCGTCTAGCCTACACATCTTGGGTGCAGCTTAGATACATGCACCCTCCATCCCCCTCTAAATCTACCCATACCTCCTTATACCAGCATAACTCACAGGGTTCTTCCATGGTTGTGTGGTATAGGCTATCAACTATGTGCCCTGTGTTATATACTGCAGTCATTCTGTATTTATGACCCGGGGCATTCCCCGTTTGCACCTCTGCCTCGTGTTTTATCTGTGCCACACCATGTGCACGTCCCATTGTCACCATCATTAGCGCACCGTTTGGTACTACATTTGCACAGCATCGGAGTCCTAATTGGTACACACAAAATATTAGGAGTAAAAAGACGATGAGAGGCATGAGTACTTTTACAGTCATTCCAAGCCATGTAGGCACCCACGAGAATAGGTTGTCGAACCAGGCGCTGGTCTCCGTTCCTCCTTCGTTCTTCATCCGCTCACCAAGGTCATGTACCGCAGCTATTACGTGTGACAGGGAGCCATTCTCCGCGTCGGCAGAGGGTACAAATGTGCAACATGCACTCCCGATTTTTCTGCAAACACCTCCATCGATTGCAGTCAATAAGTACAAGTGATGCAAAGAATGTCTCCACTGAACTAAATAGTCTGTACTTGTCTGGGATCTGGGCCAAAACTTCGGATAACTTTGTGGAAATATAATTGGATGACATTCTTCTCCTTCTGAATGTGCCTTGTTCCCCTTCCTCATTTGGAACGTTTGCAGGTTCTCTCTCGAACAGTGTTGGGAAAGGTGCATCTGCACTTGCGGGTGTTTCGGAATCCAGTGTTGCCATGGAGCATATTCCCTTCCAGGACTGCGGAAGATGTAGGTAACCCTTGTTGCTGCAAACCCAGTATGTGTCCATCAAAGCTGCGGTGCCTTTCTTCATGTCGGGTATTATAAGCAACTTACTGCAATTTTCATTTCTCCCCATGTCCTTTTTCCCTTCTCCATTGAAGCACAGTTCATACAAGATGTGTTTCTGTAATTTGAAGGGTTTTTCAATGGTGCTAACCCATGTTAGTTTTCTTATATGTTTAGTCCACGTGGGAGTGCATGTTCTCTGTACCCATGCGAGTTTATCCTCTGAGAGGCCCCAGAGTGCTTCTGCTTTGCACAGGACCTCCTCCTTCTGCCACTTGTTGTCAGCATGCAATGTGCCTTTTACCAAAAAGGTTCCTTTACGCAGACTACACCTTGCGGCCGGGAGTAGCATGTGCGTTCGTTTTGCAGCAGTTCAAAAGACACTGTGTGTGCTTGAAAAGTATTTTTGATTCGACACAGCTTAAGATGTACAAGACATTGGGCCTCTGCAACTGGTATTTCTTGTGGAAACAACACTTTGGGAGTACCTGAGGTGTGGGGAATAAGGGAGCAGACGTAGCAGCTCTCGTTAGTTGTTTGTTGTGCCGTGTGGCGCATGTCGGCATACCATTAGTTTGCTTGATGGGGGTGTTGGGGATTATCAACTTTATCCAAGTCAGTTATATTCTTCCTCCCCTCCCTCTATCTGCCTCAGTTTCCCTTCTTTTACTCTCCAATATCTTCCCTTCCGCCCCCCTTTGCTTGCTTTTCACAACAGTATGGAAGTTGACATTATCTCTAAACATCATTCCCCCTTCATCATACCCCCCCTTTAGTAGTTGAGCCAGGGTGTCCGTTTATTTCTTCTATTGCCATAGTGGTGGGGTGTGGACGTTAGTTCTGAGGGTGTTTTATCATTCATTGTGTATACGTTAAACTGGCCATTTTTCGCTGTTAGGGATGATGTTGTGTTGTGCACTTCAGTGGCATTGCTTGTAGTATTCAGGTCGTGGTCTGGGGTCCAGTAACCCCATATTAACCTTGCCCCATCCCAGATCAGGTGGGTTCCTTCTTTCTCTATTGTCTTTATGCCGGCACCCCCTTTACCAACATCAATTGAAATGTACACTATGACCCAGTACAGGAACAGGCCAAATAGCACTGTAAAGAACACCACAGCACACAAAAATAACATGCACTCATACGAATAGCTAGGGTATAACTCTCTCCTCCTTCTATTCCTTTCTACACTATCGCTAATTGTGTTTGGAGGCTTGTCCATGCCTGTTGAGTTTCCTTATAAATGAAACATAAGCACTTGTTAATCACGCATAGCAGTATGTACATTATATGCTCAACCATGAATGGGTTATTTTAAACTCTCGTCATTATTGTTTTTGTCGTTTTAACTTTTCTCATCTTTTCTGCTTATAATATATATATTATTTACATTACGGGCCATGTCCGTCCATCACCATTCCCACATCTTACGTTTGGGGAGGGGAGAGGGAGGGAGGCATGTGCCGTGCTTGTATTACCTCACTGTTAGGGAGAAAAAGGCGTTACTCGCACATCGTTATTGTACACCATACTTTGAATCATGAAATGAAGTAATTTTCATTAGCTTTCTCATGTTTTACGGTACCACATATTGCTGCCATATTTACACTAATATTTTCATTTCTTACCCCCGCTAGGGTTTGTAAAGCATTCAATGGGATACCAATGTCCCACCCCATCCCATTATTGAGTTTGTGTGTCACCCTCTTCCACACCTTCTTGGGCTTCCTGAGCATCTATGTTCCCGTAGGCCCAGCGCACATCTGTCAAATGCACCCAGTAACGTAACCCTTCTACCTTGACAGCTGCAGGTGTGCAGAATATTACCTTATATGGGCCATTGAACCGGGGTCCGTTCCATCTCCTTATAAAACTCCTGACATAAACCATGTCACCTGTCATCAGCTGGCAATCTGCATTTTCTGTTATAGGTGCTGCTGTGTTTGTCGGCGTGTCATGCGTGAAGGGGGGCGCTCTTTGTTTTGCTATCGCTCGTGCCGCTTTTGTCAGGTTCATGAGATACTCATGAAACTCCTCACCTAAAACTGTGGCGCTTTGAGGGGCGTCTGACTTTTACGGTACCACATATTGCTGCCATATTTACACTAATATTTTCATTTCTTACCCCCGCTAGGGTTTGTAAAGCATTCAATGGGATACCAATGTCCCACCCCATCCCATTATTGAGTTTGTGTGTCACCCTCTTCCACACCTTCTTGGGCTTCCTGAGCATCTATGTTCCCGTAGGCCCAGCGCACATCTGTCAAATGCACCCAGTAACGTAACCCTTCTACCTTGACAGCTGCAGGTGTGCAGAATATTACCTTATATGGGCCATTGAACCGGGGTCCGTTCCATCTCCTTATAAAACTCCTGACATAAACCATGTCACCTGTCATCAGCTGGCAATCTGCATTTTCTGTTATAGGTGCTGCTGTGTTTGTCGGCGTGTCATGCGTGAAGGGGGGCGCTCTTTGTTTTGCTATCGCTCGTGCCGCTTTTGTCAGGTTCATGAGATACTCATGAAACTCCTCACCTAAAACTGTGGCGCTTTGATGGGCGTCTGACTGTCTGCGTGGGGTGAGTGAGCAGTGTGAATTCTCCGGCCTGTCACAATTTCGTGTGGTGACAGGTGGTGGTCCTTGCTGGGTTGGTTCCTCATTTTAAAAAGTGCTAGAGGTAAGCAATTCACCTAGTTCTTTGTGAGAGTGTGCACAGTTTAGACAATCTACTTTTGAGCAGTCTGTTCATTTTTTCCACCACACCATTCGATTGCGGGTGACGAATCATGCAGAGCTTGTGTGTTATGCCTAGCATTGCTGTAATGTGCTTGAACATGTCATTCACAAAATGTGTTCCGTTGTCGGAACGGATGATGTCACAAATGCCCCAGCGAGGGAACACCTCCCTCACTAGGAATCTAGCCGCACATTGCGCATCTGGGTGGGCACATGGTCCTGCTTCCACCCACCGGGAAAATGGGCACACAACGACAATTAAGTATCTTGCTCCTTTGCACAGTTCTCCCATGTCGGCGTAATCTATGTGTAGTTCTCTAAAGGGCTCTTCTGGTTTTGGTAGTTTTCCTCTGAGTGTACGTAATGTCATGCCAGAATTATAGGTCTGACACGTGACGCATTCCACTATCAGTTTTGTTACATGCTCCTGTAATCCAGAGACAAACCAGTTTTCCTGAATTTTTGCAATGATGTGCTGTTTGGTGTTGTGGGCTGGGAAGTGCAACTGCTTAAATGCCACTTCTAATAATTTTGTTGGCATCACTACCTTGCCGGTGATATTTTGTCTCTATATAGTAAATCAGTGGGGGACTGACTGCACCCCCTTTTTACCCACATTTCCTTTTCCTCGCCGGATGCATCATGCTGAAGTTCAATTATTTGGGAAACTGGCAAAGAGTTAAAACCCTCTGGCTGTGTCTCTTCTATTGCTTTCTGTAGTATGTACTCACCTGCTGGGCCTTTCGGTAGGTGGGAGGCTTCTTTGGCAGCAGCGTCCGCTGCCGTGTTCCCTAATGAGATGATGTCATCACCTCGAGTGTGGGCCTGACATTTCACGACCACGACAAGTGTGGGCTCTTTCAGGGCGTCGATTAGATCACTTAGTAGTGCTGCATGTTGAACTAGGGACCCATCAGCTCTCCTGAACCCCCTTATTCCCCACTGCACTAGTCCCTCATGTACTGTGGTTGTCTTATATGCAGAGTCTGTATAAATCGTTACCATACATCCTTTCGCTGCATGCAGTGCTTCTATCAGTGCTACTAGCTCTGCCGCTTGGGCTGAAAAGTGTGGAGGTAATCTCTTCTGCACAATTACTTCAAACTCCCCATCCTCCACCCGTACTACTGCTGCTCCTACGTGCTTTTCTCCTGTCTCACAATCTTTGGAGGCAGACCGGTCAACAAAGTACACTTCTCCTTCTGATAGTGCAGTTTTGTGTGCCTGTTGTGTGTCATCGTCATCCCCTGCATATGTGGTGCAATCATGTTGTTGCATGTCTTCCTCTGTGCACGCCTCTGTAATGAACATGGCTGAATTTATACTCTTGCACCGCACTATGTAGATATTGGGGATGGAAATGATCAGTTCATATGCTGTGGCCCTTTGGGTGGTTAGTGTACATTTTGATCTCTCAAGTATGGCGAACAGGGAGTGTTCTACGTATAACGTGACGGAGCATCCCATCACGATAGTAGAGCTTTTCTCTATCAAAAATGCGGCAGCTGCGAGAACCTGTTCGCAAGCAAAGTGTCCTTGCATCACTGAGTCAAGTGTTCCACTATAGAATGCCAGAGCTCTGTGACCTAGTGACGTCTTTTCTGTTAACACGGCAGTCGGGAGTGATCCGTTGCAATGTGAGAAAAGATTAAATTCCTCTTCATAGTTTGGGGTTGCAAGAAATGGTGCAGTGGCTATCAACTCCTTGATGGTGTCAAAGTATGTGTGCATTTATTGTGTCCATTGCAATTTAGTGTTCTCCCTCTGTGCTTCCTTGTGTGTCTGCGGCAGGGGCTTTGTTTATGACGCATAGTCTAGTAACCATGCATGGCAGTAGTTACACATGCCGAGAAACTTCTGCATCTCCTTTACCGTACTTGGCTCTTTTACTGCTTTTATGGCTGCTGCTCTGTCTGGGATGATTCTTTTACCGCCTTTGGAAATCAACTGCCCTAGGTACACCCTTCTACCCCCGGGTTTGGAGCGCCATACAAATAAAATAAACAAACAAACAAACAACACTTCTGTTAGGCACTATTGCAGCTTCTGCCGGTCTACCTTGTACCCTTTCTGGGCCAGGTGCATCAGTAGGGTGATTGAATCTTTTCTCCACTCACTCTCATTTTTCCTGCAGACCAACAGATCGTCTACGTACTGAATTATGGGTCTTGCTGTGTGTATGTTCCCAAGATCTTCATGCAATATTCTATTGAATATGCTGGGACTCTCACAGTATCCTTGGGGCAGTCTGCAATGTTCATACCTTTTTCCTCCTAACGTGAATGCTGTCAAATACCAAGACCCTTTGTCAAGTGGGATTGAAAATAATGCATTCTTCAGGTCCACCACCGTGAAGTGAGTGGCTTCTGTCGGAATGCTGCATAGTATTGAGGCCACATTTGGGACAAGAGGGAACTCTTTCTGCACTATGTCATTGAGGGGGCGTAGGTCCTGGATCATCCTCCATGCTCCTCCCTTTGCTTTCTTAATCGGATAAATGCAGGTGTTACATGGTGAGCTTAAAGGAACTATTATGCCCTGTACTATTAGTGCATACATTGTGTCTTTTATTCCCTCCTCAGCCTCCCTTGATATGGGGTATTGCTTCACCTGGGGCAGGATGGCACCAGGTTTGAGTTTAATCTTCACAGGTGTCACTTCATGGGGCCTACATCGTGTGGGTCAGTTGTCCATAATTGTTGTGGCACTAGGGACATGTCTTCTCCAAAGTAAGCTGGTGGGGCTTTGATTATTGCTACAAGGGGTAACTGCACCTCTCGTCTTTGAATCATGACATCACAAGGGATTGCAATTTCAATCTCTATTTCCCCGGCGTCTTCTGTGTCACTAAAAAGTTCCTCATCGGTTAAATCTTGCCTTATTGGCATCAATGCACCGTACTGTTCTCCACTGGCAGCCCTGCATGTCCATTGCTATCACTGCTATCCTCTGCTTGGATACTTGCACAGCATGTATGTCTAGGGACACGATGGACCCAGGCACTATTTCTGGGTCTGCCGCTGGGCGAAATATGAACTCTGAAGGCACTCTCCATTTATTATTTTTTAACTCTGGCACCACACGTGTTAGTATTCTCAACCCTTGTATGAACATGTCAGGGTTCACTGGTATGCCTCATGTTTCTGGGAAACCTGCTTGTGTATGTATCACTAACATTGCACGGATTGTACATATGCCTGGCGTAGAGCACACTATCCCTCTCTCTCTAAAAAAGATGGACATATTGAGTTTGCAGAGAAGGTCCCTTCCCAACAGGTTAATGGGTGATTCCTCGTAATATAGGAGGGGGGCACGTACAGTTTTCCCTCCCACTGTTATGTCTAATTCTTCTGTGTATGGAACCTCGACCACCGCCCCAGAGAACCCCTGCGTTTCCAAAGACCGATTAGAAAGCGGGAATCTGCCTTCCTTGAGGCACGATTTTTCCGCTCCCGAATCCACCTTGAAAATAAATTGCTTGTTTCCTATCGCTGCCCCTACGAGTGGTTCCTCTGCTGCATCGCGGGTTTCCGATAGTACTGGACACGCAAGTGCTCTCTGCGTGCCATGGGAGTTCATCCACGTCAAAAACATTCCCCGTCACTACCACGGCCCCCCTGCATGGTGCTGCTGGGGCCCCATTGGCAGCGGTGGCATAAGTTTGGTTGCGCACATGGGTGCCATGGTTGTGACACTGTGGGTGTGGGGGGGTGTCCTGCGGGGGCATTGGGCGCTCATTCACGTACCTAGGGTCGGGTTGGCTGTCTCTTCTACTACCGCCCATTGGCAGCCCATACGGGCTTCCTGGATGTGGGTGCCCGTTTGTGTATGAGTTGTTTGGTCTGCTTCTGCATTCTCGCATAAAATGGCCCCACCTTCCACACTGCCAACATTGTCCTTGCATTCCCCCTTGTTGCCCTCCATATCCTGCACCTCCTCCTCTGGCCCCCCTAAATCCCCCTCGGTTCGCTCGCCTCCTCTCGGTTGCCACTGCTGTTCCTTTCCCGCCCATTGCTCCTGACCATTACCTGTCCAATTGGCCACCATCTGCATTGGTATTCCCATCTGACCGTCTTCTACCTCCCTCTCCCTTCTTGCCTCACTCGTGGCTGTTGCCGCACTGACCTTCATCAACTTGCTCTGTACTAATTTAGCCTCGTCTGCCAACAGCCGCTGCGCTATCTCCCTCTCTTTCTCTTTGATCCTCTTGCAGTGGTGCACTATGATGCTTTCAATTTCTGGCCACACTTTGGCTTCTATCCCAGCTATTTTATCAAGGGTCTTCTGCACTTCCTTCGGGAGCCCCCTTTTAATAATGAAGTAAAACAGGGATTTTGATTGGTCCCAGGCCGTACCAGTTTCCGCTCTCCATATGTCCTGCACCCGAAGAATGAAGGACATTGCATCTTCCTTATCATTCATGGTACATTGCATCACTGACTGCAAATCCGGTGTGTCTGGGAATGTTTCCCTCAACGCGTCCCACATGCGTGCCCACACTGTGTTGAATGAGGCCCCATCATGGCGGTCGCAATCTAACATTATTCCTGGAAACCCCGCCTTTGCCCAGACCCTGTTAGCTTGATCTCCCACTGCAGACACAAGCAAGCTTTCACATCCCCCACTGCCAAGAGCACTCCCGCTGTGTGTTTTTCGAAAGCATATATCCACTTGCTGGCGCCTCCGGAGAATGGGGGTAACTGTTTTAGCAGGTTGGCCTTGTCCATTTGGGCCCATGGTATGTAATTTGGCCTCCCCGCCCCCTGGTGTATCAGAGGCAGCTGCAAATTCCCCCCCGCCCCTTCTTAGTACTCACCTTCTTCCCTTTCTTTCTATACGCCCCCTGTCCTGTTCCTCAGCCTCCATGTCCATTCCTCTATCAGCGACAACCCTTCTGTGACTGATGCACCACTGGCAGCGATCCCTAACCTTCTGTCCTCCTCCTGTTCTTCTATGTCGCTCCAGTCCTCCTCCTCTCTCTCCGACAGTGCCCCTCCTCCTTCTGCTTCCCGCACACTTTCTACAGTGTTTATTTCTATTATTCGCGTTGGGGTATCATTAATTGGGAACAAGATCTCTCCCTTCTTCCCCTGTTCCCATACTCGGTGGGGGAGTGCCATCTTGGTTCGCCCGTGGGGTGGATGTCCCTCCCCCAATGCCCTTATGTGGGGCAGTTCTGTGCGGGCCATTGTGAGGCCTGATTCCAGATCTTGGGCTAATTTTCCGATATCGACTGTTGAACTATCTAGCGGTCGTGTTACACTTTGGCTTTTGTATGGGGGTGTTCCCGTAGCGGATGGCTTGTGTACAGGTGGGGCTGTGGGTTGTGCTACATACACAGGGTTACTATACCCCTCTGCAGGTTCTGGTTTTGACACCAAGGGATACACACGCGTTACCTCTGTTTTTTTCATCTTGAATGGGCAGACCTGCATGGCCAGCTGTTGTCAGGGGAGATGCATTCTGCTCACTATCTTTACCTGGGGACACCTCCTCAAAGAGGCGCCACAGATCCAATATCTCTCTCCTATTATGGAGCTGTTTTCCCTTGTATTTAATGAACAAGCAAATGGCGACCATATCCAATGCTTCCTTATCAAAAGACCCCCCTTCTGGCCATACTTGGGGGAATCCCTCCCCCCTCAATTCTATAATCCACTGTTCATGGTACTTCCTAATATTGTCAGCATAACCTGGTAGCGTCTTACAAATATGAGCAAGGGGCGTTTCTGCACCCATTGTACCTCAATCTTACGATACCTTACCTGGTTGGCCTACTGTGTACTTATTCGTTGCTCGTATACTCAACTTACTCTGTTACAATTCTCAACTGGTTAATCCCCTTTTAGTATTCTCACACTGCACCGTACCAGGCAATTCCCCTTTTGAATCAAATAATCTGCATTGCACATTGTACACCAAAAATAGTCATTTCACAGGTGGAATAGACATTTAACGTTTACACAGACAACTAAAAACATGGACACGAACATAACACTTCCTGTCATTCCCAATGTCCCGTTCTTTTCATCCAATCCCTCGTTACTTCCCCAAGTTTTAACCCCTTCTCCTCCCTTGTATAAATCCACCCACTTAGGAAGGGAAGGAGAAGAATGCGATAAGAAAATGTCACAAAAAAGTGTTTCTACCTAATACTCTGGGTCTGTTGACCCCTCGATCTTTTGTTTTTCCCTTTTCACTTCAACTTCTTACACCGCTATATCCTGTACTAGTCCAGATAGCACTATGCAGCGCCACCTTCTACTCGCCACGGAGATCGTATCCCTTTTAACTACTTGTCCTCTTTTATTTCAGATCTGTCCTAATGGCCATATGCGATAGGAGGAGAGCAGTAAGAAAGATAGAAAAAAAGACCCCAGGCTCCAGAACCTCTTTTCGCTCCCCCTTAGATTTGCCTTTACACTCCCTCTGGTGAGAGGCCCCCGCAGGCCTGTTGGTGATCTACCGACAGAGTCAATAAAGGTACATCCCAAGAGGGAATAAGACCAAGACCAAATGAGAGTGCTATTAAAGGCTTTATTTAAAGTTAGGGCAAACAGAATCTACTCTGCTCACGCCGAGAGCGCTCTGCAGGAAACATGTTACATTTCATTTTTATACATAGAATGACACTTCGAACAGGGGGTGGCCTAGGGAGCACATACTTGATCGGGATTGGTCACTAAGGGGATGCACCTATGGGTGCTATATGGTCGGCGATAGCTGATTGGCCCATGGGTGGGTGGCGATTTGACATCATGATGTGGTATGCGGGGTCAGTAGTTCGTCCGGGCTCATCTATCCAACTTCCGATGAATTGACACATCACATCCTGGCCCTATCACATTTTGCCCTTGTCGCCACACATTCTCATCCGTTCATACATTTAATCATTTCATTTGGCAGCGAGGCCAGCAGGTTGCACATGTAAAAACAAGGCATGATTCTCTAGCATTGAGCATCAATTATATGTTCCTTACCAAGGATATCACTTTCATGTCAAAACACATTTGGATACTGGGCCGGGGGTATCTGCTCACTATTGACAGGGGGAGGCGGGGGTATATGGTTGCTGTGAATGGATTTCAGGAAATACATTTCATTTTAGATGTGTCCTTCCTTGAAAGGGTCTCACTGATTAGGTGTCCAAACAACATCATTCAACACTGGGCCGGGGTGTTCTGGAATGGGCTTAAGGTCCTCCTTCTGAGGTTTTCAGTTTCACATCTCCAAAGTGGCTGTTTTGTTTTATATTTAAACATAACAGAGTACTACCTCATTTACGCATAGCTGTTTCTTTACTTGAGAGGAATGTACTATGACATTGTTCAAACTTCATATACTTTGGACAATTTCATAACACAAGAACAAGGGGGTGGTGAGAAGGGGATGGCTGGCACGCAATCAATATGACACAAATAACCAAATACGATCAGCAGTTCATATGAGTCTGTCTAATGGTATGCATAGACGCACATTCTACATTATCAACAGTGAGGTAGCATTGTGTCAGTTTGCATAGGTCTCTGGCTTGTTTACTCATTACGGAGCTACACGTTAATCGTGCTGGCGGTTAAATGCTATAAGTCGACATACATTCTAATTTTGATAACACAAGCTATCTGTCATGATGCCTACCCCCGGGCAACCGGATCGAGTCCATCAGCCCCAGGAGCAGGCATCCAGATACTCATTAAAACCCCCACAGCCCCGGCTGGGGGCTGTTTGGATTCAGTCCTGGCGCCATAGGCGCCAGGCTCATAGACTTTACTTACCTTATGTAGACCATGCTGCAAATGAGTCCAAGCCAACGTGAGGCCTGGATGGGACTATTTTATTACAGGGACTGTTTTTCACTCGGGTGTGGTTCTGGGGAACTTGTTACCTGGGACTACTTTGCAGGCTATTTAAACCACGCCCGAACAGCAGCCCATGCTTTGCATTATTCTGCATCCAGCAGCGTGACGCTCAGTGTCTGCAAGTCAGCATTCAGTCTTCTGCCACGCCCGCCTCGAATCCGGAGCTCCTAGACAAAAGGCAAAGCCAGGAGAAGAGGTTAGATCAGACATTATTTGATTCCTTACCTGATTCCGGACCCAGCACATCTCGAGCCTGGAAAGGACATTATTTCAGCACGCGTCGCTTCGCCAGCAGCAGCGCCGCGTTCTACTCACCAGTCCATTGCATCTTTTGACTCGGCGCTGCCTCCATCATTTTCTTCATCGAAACCCAGCACCTGGGGGAAAACAAAAGGAATAACAAGTTGAGCCGAGAAAACCAACAAGGACAATCTCTTTGCAACCATAGGCTTACCTGCTTTACCACCGGAGGTATTATTCTTTAATTCGCCACATCTTCCTATTCCGCACCTATAAAGGGAGAGAAAACAGCAAGTTAAACTCATGCAACTTTTACCGGACAGTGTTTGGTAATACAGACTCTTTCCTGAACGCCATCAGCTGCCTCCAGGCAATATTCTTTTGGACCCAGCTGCAACCTAACGAGGGAATGGAACAAGAGTGAACATCAGACATATTGAACTCTTTGAACTTTATAGACACTGGAGTCAATATTCCTCCGGAACTCCTCCAGTACCTTCAACCCAGTGAAGTAACTGGTATCTACGTGCCCCTGCATGTCATGCAGGATGGAGAGCTCATCATTTAAAAACATAAGGTGAGGTTACCAAAAGGGAATATTGGAGGTGATTAGTGGGGAGAACGAGAACTGTTGGGGGGCCATCACTAAGTCCACGGGTGGCTAAATCCCTTTCTCCACTTGCAGGAGAATATTTCTACGAGTCCACTAGACAAGATTAGGCGGGCCAGTCCAGACTGTCATCTCTTCACTACGCATCATGTTGGTGGAGACCGCAGCTGTCCGGGGTCCGATCGACGGCCCTGTGGGAACCAGGTGAGCGTAACATTATCATAAAACTTCTAATAACACACGTATATGTATTTACACTGTTATGCTCATGGGCTTGTTTAAAGTGCCAGCGGGTTTACATGTATTCCAAATACAAGGAGAGGGCCTTCTTTTACGCATATGAGTTGGAAAGGGAAGATACATTTGTCACTTTAAAGGTCTCTCTCGTTGTTGACCTGCTCTGGGGTACACAGGGTTTAGGTGTCTGCGCCCTCGGTCTAAAGAGTGGACGGCAGGTTTTACGGAGACAGATAGCCCTGGCCTTCGCCTCCTCCCCTTGAGCTGCCTCTGGGTCATTAGAGTGAGTTTGGATGGCAAGTGATACAGTGCAGATTTTGTTGCTTTTCTGCTGCCAGCCGTCTCATGGGAACCAGGCAGTTATGCGGACGGCAAAGGGGAGGTGGCGGGGGAGCGTCACAGACTGTGCACTTCCGAAGATGGTTGCAGGTCGGGGTGAAATCTGAATACCCTCTTGCCTTTTTGCAAGATGGAGTCTGTATGGTACAAAATGGAGTTCTGACTTAACCTTATAATGTAGTGTATACCAATGTGGCAGTGCTCATAAGTGTGTTTGCACGAAAGGGGTGATGGTTCCCTGAGGTGTTCTCACATGAGTGCCCCAAGTCCGGGGCCCTGGACTTGAAGCAGGCATGACTGGGCCCACCTGGGAATCTTGGGAATAAGGGGGGGGCTTGAATGTCCCCATCTCCCACTCATTGGTGATTAGCACACAATGGTTGAGGAGGACATTGTGCTCTTGGTGGAATAGCAGAAGTGAGCTGCTATGCGTACATTACCATATGGTGTACATCATTGCCCCTGTTGCACAATAGGGAGCCACATGTCACCATCTGCATTTGTTATGGGTAGGTCCTTATAAGACCCTTGCTTGAGGAAGTCTTTTACCACATTGCACCATGAAAGGAAGTCATCAGCATCACAAAGGTGCAATATGCACAATGTACACAGCCACTCACATACCGTTATGCATAGGCAACACAATGTAATTGTGAGTGGTCCCCTCCGAGCAATTATGATTTTTATAAATATGAGCTCCAGGGTGTGCTTCACATGAGTGATCTGCCCTCGGTGAAGCAGCTGTGTGCTGGTGACCTTTGCTGCATCACAGAAAGTGGCGATCTTTTTAAGTAACATCCTGGTTTGGAAAGGTCAGTACGAGGCATGGGGCACCTGATAACTCCTAGTCCAAATGGAGGACGTTTGATTAGGCAATCTGATGAGAGGAAGGTGGCATGGCCTTTTGCCTGAATGCACAAGCCCAGACTGTGATTTGGTGATGCTGTTCTGGACACACTAACCTTTTCAAATACCGAATGTTAGTGGAAGCAAAAGGCCACTCACTCCAAGGAGTTTGAAATTGTGTCCTGATGTAATTTCTGCCTTTAATCTCAGAGTTTTGGCGAAAGCTGCTGGCAATTCGAGGTGTTCCAGATCGGGAGCTTGTGCGCACTCCCTGCCTGCTTGTGGCTCCTGCTTTGGGGCAGCTTGTCGGATGATGTCTGTGTCTCACTCCAGCCGTCGCCATCATGCCCTGCTGTTTTGGTGAATGGGTCCAGCACACACGTTGGGAAGGGGCGAAAATGCAACCCTATTTGAGGACATGGACACAACTACCAGTGGGGTTTAAGGCTGTCCTGACTCCCTCAACATAAGGAACGTGACCTTTGGACCACCCCAAATAGTCCTCCCTACAGTTTTCCCTAGTTGCGAGGGATCAATTTTGAAGGGACATCTGCTGCTCAAGCAGGATAAGCCATGCTCTGCAGCTGAAAGAAGAGGTGTCCAATGGGAATATATGTCTCCTGATTCATAGACGCTGTTAGGGGGAGAGCTGTGATAAATAGGCCCAGTGTGTATTATTTGCTCATAGAGTTTCAACTTCAAACACTATCACCTATTAACTATAAAAACCTGTTGTTATTCTTATGTTCCCAATGTACTCTTGATTTAAGTAAAGCACCCAGGCGGTTCTTGTTGTCCTCTCTCCCTTTCCATTGTTTTTTATTTACAGAATGTGGGTAATTTACTCAATGGAACTCATATTAAAAGCTGCAATGAAACAAAGATGCAAAAGGCTTACACCAGTTTTTCCAGTGTTACAGTGCTCCAACTCATTTCAAACATTTTTACAGACGGAATGGGGGATAGAAGGGGAAATACATTTCCTTCCCCTCATTCCTGCTGTCCCTGCAAAACCATTCATTTCTATTCCTACATGATATGTTCACGCAGGCTTAAAATTAACGGGCTCATGCCAAATCTTCCTGTATTTAGCACACGCTGAACACAGATGGATTACTTTGTAATCCATTGTAAATTCCGTCTTTTCCTGACAGTTTTTTCATTTATTTATGAAATCTAAAGTAAAATGAAAGAGTAAATGTGGTTTCTTCTGTATTTACTCTTGCCTTTTGCACGCCATTTTGTAAAAGTGTGAAATTGTGTGAAGGGGACCTCTTGCATGCAATTACCACTTCTAATAAAAAAGGCTGTCTGATTAAGTTTTTGTATGCTGAGTGAGAGACATTTTTTTTAAAGACATTGATTTATTTACTATATACAGACTGGATGCCAAAAAACCCACCAGAGATCATGCTGCATGACCCATAAGGCATGCTTGCTGGGTCTCGTGATTCATTGTCTGGGACAAGCACCACCATTCTTCTTAGCAATGCCCATCTCTCTTTCGCCATCCACATTTGTATGAATGCCACCCCATCCCTTCAATGTTGCTCTAACTGGATTGTCTTCCACTGTTACTCTAGAGAACAAATTAGAAATTGTATTGCCTTTTACCCAATTTTTCTAAAAAAATACTACTGTAAAATGCACCCTTTGAACATATTATATTAAAAATGTTGCCAGCGGATCCTCCCTATATTACATAAGGCTATCTCGCTATGATAATACGTTAATGCCCCTGCATATTCACCTCCCGGCTGTGACAATGAATCATTAATAATAGCAATAGTTATAATGTTACTAGCCGCACACACTGGCGACTGGTACATTTAGGCACCAAGGGCAAGGAACCTCCACTCCTCGTTTCTACGCACTGAGAAAGGTGTA
The DNA here is from genome assembly GCF_040938575.1 of Ambystoma mexicanum. Lineage (NCBI taxonomy): Eukaryota > Metazoa > Chordata > Amphibia > Caudata > Ambystomatidae > Ambystoma > Ambystoma mexicanum. The sequence goes on from NC_090925.1 coordinate 307,517,710, forward strand.
AGGTTTGATTAAAAAAAATAAGCTTACATCGGTCCCCTAGAGCAGTGTTCGGCATGCCCTGAGGCAGCAGGACCACCATGTGCATTGCACATGCGTGATGGCCCAGGTGAGCCAAGCAGTCTCTCGCGTGGTGTAAACATTTTGGGGATCATCTCAGGAGAACTCACAGGGTGCCCTCCCCCCTTACTTTGCGCCGCTGATAGACCTCAATCTTGCCTGGCGACAACACTGTCAACTCTACTAATCTTGCTTTTAATGTGCTGCTGCCTATATTTGACTTATGATGACTGTTTTATTTTCTTGGGCCTCATCTGCTGCAGCTGGCCGTTACTTTATTCAGCATACAGCATGCTACTCAGGGACTGCCCTAGCACCAGCCTGGTATGCCAGCTGGTGGCCCATGTTCTACATGTACCCATCACCACAGTGCCAGGCCATTAAGCCAGAGAGAGAGGCAATGTCAGACACTAGATTGAGGCGCAAGAGAGCCATGCCATCCACAGCCTCAGCGTATATCAATTCATCCTCGAGTTGAAAAAAACATGTCCCAAATTCTAATCCCTAAAATGCACTGCATGAGCCGAGCACCATGCCCACACTGTAAGAATTAAGGGAAGCAATGAGATTAATACTTTGGAGCATGAGACCATGTTCTATGCAATATGATTTTCTTGTTATTCACATTTCATGTGTTTCTTCCATGGTCTCCTTACCCCCATAGCTTGTATACTGCCCAGAGCCATAGTAAGAGCTGAGCTCAGACAACAAGACTGTAAGGATAAAGTGCTGCAGTTCTCCAGCATGGGGTCTGGCATGGATTCACATGCACATGAATATTCCCCGTCGTCAGGCTGGGAATCCTCGGTAAAGATAAAATCAGTATCAGTTTCGTTTCTGACCTGTCTTTCTTAGTAGTAACCAATCACTGGTCTCTGGGTCATACTGCCCCCAGCCAATGACTTCCCTCTCCCTAAGCCCCGCCCCTGGCAGCCATCCTCAGATTTTTACTGCATGTTCAAGTGTTGGGAGTCCTCGTGCTATAGCTCTCGAGCTTTTACTGCGTTTTGTGTTTTTTTTCAAGAGATTTATCTCATTTCTTTCGATCAATCGAGCCTCAAGCTCCACCATTTCTACTTCCGATCAACGGGGACCCATTTCGGAATTTTCTACGCCCTCCAAGGGTGAATTTTTTGTCGAGTTACGCTTCTTGGAGGATTCCAGAAGTTTCTGAGGCCTACCTCGTGGACATGGCCCAGGAGAAAGGAAGTTTGACACCCGGATCCAAGCTGTTTAAGAACTGCCCTGGATGCGGATTACAGAATGTGTTCAAGGAGGACGAGCATTCGAGATGCCTCTACTGCCTTCACGGAGACAAAACTCACGTGGAGAAGGACTGTGCGTTTTGCATGAACATGACAGATCGGACTATGAGGGATCGTCGGACCCGTCTCGCCAGCTGGCTGGAAGGAAAGAGCCCAGCAGGTGAGAAGAAGAAGTCCGAGCGGTCTTCTAAGTCCTGTGAGGTCGCTCCGGCGATGGGGGCCCAACAGCAGGCAAAGCACTGCGAGTCCGCGGGCACCTGGAGCGCCGAACGGTCGGGCTCCTCGGCTGCCAGGCAGGGCGCACCTTCACTGGCGCCATCAACCACGAGCCAACGCTCTGGCTCGGGGAAGAGAAAGTCAGAGAACCCGGCTAAGCTTCTGGAGAGGCCCCAGTCGATCTCGAAGGAACCAGCCAAGGGGGAGCGAGGCAGTGACCCTCCCCCCAAGGTGAAGGCCTCAAGCGCACCCAAGGTGGTGAAGGCCTTGATTCACCCGGCTAAGGCCTCTACCGAGGTAGTTGCGACGGCCCTGGCAAAGCCTGTGGAGGCTACCCCAGTGGAGGCGACCTCTGGGCCCAGTGTTTCCCTGCCACCACGGAGGGAATCCTCTTTTCAGCCGATCGAGAAGACCCCGAGAAGACCCCGATGGAAAAAGAGGGGGGGCGGTGGCCGTTAAGGACACAGCCTCCGAGGAGGAGTTGATGGAAGTCGTGGAGGGCCTCAACAGGAAGTTTGGGAGGCCCCGTCCCACGGGAGGAATCCCGACGAGGGGGACAAAGAAAGTGACGGTAGCGCCGACGAGGCTCCCGTGGAGGAGGAGCAACCATCGCGCCCGTCGCAACCCGAGCCACAAGACAACTCGGTGGCCATTTTGATGGTAATCCAAACCTTATGCACGGTGATAAGGACGAGATTGCCCCTACCCCCAACGGACGACCCAGCGGAACCAGGCCCGAACGGGAAGCCCTCCAAACAAGAGGAGGAGAGTTCACCCACCCCCACCCTTCCAGCCCTCACGGCCTTCTCAGCCGTTGTCTCCTTCTCCTTCCCCTATCCCTGGGGATGACACAGGAACAGATATGGCCACGACGGGGACGGATGACGACGGTGGTGACGACGGGACGGATCTCCCACCACCACCTCCTCGGGCCTCCCTGCCCAACGAAATTGGCTCCTTCTACGCCATGATTGCCAGGGCATCCGAGCTTTTCCAGCTCTGCCCCGAAGAACAAAAGAAGGAAGGATTCCTCTACCAACGGCGCAAGGCCAAAAGGAAGACGGTCCTCGCGGTGCCGTTGCTGGATGACATCTGGGACGAGGGACTTGTTCTTCTGAAGAACCCGTCCACGACACCTGCCAAGAGACTGGTACGAGAAGAAGTACCGGGTCCCAGAGGCCGCCCCCTTGTGCCTTAGGGCACAACCGACCCCGGATTCGGTCATCTTGGCGGCAGCCAAGAACAAAGCAGGGGGGGCGTAAGGCGGCAAACACCCTAGCTATTGTGGCCTCCTACGACAGGGAGTTGTGGTACAAGATCGCCCCCCTTTTGGACTTCCTACCGGACGACAAAAGGGCAGAGCCCCTGGCGATCCTACAGGAAGGTGAGGTGGCGTCAGACCACGCCATAACGGTAGCCATGGACATTGCCGCCACCGGTTTCCGCCAGTTGGGCAACAGCGTTTGCCTTCGACGGCGGGGGTGGCTCAAGACTGATTTCTGCCAAGACGTGCAAGCCAAGGTTTTGGACATGCCCTTCGACGGGAACAATCTGTTTGAAAAGACAGTGGATGAGTCACTGCAGGCCATCAAGACCGACACAGAGACGGCTCGGGCTTTGGGAGTTCTGCAGCAACGACGGCCACCCTTTTGGAACTCCAGAGGCAAGCAAGGTGCCTCCAAAGGATTCGGCGGCGGCTCCTCGACATACCGTCAGGCGGTCCACTCATCGTCGCAGGAAGCCTACAGGGGACGAGGCAAGTCAGGTGGATCTCGCCGTCGCCGCCAGGGAGGCCAAGGCGGCAAGGCCGCTGACAAGCAAGATTGAACCGGCCGTTGCGTCGGGCCCCCACCGGAGCACCCCGGTGGGAGGCTGGCTGACGAAGTTAGTCAGCGCGTGGGAGTCCATTTCCACCGACCGTTGGGTGCTGGATGCCCTGGCCCACGGGCACACTCGAATTTCCAAAGAAGTGTCCCTGCATTCCTCCCTTGGCCAGGAAGGAAAACCACGTCCCTTAACTGCTGTTAGAGGTAAGGGCGATGCTCAAGAAAGGATCCATCGAGCTTGTCCCAAGGAGGCTCCGGGGCTCCGGACTATACTCAAGATACTTCCTCGTCAGAAAGAAGACCGGAGGATGGCGTCCCATCCTGGACCTGCGTCGACTAAACAAATACATCAAGGCACAGAAGTTCCGGATGGTCACCCTCCAGCACGTGCTGGGCCAGCTGGAGGAAGGCGACTTCCTATTGTTGTTGGATTTGGAAGATGCATACTTTCACATCCCCATTCTAAAAGGACACCGACATTTTCTCAGGTTTGTAGTCCAAGGACGGCACTACCAGTTCAAGGCCCGTCCATTCGGACTGAAGTCGGCCCCCAGGGTATTCACCAAGTGCCTAGCACCACTGGAGGCGCAGCTGCGCCTGCAGGGGATCCACATCTACCCTTACCTTGACGATTGGCTCATCCGAGAAAGGACAAGGGAATTCGCCTTCGAACACACAGCGAAGACCCTCCGGCTGCTCAAGGACCTGGAATTCTCCATCAATTTCCCCAAATCCCACCTGGTCTCGTCGCAGGTCACACTGTTTCTGGGAGCCAAGCTCGACATAGTAGCGCGATTGGCCTTGCCGTCGAAGGAAAGGACGAAGGCCATCCTGGGCAAGGTGCAGCGTCTGCTGGCCACAGACGTGGCCAGGCTGAGGTCCATCAAGTCCCTTCTCGGAATGATGTCCTCGTGCATCTATCTGGTGCGCCTGTGCAGGCTTCGGATGCGTCTCCTACAGGAGTTCCTCGACGCCCGTTGGATGCAAGCAGCGGGCAGCTTCGATGACAGGATCTCGTTCAACGAGGTTTTCCGCCAAGATATCCGGTGGTGGGGCACCCGTGCGCATCTTGTGGCGGCCACAGACTTTCAGACCCCAGCACACCAGGTGACGGTGACAACGGATGCCTCCCAGGAGTGGTGGGGAGCGCACACCGGAGGTCTTCACACGAGAGGCCTTTGGCTCCTGGAGGAGAGGCCGCTCCACATCAACATACTGGAGCTCCGAGCAGTGTTCTGAGCCCTCAGGTCATTCCTCCCATCCCTCAAGGACAAGGTGGTGAGGATCTTCACCGACAACACCACCACGATGTTCTACATCCGGAAGCAGGGAGGAACCAGATCCCCAGCCCTATCCAAGGAAGCCCAGGATCTGTGGCATTGGGCCGTTGCCCAGGGGATGTTTCTGGTGCCCTTTCATCTAGCATGGATAAAAAACACCATCGCCGACTCACTCAGCAGGGAGCTGCGCTCGTGCCACGAGTGGGAACTACACCAGGATCAAGTGGGTCTACTCTTCCAGTGATAGGGCAAACCCCAGATCGACCTGTTCGCGACGGCGATGAACTTCAAGTGCCAGAGGTTTGCCAGCAGGTTTCCCCAGCCGAGGAGCATGGGCGATGCTTTCTCGTTCCTCTGGGACGGCCTGTTCATGTATGCATTCCCTCTGTTGCTGTTGCTGCTCCGACTCATCAACCAACTCAAGAGGTCCCGATGCAGGATGATCCTCGTTGCACCGGCTTGGCAGAGACAGATCTGGTTCCCGGACCTTCTGGACTTGGTCAGCGTCCCCACCAGTCAAACTGTCGATGGACACAGATCTCTCCAGAGAGGGAGGCGCCATCCTTCATCACAACCCGGAGTCGCTGAACTTGCAGGCCTGGCTTCTGCAGCACTAGAGTTTGGAGGGTGCGATATCCTGGCGGACTGCAAGGAGGTTCTTGCAAAGTCCAGGGGGTCCTCAACTCTCAAGTGCTACGGACACAAGTGGAAGAGGTTCTCTGTCTGGTGCCGTGCACAGAAGATTAACCCTCTACGGATTACGGCCCCTCAGGTGCTACCGTACCTACTGTCGCTGGCCAAGGCTAGCACATGCTTCCATCAAGATACACCTGGCAGCGATTTCCCGATACACCAGAACTACAGGACGGCCATCCCTCTGGTCTTATCGCCTGGTGAAGGAATTTATGAAAGGACTGTTCTGTTCGTTCCCGCCGGTGAAGACTCCAGCCCCGGCGTGGGAGCTCAACGTGGTGCTGACCAGGCTCATGGGGCCGCCATTCGAGCCGCTGCATTCAGCACCATTGAAGTTCCTGTCGTGGAGGACAGCATTTCTTGTGGCCATCACCTCCGCACGACGAGTGGGAGATCCAGGCCCTATCCTGCAAGCCTCCATACTTGACTTTTCACGAGACGAGGGTGGTGCTGAGGACGCACCCCTCCTTCATGCCCAAGGTGCCATCGGCCCTCCACCTCAACGAGCCCTTGGTGTTACCAGTTCTCTTCCCGTCGCCTTTGTCGCCGACCGAGAGGACTTTGCACTCGCTGGATGTAGCTAGAGCGCTGACGTTCTACGTGGACCGCACGAAGAGTTTTCGGAAGACGTCACAGCTGTTTGTGAACCTTGGACCTGTGAACCAAGGGAAGGCCCTCTTGAAGGCTTCCATTTCCAGATGGCTCTCCGGCTGCATCATGCACTGTCACCGGTTGGCAAACCGACCGTTGCCCGGCCGTCCGAGAGCCCATTCGACCAGGGCGATCGCTGCTACCACAGCGTTCTTGTCTGGTGTGCCCCTGCTGGACATCTGCAGGGCTGCTACGTGGAGGTCGACGCACACCTTCACGAGATTCTACTGCGTCGACCGGGATTCCAGGGAGGAGTCCAGAGTCGGCCAAGCAGTGCTGCGCAACCTGTTCGCCTGAAGGTGGGCCTGGTGAGGAGGTAAGAGTTGCTTAATGTTGAGTTTATGTGATGCTTAATATTGAGCCTGTGCCACCTCCCGTGGTCGTGCATGTGTGTACTGCGATCTATTCTTATATTCATGAGCATGTGAATCAATGCCAGACTCCATGCTAGAGAAGGAACAAGTTACTAACCTGTAACTGTTGTTCTCCAGCATGGGTCTGGCATGGTTTCACATGCGAACCCTCCCTCCTACCCCTCTGTGGCTCTTCACTTGGTCATACTGCCACTTTACGTGCTACCAAATCTGAGGATGGCTGCCAGGGGTGGGGCTTAGGGAGAGGGCAGTCATAGGCTGGGGGCAGTATGACCCAGAGACCAGTGATTGATTACTACTGAGAAAGACAGATCAGAATCTAAACTGATACTGATTTTTTCTTTACCGAGGATTCCCAGCCTGACGACGGGGAATATTCATGAGCATGTGAATCCATGCCAGACCCATGCTGGAGAACAACAGTTACAGGTAAGTAACTTGTTCCTTATTAGACCCTGATCACTAAACCAGATTAGAGCGGATATGTGCATGGAGATTACTGCTGATGGATCATAGAAGGGAATAGTGGGAAGGCGTGGGCAGACCGAAGAGCAGGGAAAACATTGGAGAGGGTGAAGGGGAAGGAGGAAGATGTCCCATTGTTGGGAGTACAAGGGGATATTTGAGGAAACACAGTGTACACCTCGCCTTTTGTTTGAGATCTCTCCAGCCAGAAGATCAAGACTGGGTGGGCATGAATGCAGAAGATTGTTTACAATAATAGGCCAGGTACTGCACTGGCCTAGCATCCAAAATCTCTCTAACATTTTACGCCTTTAGAGAGAGGCAAAAGAATGGATGATCAGGTTAATTCAACAACCTCAATGCAGGGCCTCTAGAGACCGATCATAACACGACTGGCCAATTCCGGTCTTGAATCTTTCAAATGTGGGATGTTGAGTTAGGCAACCCATGCAATTCTAAGTGTACCCATTGCCAATTTCCCAAACCCCATGTTCCTGGGACCAGCTTTGAACCAATCAAGTCTGACAGAAAGAAAGGTATGTTTCCTTGTTAAATCCTTTGCCTCTTTCCAGTGTTATTATACCTATCCACTATGTAAAGATAATTTTGTATGCTTGCTCTGATCCACTGCGCTCATCCTACTTCCGGTGAAAAGCTGTGTGTCCCTGGGATAGACAACTCAGTCCATCCTGTCTTGCAGGGGGGGCCTTTGTATCTCCTGTGACAGCCCTCTGGACCATCCAGCTTGAGAGATTTGAAGCTCTGTACCTATTGTGAAACCTGAGGGCGTCCTCACATCTACTCTCCTTGGCTCCTCTTCTCAGGTGGCCAGAGAAAGGCCATCCCTTTTGGATCCTGACAATGGGGGTGGAGAAGCGAGGGAGGATCACCTGGGTGGAGGGTCCTTTGGGATTGTGGATGAGATGTTTTCAGGTGAGATGCAGTATCTCGCATTTCCATTTCAGGAGGAACCCTCTATCTCAGAGGCAGTTAAAGGGTATTGCTATCCCTATCCCACTGACCAAGAAAACACCAGGAGATATTACCAATCTAGAAGTACCAGATAGAGGGTGAAGAAGGGAAGGTTTAAGGGTAAGATAGGTGAGACATGGTATCCCCCTTATCCTTCTGAACCCCAAATTAACCCTCCCACAGCCTTTATGGGCTACTGTAAAACAGCTCCCCTCAATTTTCCCCATTCAACCTACTGCAGTACTGGGATGAGGAAGAGGCGTATATGAGTTATAAAAACCAATAGGAAATTTCAACACTCTAGTACTGAGACGAGGCAGATGCCTGACACTCTAGTACTGAGATGAGGAAAATGCCTGTAGAGCACTACAAAGGACAGACACGTCTGTCTCTCTAACTGTAGCCAGGCAATACTAATTGAAAACTCACACCTACAACCTGTCAAGTGGTTTCAGGAGTATACAAAGGAAGAACACACTTCATAGAGACCAACAGGGAGGCCTGTATGGGGGAGACCAGCAGGGAGTCCTTTTTGTGAGGAGGCAACCGTGGTTGATCCTGAAAGGAAGCCAGGACGCCAGCAGTCGACCCAGAAAACCTGTGGAGACCAGGGAGAGTTGGGCCGACAGAAGTCCATAGGTTTAGGTGCCTCTATGGCAGGAAAACCACAGCTGGAGCTGCAGGCAAAGGAGAAAGGCAAGGCATCTTCACCAGTATCTGTGAAAGGGAAGCAGAGCTGCCAGCGAAGACCAGTGAGTGAAAGGGAATGTCACTCTAGACCTGAGCCCTCCTAGGGCCTGCATGGAAATGAGAAATGCCGAATGAACAAAATGAAATGTAGATGCATATAAATATGAAGATTGATATAAACCCGCCATGGGTTGACTGAGAATTAAACAGTGAATTTAATTGTAAAAAATGTTGAATGCTGAACTGAATGAAAACTTTGAGCAGAGCTACGATCTGATGAGAGATAAATGCAAAGTGCCCATTTGAAAGCAACATACAGAATAAGAGTGCAAGTGTGAAAGCATGACAGAAAGGTGGGGAAGAAATAAGACCAACACAAGTGAAGTGCATGAAAATAGTGTGGCAAGGCCAAAGACTGGCAGAGGATGTGTGACACATTGTGGCAAAGCCAAGAGGCTAACCAGAAAAAGCCAAGTAAGAGTGAACCTGCACATAAAGCCAAGAGGCCAACAAGAAGAAACTTAGTGAGTGTGAATCTGCACACAGGGGCAAATAAAGAAGAACCTGTGTGGGCTGAAGAGCCTAGGGTTCCTAGTTGCACGATTAGTGATTTGTGGACCGTGTGGTCTGACAACTGCGTTTGGACCAGTGTACCCTCAATTGTGAAAGCCAAACACATTGTGGAAATAAACCAAGAAGGAGCACTTTAAGTGAACTGCTGATGCAATACAGAAGGAGTGTCAAGTTGACCAGGAGTTGTGTTGAACATTGAAGTACTGAAGCCAAGTATAAGTTGATATGTTGTAGTCTTGGGGAATGGACCCCTGGGGCTTGATGAACTGCAATGTAGTCTTGAGGATGGAGCCATCGAGACCCTTTTCTTTGCAACTGACTTATCTTGAACTTGGGGATTTGTGGTACTGTTTGCACTTGGGAAAGGTAATCTCAAGACGTTTGCTGTATTTATTTCAACTTGCCGAAGGGGAGCTGAAAAGGAAACTAGGAGCTAGAAGATGCTCAGAACTTTGTTTTGATCACCATTCCTTTTATTGTTGACATCCCTACAGGTTGTTTAGCGTTAGTAGTGAGGGGAAGGATAGGTTTTGGACACAGGCAGACTTTTTAGTTGAACCTTCTGACTCAGACATTCCTTAGTTTGTTCAGGTTGGGAAATCCCATTAGGCCTTCAACCATCCCAGCATTTGAGTTAATGCACCATTTTATTTTAAACTTTGAATCTGTTGCCTGTGTCTTGCTTCATGATGCCTTCGCACTATGTAAGAATTATAGAAATATTGTTTTTATTTAGCGCTTCCTCCTGCTGACCCTCCAATCCCTGTAATAGTAGCGGATGTTATTGCCATTATAATTGTACAATGCACAGATCTATTTGCCCCTAAGGGTGAAGGGTAGTTTGTCAATGAGCAACTCTCCAGACTTCATCCCCTACAAGTGACGATTCGCTATCCATAAGTTCCTAAACTCCACAACTTTGGGGTGACATCCCATGGGGATTGTCCTCTCTGAATCAATCCTTCCTACAGTTCATAGGCCCTACATTCCATCCGGCATGCTTCAACAATATTGTCACTGTATACAGCTATTTGTCTTTGCAACCGAGACTATAGAGTAGGTTTACAAAGGAGTGCTGCTAATCCGCTGCAAGGTCACACTCCTAAGGCGAATCTGATAATATCGGCCCCCACAACTATTTCACCAGTGGTTGCTCCCCTGTTTGACGATCGAGGCGGACAGCGAATTGCGGCTTGTGCCTGAGCCAGCAAGCTGAGTGAGTTGGTGTTGAGGGTTGAATACTGCCTTGGGAGTGCTCGGATCATCTTCATAGCATTGTTTGAATTCAGAGTCACATGGTAGGTACTGATGCAGTTGCCAAGCGGCTGGTTTTGCTGTGGATGCAGGTGCTTAATTTTTAGCTGCTGATGAGGCTAGAGTGCTGAGTGTACAGCATACAATAGCACCCAGAAGGCAAGGAATTCTGGGGGGGCTTGGTGGCAGCTCCATTTCTTAAACTTGCTGTTTAGCTGATGTAATGACCGCTCCCTCTCCGTACAGGGTGTCCACCCTTGAACCCCTCAATCCCCAGGTGTGTTTTCATTCTTGCAGCTTGCTTAAGGCATTCTCATAAAACCTGGTGGGCCAATGAAAAAAGATAAATACTGCTTGTTCTGACTTGAGTGCCGTGTAGACCGTTGAGACCTCCGTCCCCAAGTGACGCACAGGGGAACCAAAAGAAACCCGCTGTGCGACCTTTGGAGCCACAGGTGGGAGATGTTACTTCCCGGAACCACGGAACCTCTGGAACACCGATGGTGCTGCAGAAAGAATGAGGTTAAGTACCAGGCAAATACAATATAACACAGTAATCAAAGGATCTGAGTAATCTTACCTATCCGGTGATTGGAAAGCCCAGGAAACCTAGTGAAGGAGGTTCGAGACTCAGATGAGAGGCGGTCCCCAGAACAATAGGGAACGGAGTCAGGTGTGGATACAGGAGAGTCCACCTGTAGAGCTGAAGACGTAGTTTGAGTTCCCAAAGGGCAATGGCGTAGAAGTCCAACAAAGTACCAAGGGATGATCCGAAGACAGGTGAGGGACGGGTCGAGGTTCAGCAATGGTTAAACAGTTCCAAGCAAAGGTACAAAAGGGTAATCCGAAGAAGTCCAGGTGAAATATCCAAGATCAAGGTAAACCAACAGAGTATATCAAACGTAGCGCCAAACAGAGTCGAAGACAGCTGAGAAGCGATGAGTGCTCCATGCATCAAGCTTTATATACCGTGCGCTTCTGAGTCATGTGAAGTCCACCATGATCACATGGGAAACGCCGCTCTGAAGTTCGTGAGCAAATGAATGATCTATGCGGAGGTGTTCCGCCGCCCCTTCTGCTGTATGTTCTCCATGGCAACTGCCAATGCAGGAAGGGCTGCAACCGGGCACGTATATTGTACCTGGTACAGATCTTTCGGTCCTTTGGGGCAACCACATCACGTTGTGAGTCTCGAACCCTGGAGGGAGTAGTGTGGGAACCCGAGGTAGGTGTTGTGGAGATGTTAGCAGTGTTCTGGTGTGCAGTGCGCCGATGCTAAGGATGAAAAGGGGGCGTGGGGTGTTAGTAATGCATGATAACTACATGGGTCATCAACAAAGGCATTTATTTTCCATTGTGGCAAGTAAAACAAATATATTTCATGCACTATGAGGACAAGGGGCAGAGGCTGCAGAGGTTGTTGGGGTTTTAACTCCCTCCCAGCTATCCTCAATGATTCCCACACTTAACACGTTTGGGGTTTCCCCATGCATGTTTGATGTCTTGCAGTTTGCAGATGAAAATCTCAATCAACTTAATTGTATGCCTGTCATGAGGATCATTCTATGAAGCCTTGATCGTATGCCAGATTTTGTTGCTTTGAAGTCTGAGTGTGAGAACCCTGTTCACCATGGCGACACTGATGTACTCTTATGTCTTGTCCCCTTTGCTCCATACTGATGGGACATCCCATCGAATCAGGGACGGGATCAGAGCCTGTTGCATAGCAGTATCTTATTGAATTTTCTTGCACGAGTATGTGAGCCATGTCCCTGCACTGTGCCTCCCTCTTGCAACCTGCCCAAAAGTTATTCCCTTTCTCCACATCGGAGGGAACAGAGCCGACCTCAGCAGCTGTGCTGTGTTGCACATAAATTGGGGGCAGAAATCCTTCTCTTCAACCGACCCGCACAGATTTGGCCTTTCCTCTTTGAGTGAAGACCACATGTGGTAAGCCTGTGATGCGTGTGGTTCCTTTTCAGGGAGGTTTCTGGGGACCCGTTTGGCATGCTGGGAGTAGACCTTCGGGACATCAGCACCACAAGGGGTTCAATACTTTGTGAAAACAACAGTAAAACAGAAGGTAAGGAAATCCTCTTTAAAAAAAGGCAACCCGTGCGGTACTGATGTGCCAAAGCCCTGCCCCTCGCAACTATCCTCAATGATTCCTACGTTTTCCACGTCAGTGGATTCCACATATATGTTTTATGTCTTGCAAGTTGTAGATAAAATCTCAATCATCTAATGATTATTTTGGTAATCATGGATGCATTGAGAGCTGGCATCTCTGTACCCATCAGCCAACAATCATGAGAGCTGTTATTAATCTCTTGTCGGGTGAATTTGATGGGGCTTTAATTAATAGAGCTATTCTCCAAATCATGGTGGCGGCTTAAGAAGTGATTCTGCTACTTCATCCTCAAACCTTATGTCTAAACTTTACCACCAACAATTGTACCAGTGCCGAGGCCAAGGCTAGGAGATATGGGAAAGAGTAAGACAGATCCATGCGCCTTGGAAAATAGAGGAGGATATTGATGAAAGGACGCTTGATGTTCCAAGAATAATGCTGGCTTCTAGACCAGTTCATCCACCCTGCTCAAGTATTTTGAAAAGTATACAGACTCTTACGTATACAGGTGCCAATGCTACCTAGGATGTGGACAGGGGAGAAGTACTCCAATTACCGACTGAGGCTGCTCATTTGGTAGAAGTGGATACTGATGTTCTCCAACTGCCACTGGATGCCAGTGAGGAGACAACTCCCTTTCTTATCAAGGCCTCTCATTGGATGACTATTGGATGGATGCAAGTTCGGCTTAACCTTCAGTATGTTATCATGGGGCAAAGGGTGTCATGGGCTGGGTGGTGTATAGGAGCAGGCAGATACATCCGCAGGAGATTCCACTCTGTCCTACCTCCCCTTTATTGGAGACATGAGACCATGCCTTGCCTGACACCAGCTATCGCACCATTACAGCACCGAGAATTTGGAAGGAGGTATCCACTGAGACAACCCTATTGAATGTACCCTCGAGTTAATGGCCTCCTACAGGAGATACTCCCTGAAGGAATATGAGAAAGAGCTAAAAAAATGAACTGATGGCATCATAAAGTGTGCAGGACGTCCCGGGATACTTACTGAAGACAATGTATGAATTCTAGAGGACAAATGATGAAGTAAAGAATTGAGTGAACTATTAAAGTGGAAAAGAGGAAGACTACATGTTAAAGTGCTACAGAAAACAGAAGTTTAATGAATGTACAGATGCTGAAACGCAAGGTAGATCAGGTCATCGTATTGGCTAGTTATGAGTAGTGAATAGAATGCAGGTAAAGCCGCCATTGTATAGCAACTGGACATTGGTATCATGAAATAAATAAGCCAGAAACTAGGAAAAGGGAATGAAAAGCTGTGTCACAGCAGAATAGTAGGCTAATGGAGCTGCATGGCGAGGCTGTGTGGCCTGAAGTCAAGATCCTAGAATTCGAGGTTGGCTGTCTACTCTGAAGAAGTATGAGTGCACAGTGGATGAATCCTCTCACGTGAAGGTGCAATAAAGAACACAACGGATGCCAAGTTTTAACTGCAAAATGGACCAAATCGTGGTCTCTTGTCACGTGAGCCAAGGATGGAAATAGAGCTCAAACTGGGAGTTCCAGCCACGATAGCGAGTGCCCTCATTCCTGTGTATTCCCAAGACGAGAATACTCTGCAAAGAAAAGTACCAAGACAATTTCATGGCAGTGATGGGGTGTTCTCCCAAGTAGACCCCAGGAATCCCTTATTCAGGTGTCATGGGAAGGGCTGGTGCTCTCAGATCCTAACCCTCGCCGTGGACAAGTGAGGGAGGATCACCTGGGTAGGGGAACCTGGAGTTACGCTCAGGGGAATACCCCAGGTGAGACGCGGTATTAAATCGGGGAAGTGGACAAGGAGAACGAAGTCCCTGAGGCTTTTTTAGGCTGCTCCAAATCAACCTCCCTTCCTCCCTTCCACCCAATGAATCTCTTACCAGAATCCAACAAACCCTCTGTATCTGGTATAACCTATTAGGAACCCAAACCCTGTTGCAGTGGGAAACGTCATCTGCCAGAGTCCCTATTTTTCTGTCGCCTACCCGACTACTCCCAGTCATTCTTCTCCCCATCCCTCTGATTATTATTTCCCAAACTCCCAGTCTGCTTTGACAAAACACTGCAGTTCCCACAATTCCCCCGCCCCTATTCATTTCACAACAATAATCCTGGTCATTCCCTTGACGGACTTCCAAACTATTATCTTACGGAGTTTTCCCATTCATTTCACAAACCCTACAATTCTCACCCTTTTCAGTTTACCAACCCCCCTAGGATGAAGGTTGATGAACTAAGAGGTAGAAAGAATCCCCATGGGAATAAGAGGGTTATAATTACCTATGAAAGCCCACTAGGTTGTCCCAGTTTTGAGGCCAGGCAGAGTCAGAAAATGTATTGATAACCCTACACACCCGACTGTCCTTTCTCTTCCCCATACGGATAAAAGGTGATGCATAAGAACACATTCTGAGCAAGGTTGAACGCATGAGGAGTCAGCTATTCCAGGACGGAAGTTCAAAAGTAGGAGAAAGGCGGTGAAACCTGAAAGGTCTTCAAGGAGGGAGTTGCCCTTGCCCATTTCAACCCAGACCCACAAAGCCTGCGACAAACGAAACATAAGACTGGGAATCGCAGCTGGCAAATGGTGTGACGGATGTCAACTGTACGTGGGACCCTCCCGCACTGATAGCCAGGGCGGGGGGGGGGGACACAGTTGCCATCTTGGTACTGTCCTTGACTCCAGCGGCAGAAGAAACACTGACGAGTTCAGCACAATAAGTGAGTCGGAAGAACCTTATAGTGGGACAGACTGTGTTGAGCTCAAGGTTTCTTTGGCAACATTAACGAGATTAAGATACAGAGGTCTTTTGTGAACAAACTTGGTACCAGAGACAGTGGTCCAGTGCAATGTGGACCCTTGTTCGGAGGTCTCTGGCTGGCACCCCTCTCCTAAACAAAGAGGCTGTGTTGAACTAAGAATGTATTGAAACGAAAAGTACCAAGAGCCATGGGGAAGGCCGACGTGAGGTGTCAAGGTGGTATACAAGGGTCAAGCTAAATCCCTTGTACAATCGATAGTCCTTGACACATTGCAGAAGTTTTGGCGATTGTGAAATTGTGAGCCCGACTGAGGGAATTGTGCAACAGGAGTTTACGCCCTGCGGAGGGGGAACGCTGTACAAACTGTAGATTTTGTGAATAAACACGCCCTTGCCGTAGTCTAACAGTGACCCTGCGAGACGTGATTGCCCTTTGGAAATCTTTTTTTTAAATTGGAAAATGCTGCGGAAGGTCTGAGCCCAGATGAGGGGGACCTAACTAAAACCTAGGTGTTTGTTGAAAAAGACATTGAGACTTTTGAATATTACAAATAAGGAGATGGTGATTAAAAGGCGGTAGTGAACCCAATTGAGGGACGCCAAGAGAAATGTTGTGAAGAAGCTAGGTGAACAACATTGTGACAACAAGTATGAACCCGACTGAGGGATGGCCACAGTGAGTGGTTGGTTTCAGCCCGATTGCGAGGCCAATGATTTAGTGAAGGATCGGAGCCCGGCTGCGGGGATCCAAGTGTTAAGGGTAATCCCCCGATGTGAAGATTAGCAGAAGGAACTTTTGTTTTCTTATTTTGGCATATCAGGCCTTCTGAAGCAAGAGACTTTGCATGAGAAGAGACTTGGGAACAGAAGGTCCTGATTTAAAAATGAACTGTAAGCTCGTGCCAAAGAAGCCCAGGAGTGTGCTGAGCTCAAGAGTCCCGCTTTGTCCCATGCTGAAGGTGGGAAAGGGAGACCCCGTCCATAACATCCTAACTTATCATTTTCTGATCACTTCTTTCTTTTCTTGTGAACATTATCCCACACTATTTTTTAGCATAGCGGTAAAGATTGGCAATATGTTTTTTAGTATAGACCCTTTTGATTTGACTAGACACCAATAGGACTGTAATATTATTTTTTGATGGTCGTAGCTTGCTCCCATCTTAGATTTAGGTTTAGATTAGGCGTTTATCTCACCCTTTTTACAGTTTAATAAACACCCTTGAACTCTGATCACTAGTATCTGTCTTGCTTTAATACCATGCCTTCCTTACAGTGGTGAGGTAGCTTCATGGCCTATCTCCCTGCACCTGGGTCTGGGCTTCAGTGCTGCTAAACTGAATGTTCCAGACATGGCCCAAGCGTGCCAACCAATTGTATTCGCTGTATAAATAAGGACCTCATAGCTTAGCAGACCAATGAAACACAGTGTACTTTTCTTTTCTTAAAGAGCATGTTGGTTAGAGGTAGGCATAAGTTGTCCACCTAATAAAGGACAGCCAATAACAATCGTAGCTCCTATGTTATTGTATATTTAGATGTTTCCCTTAACCAATCCTGACCCTTGATAGGTTTTTCACTATTGCCACGTAGTATGACATCACTTTGATGAATAATGAGTATATCATTATGTTTTTTGTGAAAATCACTGAGAGACTGAGCGTATTTATGTTGATGTACGTTCTAACCTCCCTGGTTTAGATAATTGTTAACAAAACAGTGACTTGCCATCTTCTTGAGTTTGTCTGGTTATTTTGACTCAGAATTATTCTGGTGTAATCCCATCCATTACCATATGCACGTTCCAAGGGCCATAAACTCACGTGGTAGCAGTGCGGATGGTTCCAGATCCAAACTAGTTTGACTTCAGAGTTTGGGACGATCGGGCATCCTCTGCCATTAAGTGGAAGATCGTGGAGTTTCCTGTGGAGAGCGGCCAATAGAAATAAGTGTGCAAGAAGAATCAAGACGGTGTGCATGTCCCTCTTTGAACAAATCTCTGCTTGGCTTCCGTGGGCGCTCTGCTGAAGGAAGGCAAAGTGGTCTTATTGGAGGAGGAGTTGATCCCGAAGGCCACCAGTTGATTAACGGACATAAGTAGACTAGGGGAAATTCCAATATAAAGGGGTGGGATTGTGATATTTTTGGGTAAAGGGAAACTTTTTGTAGATAAAGGAACACCCAAGTAATCCTATTTAAAGGAAGATAAAAGACGACGTCTCAAATTCCAATCGGAATAATAAGAGGGAGAATACGCACAGTCAGGACTGTGAAAGGTGGAGTCTTAAACCTCGCACAGGGTAATATAATTAAAGGCGAGGAGAAAATAACTCTTACTATAAATATTTATAGGGAAAAGGGAAGGTGATCCAAAAAGTTATTAAATTACATTACGCCATTTGTATCCCGCACTGTGGACCCTGAGGCATAAACGCGCAGACATTTGGGACAGAGACAAATACATGGAAATAGATTATTTTAATCAATTTGTTTGTTTTCCTCATGCTAACATTCTGAATAAGAGACAATCTGGCTTTCGGAAAAAGCACAGTACTGAGTCTGCTCTGCTGGATTTAAAATCTAGGCTCCTCCGCCATGTAGATCATGGCAACTCCAGCATGCTGATGCTGCTGGACCTGTCTGCCGCCTTCGACTTGGTAGACCATACAGTGTTGGTCTCCAGGTTGAGGGAGGTGGCGGGTTTCTCAGCATCGGCAGCTGATTGGGTTGCCTCTTTTCTGAATGACCGCCAATGGAGAGTGAGTAGCAATCTGGCAGATGCTAACACTAAGGAGCTGACTCAAGGAGTCCCACAAGGAGTTTGTCTTTCTCCTATTTTTTATAACATCTTCACAGTGCCTTTTCTGGACTTCCTGGATAGTAATAACGTAGAGTTTACAAACTATGCTGATGACATCCAGTGTATCATCCCTATTACGGGTGTCTTTCCGGATGACGAAAGAAATATCAACAGAATTTACCTTCTCATCCAAAATTGGATGTGTTCCAATGGGTTGGCCCTTAATACCAGTAAGACCGATCTTATGCTTGTGGGTACTGACCCTAAAATCCGCAAACTGGAAGACCAGTACTCCCAATTTGTGATTGACGACTGTGTTATAAAAGTCAAGAGAAAGGTCAAGACACTAGGGATATATCTTGACTGCAATCTCAATATGAAGGTGCAGGTCAGCAGCCTGGTGGCCTCGTCTGCCTACTATATTAAACTGCTATTGCATGCCCGTCCCTTTCTCTCACAAACTAGTAGGGAACCCTAGCAAGAGCATGGATAACTTCAAGGATAGATTACTGCAGTAGTCTCCTGGTCGGCCTTCCAAATTGCGAAGTGAATAGATTGCAGGTGGTGCAGAACAATGCTGTTAGGGTTGTTCTGGACAAGAAGAGATCAGATCACATATATAAGGCGAGAAGGGAGCTTCGCTGGCTCCCTATTAAGGAACAAATTCTCTTTCGGCTCTTGTCTGTCTCATTATACTGCATGAAAAATTCTGGTCCTATCTACCTTAATGATGAATTAAGACCTAAAACGAGTAAATACAGTCTTAGATCAAATAGCCACTCCCAGCTAATTGTCCCAGCCTGCAGACTGTTGCAGACTAAAGTGGGAGCATTTTATTCTGCGGCACCTATGGCCTGGAATAATCTCCCCTTTAAACTGAGAGCAAAGGATTGAAGACCTATCTGTTTAATTAAACACTATTCTGGTCCTACCGTCAGCTCTCCTGCACCAGTATTCTTTTCTTGTGGCTTTGAGCCTTCTGTTTGTTCTGTGTATGTCAGCGCCCTTAAGCCCTAGGGTCAGTGGTTCTGCGCTATACAAATCCTAAATAAATAAAAAAAAATAATAAATGAAAGTTGAAGGCTCTAAAGCCAGCGTGCAGTGTGGGGAATGCTTGACTTATTCAAAAAAGTACGTTTTTAGTTATTTCTTAAAGGCCTCTAAGGAACATTTGAGTCTTAGAGTAGTCGGTAGCTGGTTCCTGAGTTTTGGGGTAATTAAGTGGAAAGCCCCCTTATCTGCTTTAACAGTTCTTCTCCTAGGGACTAATAGCAGATTCTGTCCACAGGATCTCAGAGCTCTGCCATTAGATTTGTCGATAATATAGTCCTGTAAATATAATGGCATGAGACATTGTCTACATTTAAAAGTTATGGTAAGAATCCTAAACTTAACCCGTGCTTCTATAGGGAGCCAATGGAGCGACCTCCTAGCTTCCATAACATGATCTCTGTGCGACAGGTTCATCACAACTCTTACAGCCCTGTTTTGTATAGTTTGGAGCCTATGCACATCACACTTGCCGAGGACCGCCAATAGTCTATAGCAGTAGTCCATCTTGGTCCTGATGATAGCTCTGGCTATTGTTGCCGCGCTACCCTGTGTAATTAGAGGCCGGAGGTGATAAAGCAATTTCATGTAGTACAAGGATGCCGAACAACACTAGTAATGTGAGGACTCATCGATAGTGACTGATTAAGGGTGACCCCCAAGACCTTAAGTTTAGGAACAGGGATAATATGTTCCGCCCCTAACCTGAAGGAGCGAAATTTACTATGCAGTTTGCTGAGGGCGGCTGGACTCCCCACAATGATAAGTTCTGTTTTGCTCTTATTTAGTGCCAAGTTATTATTGAGCACCCACTTTTCTATGAGGTCAAAGACTATTTAGCTCTAGTTCATCCTGTGAGAAGCAACCTGAGAGTGGGACAACACATTGAGTGTCATCTGCATAGTTTGAAAATATAATACCCTCTGCCTCTAGGTCGGAAAAAAGGGGGCCATAAAAATATTGTATAAGCACAGTGACGTGCTAGCTCCCTGTGGGACCCCAAAAAGAAGTGGGATAGAGGAGGCCTCTGCTATTGTCAGAGCAGACTCTACTGTGCCTGCTCTCCAGAAAAGATGCATTCCATGTAACCGCCTGAGGTGGAAAATTGGCCACCTCTGATAATCTGGTCATCAAAATTGAATGATCGATCAAATCGAACTCCGCCGATGTCCCTTTATCTAGGCAATCCAATAGCTTTGACTTTAACTCGAGAAGAAATGTCTCTGTGCCAAAGTTTAGCCTAAAGCCTGATTGATGCGCATTAAGAATTGGATACAGATGTAGGTGTTCCACAATCTGACTGTATGCCACCTCATCTAATATATTTAGTAGAAAGGGAGTGTTAGAAATTGGGTGATAATTCAAAGGGTTATCCGTAGGTAGCCCTACTTTTTTTCAATATAGGCGTGACCATGGTTTGTTTCAGATTCTCTGGAACATTGCCTTCGCTCAATGATGCATTAAGAAAGCAGCAGATTGCCTTTATAAGAAGCAGGGGACAGGTGTTAATTATTAAAGAAGAACAAGAGTCCCCTTTACACTGAGTAGGTTTACATTTTTTGATAACTTTTTGTAGAATCTCCTCAGTAATTGGGTGAAAGGCGAATTGAGCCACCTTTGACTTACACCCTAGGGGATTCTTTGGCTTATTGATGGCCGTTAGAGGTAACTCCTTCTTGCGTTCCAACATCCCTGCCCTTATGCTTAGTAGTTTATTTTGCATGCCATCTCTTATCTCTGGTTGGTCAGATGGAGTAATGGAGCAAAATGAGTATTGTGTTGTTGTTTTAAGTATTAGTTGATGTATGAAGTTTCAAAAGATAATTTGCTCTGAAGGTTGGAAGTGATGTTGTTTTGACTTAAAGTGTAGTAAACGATTGGGGCCAAACAGATGACAGATAGGTTGTTGAAGCAAACAACAATTGATGGTGCTTGCTCATATTTGTTGTTTTGCGGTTAAAAGTGGTGAGCAATAAGCCTTGAGATAGAGATTTATTAATGTTCTGGTAAGTATCAACAGTGAATTGCGACTATGCTATTATGGAGGACACTCCTCTCATGCACCTTTGTAAAACATTACCAAGAAATGCGCCCAAGCTCAAACAGTACAGTGGAGAATGGGTAAAGGGCACAGCTGATAAAATGTTCATGCCATGGTCACAAGGGGGATCATTGTCAAAAGCAGTATTATAACACATGACTACATATGTACAGGCTGCGTACACAGGAAAGAAATTAGAGAAAAGACTGTCAGTTTTAGAACTTTAGAAAATGTACCAAGATGACAAAGAAGACCCAGTACAGAGGAGTGGGTGTTTAATCAGCATAAAGGGCAGGGCATTGAGCGCTCAGCTCCTCTTACTTTGCCTGAGATTAAGAGAGTAAATACAGAGGAGATAGGAGTGTATCCTTTAAACCTTTAAAGGAATCAAAAGCAGCGGCGGGGTATAGTAACCCAACATATGAACCCCCCGCTTACAGTAGTGATGACAGTCCAGAAGAGAGCAAAAGGAAGGAAGATGCCTGTAAGTTTGTACAAGATAAAGTAGAAAGAGCCGAGAGATCTAATACGTCGACAGATATAGACAGAGAAATTAAGAGATGGAAAGGAGAGAAGGATAGGGCTGATGAGGTAATGCTTGTACAGGACGAATGGATGGGAGCACAGATATTACTCAAGTTAGATGGGGAAAAGCAGCATAGAGGAGTTTAGAGGAGCTTAGGCGAAAGGACTATAAAGACGAGCAAGAAAATGATAGGGAATGAGAAAAGCAGTTGAGAGAGGATGAGCAAAGAAGCAAAGGCAGGGAATGACGGGAACAGATATATAGTGAAGAACATGAAAAAGAAGAAAAACTGGAAAAACTGGAAGAGGAACAAAGGAAGTACGACACTAGAAAGAAAGAGATAGAAGAAAGAGATAGGAAAGAAAGAGAGAGGAAGAAGCACAAAAAAGTTAAGGAAAAAAAATTACAGAGAAGGAGAGAAGAATGAAGACAAGAAGTAAGAAGGGAAGAATGAAGGCAAGAAGGGATACGAGAAAGCAAAGGGAAGTAGACGAAGAAATAAAACAGAATAGAAAGCAGCAAGGTCTTGATGCTAGTCTCATTCTTAAATAATGAGTAAGACCAAGCGATGAAATACAGGGGCAATGGAACACGATAAGCGAAGTTCTCATGATGAGAGAAAGTAAAGAAATGCCTCAAGTAGTACAGGAAGAGGAATGATATGATGCAGACAGTATTGGTGAAAGGACTGATAAGTTGTATCAGCAAATAAAGCAGCACAGCGAATATGGGACTCGAGAGAGCGGCACCAATCCCTGATACCTAAACCACAGGATGAGGAGGAAAACATGTTTAGTGATGAACACAGAGCATTGTCTTTGAGTAGATTATATTTAGATAGAGGAGGATGATAGTCGCACTTATTTGGGTTTAGCAAGTCAGACGAGGAAAGAGAGTCAGAGATGGAGAGAGAGGGTGTATGCATCACCCTGGGAAGTCAGCAGATGGATAAAGAGGTAAAATGGTCAGATCTGGAACACCCTAAGGAAAGTACACCAGATCCTATACCTTATCTTGAACGTCCCTGAAGGCGATCGCGTAGTGAGAGAGGAGAATCTCCACCTGATGTGAGTAGGTTAAGGTCGTTACCAGCATGAAGACGAATAGGGACGATTACCCCTGCCTTAGGTAAACTAATAGTGGGATCCGACTAGGGGATGGGGTTCTCACAGTTCACCTGACTAGAAAAGGGGGAGCAAGACCGCAATCTATTCCATGGCCTCAGATGGATATGGATAACTAAAAATGCAGGCTCCCTAGTTTGACGTCGGGGGGCTGGGAATTGGATATACGAATTAGAAAATAAATAACTGGGGGAAACGCGCTGGCCATAGGAGACATAAAAGCTCTACTGGCAGCTATTTTTGGAGAGAGATCTGATGACATTTGGAGACAAGCGGGATATGCGGGTGTGACAGCGCAAAATACAGCGCATGATGGGATGTCATTTAATAATTGTAGGGCAGATGTTTGGAGGGCTCTCAGGGTACAGTATCCTGATACATCAGATATGGGTGCAATTATGACACGTAAAATGAAAGAAGGTGGCACTATTCTATCATATTTTGTGTCAGGTGTTGCCAGAACAAGTACAGAGACAAATGAAAAAACAAGTAGGGTATGAAGCAAAACTGTGGGCTGAGATATAGTTCACTATTGTACATCATTACCGATTGTTACAAGAGAAAAACAGAAAGAAAGACGAGAACAGAAAGATTGAGGAAGCCAAGTTAGTTCAGAAGAAATTGTCAAAGTTTGCTATAGAAAGGGCAGTATTGACAAGTGGAGAAGGTGGAGGAATGCAAGAAATAATGGGTGCATCATAGGTGAATAATGTACACGCAGTAGATCAAAGTGGGTATGGGTTTTGGCCACGAGGTAGAGGTGTATGATTGTGATGGCCCTTGAGGAGGATACAGATGACTGACATAACAGATGAAGATATGTTCAGAGACAAACCTATAGACGATGAGGTATAGCTTAGCAGACCAATGAAACACAGAGTACCTATTTTTTCTTAAATTACATGTTTGAAGAGGTAGGCATACGTTGTCCACCTGATATAAAAGACAGCCAGTAACAATCCTCTCTCCTATATGATTGTATATCGAGATGTTTCCCTTAACCAATCTGACCCTTGGTAGGTTTTTCACTATTGCCACGTAGTATGACGTCACTCTAATGCATAATGAATATATAATTATATTTTATGTTAAAATCACTGAGAGACTGAGCTTACCTCCGTTGATGTTCGTTGTAACCTCCCTGTTTTAGATAATTGTTAATAAAACAGTGACTTGCCATCTTCTTGTGTTTGTTCGGTTATTTGGACTCAGAAATATTCTGGTTTAATCCCATCCAGTAACAGATGCACGTTCCAAGGGCCATAAGCTCAGTGGGTTGTAAATTGAGGCGGGGTGCTGTATTGTCTTGTTCTTTAGGGCTAGAGCTGTTATGGATGGGTGTTAAGGTCAGAATTGTGGCTAAAGGGAATGGTATCTATGTTATTGCCCCTTTGGTATATTTAAAGACCTCGTCATTTAATAAATGCCTTTGTAATACTGCTGGTATGAGCTCCTCCCTAGCGTGTATAATATTGGCGGCAGGTGCCTCCATTTTGGGGGGAGTGGTCCATGTGATTGATGCATTGGAAATTCGGGAGATTCCACAATGAATACATTCACTTATTTCTAATTATTTCACACGAGTATCCTTAAAAAACACTATCAGCCTCGGATTGAATCCCAATCCCCTGTATTCCCTTGAATAGGCGTAAAGAAATGTCACCTTTTCGTTCACAGACATACTTTTTCTCTATTGCTAACTGAAATTGTTGACCTGCTTGAACTGAAGCATGTGCAACTGACAGTTGGTTACTTTGTCATAACCTTCATAGTTTGGATGTTTTTGTCCCAGCAAGTTTTCAAATGTTTCATGTGGATACAGGAACTCATTCTTAGGGTGGGGTCATCTTTTTATTGTGAATTATGATCGCTTTGCTAATTATTTTTATATATTATTTCAGCAGATTTGAGTGTGTCGGTTTGAGGATTAACCTGCCTGCTTCTAAATCCTTCATGTTTATTTGATCGTCTGCCTATCAGTGTTGCCATATTCATTGAAGAATTCGTTTTTTGTTCTTGAAGTTCTTAATGGTTCTAAATGTGATTTTGCTTGGTGTTTTAATCTTCATTGTTTGAACCTTGATGGCAAAGCTTTTGTTGATGGGTTAGTTCAAAATGGTTCTTTTCCCACCCATGATGAGGGGAATTGCCTGCCATTGATTAATTCGCCAGTGGATTTTTATCTCTACTATTTTGTTTTTCTTTTAATTTAGAAATTATATTAAAATTAAAGGGGAATCTAGAGGTTTCCAAATTCCAAAATGGCCTATTAGAAATCTTACATTTGTGCCCCTGGGTTTCTCCTTGTTCACTGTTGAGCTGCCTGAGTCTTCCACTGTGACTGGTATGTTTCCTTGAGCCTGTTGCTCGGAAGAGGCAATCTATGAAACCCAGTGCCCCTTGGTTCTCCATCATCTTAAATCTTTGGGAAACAATGCACAGATGGAAAAGATATGGCAAAGACATTTAGCCCAACCTGCACTTTGTTCCCGTAAATTACTGCATATCGAGAATAAGAAGGCTATTGAAAGTACTAAAGCCACGTTTTATTCCACTGAAATCAATACATTGTTGAACCATGTTAAAGCTTTATTTCCTGTTCTAAAATTAGTAGACACAATTGAACCTTGTGTTTGCTCTGTTTCTATCAGTTCTGAAATTGCTGATCAATTTTTGAAGAAAATTATATATATTCGCTATAACATTCAAATTCTCGCTGCTTCTTCATGTGGTCATATTTCACAAACAGTTTGTCTGGACTGAATTTAATTACATGTCCTCTGATGATATCAGCCTCCTGTTAGGTTGATTTATACCACGCACTGCTGTTGTTTGAAGGATCTCCGGGCGCTCACATGTCTCTTTAAGGAAAGTGGGTGGATTAGTTAGTTAGAGAGCGAGAGAGGGATAGTATGGAGGTTGTGCTCATCGTTTGATGCATGCAGAAACAAGAAGAAACTAGCGCCTGTGAGCTTTCTAAGTGTGCATTATGTGCGCTGGGCCTGTGTCCGGAAGGGTGGCGTCCAAAGTCTGAGTTTTGTGGTTTGCACACATTGGGTTTGCAGCATGATTAGAGAGCGGTGTATGGTTTGGATGTTTTGGTGGGTTGTTTCAATAGCCCCCTAGGTGAAGTACCATGGAGGTCGGAGGAAAAGAGAAGGCGGGTGGGTTAGTTGGTTTCTGGTAATCTCTGGGTGTTGAGTAGTTTTAATATTGGTTCTTCATTCTGTATTGTCCAGTGTTGGCTTTGGTTCGGGTGTATGGTTTGTAGAGGCACACGTCTGTTTATCTCGGTGAGTAGAATAGCCAGGTTTTTAGTAGCTTCATTAATGTTAGGTGGTCTTCCGTTGAGATCGAATTCCACAGTTTGGCTATCAGATAGGAGAAGGCGGTTCCTCTGAATTTCCTTTTCTAGTAGTGTCTAGTTTCTATTTGGAGGTCGACGCTCATAATAAATCTTTTCCTGGTTAATAACGGGTGATTTTAGCTTGGAAGAATTTGGCTGCTTGTCTGTGTAGTGATTCATGGGCAGTGCAGAGGGCTTTGAAGTTAATGCATTTCTTTACTGGTAGCCAGCATAGACTTCTCAGGGATGGTGTGATGTGGTCTTTTCTCTTTAGTATCAGGAGCAGCCTTGCTGCAGTATTTTGGATATGTTGAATAGTAGAGGCTATTTTCATAGTCTATTCTTGAAGAGATCAAGAAAATGATCGCAAGGGAAATTTAGGCATGGCAGGATCCCCTTTATTCACCGCAGGAGGTAGAATCTTTTTTGTTGCTATTGCGTTGACTTGTGGTTCTAAAGAGAAGTCATTGTCCATGAGGATTCCGTTTTCAATGTCTCTGGTTGGGTTCCCATGTTTGGTGGTCAGGTCAGGTATGCCTGTGTTGCATTGTCTTCTGGTGGGGAGATCATTATTTCTTTTTTGTTTGTATTGAGCTTGAGATTGTTATTTGTCATCCAGGTGTTCATGTCAGTGAGGCATTTGTTGAGGGTCTTGTCAGGGTCTCTGGCAGAAGTTATCTTTTTTTTGTTGCCTTTTACTGTTTATTGATTTCATAACATAGTACGGCTGAATGTACCGTACATAACATCTAAAGAAAAACATGACAATTTTACATCAGCCGATATGGCAAAGCAAACGACAGCAAGATCGGTAGGATAATATGATCGCGAAGTGTCGAAGACATGACATTCGGGAGGGCTGTAACAATATACAATAAAAATGAATTCAATTTAGTATGTATAAATAATCCTTTCAATATTAAATTATAACAATGTAAAGGCACAAAAATCATAAGGTTTATGATGAACTCCAGGAAAATCCTGTAAATTAACAAACTGAATGAATGGGATTCCAAATATCCAACTATTTAGGCATCTCACCCATCAGTGAAGCCACAGTTTTGCTCATTGCAGCTCCAATCCAAATTTTAGCCCACCATTCATGGATATTGGTTCCAGTTTTCGATTTCCAATTTCAGGTTACCATGGATCCTCATCTCCAAGCAAAACCAAGAGGGTCCATTGGAAGGTCAATTCCAGATATTATTTTAATTTATGCGAGCACTTCTTTCCAATATGTTTGTATAAGAACACAAGATCACTGTATATCGAAGAGTGTGGCCCGAATCTATGTCCACACCTCCAGCAAACTGGAGGAACAGCTGCGTTACTTCTATGTAGCCTCTCTGCAGTGAGATACAAATGGAACCATATTTTATAGCTGTTTTCCTACAACTGGTCACAATTAGATGACTTAACTGCTCGAGTCTAAATGTTCTACCATGAAAAAGCATAATTAGGATATCCTAACACTTCAGGCCATTTAGACATATAGGTATGTGGAGGTTTAAGTCGACTGGCATTGCAAACCTTGTATAATGATGAAACCCTCCTAGAGCGGGAATCGCCCAGGAAGAGTTTGAATTTTGTCATTCCCCATTAACGTTCCCAGAAACCTTCGTATCACTAATCCGATGCTGTAGCTATACGTATCTAAATGTATCTGCTTAATCTATTAAGAAACCTGTTTGCAATGATGAAAGGATAACAGCCTTCCTTCCATAATTAATTGACCTAGGCAAGTCAAACCCCCTTCAATCCAACAAGAATATCTACTAGGCTTTAATTCATGAGGGAATTCTGCATTCTTCCAAACTCGGGTTAAAGGTAAGAGAAATGTTTTACCTGCATATTTCTTCATGGCCCTATCCCAATACATCATCAATATCTTGTTAGTCAGGAGTATTCTAGGGTTGCCTTGCCGGACCTTCGCAGAACGCCAACACCATTCATGTAATGAAACAGCAAATCCAAACTGCTCTATCTTCGCCCACTGCTTACCTTCCTGGTCTGATAATTTGCTTTCTAAAAGAGGAGCCAGTTGTGCTGCATATAAATAACTCTCTAGGTCGGACACATTTTAGCCACCATTCTCTTAGCAGATATCATCCTGGGGTGAGAAACCAGAGGACATCTTTTAGCCCAGATAAACTTAAATAAATGTACTTGAAGTTAAAGCTTGTAAAACATATGATCACCTTGGTAAAAGAGTTATGTTCAACGAGCGACCCTAACCAGACACAAATTGTCAGCTTTCCCCTAATGTGTTAAATCATGTGACATTGGCATAACCCAGGAACATTATATTGTTATAACGAATCTTGTTGTAGAGTTACCCATCTAAAACCAAAAGCAGTCTGTAGATCTGTAACTGTTCTGGCGGAGTCTGACACATTAAGTGTGTAAGATTGTGTATAATTTATTTTAAATCCGGATACTAAGTGAAATGATTAGAAAAGGGATACTATAGAAGACAATGAATCCTCAGAGTTTTGCATGCAATGCTATTTTATGGGAATGATACGCTATATCAATCCCATGAATATGTTCATGAGAGCAAACTCCTTGTGCCAACAGTTCTATGGATAATGCAAATGATAAAGGGGAAAATGGGCAGCTTATATGGGTACCACATGTCAAAGAAAGTGGGTCAGACAACGTCCCATTAAGTTTTATTCTATGTGAGAAACCTGAGGGTATTTTCACCCCTATTCCCCTTGGATCCTATGTGCAGGTGGCCACGGAAAGGACATTGCTTTTTGATCCTGACCCTGGGGGCGGAGAAGCAAAGGAGGATTACCTGGGTGGAGGGTCCTTGAGGATTGGGAGTGGGGTGCCCTCAGGTGAGACATGGTATCCCCCTTTCTCTATTGATGACCAACCTAACCTTCCCCCGACCTTTATGGATTATTGTAAATTAGCTCCCCTCTTTTCACATCTTGTGACACTTGACAGTACTGAGACGAGGAAGAGGCAGCTGAGAGTCATGAACAATATACCATTTACCCACTCTGGTACTGGGACAAAGAAGATGCCTGCAAGGTGTTGTTTTCCCCTTAATCATTGTCAGGCAAGGCTCATTGAGAAAGCACACCTGCAATCTGTTGGAGAGTTGCAGGTGAATAAAAGGAGGAGGGAAAAGCAAGACAAAGAGAAGCAGAAGGGAGGCCTGGGTGAGCAGCAGGGAAGCTTGTTGGAAGAGAGGCGAGCCAGCTGGAGCTAACTACTGTGGGACGGTCTGTTGTGTGCAGCTGTCATGCGTGCACATCACCACCGCGGCCTGCACTTACCCACTTGGCAGCTCTATCTGCGTTGGCGCCTGCAACAGGGTCCCCAGCCAGGTACTCTCGTCCCGAGGGGCGGCGCAGGGCCAGTCCTGATTACACCAGCACCTCCGGCAGTTCTGGGGTCTCCACTATAGCCTAATCAATGGTCATGCACAGGGATTCAGTGTCTGCCCTGCACGCATGCGCATAGCCAGGCGAGTCACTCATTGCCATGACAGCAGCATCTGATTCTGTTGCTGTGCATACTGCTTCTTCTATTTATTCTCCTTCTTGCTGGCGGGTCTTAATTGCGCTCCGTTCGTGAACCTGCCTTGTGCCAGTTTCCTTTTGCTCTCTGGTCTTGTCCTCCTTTGACCTTTTTTTGGCCTTGCCCTGCTCCTCCTTTCTGCTCTACCTTACTCCTTCCTTCCTGCCTTGGGTCATACCCTCCTTGGTCCCTGCCTTGACTGGAATCCCATCCTTCAGTCAGGATACATCAGGTCAGTGCTTGCACTGTCCCTGAGCCATGTAAAATCCGGGGGAGCATATCATGGCGTAGGGAGTCGCTGTCAGGATCCTTTTTCTGTCTCATGCTCAGAGAGACGGGCATGGGGCTGATCCCATGCACTACCCTCGGGTCTGAAGCACTTGTTAACGAACCGGCGCCAGGTAGAGGCCCTTCCCGCCATGAAACACTGTGAAGAAGAGATCAGGTATTTGATAAATGAAGACGCCTACCAACACCCGAACCTATGGCAGCCATGCAAGAACTACGTGATGAACTACAGGCTCTCAGATTGGAAGGCATCACCAACAAAAAAAGGTAACCCTACATGGGACCCTTCTTCTTGATCCTGCATCAGCCTTAGCTGAGTCTACCATAGCACATACCTCTACCCTGAAATATGACGGCGAACAAAGGAAGTTAGCGGAATTCTGTAATTACTGCAAGATACAGTTCAGTTTCCGACCACAGCATTTCCAGCATGACAAAGCAACAAAAAGATTCATCCTGAGTAACCTCACAGGCAGTGCCTTGGCATGGGTGGATGTTTACCTGGGCTGGAGCAATCACCAGTCCACCGTAGGGATCTGTTGGATTGTGGGTCATCAGGTAACTACTTTGAAGCATCATTTGTGCTACCGACTGGTATTCCGTTGGCATTAAAACCTGTGGCGTGCCTTATCGAAGATCATTGGATCCCCTCTAGCTTCTGGACCAGTAAACCAGCACACATTGCATTTGTCCTTGATCATTGCTGACCATGAAGAAGAGTTGGCATTGGATGTCATACAGGCCCCATCGTATCCTGTTATTTCGGGACTGCCTTGGCATGCGAGTCATAATCTTTCTGTTGACTGGAGGAAGAAAAGACTCTGTTTTCCTTCTGGTGGCCAGTCTTTGGTGCCGCTGTTTGAAATTGTACCCAGAACCACAGCAATGCTGCCTTCCTTCACATTGGAATGCGCCCTGTCTGGGTTACCAGAAGAAAACAGCTATTTCATTCATGTTTTAGCTGAACCTGATGATGTCTCTCTACCACCTCACTGTGTAAATGACTGCAGTATCTATTACCTGACAATCCCATACCACACGGTCGAGTGTATTCATTGACCATTCTGGAAAAAGAGGTATGTAGTTATTTGGAAGACTGCCTACGGAAGGGATTTATTGTCGCATCTAAATCTCCGGCCAGGGCTCCCCTGATTTTTGTACCTATGAAGGAGGGGACTTTGCGTCCTTATGTAGACTATCACCTTCTTAACAAGATCACTGTGAAAGATCGTTATCCTTTTCCCCTGATACGGAACATTATGGAATCGCTGCATTCCTCTAAAATATTCACTAAGTTGGACCTGCGAGGAGCTTAGCAGTTGTGGATAACACAGGGGGACGAATAGAAGACGGCCTTCAAAACACCTATGGGACAATTCGAATATCGCGTGATGCCATTCGGACTTTGTAATGCCCCGGCCATTTTCCAGCGATCTAACTTTTCAGATATCATTGGTATTTTGGTCTGGATTTACCTTGATGACATCCTGATCTTTTCCTCAACCCCAGAAGAACAAAAGATCCATGTATCGGAAGTACTTGCCTGGTTGGCAGCGAATCAGCTCTACGCCAAAGCAGAAAAGTGTGTTTTTTACCAGAACCATATTGAATTCTTGGGTTACATGATCATCTCGGCTGGGGTGCCCATGGATCCCAGGAAGGTGAAATCCATCCTAGAGTGGCCTCCCCCACAGGATGTCAAAGTGGCTCAGAGATTTTTGGGGTTTACAAACATTTTCCTTCGCTTTATTTCCAGTTTCTCTTCTCTAACCGCTGCTATTCCTGGCCTCCTTTCGTCCAAGAAGACGTGTGCTTGGGATGAGGAAGCTAAAACCACCATCCTGACCCTGAAGAAGTCCTTTGTTGAGGTGCCCACCTTGCAACATGAGGATGAGATACACCCCTTCATCGTGGAAACCGATGCCTCTAGCCGAGCAGTTGGGGCTGTTTTGCTGCAATTCAATTCAGACACCAACATGGAGCACCCTATTGCATTCCATTCCAGGAAACTCACCCCGAGTGGAGTCAATTACTACGTGATAGAAATAGAATTACTAGCAATCAAAGGGGCCTTTCTGGAATGGAGACATCACTTGTTAGGAAGTCGACATAAGGTCGAGGTACGCACTGATCATCGAAACCTCCAGTTCCTGAGAGCTACCGCCTTTACCAACAGTCAACAAGCCCATTGGTCCTTTTTCTTTTCTCAATTTGATTTCGTCATCTCATTCATACCTGGATCTCACAACCTGGAGGCTGACGCCTTGTCGCCATCACACGATCATGAATCATTATCTATTGAACAAACTACAGCCATCCTACCAGCCAAGCATTTCCTGAACATTGTCGTTCCATATATGAAACAGAACCGAGAAGCCACAGCGTTGGATCCCACAGCGATCACCCTTTCCCAGGATCCTTATGTGCGAATAGTTGATGGGCTACTATTCCATAAGTGATGCATGTACTTGCCATCTTCTGACCAACAACGAGCTATATTATCCTGTTTTCATGATTCCCAGATTTCAGGACATCATGGAGTGAAGGCACCCCAGGAGTTGCTTTTAGAGTTTTTGGTGGCCAGGCCTTCTGAACAGATGCAGGTCTATGTTCATCAGTGTCTGATTTGTGGCCAGTGTACACCAAGTCATTACCTGTTGGTATGCTTCAACTGCTGGAAACGCCTCCTTACCCATGGCGCACCATGACCACCGATTTCAACTGGCTGAATCTAATGGGAACACGTGTCATGGTTGTGGTTGATTGTTTCACCAAGGTGGCCCCTTTCATCCCTTGGCCTACTTTGCCCACTGCTGCCCGTATGTCTAATGTGTTTCTTCATGAGGTTTTCAGGTTACACAGTCTCCCTGTCAAGGTCCTCTTGGAAAGAGGTGTGCAGTATATTTCCAGTTTTTGGAGGGAGCTGTGTTCAATCTTTGGTATTCAACGGTTATTGACTTCTGGCTACCATCCGCAAAGCAACAGCCAAATGGAATGGACAAATCAAACATTGGAGCAGTTTTTGCGCTGTTATGCATTACAGTCCAACTGGTTAGATTTCTTGGACAATGCAGAATTTGCGTACAATAATGCCTGCCATGCCTCCACCAAGCACAGCTCTAAAGATTCCACCCCTAGATGGTTTCTGTCACCTTACCTGCTCAGAATGCCATGTCTTCTGTTGACGCCTTGCTTCAGGAGATTCTCTGTGTCCAGAGTAAAGTCCAGGTGGACCAGAAATGCTCCATTAAACCCTGCTACCATATTGGCGATCAGGTGTGGTTGTCTTGCCGTGACCCACCTGTGCGTAATCTGGCAAGCAAGTTGGCACCACGTTTCCTGGGTCCTTTTTGCATCTTGTCCTGCATCTCGCCTGTGGCATTCCGTCTGCAGCTTCAGGATGGGTGGCACGTCCACATGGTCTTCCATGTCTCCTTTTTGAAGCCCTTTTTCCATGATGCCTTTGGTCGGGGTCCTACCCATCACCCTCCATTGAATGTCGATGGCCTACCAGAATACGAGGTCGAGAACGTCTGTGAATCCAAATACCGGCAAGGGCGTTTGTACTTCCTCATTAACTAGAAGGGATATGCTGCCTGTGACCATTCTTGGGAGCCCGCGTCAGGCGTTCATGCCCTGCGCTTGGTGCAATGCTTCTTTCATCGCTTTCCTTGGAAGCCTGGTGCTCCTGGAGGAGGGGAGGGGGCCGTGTCATGGGTACACACCACCGCGGCAGCCCCGCTCTTACCTGCTTGGCGGCTCTTTCCGTGTTAGCGCCTGCAACAGGGGTCTCCAGCCAGGATCTCGTGTCCTGAGGGGTGGCGCAGGGCCGGTCCTGGTTCCACAGGCACCTCTGGCGGTTCTGGGGTCCCCACCATAGCCGCATCAATGGGCATCCACAGAGATTCAGTGTCTGTCCTGTAAGCATGCTCACAGCCAGGGGAGTCATTTGTTCCAATGACAGCGGCATCTGGTTCTGTTGCCGCGCTTCCTGCTTCTTCTACTATTTATTCTCCTTCTTGCTGGCTTGCAGGCGCATCTTAATTGTTCTCCTTTCGTGAACCTGCCTTGTGCCAGTTTCCTTTTGCTCTCTGGTCTTGGACTCCCTTGACCTATATTCAGCCTCACCCTGCTCCTCCTTGCTGCTCTACCTTACTACTTCCTTCCTACGTTCCATCTGCTCTCCCTGCTATGGGGCCATACTCTCCTTGGTCCCTGTCTTGGCTGGAATCCCATCCATCAGTCAGGATACCATCAGGCTCCCCCGGTCAGTGCTTGCACTGTCCCTACGCCACATAAAATCTGGGGGAGCATATTGTGGCGTAGGGAGATGCTATCAGGATCCTTTTTCTGTCTCATGCTCAGAGAGAGAGTCCTGGGGCTGATCCCTGCGTTGCACTACCCTCGAGATTGAAGCACTGGATAACCAACAGACCCCCCGAGTAGAGGGCCTTGCGACCAGGAGACACAGTGAAGAAAAGATCAGGTATTTAACAGCAGCCGAGGCGCTTGGAACTGCAAGGAGAAGTGGTCTTAGAAAGGGTGGTGTGGGAGCTGGAGCTCCGTGAAGCGGACTGACGGCAGAGAAGGGAGCCGTGTGGAGAGGCTGCCTCTTTTCCTTTAATTCGGAGTGCTCGTTCTACTGTGTCAAGAATCTGGCATAGAAGTGTCTAAGGGGCAGGAGTTGGACCCCTGGCAGCAGAGGCTGCAGTGTTTTCAGAGCCAGAGGGTCGTCGGAAAGGGGAACCTTTATTCTTCATGAAACATGTGTTTCTCTATAGAGGAGACCCCTCTTCAGAGAGTAAGATAAAAATGCAGTTGGTGATCCCAAGAAATCATAAGCAGGTGGTCCTAGAGAGAACTTAGTCACATTTGACTGGAGATCATCTGGTACATTTAAACTTCAAACCCATGTAGCAGAATTGTTTTTCTGGCCTAGAATCGAGGAGGACATTGAAACTTTTATGCAGACATGTATAGCCTACCAGAAAACTAGTACTCCCATACCACTTACTTGCTCCATCAAAGGACTAAAGTCCCAAGAGGCAGAGGTCAGCCCAAATTTGGGTCTCCCCTTGGATCCTCTGCACAGGTGGCCATCGCTTTTGGATCCTGAATCTGGTGCGGAGTGAGGTAAGATCACCTGGGTGGAGGGTCCTTGAGGATTGGGAGTGGGGTGCCCTCGGGCGAGATATGGTATCCCCCTTTCCCTATTGACCACCAACCTAACCCTCCCCCAACCTTTATGGGTTAATGTAAATCAGCTCCCCTCATTGGGGTGAAGAAGATGCCTGCTAGATGTTGTGAAGGTCAGGCATGTACCCTTAATCATGTTCAGGCAATGCTCATTGAGAAAGCACCCCTGCAACCTGTTAGAGGGTTGCAGGTGTATAAAAGGAGGAAGGAAAAGCAACACAGAGAGGAGCAGAAGGGAGGCCTGGGTAAGCAGCAGGGAACCTTGTTGGAATAGAGGTGACCCTCTGGAAGTAACTGCT
The DNA here is from genome assembly GCF_040938575.1 of Ambystoma mexicanum. Taxonomy (NCBI): domain Eukaryota; kingdom Metazoa; phylum Chordata; class Amphibia; order Caudata; family Ambystomatidae; genus Ambystoma; species Ambystoma mexicanum. The sequence continues at coordinate 307,553,128 of NC_090925.1, forward strand.
GTGCGACGGTCCATTGTGTGCAGCACGCTCAGGCTTTTGGGACTGCAAGGAGAAGTGGTCTTAGAAAGCTTGGCATGGGAGCTGAAGCTTTGTGGAGGGGACTGACTGCAAAGAAGGGAATCGTGTGGAGAGGCTGCCCCTTTTCCTTTCACTCGGAGTGCTGGTTCCAATGTGTGAAGAAGCCGGCATAGGAGTGTCATAGGGGCAGGAGTCGGACCCTTGGCAGCAGTTTGTGTGTTCCCAGGCTGCTGGGAGAGCTATTACAGAGACCGGTAAGTTTTTACCAGTTGAGAAACCAAGTGGGCGAATGATTCATTGTTATTGAATACTTTGTATTGGAGTGGTTTCATCTCTCGGAAGAGCGAGTTTTCGAAGGTCTCCTGTTTACAGTCAATTCCATTGTTGAATGTTGCAGCGTAAGGAAAACTTTGTATGGGAGCGGTTGCGTGTCTTAAGAAGAATGTTTCTGAAAGTCTCTTGAGTGCTGGGCATTTCAATTAAAGCGATGCACGCAACTATTTAACAGCGGGCTGTATGAAATGGAACTTTAAGCCAAAGCAATACCAAAGCAATACCTAATACCGAACTTAATAGAAACATAACCATTAAGCAAAACGAACGCTTGTGGAATGTCAAAGTAAATGGAACTTTAAAATTTGAGGAAAACCATTTCATGTTGAATTCTGAATTTAATGAACTTCAAACTTAAGGTAGATTGAATTAATAGACCTTTACAATGGAAATACAGAAAGACACAGTGAATATCAAATTAACTGAAAGCTTCAAAAGGCATGAATATATATTGAACTTAATTCTATTATGTGAAGAAAGGAATTAAAGTTCATGGGCCAAGGAAATAGAGAAAATAGCCAAGAGGCCCACTTGTTTTTGATAATGAGATATAAGACTTTGGGAAGGGAACGATGAGACTTGAGGAGCTACGTTTGTTGTCTTCCGCACAGAGTCTGAAGACCCTTTTATGTTTGAATTGTGTTGCCTGAAACTTGGGGAAGGGAGCCCCGAGGATTCTTTAGGACTGTATAACTTTGAACTTAAGAAAGGTAATCATGAGACTTTTCATGGAATCGTTTTATACTTGGGGAAGGGTGCAGAAAGGAAGCTGTGAGCTAGAAGAAGCTTAGTACTTTTTGTTGAACACTATTTTCTTTTGATTGCTGACATCCCTTCACATTGTTTAGGCAAGGATTGGTTTTGGGCACAAACAGATTCCTAAGTTTAACTATTGGACTCAAACTTACTTTAGATTAGTTCTGATAGGGAAACCCCACCTTAGCATAGGCCAAATTAGGCCATTTACCATCCTGACATTTACTTTAATAAAATACTTGTTTTAAACTTGGAATCCGTTGTCTGTGTCTTTCTTCCTGAAGCCTTCACATCTAGTAGAGGGATAAACAAAATGTAAGGAAGGCATGGTAAAACAGAAACAAGTGACCACAGTTTAAGGGTGTTTATTGGACTTTCAAAGGGGTGTGATAAACCTTAATCTAAGATGGGAGCAAGCTACGACCTTCAAATAATAAAGAATGCAGTACTAGTGGAGTCTTGTCAAAATAAGTGTCTATACTAAAAAACGTATTGCCAATCCTTACCGCTAATTTGCAAATAGTGTAGGGGAATGTTCATGAAAAAGAAAGAAGTGTTCACAAAGTAAGTCACGATGTTCGGCCCGTTGGCCTCCCTTTCCCACACTTTCAGCACGGGGCAAGGCGGTGCACTCGAACCAAGCACACACTCTGGCTTCCTTGACACAAAGATACAGTTCTAATTCCAGCATCAGGGCCTTATGTGCTCAAATCTCATTTCCATCAAAGTCTCTTGTTTTGGAGGGCCTGATGTAAAAACCAAAATCGAAATTTCTTTCCTTCTTTTAATCTTTCCTTCTTATAATTATATGATTTGGGCGTCTCTCTCTGGATCCCCCTCAGCCAGGCTCAGATTTGTTTATTTTACGATTTCTCTAGTATTCCTTCTCGGGTGACTCACTGTTCACACCGGATCCCCTACAGCCGGGCTCAGATCCCTTTGTTCCTTCTGAGGTGACTCGCGGTTCACCCCAGATCCCCCTCAGCCGGGCTCAAATCCCTTCTTCACATTCAATTAGTCTGCCTCAGTAGGGCTCAGACCAATTGCAGTTCAATTAATACTTATCGAAGACTTTCGAATGTGCACAGGGTTTAGCTCAACCCGACGCAGGGCCACTTCGATACAAAGTTCCTTTTTTTACAAGGCACTTGCCATTCAGTTGAATACCTTACAGAGACTTTTTAATGAGCACCCACGTGGAACCGGATGACTCCTACACTGTATCTTATTTGGCTTTTCAAAGTACATTCACTCATTTAGTTTCCACTTGTTCGCACCTCTCATCACAATGCGCTTCAAACACTGGCCTTTGTGGATTTCTCTATACAATGTTGCCGCTTGCAACCTTGGTTCAAACACAACTTGATTTTGTATCGGTTCTCTGACTCACCGGCTGTGCTGCTTTTACTGGCACGGCTTTCTTGTAGGAGCCAAGAACAGTACCACAGCGACAATCGCTCCTCCCGGTCTGGGTTATGCACACAGGAGTACCCCGGATACCTTTTGAGGCACAGTGTAGGATAGATCAGCGTCAGTTCTCGGTCTTAGGCTTCTCACTTTCCAAGGCTCATGAAAGTAACTGTTTCTAGAGTTCAAGGGCATTTCCCTCTTTGCAACCCTCTCCAGTCTCACCGCCTTTCTCCTTGTGTTAAATCACCATCTTGCAACTGCTGCTTCCTTGTGTGCTTTTCCTCACTCATAGTGTGCTTTTGTGCTCTGCCTTTTATCTGCGTGGGGGAAGTGTGATTGGAGTCAGGTGTGTGTAATGTTTAGTAATTGCCTGACCTTGCCTGACCAGGGTGTTGGGAGATGTCTGGTATACGGCTCTGGTGTTAGTCCGTTATCGCTCACGACAAACTGTCTGTAAGAAAGTGCTTGTGTCGGGAAGGGTTTGAGCTTCTAGGTATCCTACCGGGTAGGATGGGGAAAAGGTGTTACACGAAAGGGGATACCGCATCTCACCTTGCGGTGTCCCACTAACACTGCCTGAAGACCCCTCATCCAAGTGATCCTCCCGCACTGGTCCACTCCCAGGAACTGGATCCAATAGAGATGGTAGTGTCCTGGCCACCTGGATTACAGCTTCCCAGGGAGTAGCGAGTGAGACACCTTCAGGTTTCTCACAAAAATGAGCTAATACAATTTTTTTTTTTTTTAAATGGCTCCAAAGCCAAATCCCAGTAACACTTCCCTAAGAAACATGCAGTTGATACTGTTAAATGCTTTCTCAGCATTGATAGGTAATAAAGCCAAAGATTGATGGGTCTGTTGCACCCACTCAACATTTATTTCCCAATGTGTATTATCTGGAGCATGTCTGCCAGGAATAAATCCATTCTGATCTATATGTTCAAAACCTGGGAGAATCTCAGCAAATCTATTAGCCAACACTTTTGAATTAATCCGGGCATCATAATTCACATTTCATTGCACCTTTTCTCCGTTTTCTCAGGCGCACAGATTCACCAATCATTGGAGTGACCACCCCTGATGCTGCAAAGCTATTGAAAAAGAGAACCAACTTTGGGATCAACACTGAGGCAAATCACATATAAAATGTTAGGTACAGCAGGTGTCCAGTAGTTGTTCATAGAGTGTGTAGTGTGAGAAACCTGAAGGTGTCTCTCGGACTAGTTCCCAGGGATCTGTCATTCAGGTCTCTAGGATACGACCTTTGCTATTGGATCCAGTTCCTGGGGGTGGATCCGTGAGGGAGGATCACCTGGATGGGTAGTCCTCAGGGAGTGGAAGTCAGACACCGACGGGTGAGACGTGGTATCCCCCTTCTTAGAACACCTTTTCCACATTCTACCATGTAGGATACTCAAACTCTAACCCCCGCCCCCTTTTCCGACACGTACACTTTCTCACACCACGAAAGACAATGGACTAACACCAGAGTCATTTACCGGACGTGTCCCAACACAAGGGTCAGGCAAAGTCAAGCAATTGACCAGAATCAGACACACCTGCTAGCCCTTTCCCTCCCCCAAATGGATAAAAGGTGTACCACAAGATCTCACTATGAGCAAGGCATTCCGCACAACGATCCCAGGACGGTAGTTCAAGTAGAGGAGGAAGGCGACGAGAATTGAAGGGGTGACGAGGAGAGAAGCAACCTTGCCCTTTGTGACCCAGACCGAAAGCCTCAGTGGAAAGAATAATAAGACTGCGAACAATAGCCAGCATGTGTTAGATGTCAACGGTACACAGAGCCCTCCTACACTGATAATCAGGACAGGGAGATACGCTTGCTACCATGGTACCGTCATGGACTCCAGAGACACGAAAAGCCAAGCGGTTCATCACAGCCGGTGAGTCGAGGGGAGAAATGATAAGAAACCAAACTGTGTTGAACAAAGTTGCAAATGGCAAATTAAGGGAAGTTCAAAGAACTGTTAACACCTTAGGGGAAAACCAGCTGCAGAGGGGTCAGGCACCATGTGGGTGCTCACCCGAGAGACTCTGGTTGAAACCCTTTTTTTTTTGTTAAAACTACTAATACCAGAAGGCTTAAGGAGAGCTGCAAGGAAAAGGTCAAAGTGGTCATGCAGGGGTCTAGCAAAATCCCCTGTACAGTCAAAAGTCTTTGAGCGACAAACCATTGTAAAACTAAGGGAAGAACCCAGCACAGTGAGAAGGTAGAAGGGACTACTAGGCTGGCAAACGTGAACCAGACGGAAGGATGCCTGCAGAACGGGGTGAAGCATGATGCCCTAATGAACATTGTGTTGACAAAGAGTAAACCCGACAGAGGGATGCCCACAGTGGATTGTCTAAGAGGACATTAAGACTTGTGAATGCAACAGATAAAACTGTTTTTGAAAAGACGTAGTGAACCCGACGGTAGGAGGCTAACATTCAAGAAGGGTCTGAATCCAGAAGAGAGGGATCCAGGGTGTGAAAAGTCATCACACAACGTATATACAGAAAGGAACTTTTTGTTTGTTATTTTGAACACATCATGTCCTCGGAGGCAAGAGAATTTTTGTAGAAAAGAGACTTCACTACCGTAGGTCCTGATACCTGAGAACTGAACTCTAGTCTTGTGCTGGGAAGCTCCAGCGTGTGCTCTGCTCAAGAGTCCTGCCTTGTCCCATACTCAAAACGTGGGGAAGGGAGACCCCTGGCTACCACATCCTGATTTATCATTTTCTTTCTTGTGAACCCTTTCCCCACTTTTTGTAGTCAGTTGTAAGGATTGGCAATTGTTTTTTTTTCTTTTTTAGAATAGGCTCCTTTTATTTGACAAGACACCACTAGGAGTGCCTTATTATTATTTGATGGTCGTAGCTTGCTCCCATCTTGGATTTAGGTTTAGATTAGGTGTTTGTCCAACCTAACTATACAGTTTAATAAAACACTCTTGAACTGTGATCTGTCTTTACTGCGACCATGAGTTCCTTATACCGAGCTTTCAAATCTTCCAAACTTTCCACTAAGTTCAGTTCCTTAATTTCAGTTCACAAAAGATTTCCTTTATATTCAATCACAAGCTTCTTTATGGGTATTTTTAAGTGGCTTTTCCATAGCTGGGTGTCCTCTGTCTAGGCACAGTTGTCGGACCACACAGTCCACCCATTACAGGTCAGTATAACCTGCTTTGAAATACAAAACCAGTTATGAGGAAACATTACGTGTATCAGCTAAAGTAGGGTGCATGCTCCATACTATAAAGTATGCAATAAGTATAGCATTATGGCGATATTGATCTACAGTTCGGCCTGTGGAAACAACCACAAACAGTGTCACAATTCAATATCCCACCAATGATATGAAAAAAAGAAAAGAAAAAAGGAAAGTGAAAAAAAGTCCCCATATCAAAACAGAACTCAAGTCACTGTCTCAGATTCTAAGCTTCTTCCACTATCTTTGCATCTAGCTTTCTAAGATCCCGCTGTGGTACAACTGGCTTGTGAAATATAAGGGATTGTCCCATTCTGGCATTAGAGTTTTAAGCACATGCAATGCAGCACGTAGAGTGGTAAATTGATGCCGAATACAATTGATGGTAAAAAATATTTTGAAATTATCTCCACCTCTAAAGGATCGCTTCAAGGTGAGGCCGTTGAGTCAATTGTTTCAGCATCCTCTGCTTTTGGATTGTACTTGGAGACAAATCTTGAAAAAGAAAGATGGCGTTGCCTCTAAAAGGGATTCCATTAAGTGCTCAGGATTTTTGAAGGATCAATTCCTTAGACTTGAAAAAATGTACTCTTGTTAGCACATTAGGTATAAGGTTTTAGCATTGTTGAACATTTGAAAACACCCGATGTGTTCGATCCAGAGTGAGAGTCACTCCCGGAGAATCTCAATCTCAAGGAATAAGTCTGGAACATAATCTTCAAAGTCACGATTAGATATGTCTCTAGGAACTCCCCCAAGCCTAATATTATTCCTGCAGGAACGATTTTCAATGTCCTCCACCTTCTCATCAACAGAAACCTGATGTTATTACGAATCGCAAACTCTGAGATCTAGATCAACATGATGATTCTCCGGTTCGCAATAGGCATTTTCAAGGTCTCCTAGCCACTGTTCAGCATTTTGCACATCTTGAGCGAGTTCTTGAAATGTGCTTTCGGCTTCCTTAATTTGGTCACCATATCCTTCTGAATAGTTGTCAGAGGCTGAGTAATATCACTTTTAGGGGCTGGTTGTGAGTCGACCTCCTTCTCAGATATAGGCAAAGACAGTGACTCAGATAGGCCAACAGGAGTATTTTTAATCAGTTGAAGCAAGTATTTAATGGAAGAAGTAGGTTTTTCCCTCTCCTGCTTTTTGGATTTGGAGGACTTCATGGTGGAAATGGAGACCATTAAACACATATAGAAAAATCTACTGACCATGCTCCAAAATCCACCTAAAGATGAAAAAACGTGAGGTAAGGAGAAGGATCAATGCAGGCAGCTGTTTCAAAATATATTGTTGGATCTGGAAGCCAATTCCACAATGATTCTAGCAGAAATAATAAACGGTCTTTGAAGCCCAGTTTTCACCCACCATTCCAGGCTAATTCACAGAGCTAGGTAACTGTACCACTAGTAGCTCTTGCCCTTAGCTCAGACACCTTTTCAGCCCCTGCACTCCAGAAGGCACTAACAGTCTCACACGCGAAACTATGAACACTGTGAGCCTCTGTGGGTAAAATAAAGTATAGTTCTCACCTCCAGAAATGAACGTCAGAGTCCCTTGAGACAAAGCTGCTCTTCTGTCATATCCATTCAAAAGTAAAAAAATACATAGGAGGGAAACACCCTCTTCATGAGTGAGACGCTCGAACAGGCTGTGCACTGCCGAACAAAACACCTATGGTCTCATCCATAAAACCGAGTCGGAGATTGTAAAATAATCCGGCCTTTCAACAAATCTCTGTAGTCCACTTATAACTCGATGTACTATGCTGTGCAAAAATGAGAACCAAAAGGCACCATTTTGGGAAGGTTCATTGCCGAGCGGTCATTGTGAATTCAACCACAGCTGGCAAACAAAACAGCCAAAAAACTGTCTAAAAGTGAAAACCTCAAGTTATCTGCACAGAGAAACCGAGATCTGGGGTCCCACAGATCGATTAAATGTGCCAAAAACTGTCTGCTTTCATAGCAGCACTGAGGAGATCCACGCTTATATTCAGCTTGCACCAGGCCACGCTCCCCAAAAGTTATCTTGAAGATGAGTTGGGTGTCACCTGCATTTTTCTTTTAAAACTCTGTTTTGTTTTTTACAACATTCAATAACAAACAGCAAATAACACAACATACACTCTAGCTCTTCGTGCTGGGGGTTTCCCACATTATTATTGTCCTGGCGCATCGTCCTGGCCGTCTGTACACGGATCATTGGTTAGTTCTGTACGGCTGCGTAATTGCACCTTCTGGGTTAACTGGTACCCAGTTAATTCCTTCTTGGCTAGTTTGGTGCATTAGTAAGGGTGCTCTTCGTGCTCTTCTACATTCCTGTCTGCACTTTCTGTCTCACTGGGGTCATCTATGTTATTTCCATCCCTGGGTTCGAACAGCTCCTGTATCAATGCGTTCCATGCCAGTATCTTGTCACCGCTCTCACTCATCCCCCTTTGCAGCGCTCAGGTCCATACTGTTGTTTCAGCTAGTGTCCGTCACTTCAAGTCGGCCCACCATGCCTCTATGTTCAGGCCTGTGTTAGATTTCCACACCATCGCGATCTGAAGCTTTGCCAGAATGCTCATCAATTCCTTCATTTTGGCTATGTGTGTTCTCGGCTTGCCACCTCTTGGAAACAGTCCCAGCAGATAAGATTCCGGCGACCATGCCTGCATGTGGATTCCACCCTCTGCCGCTCTTGCCTTAATGCTTTCCCAGAACTTCATTATTACTGGGCAGGCCCAGAACATGTGGAGCATGTCTGCGTTTTCTGTTGCGCATCGAGGGCAGCTTCGGGTTTCTTTACTCCCCATGCTAGATATTCTTCTAGGGTAAGGTATGCCCTTTGCGTGACATAAAGCTGTATCTGCCTGAATCTCACATTTCTAGAGGCCTTCTTCGTAAATCTTAAGGCCCTCGTCCATTCCTGGTCAGTGAAGGTCTTCTGGAGTTCTGCCTCCCACTTTTCTCGTACCTGCAGCTCCCTTATGTTATTGCTTTTCAGAAGCTGTTCATAAAATCTGAACACTGTCCTATTCCTGACACATTGTACCTTGCATCTAGTTCCCCCTTTATTTCAGCGTCCTGAGATGGGTCCGGCCATCTTGTTTTTATCGTTTCGACCATGCTGTTTTGCAGCATGAACTCGCCGTTGTGTACGTCATAATCTTCTCTCAGGGTTTGGAATTCCACCCATAGTCCCTCTTTCCATAAGTCTCCAACCTGTGCGACATCTTTGGCTTCCCAGTGTTTCCGATACGTTGCGAGGGCTTTGGGTAAGGTGCTCACCAATCCTGCAAGTGGGATCTGCAAGGAGAAGGGGTATAGGGTTTCCTGGATTTTCCACGCCTTCTTCCATAGTCTGACCAAGGTGGGGAGGTTTTTGGTCCAGGGCTTCCCCATCCATGTTATTTCTCAATGATAGCAGTACCGTAGTGCTGGTTGGAATAATAATGAGTCTATGGATGTGTCGTCCCCCAGCCACCGAACCACAATTTGCAGCTGCCTTGCCAGGTAGTAGCTTTCGAAGTCCGGAACTTTGATTCCTCCCGAATCATAGTCTCTTTTGCAAAGTGTTTAGGGCTAACCTGTTTCTCCCTACTCCCCATAGGAATTCCTGTACTATTGTGTTTGATTGTTTAAAGAATGTCCTACGTATGTTATGAGGTATATTTGTGAAATAGTATAGTAGGCGAGTTAGTACTGTCATTTTCAGCAGGGCTGCTCTCCTATCATCCCTGGTGGTAGTGTCTTCCAGAACTCCATGGCCTTCACAGTTTACTCTAAGGCGACTTGCATGTTGGCCTTGTCTGTGTCCATGGAGTCATGGTGTATGTCTATTCCCAAATACGAGAAGGTGCGTGGCGCACATGTGAGACTCAAGTCTGGCAATTGGTCTGTGGTGACCCGTCTAAGTTCTGCTAGGGGGCAAAGGGAGGGTTTTTCTTTATTAATGGAAATACCCAACAGTTTAGCAAATGCATCTATCACTTCCAGCAAATCTGGTTGGTTAACTCGTGGGTTTGCGACAAATAAGAGCATGTCGTCTGCGTACAATGAGACTAGGGTATAATGTTATCTATTTTGATCCCTGTCTCCTTGTATTCTGCTCTCAGGAAGGCCGCCTTGGCTCCAAGGCCAATATGTAAAGCATAGGGGACAGCGGGCAGCCCTGCTTCATGCCCCTGTATATTCCCTAAGCCTTCAAAATGTGTCTACCTGTATTTACCCTTGCCCTGGGGTAACTTGATCCACCTGAGGAAACCCTCCCCTATTCCAATGTGGGGGACTATGCTCAACAGCCAGTCCCAATTCACAAAGTTGAAGGCTTTGACAGCGTCCAAGGACGCTATCGCACATTCTCCCCCTCCATCATTAGTCTGGTCTGCCATGTGGTGGAGCCCATGCATATTCCAAGTGGCGTTGCGCCCGGGGACGGAACCCGTTTGGTCCGAATGCACTAACGCGTGTACGACCCGTTTGAGCCTACTGACTAGGACCTCTGTCAGGATTTTGCAATCCTGGTTAATCATGGAAATTGGCCTGTATGAGCCACAGTCTAGAGGTTATTTCCCCGGTTTCAGGATAGGTATTATTAATGATTCTACCATACTGTCTAGTAATTGGCTCCTCTCCTGCGCCTCTTCATATACTTCTAATAATTTAGGTGCCAAAGTGTGTTTGTACTTTTTATAGAACTCTCTGGGTAATCTGTCCGGTCCCGGAGTATTGGCTGTCGGGAAACTATTTATTACAGCTTCCAGTTCCTCTGCTGTTAAGGGGACCTCAAGTACCTGTACCTGGTCTTCGGTTAATTTCGGTAGTTCAGTTTGGGCCAGGTTGTCAGCTATGTCCGAGCTGTCAGCCTTGGGGTTGTGCAAATACAGTTGTTGATAGAATTGTAAGAATACTTGGTTAATCCCTTCCTGGGGGTTCACCTCCTCCCCGATCCCGTCTTTTTATTGCATTAATTAGGTCTTTCTTTTTATCCTGCTTAGTTAACCAGGCTAGAAGCCTGCCTTTCAAAGGGATTGTGTCCTCCGACGTATTCCTCATCTTAGACGTATTCCTCATCTTAGATATCTCCTTCCAGCTCTGCTGGCCTCGGAAAATATTTCTCTTGAGGGCGCTGCGCATCGACGTCCTCCGAGTCGATGTCCCTCGACAGCCGCCGTATCGACGTCGACGTCATAAAAGCCGCGCGCAGCGTCCGTTGCTCAGTTCCATTTTTCCGCGCTTACTCAGTGCCTCGGAATACCGTTGCTCAGTTCTTGTCAGATTAATACTATTTACCTCGAGTTATTCGATCCGTACTCGATGGCTTCCTCGTCGGAACCGACAACTCCTCGATCCGGCTTCAAAAAATGCCGAGATTGTGGAAAAAAGATGTCGCTGACTGACCCTCACAGAGTTTGTCTGTGGTGTTTGGGAGCTGAACACCATTGTTCGGAGTGCGAGGACTGTATGTCCATGACAGCTAAGGCCCTGAAGGAGCGCAGGGGGAAGCTGGAGAAAGGTAAGACTTTTAAAGCTTCTTCTTCGTCGACGAAGTCGAGGCACTCGTCTCCTCGTCACCATTCGCGCTCCAGGTCTCGGAGTGGGTCCCATCGCTCCTCGAGATCGAAGCACTCGAAGAGGAGACGTCGAAGATCCCCTTCTCCGTCTTCCTCTTCCTCTGTTTCACCAAAAAGAATCCCTTGCCCCACGAAACATAGTTCCCGGGCTGAATGGGAGGAATTCCGCAAAAATATGATGAGCGTCTTCGAGAAAGCGGCCTCGACCCCCTCGAAGACTGCCGAGAGCAATGCTCTGGTCGAAAGACCCGAAGGTCAAAAATGCTGCGAGTCGCAGTACCCGGCGAAGGAAACCTCTTGAGCGCGTCTCGAACCCTCGAGTAGGACTATGACCTCCAAACCTTCCTCGAAGGTTCCGTCGACGCCGTCGACGAGGGTTCCGTCGACGCCGTTGTCGAAGGGACCATCGACACACGGGTCTGTCGACTCGACGCCAGCTTCGACACCGGCGTCGACGCCAAGAAAAGTCACGGTCATGACACACCCAGTGACTATCCCCAGGTCCTCGATGACGATGGCTTCGAGATTGTCGAGTAGAATCCCAATTCTGTCGGGGTCATCGAGGCCTCCGCCTTTGTTTTCGACGCCACGCTCGAAGCCTTTGACGTCAGCGTCGACGACATCGACGTTTTCGAGGCCAATAATGACAAGTTCGGCACCCTCTGCCTTGGAAATGGGATTTACTCCCTTTATGAGTTCAGAACAATTGAGAACTATGTCCTCAATTTTGGAAGAGGGTGAATTGTCTGAACAGGAAGACACATTTGAGTTGCAGGGACCGGTAACCCCAATTAGAGAGGAATTTTCCTCTGAAGAACACAGGTTAAAGGATCTTCATGATTCCTTACATGAGGCAAGTGGGTTAGACACTTCCCCTGAGGTGGACTTTGCTAGGCCAGACCCGGGGGAGCATGCTGAAACCCCCTATAGAGCCTTAATGGCCAGGATCACAGAGTTTATGGGGTGGTCTACACCTTCACAATCTTTCCAACAAGATGACCTCACGGATATTCTTGATAAAGGCCCACAGGAGGATCCTGTGGTGCCTTTCCATAAAGCTCTTCAGAGGAAGATTATGACAAACTGGGAAACCCCAGATGTCGTCCCGGCAGTAAATAAAAGACTTTCTACAAAATACAGGGTATCCTCTACAGACCCGGAGTTTTTGTCAAAACACCCATCCCCAGAAAGTCTGGTGGTACAGGCAGCATCTTCTACCGATGTCAAGACGGCTTATCCTACCGTCCCACAGGACAGGGACGATAAAAAATATGATGCTATGGCAAAGAAAGTTTTTTCGGCATGTAGCATGGCGTTAAAATCTGTGAATGCTACTTGCACCCTTGCTAGATTCAGCCATACACTTTGGGAGTGTGCTTCTACAGCGGCTGACTCATCCCGGAGGGAGAAGAAAGGGAGGCGTTCCTGAATATCATACAGGACGGTAAAGACTCTATGTGCGAATCCCTCCAGACGGGCATTGATTCGGCTGACAGTATCAGCAGAGCAATGGCGGCAAGTACTTCAACCAGGAGATTTGCTTGGTTGAGAAAGTCTGGTTTTGCCCCAGATGTGCAAGCCAGGCTCTTGAACATGCCATTCGATGGCTCTTCTTTGTTTGGGAAAAAGGCGGATGACAGTTTAGAAAAACTGCAAACTTCAAAAGCAGCAGCAAAATCCCTAGGCGCTGCAATCCGTCAGACACCCTTTCGTCCCACAGGAACCTCTGCGAGAGGCAAGTCCTTTCGCTTCTACTCCGCATTCGGAAGAGGTAGAGGACGACCGGCTCAAAGGGGACAAAGAAGAACTACCCGAAGTGGACGGGGTAGATATTCAAAGGCCGCAGCAACAGCAGGTGCCTCTTTACCATCGGTATCTGCATCAGCCGCCCCAAAACCACTCTGAGGACTTCCCTCACAGGACACCTGTAGGAGGCAGGTTGACTCAACATCTGGCGGAATGGCAGGCTATCACGTCAGATGCTTGGGCATTGGAAACAGTTGCCCAAGGTTACTGCCTGCCTCTCCTACGCATACCTCAGAGTCATCCACCGGGGATCAGCTCTCAGAAAGCTCCAGATCCGCTCCTCTTGCAGGAAATTTTGGACCTGCTAGAGAAAGGTGCCATAGAACCGGTACCTGTAGCGGAGAGGAACAAGGGCTGGTACTCCCTTTACTTTCTCATTCCAAAGAAAGACGGAGGACTGAGACCCATCTTGGGCTTGCGAGAATTGAACAAATTCCTTAGAAAGGACAAATTCAAGATGGTCACTCTTTCTCAGATCCTCCAGGCCCTTCAGTTCCAGGACTGGTTGGTATCTCTGAACCTTCAGGACGCTTATTTCCATGTGCCTATTCATCTCAAACACAGGAAATACCTGAGGTTCGCAATTGGCAACTCTCACTATCAATTTCGAGTGCTGCCATTTGGGCTGACCTCCGCCCCGAGGGTCTTCACCAAGTTAATGTCGGTAGTGGCGGCAAGTCTAAGGAGGGAAGGGATTCATGTCTACCCCTACCTGGACGATTGGTTGATCAGGGCTGTCTCTTCGGAACAAGCTCAGATCCAACTAAATCACGTGTGCCACTCCCTTCACAGACTGGGCTTCTCCCTCAATTTAAAGAAGTCACAAATGATACCATCGCAGAGACTCCAGTTCATAGGAGCGATCCTGGACACTTCCCTGGGAAAAGCCTCGCCACCAGAGGTGAGGGCTCAAGATATTCTACAGATGGTTACCAAGTTTCAAAATGCCCAACGTCTCCCAGCCTTTGACTTTTTGAGGTTGCTAGGCCTCATGGCATCCTGCATTTTCCTAGTGCCAGAGGCTCGCCTGAGAATGAGATCCCTCCAGTGGGCACTGAGGACTCAGTGGTCACAATTCTCAGGGAGAATGACAGATCTTCTTCAGGTTCCCGACAGGGTGGCTCGAGACCTTCAGTGGTGGGCCTGTCAGGAGAACATTCTGAAAGGAGAACATTTTTGGCAACCCTGGCCGGAGATAACAGTAGTCACGGATGCCTCACTCACGGGGTGGGGAGCCCACGCCAACGACTTGACCATCAGCGGTCGTTGGTCTCCATCGGAGTCCAGACTACATATTAACCTGTTAGAGCTGAGAGCCATCAGACTTGCGCTGAAGGCGTTCCTGCCAGCTGTACAAGGGAAAAACTTCCTGATAATGACGGACAACACAGTGGCCATGCATTACCTCAACAAAAGAGGAGGCGTAGGATCACTACCCCTGTGCAGAGAGGCGATGCAGCTCTGGTTTTGGGCAATCCAAGAAGGAATCTCTCTATCGGCAGTTCACCTAGCCGGAGAGAAGAACTTGACAGCGGACGCTCTGAGCAGGCAGAGCACAGTCTCCCACGAGTGGGAACTAGCTCAGGAAGTCCTTCTAGAGATCTTCGCCCTTTGGGGAACCCCTCAGGTGGATCTGTTCGCCACCAGCGTCAACAGGAAATGCGATCTGTTCTGCTCAAGGGAATTTCCCCCGAGAGGAGCTCTGGGAGACGCGTTCATAGTGGACTGGGAGTTTCTGCTTCTGTACGCGTTTCCACCGGTCCCTGTCATTCCTCAAATGATCAGGAGGTTGAGAAGATTCTGGAGAACCATGATCCTAATTGCCCCGGATTGGGCCAGGAGAACGTGGTACCCAGACCTTCTAGACTTGTCCATCTGCCCTCCAATTCGACTTCCACTCAGAGAGAACCTACTCTCACAGAAGGGAGGTCGGGTTCTCCATCCAGACATCAAAACCCTCAACCTTCACGCTTGGCTTCTGAAAGGTTGAGGTACAAGGATTGGGACCTCCCTGATGATGTTATGGAGGTGTTGCTTTCGGGAAGGAGGCCAGCAACAAAGTCTTTATACCGCTGCCGTTGGAACAGATTTTGCAGCTGGTGTAGAGAACAGAATATCGACCCTTTTTCATGTGGTACACCAATGGTTTTGTCCTTCCTTCTATATTTGGCGAATTCAGGTCTTCAAGTTGGCACCATTAAGGGCTATCTCGCAGCGCTATCCATCTTTAAGCGCACTGCGGAAGAACCATCCTATTTCAAATTACCCCTGGTAATACAGTTTCTAAAGGGGTTAACCAATGTTTATCCCCCAAGACCATTCCAAGTTCCCCTATGGGATTTAAACTTAGTACTAACTTTCCTGATGGGCACACCTTTCGAACCACTCCATTCTTGTTCGTTAAGATTCCTTACCCTTAAAACTGTTTTATTAATAGCACTTACATCTGCTAGAAGGGTGAGCGAATTACAAGCTCTTTCTTGTAAACCCCCTCACACAATATTTCACAAAGACAAAGTTGTCCTACAAGTGAAGCCTAATTTCCTCCCAAAGGTGGTTTCTGAATTCCATATCACTCAGAAGATTACCCTACCATCTTTCTATCCTCCTCCTCACCCGGGGAAAGAGGAAGAGAGGTTACACAGGCTAGACCCTAGAAGGGCTTTAAGTTTTTACATCAGTAGACTAGCCAGGATAAGACAGGCAGACCAGCTGTTTGTAGGTTACGCAGGTCACAAGCTGGGGTTACCAATAACTAAGCAGACCATTTCCAGATGGATCATTCTAGCCATTGTGGAATGTTATAAACTGGCAGGGAAAGAGCCCCCTCAAAACCTTAGGGCTCATTCGACCAGAGGTATTGCAGCTTCATCGGCCCTCAAAAGAGGCGTGCCGGTTAAAGAAATCTGTGCGGCCGCTACATGGTCGTCTGTCCATACCTTTACACGTTTTTACAATTTGGATTCCTCCTCCAGTCAAGAGACTAGGTTTGGAATTCATCAATAGAAGACAGCGTGAAGTCAGTACTCCCTCCTCCAATAATAGAATACTGCTATGGGAGCCTATCTAAGATGAGGAATACGTCGGAGGACACAATCCCTTCGAAGAACAAGTTACTTCTTACCTTGTAACGTTCTTTCGACGGGATGTTCCTCCGACGTATTCCTCATCGACCCTCCCATCCATCCCCGCAGTTCTTCTTCCCGTGTTGTTGCAGCTTACGCTCCTTCAGGGTGATTAGTCTAGTCCAGAAAGTATTATTGTGGGCTACAAAACGGAACTGAGCAACGGACGCTGCGCGCGGCCTTTATAGGCAGGATGACGTCGACTCGGAGGACGTCGACGCGCAGCGCCCTCTAGAGAAAAATTTTCCGAGGCCAGCAGAGCTGGAAGGAGATATCTAAGATGAGGAATACGTCTAAGATGAGGAATACGTCGGAGGAACATCCCGTCGAAAGAACGTTACAAGGTAAGAAGTAACTTGTTCATCTTATTGCCCTATGCCTGCAATTTCTGTATATATTTCCCATAATTTAGGTTCCCCAACTTTTCCCAGACAGTATTACACTGTAACCTTAGCAATACGAGTTTGGCTGGTTCCTCCCCAGTCATGCCCACCCGTGTTTCCACCCTTTCGATTCCTCGTTCTATTTTCCTGTGTTCTCCCAGAACACTCCCTTTAAGTCCTGCAGTCTTCCCAATTGCTGCTCCCCTGACCACCACCTTAAAGGCATCCCATACCGCCCTGAATCTGTCTACACTACCTGGATTATGTTGGAAATAATCTTCTATTGTGTCCTGCAAGTGTTCTTGAAACTCCCCCTCCATCAAAGCTTCCGCCCTTAGTCGCCATGTCAGTATAGAGGCCTTCCTTTGTTTATAAACCCATGTTACTACTAGCGGGGCGTGGTCTGAGAGTGTTCTTGCTCCGAGATGCGCACTTGTGAATTCCCCCACTGATTCACTACCTGTGAAAACATAGTCTATACGTGTAAACGTTCCATGTGGGGCGCTATAATGTCAGTACCCTTTGTTTTCTGCATGCAATCTCCTCCAGTCATCGTCAAGTTTCAGCTGATTGAGAATCCTCTGCAGGGCTTTAGCCGGTGGTGATGGCTTTTTGTATTAATTTTCTGACCTGTCGAGAAGTGGGTTGAGTGTGCAGTTAAAGTCCCCTGCCCAGATGAAGGTCGCCTCCCTGTATGGAGCAAGTCAGGGTGCAAGTTTCTTGAAGAATGTGGTTGTGTCATGGTTCAGGGCGTACATGTTTATCACATATCATGTTCTTTATTTTTCAACATTCCATGCACTATCACCATACTTCTGTCTGTGTTTTGTTCCTGCGTTATCAGCTGAAATGGGACATTGGGGGCGATCCACGTCTGCACTCCTCTGGTGTAGTTGGAATAGGTCGAGCTAAACGTTTGTCCGTCCCACTTTTTAGCTATCTTGGACAAGGCCGAGATTAGTGTATATCCTTATTTCTGACACCCGAGTGTCACAATTTCTTATTTCTTATTTGTTAAGCCTGACAAGTCAGTGCCCAATTTCTCATGGCCAATGCATTTCGGACTGTGTCCATCGTCAGGGCTCCTAGGCACTGATTGTAAATCATCAAATATCGTCCTATCACAGTGTGAACATATGTTAATTAAACAAATAAATGTATGTTCGCATCAAAGTACAGACACAAGAAGTTTAAATATACACCATTGCACATGTAACATTGTCAAAAAGTTATTAGATTATGGAATTGCACATACCCCAACAGAATTGTAGTCCATGAAAGTATAGAATAGAGCAACAGACAAATTCATATTACTATCATGTATAGTGGTACCAGTGTATATAAAACTCAAATCCTTATAAAATTTGAGGCTTAACAAATAAGAAATAAGAAATTGTGACACTCGGGTGTCAGAAATAAGGATATACACTAATCTCGACCTTGTCTCAACATTTTTGAGTGGAATTTTTTTGAGTGAAATTGAAATTAAATTGAAAACAATTTAATATGTACATACCCTGGAAAGAGTATTTTGAGTGAGCACACTCAGGAACGGAAGACCCTCCGTTCCTAATGTATTCTTTAGTCCTCTTCCATAGTTTCAAAGAGATATGATCTGCCATTGCGTATCACCTTTAGTTTGGTGGGCTGCAGTAGCATGTATCCCGCCTTTGCAGCTCTGAGGCATTATTTAGTTGGTCCGAATTATGCACTTTGTTTTTGCAGCAGTGCTGTATAGTCTGGATAAATTGCTATCTTGGCATTTCTGGTGATCAGCCCTTCTTCCCTTGAGAATGTTAGTATCTTCTTGCGGTCTTTAAAGTTAAAGGTTTTGGTGATCATGGGCTTTGGGGGGTGCCCCCGGCAGGGGTTTTCTGGTCAAGGCTCTGTGGGCTCGCTCCATAGGGAAGCCTTGGGATAGCACCCCGGCTCTCACCTCTTGCAGCAGTAGGTTTTCTACTCTCTGGCAGTCCGACGATTTACACGTTATTCCGTCAAGTCCTCCCTTCTGCATCTTCCACCGTGTGCTCAAGGGTTTGTATTCGTTCAAGTGCATCTGACAGTTAGGATTGGGCAGTCGTGATGTTTGTAGTGTTGCTATGTACCTATTGCTCCGCCATGCTCACTCGGTCTGCCAGGGCCCGTACGTCCTGCAAAGGAGGCCCACATCGACCAGGACCCCGTCCAACGACGCTATCAATGCTGCTATGGGCTCGAGTATGGGACCTTCTTCCCACCTCCCTTCTTGTTGCTTGGGACTTGTTGTACTCATGCCAGCATCTGTTGGGGTGGGCTGGTTCGTGTCATTTTTGTGGGCGAATGTTTCCATGCTGGTCTGCTTGCCCTTTCCTCCTTCTAGTTTGTCTGGCATTTCTCCGCCTTTTGCTTATGGTGTGCACTTTGTGTTCTTGTCTGTCACCCAGTGCTGGGTTTTCTTTTTGTTGTTCTTATCACGCATGCATTGGGGGGGTGTCACTCCCGCTTCGGGGTTTCTATGTTGTCTTTTGCCCTGAGTTGGCTTTGCAGCCACGTTTACCAGTCTGGGCTGAGGCCCCTTTCCCCTCTGGTGAGCACTGTTGGTCATTCTCTGTGCACCGTTGTGTGGTTTTCCTCCTCTGCTTCTGCTTGCGCTTATTCCTTGTTGGTGCAACGTGAAATCTAGATGTGTATGGTTGTGCTTCCTTCTGCTCTTCCATGAATTTGCCAGGGGTTCATTCAGTGTTCTTATGAGATATTTGTCTTGTGTTGCACTGCACCGTGGGTGCGTTCCTGGGGTGATAGACTTGTTACCCTTCCTCGTGTGTCAGTCGCGCGCCCTGCTGTTAGCTGCATCGAGGTAATGTGTGCTTGAGGGCCGTGACGGTCCGTGCTCCGTTTACCTTGGTGGTTCTGGCCGTCTTCTGCCCTGTTCCGGGCTGTTACGCTGTCAAGCCGGCTCAATGGATTGTGCTCTCCCACGTTGTTAGACTGTTTGTGGATGCAGTAGGGGTACTCCCCCCAACCCCCTCTCGATGTGGGTAATCTACTGGAGGCCCTTCTGTGAATGCGGGCTGGCCTTTCACCCCCTCTCGAAGCGTCTGCAATTCCGATGGATGTGGTCTCCCTGTTCCGCTGTGTATGTGGCCTTCTCTCTCTACCGCTAACAGCCTCGGAGTTGCGCTCCCAAGGCCCAGCTCTTCCTATGTCTGATGCACCGGGTCTGGTGCTATTCCACCTCTGCGTGTCATCCACTGCGTTGCTGGTGAATAGTGTGTTTGACTTCCCCACTGGCAACCTTCTGTGGAATGCTGCCGGGCTTCCTCCCCTTGCTCACTGGTTTCTCTGTGTTAGTGGTATATTTTAATACTCCCCGCCTTTTATGTGGTTAATTTGCATGGTCGCAGAGTGGGCTGTAGTGTTGCTGGCCTGTGTTTGTTGCCTGTGCACCCTCCACTTCTCTCCAGGGGCTGCAACCTCCCGCCTTCTTATGTCTCTTGATCAGGTCTTGTCCCGCCGTGTATAAGTGTCGGAGGACACCTGTCTTGCTTATGCGCAGCTTATGCTGGGTCCTGCCGGGTCTCCAGCTTGTTCGTGTTGCTGGATCTGTGTATCTCAGACAGTATGGGTGGGCACTCTGTATTCAATAGGGAGCCAGGGTGGGTTGGCCTTGCCTTCCCTTCATGGGCCCTTCTGCCCTCTTTCAATCCGCACCTCCTCCTTGATGCCGGCCTCCCGCTCACCTGGTGTCTCGCTCCCTGCTTCTCCTTCTCCCCGTCTGCCTCGCTGCGGTGCTCCGCATCTGCTTCCCATGTGTAACGACCAGCTTCCTCCTTTGCATCCCTGAGAGTCAGACAGGCTCTCTGCTAAAATGGTCGTTGGTGGCTGGCCTCCACAAGTGGTGGGCTCTCCAGCTCCTCATCCGCTCTGGAATCTGCCCCTCTCGCTCTTGCCGAGCTCCTTCAAGCTCCTTCTTGTCGACTGCCCTTCAGTGAGCTGTGCGGTTCGCGTCTGCCATTTTGTTTGCAGATTTGCCGATTTGTTTCGGCTCCTGCATGTCTGTTGCTCACCTCTGTTCTTTCCCATTTGTTGCCAACACCTTCCCACACCGTTCTCTTGTGTTTCGGTTGTATTTGTTTAACAAATCAGGCCAGCTTTACCTATTTACTTGCAGGAGACCTGAGGTGCTGCTGCCTATCGCATGGCCACCAAGCCACGCCCCCTTCGTCATCTGCATAGTTATATACTGTCAGTCCATGGGTTTGAATGAGTTTCATTAGGGGGGGTCATGTAGCGAGGAGAGGCCGATACTTGTGGTACACCAAAGGTGATATTTTTAGTGTTTGATGTAAATGGTGGTAGGTGAGTTTTTTCAGTTTGGTTGGTGAGGAAAGTTTTCAGTCATTGTAGTGCATAGCTTTTAATGCAGTTTGTCTCTTCATTAGCGTTGTGTGTCTGTGTTAAAGGTGGCTGATATGTCCTCGAGTAGTATGAGGGCTGATTGGGTGCTGCTATCAGAGTTTATTTTTAGGTCGCCCCCTATGTAGAGGAATGCTGATTCAGCTCCTCTAATTGGTCTGAAGCCCACTTGGGATGGGTCAAGTATTCCATTGTTTTCTATATGATTGAGTAGTTCTTTGTAGTTGTTCTCTAGGATTGTCCCGGGGCATGGTAGATTTCATATAGGTCTGTAGTTAGTAGGGTCTCCTGTATTTCTTGTCTCACCTTTTAGAAGGAGTTTGATGTATGCTGATTTTAAGGATTTTGGTACTTGTCTGTGTTTAGGGATAGATTCATTAGTAGTCAGAAGTATAAGGCTGGTAGTCTGTCATTTGGGAAGTACTTTGTGGATACTCGGAGGGCATGGGTCACTGGGAGATCCTCCGATGTTGGTGTCTCTAATTAGTTTGTTGAAACTTTTCTCGCTTATAGGTTTGAAGCTATCGAGTGTTGTTGTAGTTGATGCAGTGCTGGTTTCTAGGAGATGTGTGTGGTACTGTGACCTGCATCTATGGTCGGTTGTATTGCTTCTATTTTTGCTGTGAGATGGGTTGTGATGGTACAACACCGTTTTTGCAAGAAGATTTCTTTTTAATGCCTTGATGATTTTGAACATTTCTTTTTGTATGTTTGTTGCAAATTGGATTCTCGCCGTGTGTAGTATTCTTTTTTGGCTTTCACGGCTGCTGATTTGTATATTCAAATTTGTCTTTGGTAGTTGGCTTTGTCCAATTGGTTCTGATGTTTTCTCCATTGGTTTTCCAGTTTATGGTTTGTTTCTATGAGTGTACTCAGTTCTTCTGTGAACCATCTTATTGGAATTTTCTTTGGAGTAGGTTAGAAGTGTTTTAGGGGTGCGAATTGATCTAGCATATCTGTGATCCAGGTGTGAAGCTTCACTCCCGCACCTCTCTGCACATTCAAAGTGTTTGGAGCGGCGACACTGTAGCGCTCCGGATCCTGCATGAATGTTGTAGAGGATCTCCCACCCCCACACCTCCATCATACTGGAACAGGACGAAGGAGGAGAAGACACCTATGTGGGACACAAGGTATCATCCTGATGCCACATCGAGTGTATGAGAGACGATATGCACTCAAACAACCGTATCAAATGTACCCTCACACTGAGAGAGTGGAAGGATGCCTGCACATACCATTGGATTTCATAGAGCTATACGTGAAATCTGGCTAGAGCAGAGTGACGTAATAGAGGAAAGATACTGACACTCACTGAAATGATATGCAAATACTCAATGAATGAAGACGTAACTGATGTAACAAGAGAAACATGGAATTGAATATGAAGAAATCGTATATGCAAGGAAGTTAAAGTAACCTGCTGGCTAATAAATGCATATACGCAGAAACGCAAGGTAGATGAGACATATAGAAGCTTGCTGCAGAGAGAAATATAACATGGCTAGAGAGCCCATGATGGAAAGATGGACGTCGGACTTGTATTAAAACCAATCAAGCTACCTCAGAGACAGACCAGGGCTGCAGAGTCTGGAGACACTGGAAAACAGCTTTGTGTGAGGAAAGAAGAGGAGTCTATTGGATTGGGATCAAGGATGCTACTTCAAGGAATAAAGGCACAAGGGGAGTCAAAAGGATAAGCCATGTACGCAAGGCATATTTCTCTTCAATTAAGCAAAGGAGAAAACCTCTGCAAGAGCCAAGTATTAGACAATTAAAGATGCAGAATCCCTATGCAAGATGAAGTGAGCAATTCTCCAGTGGCCAAGAAGGGTAATGACACCCAGCTTAATTGAATCAAATAGCAGTAAATAGAAGTTCGAGATGGAGACATTTGTGGTCTCCTCACACATGATTTAGAAGTTGAAAACAAGGGCTATTCATTAAGCCCAAATGAAGATAATGGTGTGCCTACAATCCCTTGAGTGTCCTAGAACAAAGTAGAGAGCAGGTTTTCAAGGTCAACTACAAAGGAGAAGTTTTTGCTTGGGGCTTGACTGATGAGAGACACAGGACTAATTGGGGAAGTGGGGAGTAATCTGACGTTGCTTGTGGCACCTGAGTTCCGTTTTGCTTACGTGCTACTAACAAGCCGTAAGTCCAAGGTTGGGAAAGCATGCCAACCAATCAGAGAGTCTAGGTAGCAACATGCTATACAATTTTGCAAAGACCAACCCGATGCCATTTTTCTGCTATAATTGGTATTATCCGTATTTAGAGGTGGTTCGAGACGTGCCTAACAGATAAGGGACAGCCAACACTTATACATAATATAGGTATGTATGTTCCCTTAACCAATCCCTCCCTTCAATAGGTTTTACCGTTTGTCACATAGGATGACATCAATCATAGATGATGCATATTGAGTTAAAAAAAAAACTTTGTATAATCATATTTGGGTGTGAGTGCGTGAATTACTGCATATTGTTCGCCAGATTGCCCTACTTTATGCACATAATAAAGTAGTATTTTGCCATATTCTTTGAGTCTGTCTGCTTATTTGGGTCCTAGATCATTATTGGTAATTCCATCTAGCACATGACATGTTTCAAGGTGCTAGAGCACAATGTGCTTCCTGTATGTGTGGTGCGGGAGCCAGAGGTCTTCCGTGTTTCCAGGGAGGCCAGTGTGTGGAGAAGAGCAGAGTCTGGACTGGGACAAAAGGTAAGAAGAATGATTAGGTATTTGTGCATGAGTGTGTTAATGAATGAGTGTATTATGCATGCATGGGTGGGTGCTGGATGTGTGTATGAATGAGCGAGTGGTGTATGGGTGCACAAGTGAATACTGTGTGAATGAGCAAGTTAATGTTGCATGGATACTTGTGGTGGTGCGGTTGTTTGTTTGTGCTGCACCGGGTCACTGATTGGGGGGCCAGGGGTTCACCAGACTCTAAGATGTCCCATAAAAAAATTAAGCTGTGATGCCTCATTTCTTACTGGGCATTGGAAGGAAGGACAGTCACAAATGATCATAGTTCAAGGGTGTTTATTGAACGTCAATGGGTTGGTTTAATGGCTTTCTATAACTAAATGTAAGGATGGGAGCAAGCTACGACCATCAAATAATACTAACACATTCCTAGTAGAGCCTCTGTCAAAATAAAAGGGCCTATACTACAAAACCTATTGCCAATACTTACTCGAATAACAAATGGGTGTGGATAAATAGAGTATGCAAAAGAAATAGTGTTCATGAAATAATATGCCAGAATGACTGAATACTGAAACTCCCTTCCCCACTTTTCAGCACCGGACAAGGTGGCACACTTGGGCAGCAGATCACACTCTGGCTTCTTTGGCACAAGGGTGCAGCTTAGGACACGGTTTTACATGACAAAGTATCTTGCAACAACAAAGTCTCTTGGTCGTAGGAGCTTGGTGAAAGTTCATTAGTTTCTTGGATTTTAAAGATCTCATAGGTTAGGATTCAAAATTTATGTTGGGCCTCCTTCAATCGGGCTCGGACCCCTTTTCACATGCACATTCATGATAGGCCTCCCTCGTTCGTGCTCAGACCGGTCTCTCACAATTTATAAGCAGGTCTCCCTCGGTCGGGCTGGACCCTTCAAAACACATTTTCTCTTGACTGGAAGTACGTTATGTTATCAGGATTTATAGAGCGCATTATCGCCCAGAGACATCATAGCGCTGGGATATAACATCGGTAAGACAAGAGGCAAAGAATAGAACAGAATCCTCTTCCAGAGACGTTGAAACTTGGGATGGTTAGAGATTTTCCTAAGTGAAGAAGGCAAAGCATTCCAAAGTTTGGCTGCTGCCACAGAGAAAGCACGGTTACCCACCCTGGCTAACCAGGAGGAGGGGACAGATAGTAAGCAGGCAGATAAAGACCGAAGAGAGCAACTAGGCAGATGGTGCACAAATGTGTCCTGTAGATAACTGGCTCCCAGGCCATAAAAGGCCCAATGCACCAGGCAAAGAGATTTAAATTAAATTTGCATCACCACCGGTAGCCAGTGGTGGGCACGAAGTACTGGCTTGATATGATTTCCCTAGGGAACATTTCTAGCCACCCGAGCAACGAGATTCTGCAGCAGTTGTAGTCTATGGATGAGATCCTTGGGCTGCGTGAGGTATAGAGCATTGCAATAGTCAATGCGACTCAGCACAAGGGCCACGACAACTGGAGGGCAGACGTGAAAAGAAAGCATAGGAATGACTTTTCTAAGAATCTTAAGATTGTAATGTGCAGAGAGCAGCCACCTGGGCATCCATCCATGGAGAGTGTTGATGAAAAAATAACACCCAGATTTCTGGCAACAGTGACCAGTGAAGGAAGAACACCCAGTGACAGAGCACAGAAAGCAGAGGTCCACAGTGAAGAAGGGGGGGCACCAACCACCAGGACTTCCGTCTTGTCGCCATTAAGTTTCAGCCAATTCTGGGTTATCCAATTTAAGGTGCAATGACATCTCAGCCTCGGCAAGATCAAGGTGGACGAGGATATGGGTGTCATCGGCATAGGCGTAGCAGCAGAGGCCAAAGCAGTGGACCAGTCTCACCAGAGGCTGCATATAGATGTTAAACAGCAATGGCAATAAGGCAGAGCCTTGGGGGACACCACAGAGAATAGTGCTGACAAAAAAGGAGGAAGAGAAAGAGTCTGGCTACGCTCTGCAAGGAATGAGGTAAACCAGGTGAGAACCGGCCCTGTCATGCCAATCCTGGCCATATGGGAGATCAGAGTGGGGTGGTCGACAGTATCGAAAGCTGCTGAGAGGTCTATAAGATCACAGCACCCACCCCACCTTTATCTAACAGCCTGGCCAGATCATCCTGGACTGACATGAGGACACTCTCAGGATCTCGTCCTGGGCACAAGCCAGATTGGAAAAGGTCAAGAAAATCAGAGGCCTCGAGATATGAGAACAAAAAGGGAGAAATAAAGGACTCCAATAATTTTATGAAAAAACGGGGAAGAGAAATGGGACGGTAGCTGGCCGAAAGTGAGGGGTCGAAGGAAGGCTTTTTCAATAAAGGGATAACATTAGCGTGTTTCAATTTAGCAGGTATATTCCCGGGCTGCCATGACACATTGATGGCTTCAGTGATCAGAGAGATAAGACCAGGAGAAACGTCTTTAATAGTAGCCAGAGGAATTGGGTCAGAAGGAGCAGGCAGGCGTCCTTACCGGGTCCCGCGAGGGAACCTCGTAATGAGGCGGAATGGGATTAACGGGTCCGCCTCCATTAGCGGCACCCGTTAACCCATTCCGCCAAGGTTATAATGAGGCCCATTGTATCTTACAAAATAGGATGGGACAGTAGTGTTGGCAAGGGAGGAATACTGCATCTCACCATTAGGTGTCCCCATCCGCTTACTGAGATCCCTCACTCGGGTGATCCTCCTGCAATGGTCCTCCCCAGGGACTGGTTCCAAAGGCAATGGCAGTGCCCCGGCCACCTGAGCGACAAGTCCCTGAGGACTAGCTAGTGAGACACCCTTTGGTTTTTCACAGCATCTTTGATAAAGCAAGCATGATAAATGTTATTACGTGACTAGACTGGGATTTTGGTGTAGCCAGTCTAGCCATTTCTTGCAGTGAAATGACATTTTTTACTGGCATGTTTGATTAAGCAGACATGATAAGTGTTTTACATGGCATTTTGATGGAGGCAGTCTAGCCATTTCTTACGGTGGCAGGACCGTTCTTTTACTGGGCAACTTTGGTAAAGCATGCATGAGAAGTGTTATTATGTGACATTGCTATACTGGCACGTTTTTTAATGTAGCCAGTCTAGCCAGTCCTTATTGTGGCTTGACATTTGTACTGGGCATCGTTGATAAAGCAAGTGTTATTTCACTAGACTAGCATTTTGATGCAGCTAGTCTAGCCCTTTCTTACTGTGGCATGACAATTTATACTGGCATCTTTGATGAAGCAAGCAGGATAGGTTTTGAACAAGCAAGATGTGTTATATTACATGGATAGACTGGCATTTTGGTGCAGCCAGTCATGCTATTTATTACAGTGACCTGTTGTTTTACTATTCATCTACAATAAAGCAAGCATGATGTGTTATTACGTGTCTAGACTGGCATCTTGGTGAAGCCAGTTTGGACACGTTTTGATATTGTGGCATAGCATTTATGAGGATCGAAATTAAGTATGGATAAGTAGTAGCTAACAGCAGCTCCTGGGTTTCCAGCATTAACCAGTGAACAGGAGCTACCATTGGGGAATGAGGGGCTAGTACATAGTGTTCCCCAAATCTAACTTCCACATAAGATGTAAACATATCATTGTACCCATTATTTATGCCCCTTGTACTTTAAATGACATATATATGTGTCCTAATGTTTATTTATAGATTGCCCTGAATGCACGGAGTTAAATTCACTTAGTGTGTTTGGCATCAAATGGCCTTAGCAGCCAAAAATAGCTCCTTTTAGCTCTTGGTGTCAAGCTAACTAGGCTCTTCTATGCTACAAGCAGGAAAGTGTGTTTCAATGGCAACGCCAAATTAATGCATTCTTACGTGGAGGAACTGTCATATATTGGCAGAACCAGCATAGGCATGTTTTCTTGTAGTAGAATTACTGCCATTAGGCGCAAAGCAAACATCATTATGTTCTTATATGGGAATACAGCATGAAAACAATGTTAATAGATCCAAATTATGGAATGAACTTGCTAGCTGGGGCATGCTTGCATCTTTGTTAGACGTGGGGTTAGTCTGCATGAGAACTCTTATCTGAAAATAAGGCTGGCTATGTGGGGGACTATGTCTGGTGCTTCGAAAGGGGTGCCATTTGATGGGCTTCGTCAGGGATGTCTATTACCACCAGCATTATTCAATTTCTACAACTCTGATTTGAGTCCTCACATCCAAAAAGCCAATTGTTTCCCTCGCAAAGTGGCCTCATTTCCCCTGCAATTTATGGCCTATGCTAATGGCATAGTGCTTTTTGATCGAACACTAACTGGATCACAAAGTTCCATTGATGAGCTTGAGGATTTTTGTAACCATAACAATGTAACCATTAACAAAGCCAATATGAACAACACAAATGTATTCTTCATTTTGCTGCTACCTTGGTAAGATGAGGTTAGCCACTATCAAAGAATTTCTATATTTGGGTTTTCAGTTCTGATGTTCCCAGCCCAGATAATAAGGTTTGATCATAAGTTTGTCAATTTTTCTGCTTTTCCATTGATTCGATACTATAAAACCAAGGTGTTGCCCTCTTTGCTCCATGGTGCCGAATGTTTTAATCTGAAGCATTCCAACTGGAACAGGTTGAAAGGCATCCTATGGAGGCGAGTGTTGTCCTTACCAATATGTGGGTTGTCACCCCATTTGGCTATGATTTCTGTAAGTGATTTCAATCCCAAGTCAATGCCTAGCCTGTAATGCACAATTAAAATCCTTATTTATTTTTGTCTAAAAGTTCTTTATTCTGAACGATATACCACTCATATCACGCCCCTCTCCTGAACCCCCCCAGTCACACTGAACCAGGAATCAGGCTGGTTTGCAAAGTTAAAATATTTATTTATGTATTTACAATTTAATCACACTATGTTTTAATGGGTACACAATAATCACCAATGGGGTGATGTAACATTGAATAATCTCTTTAGTACACAAGGAGTAATAGTGAGCAAAACAATTCAGCACTGAAATAATACTTTTGTGTGTGTTGAGGTCAGATAGCACTGTGGTTAAAGGTTCCCCCTGCACACCCCTTAGCCCCCAATAGAAATGTAAATAGATAGGAGGAGAGAGAGAGCAGGTATTCAGGAATGGCAGAATTCAAACAGAATATCAATCCCAATTTCCCCCAGCAACACAAGAGAAAAGCGGAATTGATTGGCAAGCTGTCAGGGTGGCTTTTAAAGTTATTTTAGAATGGACTAGCAAAAACACTAAATATGGTTTTAATTGCTGAAATTGTTATAATTCTTATGGGAGCCGCTTTGGATAGTTACACCCAAACACTAGCAATGATTTAATACCAAGAAATAATTTGAAATATGAAAATTGAAGTTGGAAGCACTCAAAAGCTGTTTTACACATGTCAGAATGTCCCTAAACGAAAGTTTGTGGCAAACTTTTCACTGCACGATAATCACGATAACGGGAGAACCGTATGGATTTGGGATGTGGTTTTGGATGCGATTTAAAGCTGTGGATGTTAGCTACAAGCAGAAGTTGAAATTTTGTTTATTTGTTTCTAGCACAAAAATTGAGGAAGTTATGGACGTTTTAGTGGAGGTTGTTTTTTCGAGATAGGTGCAAGAATGGAAAACGGGAATGCACTTTTAAAATGACAATTGGGATTTCTTACACTAGAGGATGACTATGAATAAATGAATACCACACAGGAACACTGCCACTTGATCAGGGTGACTGCCTGCAGAGGAGCTCGCCTTCTTCAGATGAAAAATATCAGCACAAAGATAGTTTTAACAATACTAGTACAGGAGGAAGATAGGATGGTTTGGATGGAGAGTTCAGACAATTCAAAAATACTCCTAACAACACAGGTTCGGAATACAAGATAGGATGGGTTTAAGATAGGGATTGACTATGGACAGTACATATGGTTGCCAGTCATTTGGTCGAAAAAAATTGGTCGACCAGACAAATGGTCGAACCAATTTGATCGAAAACCAAATGGTCGAATTTTTTTTTTTTTTTTATTTAAACCCTTTTTTTTTTTTTTTGGGGGGGGGGTCCCCCCAACCCCCTTTTTTTCTCTAAAAACCCCTTTTTTAACTAAACGAAAACCCAAAAAATAAATATATAAATAAAAAAAAAAATTCGACCATTTGGTTTTCGACCAAATTGCGTCGACCAAATTGCAGTCGACCAGTTTTTTTTCGACGAGTTGACTGGACACCGTACATATGCTAGTGACACAGTTCTTTCTATAGATACTCACTAGATATGTTTTAGGATTCTGGTCAGAGAACTGGATCTGGTTTTAGGACAGACTGCTGGGCTCATCGGATTGGGCAGCGTCAAGGCGCTCTGGTCACCGCACGGCACCGGACTAGATTGGATCTGTAATCGCACTCTGGTCACAGCACAGGATTGGATTGGATCTGCCCT
Source organism: Ambystoma mexicanum (assembly GCF_040938575.1). NCBI lineage: Eukaryota > Metazoa > Chordata > Amphibia > Caudata > Ambystomatidae > Ambystoma > Ambystoma mexicanum. Next base: position 307,583,281 of record NC_090925.1, read on the forward strand.
TCTTGGTTATGATGGAAATTATTTTCAGCAGGTAAGCAGTACAGCGGGGCCCGGCTTTCTTTTGGTTCCCCTTAGAATTGTGGGATTTTGGTTCTGGAGTTTGAGGCCTAGCTGGAATGGTTCAGTTATACAATGGGCCTTTCTGCTTTGCCAAGTTTTTTTGGAGTCTGGAGCAAGGAAGATGGGAAGTTCAGTAGCAGGGTGCTCTGCCAGCATCGGGATAGTGAGTGAATCTGTCTGTCTTTATCTGCCCTCTGCTGTCTCTATTTATGCTATGATAAAGGGTGTGTGGGTGCTGGTTTAGCCTAAGCTCGCCCCTTTGACAGGCAATTGATCAGAGTCTCCTCTCTGCCTTGATAGGAGGAGATAAACAGTGTGTCACCTTTACGGTGTGGGTTTATGAGGCTTATAGTCCACCCCTAGCCTCTTAAACACTAATCTACTTTTGACACAAGACATATTTACACGTGAGCAACCTCTATAACAATCACATATACAGATTACATATTTTGTGTAGCAGCTACTCCTCAAAACCCTGTCGTTGTGGGATCTTGTGCCTGATTTTCACCGAATTTTGCCCTTTTCATCAGGAACGCAATGTCCAATTTATCAGCACATTTCTACAAGTGTACGCGTATAACATGGGCATAAGTGTAGTTTCATACTTCTAGCAGAAATACATTTGGTGTAAAATCACATTTTCTGCCGTTTCTTTCCAGAACATGTCACACGCGATCTTTCCGCCTCTTGAAATGTGCAACCAACATTTATATTTACACTTCTGTTACTTTTGTATTTTTGACAATTTTAAGTGGTAAGTTAGAAGTCTTTAAACAAAATGTTCTTTGTGAATGTTCAGCCACAAATGGCTGTTCGGGTCCACCTCTTTTTGTCTCCTTTCAGTTCAGAAGCAGTCTCCTTCCTGCTCTCTTGGCAGAGCCCATTTTATGACTGTCCTCACACCTAGCATTTCCTGCTTTGCCATTGTTTCCTTCCCCACTGCAGACCAGGTTCTTCCCAAACCCTATAATTATCGCTTTGGTTTGATTTCCTGGAGGAAGGAGAGGCTTTGCCTCTGTGAGGAAAGCTGTTATTCCAGTTTGGTAGCTTTAGCCAGCTTACTTTAATTGTTACTTCTGTTGAATCTTCCCTTAGCATAAAACAAACTTGTGGGATCAAATCACAGCTAAATACTTATTTAAGATTTTAAACCATATAATCAAAACAATTACAAGATGGGTTACTCTCAACAGCAGGCCTCTTAGATTACAAACATTTGATTTCAGTTTATACATGTTTAAAGTTTAATCAGGCAGGCTACTGACAGCTGTCATTCAGGCGGCCGAGGGTACTGCACCCAGACTTTGACAGATTCACAGACAGGCCACTTTTGCTGTGGAAATCCCTTGATGCTTTCAGCTTTTCAGGACATTGCAAGTTCACAATGATTTCATACACTAAGTGAATTGTAGCACCCAGCAAAAATTTGGGATGTTTGAGGGTGTTTCATACCAGCATTCTGCAGTTTCAGCAACAAAGAAACAGTGATTTAAAGCAAGATTGTGTGGTTTCCTTTAGCAAAGCACTGCTTTTTCCTTCTGTACTTCATTTTCACATGTTGTGGAGCCCAGTGGCATGTTTCAGGAGTGAGATCTCTGTTCCATCACTTACAACATGCATGTCAGATTAGGCACCCATCTTAATGTGCTTTCCAAAGCACGATTTTCAGAGGTTTTGGCGCGCACAAACGTTTTGCAGCCATTTTACTATTTTTGGCACCACCAGAACAAAGTGCTGCCGCATAGCAGAGCAAAAAGTGGGTCAAAATATCCCACATTTCCTACACTGTCCTTTTAAAGTTTGTATTAAGCCATACTTTGGTGGGACTCAATGGTTCCTTTTCTTGTCCTTGCTTCTGTATGTTCCTCTGATTACATATTACTTTATAAGCAGAATGGATTTTCAAATGGATTGTGTCCTCCCACATATTCCTCATCTTTGGATATCTCCATAAGCCTGCCGCAAGAAAGGGTGCTGCTGTCTGTACTGCCGTGCTGTGGGCTTCCCAATCCTTTTTTCTATTGCTGCCGGGAGACCACGCCCCCTGACTTGCTGCGCAAACGGAAGGAGAAGGAGGAAGGATTAAAACCCCTCTACTGTCACCCTTGTGGCAAAGCCTGCCGCAGGAAAGGGTGCCTCTGTCTGTGCGGTACTTGTCTGATCATGGTGGTATTCTCGAGGGAAGAGCAATGCTGCACCACTGCGAGGACATAAGGGTACGGAAACACTTCTTCACATCACCCGCATCGTGTCTCCCATCTAAAGGGATTCAAACTCACTGCTTGCTTCCAACTGACATGAAGTTTGACTTGCTGCATTTCCGTGCAGTGGGATAGGACTGCATAACTGGAAGAGCACTTACTGATTATACTTCTGGGTAGTCCGGGGGGGGGGGAGAAACGAACTAGGGCAACTCCTCAAGCTGTCAGGCGTTCCCTGCCTCCCGATTAATTTTGACGGCCTTAATCGTCCCACGCTCAGGGTCAAAGTATGCTCTAAGTGAGTCTGCGTAATATGCATTGTACCTGGTGGTTCCCCTTTCTGCAACGTTTTCTGACTCCCACTAATAGGTCTATCCCATCAGCGGGGCCCTTCAGGGCTGCAAGCGTGCTCTCCCTCATGGTGGCCTTTTGGAACATTTGTATCCACACTTACACCGAGGAGCGAAAACTTTGGTTACCTGAAGAGCCCACCCAGCTCACATTAACTTAAGGTGGCAAATTGCCAGGACTGTCCCGCAAACATTTTGCAGAACACCTTTTGGTCTTAATCTTTTAATTCTCTTTTATTAATTCCACTCTTACAACATCATCATCTTTTAAGTCCTTTTTATATTTTCTGTATACCCTAAACCGCTTTAATTCAGATTTTTAAATTGAATCTGTATTTGACTACTAATATGAATTATTTTTAACCCACCTTTCTTACTGTTGGGAAAACTAAGGCCATCTCAGAAGTGTTAGAGGAGTATAACTGTGAATGTGATATAAGAGGCATTAATTATGGTGAAACGCAAGGCAACTACAAGCCTTCTGGTGTCAGGTGTATTGACCCACGTTTGAGTCATTAAGCTGCAACATTTGGTGCTGTGGGCTTAAAAAATCCAAGATGGCCAAAAAGCCCACATGTGCGCCAGAATCCAGGAGAACCGCGCAGTTTGTGCGCACACCAAAATGGTCTCCTAACCTTCCACCCACCAGTGCGAGTGTGATGGGCCAGGGGTGCCATGAGTGGAATGTGTGCCAAAGGAAAAACAGCAGTGCCGGTTAGCTTAAAAAGTCCTTTGAAATCACCTTGGTTTCTCTGAATGCAAGCTAAAAATGTCTATGTCAAACATTGCAGGATATTCAAAAATCTCACTGAACACCAGCAGACATTTGGCAGAATGAAGTTTTGTGTGCATACAAAATCTGGAAATAAAAAGAGCCCAAAACAATGTTCATAACAAAACTGGCTGAGCTGTGGAGGTCAGCAGCTTAAGTTAAACTGAACTGAAAACCACAAAAATCGAAATGTTTAAATTAAATGAAGGACCTACTTTTGAGTGTCACATAGTTTGTAACTGTTGAAATGTCATAGTTTTGAACTTCGAATCAGCACTCTAGCTGCATGTGTAAAAATTGTCAGTTTGATTTGAATGTAGAAAACTGGGAACAAAAAGTGACATTTAGCTGAAACCTGGCTTAATGAAACTGGATTCTGCCTGACAACTACCCCCGACAGGAGTTGAAGCTGGATCAACAGCTGTGTTCCCAGGCCTGGCTGCATCCTGCTTCTCCACCAAAAGGAATTAAACACCTCTCTGATTGAATTACCTGGGGACTGCAGGAAACTGAACAATGGACTCAGGCAAATGTTATATTGGGGGGGGGGGCGTAAAGTGGCTTCCTCTTAGGAGAAGTGCCTGTGAGAGCCAGCTGAGCTTGGGGGAAGTGGATAAACCCGATCTTCCACCATGTGATGTGGGAAGCCACACCCCTTTTTTTTGACCGGGGCATAAGTTAAAAAGATAGATAACTCATAGTGCGTACTGGTCAAAATGATATAAGTAATATCATTATTCTTGTGATTTTTCTGTGCACGTTTTAAGAGGCGTTAGGACCCTGTGGTGTATTCTGGGGGGTTGCTAGCGGAAAATAGGGTCTTACTCCAAATGTCTGCATGTTAAAAATCTGACACTTTACCATCTGAAACCCATATCCCTGGTGCACATTTGTGTAAAATCTGGAAAGGTTTAGAGGTCGTTATCTGGATGAAAAGGGGAGAATTCTGTCATCAGTGGACACGACATCGTACAAAGACAGGGATCGGATGGTTTGGTGCTACAGAAAATATGTTAACTGGACCTATAATATGAGAAAAATGGTACATAGATAAATATGTATTTGGATCAGAAATAGATTTGTGTGCAATTTGACAAGGGGAGGTTCCTCTGACCATAAAACCTACAGCATCACTCTGACACTCCATTTCTTTCCCCCGATCAAAGGAGAGAGGAGGAACTGGCCAATGACAAGTAGAGAGGGGCCGGCTCAGTTATGCCACGCACACACCCATTTTCAAAACACATAAAAAGACTGCTGGGACAGGTAGAGACATTCCATTCCATTTTCTGCAGGACGCTCTGCCGGGAGAGTCCAGACTTCACATCCATCAATCTCCAAAGACCAGAACTTTACTTCAGAACTTAAAGCAAGGGCCTAAACCCACAAACTGAGAACTCTTCTCAGCAGGCCTCAGCATCCTTAAAATCATCTGCAAACTATTCCACAGCCGGGCGAGCTGTCTGAATTCTGTGCCAAGAACTTTTGCCAGTACCCAGAAAGCAGAGTTACATCCAGAATCCACTTGATCTGGACTGGAAGCAGACCAGAGATCCAGAGAGCCACAGGCCGCTGTATCCAGAGAGCTGACCCAGATCGCTGTGAAGTGCCGAGACCAGAACCGGAGTCCAGTCCAAAACCTGACCAGATCCGTGGCGAGGCCTATTCCTGCCCAAAATATATTGAGTATCCGCCAGAACTGTGCAGAACCCAATCTCTTAGTTAAAATAATCTAATTCAAGCTATTTTAACCTAATTAGAACAGCCTCCTAGAAATCGTGTCATCTGTCAATTTTAAAGCTGCACAACTGTCACCTGTCAATTCTGCAGCTGCAAGCTGTCACCTGTCATTTTGAGTTTTACTTTAAATCTGAAAATCTACCTTTATTAAATCATGTGTATCTCCGGAACCGTTTGTGCTAGGACCGAGATTTAACTTTCATCTGAAAACTTAGAATCTAGGCTTTCCAACGAACCTAGAACCGACTTGCAAAGTTTACCGCGATTTGGCCCGATTTCTTCATCTGTAGAAATCAGCAGCTTTTTGCTTCTCTTTGCTAAAATTTGTTTGCAATCTGCTAATCATTCATAGAGTATTGTTAAAGTGAGCCTGAACTAATATAAAGTAGCCATCACCTACCCTGAACCTCTAGAGGGAATTAAAAGCAATTTTAGCACCTTTTCACTTCCTTGCAAACCACATTAAAGTAATTTGCCTGTGTTTAAAACTCATCCCTGTTTTCCCCAAGCTTGCTGGGAGAACTGGAACTGTGTATTGCATTATAAAGTGTGATTTGTTGGGATTCTTGAAGACTGTGTACTCCCCTTCCATTTCTTGTATTGCATAGGGGGGAGTGAATTGTCAAAAGAAAAAGTGATCATATTACCTTTTGCTAAAATCATAACAAGTTATTTCTGTACTGCATTTTATTCCACCTTGCGTTTCCTTGAACCATATAAAGCATTATTTCTCACCTTATTCTTCTGTTCCTATTGATAAGTTACCTCTTGCTGACTACTGCTCATATTCACAAGTGTAATATCCATTATCAATTTATTTATAGAAGTGTGATATATATATTGTTTAAATTTTCAAATAAACCTTTTAATTTGCAAAACAAACCTACTTCTTGGCTCAGTGGGGTCAGGGGGATTCTAAGAGGGGGGTGTTATACAAGGGTTGTCATCCAGAGCACTGAACTGGATATAAAAATACATCAATAAGGGTTTTCCTCAGCATCCCAGACTAGGCATTGATTTAGCTGTAGTGTTGATTGAATATCGCTTACACTGGCTACCCAGGGCCTGAGGAAAGTTAGAAAGGTTAAGGATAAAGATGAATCCCCTCTGCCGGAGAAAAATGTAGTATCGTCTAGATGAGGAGATCGGGGTGGCTGAGTTGGCAATTGTCTCCACAGGCAGACGGGCCACCCTGCGCAATTCTGCTCCAGTAGGCACCCAAGAGACTCCAAGCACAGCACTGAGGGAGAATGATAACCCAAGTCTTATGACGGTACCTCATCTGACGCCTGGGCTGGATGTTGCACCCACAGTCCCATCATTGATTACTGCAATGGGTGCCCAGGACCTTGCTGACCAGTATAATGCTACCCATGAGGGTTTGAACAATATTTCTTCCTTGGTGGCAATGGAATCACAAAGCATGCCAAGAGAGCGGGTTGATGTGGGCCTAACAATGACTTAATGTTACCAGTTATGAATTTCCGGATGACTTTTAAAACGGGTATCATGAACATCTTGTCGATCCTGGACGACCAGGTGAGGTCTTTAAAAATTATGTTAAAGTGCTGGGAAATCAGATTAAGCAAAGTCTGACCTGTAACCCATCTGGGAGGGGGGTTAATGAGGGAGTGGCCAACCCACCTGCTGGACAGTTTAGTGCTCCGGGAAGAAGCATTGGAATAAATGGGGAACAGGCCACGGTCCAAGGACTTGTGGTTTCCATGGAGATGCATCCGCCCTTCAGGTCATCCTCCCAGTCAACACATGCTCCCTCAGATGCCAGAATGATCCCAGCCATTTCTTCTGCACTCGGAATCCCCAGTTAACCAAGGTGGAGAACAAGTTATAATCAGAAGAACTCCTGTGCAGGTACAGGACAACGTAGACCCAATGTGAGCTGCAGTTGCCTCCGGAAGCATTATTGCTAGTGGGTGTAATATTAAATGTACCAATCCTGGGATCAGGGTGTACTATAGACTGTGGGGCCCTGATCAACAAATCAGCCCAGCGGATTAACTCACATATCGAGGGAGATTCCATAGACCCTCGTTTGATTTTAATGACCTGTAGAACACCATGGGTGGGCACCAAGGCTAAGTCAATAGCCGGTGACTGTGTGGTGGTAACTTTTAGAAACATACAGGTGACCAAGTACTTGGCTGAGTCCAATCTGGGCACTCCCAGTTGTAATTGTAGGTCTTGGTTGGTGCCATTAAACTTCTTCTACCCTCAAGAAAGGGAGAAGGAAGGGATAGCATCCAGGGTTATGAACCGTGCCCATTTAAATAGTCCCACTGGCCCATGCTGGATCTCACCCCAATTGGCTTGATTCCCATATGGTGTGGGTCATAGTGAGAGTGGGGTGACTGGCCTGTTCAGCAGAGTACCTGACCCACTATTGTCCCGTAACTAATTTTCCTGTCTTACTGATATGGATGATATCCAATGATGCCAGTCCCCTGGGGTGGCCCATTGGTGGCTGCAAGAGGTGGTTTTGAGTGCCGATCGGGATCCCCCCAGTTTGAAGACTATGGTTGGCTGGAATAAGAACAAGACTAGCGTGAACAGAGACACTGAGGATAGTCTGTGAGATAGATATTGTGTTACTCCAAGAAACATGGTCCCGGGAGGAAATCAATGTTGATGGCTTTGTCTCATACGAGTGGGTGATGGAGAGAAACAAGAGAGGAAGAAGCTATGGTGGGCTGTGCACTTGGAGAGTTTGCAGGTGGTTTTCACAACTCCAGTGCCATTTATATTGGTGGTTAAAATTCCCAGATTGTGCCAGGTGGACATTCTAGTAGTGAATTTTTATAATAGTCCCCAAAAGCAATATGAGAACAATTGTTTGGGTGTTCTGGCTCTTAAGTTCTCTATGGGTAATGTGTGCTGGATACTGGGACGAGATTATAATGCGAAATATGGGGATGGGCCGGTAGATAACCTATACGACAACACAGAAGATGCTGTGGCAGGGATACATTTGCCCATTATGATGGATACCAGACTCTGTGGAAGTTTTGCACCCTTGGCACTACCTTTATGAGTGGGGACTACAGTCAACAAATGGGCGGTATGTTGGGGACATCCCCGCTAGAGTTACATTTGCCTCAGCAATGGGTCGCTCCACAATAGATTTCTGGGTCCTGATAGTGCATTGGGGACTCATAAAAGGGTTTAAAGTGCTGGACGATATTTGCAGTGATCACTTTCCCATAAAACTTTGGATTAAGTCAGCCGTAGGGGTGGATATTTTGAGTCAAGCATGTCAGCTGGAGGTATCTTTAGATACCTCCGGCGTAGGCTTAAATGGAGGGAGGACAGGAAGGACGAACTAATAAAAAAGGCAGTAGTTGCAATCTCACGTGAACTTGATATTTTGCTACCAATAGCCCCTTTGTTACAGTTGTACAAAGGAAAAGCGCCTTGGTTGCTAAATTTGGGATGGAGTTGTGGGGCCACTTCAATGTTAATGTGGTCCAGACCCTGGAGAACCAATTCCTGAAAAACCTGTTGGGGCTCCGAATTTCAGAGTACTTATGGAACTGGGCTGCAGACCAATTAGTGACACGATTTCCCTGCAGCCAGTATTGCACTGGCTTAGGCTATGGGGGATGGTAGGGCGTCACCCACAAATTGATCACTTTTCTGATAGATAAGGACCCGGGAGATAAGATCCTGTGGCTGTCTCATATCAGGAAACAGTTGAGAGGGATCAACTGTACACATTTGTATCCACCCAGTAGTATGCTCTCCAGGGGAGAAATAAACCTATCGACTGCCTGTTTTTATGAGTCTGGGTACCTGGACAGAGAAAGCAGAGAAATCATGAAGACAAAGAATCGTGGGCTGCTGACAATCATGTCCCCGGGTGTTCAGCGCAATCTATTATGGGCAGAATCCCCGAAAGATAGTATCCTCGTATCCAGGGCAAGGTTTAACTGCATCCACCTGAAGGCTGTGGTGGCAGCCTGCGCCGTGGTGGGTGCAGATCGATCTTGCCTAATATGTGACGCTCCATACGAGGACCTGGCACACCCGATTCTCTTTTGCCCTGCCTATGCACAGGTGAAAAAATGGCTTATGCGACCGCTATTTAGTGAAATGAGTATCGCTCAATATAGGCCAGCTCTAACCTACCTGCTATGGGCAAATTCACCACAAGTGGGCTGGTCGCTACCTAAAAATTGCACTTTGTCATAGGAAACGACTGCTTGACATACTACCCTGACAATGAGCTTTTATACACTGATTAATGCATTGAACTTGTAATTCTTCCTGTTTCCTGTCTTCGTTATGGTTTTATCATGGTATGTTTTTATTGCCACATAATTGTTATATAATCTTTGTATTTTGCAATGGTTTTATGGATTGTTTTCATGCAAATCCAAAATAAACTTGATGAAATTTCCATATCCAGCTTTAGCTGACTTTTTCCATCAGGAGGCACTGCACGTAGATGCCTGTCACTGGTGTATAGCGTGCTGAGCGACAGTTGGTTGTAGTTCTGTTTTTCCATGACTACTATCGATTAGGAAGATCAGCACGCTCCGTTTCCTCAGAGAAACCTATTGAATTTTTAGAAAAATAATGGCATTTTCATCGGCATCAACTACTCAAAGATCGGGGTTTAAAAATGCCATGACTGCAGGGCAAAAATGCCTCTTACGGACCCCCATCGGGCATGTCTGTGGTGCTTGGGATCCAATCATATCATATCGGAGTGTGGATCCTGCCTATCGATGACAGTGAAAGCCCTGAAAGAGATTAGAGGGAAGTTAGATGCTACTAAGTTACATAAATCCCCCAGTACGACTCTGTCGAAAAATCGTTCCGCCGACAAGTCGAGAGGTGACTCTCCTCATCGGAAGAAAGCTAAAAGATCTCGATCCAGTACTGGGTATCACCACTCGTCATCGTCCTCATGGCATTTGAAGAAAAGGCGTCACAGATCGACGTCTTCCTCGTCTAGTTCCTCCACTGAATGGGTTGCTTGCTCGACCAAATTGGCCTCACCGGCTGAATGGGAAAGATTCAGACTAAAAATTCTTCAGGTATTCGAGAATGCGGCCTATATGCCCTTGAAGAAAAAGTCATGCCCATGTCGAGAAGAGCAGGCAAAAGACAAAATCTGTGCATCCTCGAGCCCGGATGTCCAGGAGAAAACTCCCCTGGAACCTTCAGAGGTTCCATCGAGTCGCGAACCAACTCCTTCGTAGGGAAAATCTTTGACGTCATTGACGCCGAAAGACTCAACGCTATCCTCCAAAAATTCTTCGACATCTCAGTTGTCGGAGCCCTCTACGTCATTGAAGACTTAACACCATTGTCGACTCATGTGACAACATCCTCGAAGGTGTTTGAAAAAACTAGATAGAAACTATTTTACCCCACTACCAAGGAAAGACTTTTTTAAAGTCACTTTCTTCAATTTATGAGGAAAATGAGGCATCTTCTGATGAATAACATCCTTTTGGATTGCAATACCCACAAGGTGTTTCCAGAGGCTCGGATATCGGAGGACTCGAGGATAACCGATCTAAATAAGACTCTGCAAACTGCAAGTGGATAGACACTTCTTCCGAAATTGAATTTGGAAGACGAGATCCCTCAGACCATGATTATGGGTCGTGCAGACAACTAATGTCTAGAGTAATAAAATATCTGGGATGGAGTAGACCTGGACCACTTTTGGAGCAGGATGATCTTACGGATATTTTAAATAAGGGACCCCAGGTAAACCCTATTCTTCCCTTTCATGTAGCCTTACAAAGGCGGGTCAATGGCAACTGGGAGACGCCGGAATTAATTCCATCAGGAAATAAAAACATTAACAAGCAAATACAGAGCTTCAAGCAGTAACCCCTGTTATCTAAGTAAACATCCAACTTCAGAATATTTGATGGTACAGGCCGCCACATCCACATCTAAACAAAATGCATACCCAACAATTCCCCCCAACGCGGATGACAAACGCTATGATGCTATGGCAAAGAAAAGGTCATGTGGCCGATAAATATGGCACTTAAGTCGGCAAATGCCATGTGTTCACTGACTAAATTCAGATTTTATCCTATGGGAATCTATATCGATGGCAGCTGAACATATCCCTGAAGCGGAAGAAAGAGACGGCTTCTTAAATATTGTTAAGGATGGGAAGGATGCAATGTGCAAATCCCTTCAGACTGGTCTCGAGACTACTGGCAGTATCCGCTGAGCTATGGTGGCCTGCACTGTAATACGCAGATTTGCCTGGTGTAGAAAGACTGGTTTTGCTCCAGATGTGCAATCCAGACTTCTTAACAAGCCCTTTGACGGCACACATTTATTTGGCAGCAAGGTTGGCGAGAGCCTGGTGAAGCTTCAGACCCCCAAGGCAGCAGCCAAATCCCTTGGTTCTGCAGTCAAACAGCCACAAACTCACCCCACTGGAACAGCTTGGAAGGGCAGGTCCTTTTGCTATTACTCCTCAGTTGGGAGAGGACTGTCGAATCAAAGAGGTCAGATAAGATTCTCCAGTGGTGGATGGTGGCTGCTTTATTTTAGCTGCTTTATCAGCTGCCTCAAAACATCTCTGAGGTCTTAGTCCACAAAATCCCAGTGAGAGGCAGACTCTCACAGCATTTGCAAGAATGGCGGGGTATTACTTCAGATGCATGGGCATTGGAACCAGTAGCCCAGGGTTACTGCCTTGCCATTCTAAAACGGTCTCAGGATCATCCACCGAGGAACAACTCTGTCAAAGTTCCAGATCTGCTCCTTGTGCAGGAAATGTTGACCCTGCTGGAGAAAGGTGCTATAGAACCAGAACCTGTAGCGGAGAGGAACAAGGATTGGTACTCCCCTTACTTTCTAATCCCCAAGAAGGACGGGGGATTGAGATCCATCTTGGATTTAAGATAGTTTCATTTCAACACAATGTTCTTCAGCTTGGATCCCCCTCAGCCGGGCTCAGATCCTTTCAACACAATGTTCTTCACCTTGGTTCTCCCTTGGGCTCAGATCCTTCTCTCATCTCATTGCTTTCAATCTCTGGTGTCTCGGTTCACCCCAGATCCCCCTCAGCCAGGCTCAGATCCGGATCCCCCTCATCTGGGCTCAGTTCCCCCTCAGTTGGACTCAGATCAACTTCATATACTTTTTCCTCAATTATCGAAGGCTTTCGAATGTGCACAGGGTTTTGCTTGACCCATTGCAGGAACACTTTGATTTCACAATTCTCTATTACTTTTCACATTTGTCACCTTTTCTGCTGGATACCTAACAGAGACCTTTGAATGAGCACTCACGAGGTACCAGACCACTCTGTCTACGGTATTGTATCTGGGCTTCAAAGGTCAATTACTCATCTGCTGTTTAATTAAGTTCACGTCGCTTGCCACATATACTTTACACACTGGTCTCTTCAGTTGTCACTATACAATGTTGCTGCTTGGATCCAAAAGCGATGGCTGTCCCCTGGCCACCTGGATGACAGATCCCCGCGGACTAGCTGGTGAGAAACCTTCAGATTTCTCACAGTATATCCAAGAGAAAATTGGAAATACACATAAAAACGGAATTGACGCCAACGGTCGCTGTGCATGCTATATACCAGTGATGACTTTGCAACGGAGGCTCTCGAGGGGATATAGAGTCGACAGGCATCAACGTGCAGCAGCCCCTGCTGGAAAACGTTCTGAAGCAGCTAAAGCTGGATATGGAGATATCAAAAGATGAGGAATGCGTGGGAGGAACATCCAATCGAAAGAACGTTAGCACGGGTAAATAACATGTTCATCTCAGATTTGTCTTGGTTTGTTACTCTTACTTCCTCTGTAAAATTGGGATGGCACTCCCAACCACTTTTATCTATTCGTTCCGGCTTGTTGCATAACCTTTCACAGGCTTCAGGGTCTTTCTTTCCTTCAGGGATATTAATATCTCTTGTCCATTTACTGGGATGAGTAGGCTGCTCGCCTTGTTTGTTCTCAGTGTTGTGAATTCTGCTCTTTCCACTGGGATGAGTAGATTGAGCCCCATATTTGTTCTCACTCTGGTGAAAATGTTTATTTTCACTGTGACGAGTAACCTGTATCCCGTAGTTATTCTCACACTGATAAACATTTGCAGCTTCACTGGAACAAGTATGATTAGTGTTTCTCTCTTCCCCGTATCCCTTACTGGGTCTGCCGCTTCTCTCGTTACCTTTGTGTCCATGGACTAGTCACCGGATACTCCTCCAGGGTTGGGTCAACTCTGAGTCGGAACGGCTTCAGCATTTTTACTGCTTCTTGCTTCTTCCGTGCGGACCTGCGGGCCACAGCGGTAACGGTTTTGGCGTATTTATTGGAGTGACCAGTCCACCTTTTCCAGGTCATGCCAATGTCTCTTCACTACTCATTTCTTTTGGATTACAATCCCATGCACCGCACGGTAGTCTGCTTCTTCCATGCCTCCAGGGTACAGCTGCTCGCAGGGTCTTCAGGAGCTTTCAGCCTTCCCGGGGTTCAAACTTCCCGGGCTTCACTCATTTTCCTTACTCCTTATTCCATTTTGTATATGCAAATCCTGAGTCCTCCGCAGCAGAACCTTAAAGTCCTTTCCCTCTGTTGTATGGATAATCTCCCCTTTTCACCCATTCTTCTTTGTCACCGTCTGAGTGTGTGTGAAACATGGAGCGATTGTTATTGAATTAACTTGTTAATGTACAGGTATTTTATTTTTTGAATGAGAATTGACACGTTATCGCTGTTTTGCATTTTTGCTATTATTTTGTATCTTTGTATACTTGGTTTAATGAACGTGTCAAACGTTTAATCTAGTTTTTAACTCTAACACACAATACAAAAAAAAAGAAATGGTCACGCCGCTGGGGGACGTATCCCCCATGGTCAGCAGGCCCCATTGGGTTCCTGCATGCATTGTTTGCAGTAGCAGTGTATGCAGCCTTTTCAAGAGCCCCTTTATTATGACGAAGAGGCTGTGCAGATGTAATGATACTACGACCGTTTAACATCCCAACGAATGGTTACACTGGGTTACAATTGTTACAGAAAAGGGCAGCTAAGAAAATGCAATGTAAGGATTTACTTATAGTGGTAGAACACACATTATGTAATGGTCTGCCAAAGCTATGGTCGCACCCGTCCAAAAGTGGAAAACTCCATGCCCTGCTAAAACTCTGGGCAACCTTCTTCAGCAGATGTACTTGATGAGCATATGTGATAGCTCGTATGCGAAGTAATAGACACACATCCTGTGTTCAGGGAACAACAGTTTCCCAATAGCTTTTAAAAGATTTTATATTTTACATTCAGAAATTACATGGAAAGGGACCCCGAAAGGCTCGGTGCCTAGAAATCCTAGGGGGTCCTAGTCTACCTCTCGTGATAGTTCTCATTATCAGAGTGCAGTTTTCTACAGGTAGTAAGGGTGGAAGCTATTACCGCGGAGCAGTCTGCTAGGAAGCATGGCTCACAACATCACCGCAGGGCAGATACTTGGGCAATAGCAGTGCATGCTCTCCTCGCCAGAATGCACACACAGACTGGGATAGGAAGTAGAAGAGCCTTTGGTTTATCGCCAGAACAGATGCACTGTAGTAGCAACAGCATTGCAAGTTCTCATTTAACAGACAGTAGGGGCAGCAGGATTAAACACTCTAGCAGAGTTAGGAGTGCAAGTTTTCACTGTCACCCATACAGTATAGACAGTCTGCCAGAGTTTGTTCGCAATGCCAATCACTGGTGGCAGAAGTAAAAGCCTTGCCCCAAACATGAATTGTGTACCCTCTTAGCTTGGTTAACTTCTCCTTTGCATCTTCCCTCTAAAAGAGTACTAAAAAACGTAATAATTGGTTTCCAGCTTTACCTGCACCCTGGCAGTGTGGTCTCTTTTCCTATTTGCAGGGTTGCCAGATGAGTCCATGGCACAAGGGCCAGACTTTTGCACTCCTGGGCTTTGATTTTACCCAAGCTTCACTTCAGTCCATGGTATTCAATTGTTGTGACTCGACACCACAACTCCAAGCAGGCAGTTGATGGAGAAGTGAAAGCCCAGTACCGGGACATGGTGTCCTTCCTGACATGGAGTTATCTGGCAACCCTACTTGTGTGTCTCCCACCTATTCATTCGGCTACTCTCTTTGTCCCTGAATTAGAATTTTTGCAAATGATTATTTCCTCCCCTTGAGTTTCTTTGAACTACGAGGGTTTGTGAAGGTTCTGAAAACATTAGGACACATTAGGTTCAGTGATACGGCACAAAGTGGGAACAATGTCCTCAAGTAGACACCATCGACCTCTGGTTGCTCGCAGAAGAAAAAGCATCCAGCTCAGGAGAAGAAGTTGGTCTAACAGGGATGGCCAGTTTCCTCTCTTCAGTGGCCTTGATTGCCCAACTGGGCTCCAAATTGTTTCTGACCCAGAAAGGGTAGAGGAAGTAGGGACATTTTTGTGCTGCATCCACCTTCCAAAAATGCAGCCAGTACTGTCTTGGCACACACTGTGTTAGAGGAGGCACCTGCAGAGCACCTCAATGTGTTGTGTGCATTGTCTGATAAGAATTTCACTGGTTTTCGCGTCATTAGAAATGCTTCTGTGCAGTCCCACCTTTGCCAGTTCTGCGCAGAGGTCGCTACACTCTTAAGGGGGACCAAGTGGTATGCTTTGTTGCATACATGGAACGCTTGTAGAGTACATCTGATGGACGTATACGTTAATAAGGCCTCAATGTAGTGGTTTACTTCCCTTCGGGTCATTCCATTCTCACAGTCCACGAATGTTCTGCCAGAAAAGTTAGGGATTCCACTTTCAATATGGATTGAAGATGTTTGTCAGATCCCTGAAGAGAGTATGGTCATGGAGGAATGTTGCAATGCCTGACATGCACAATCCTCAATGTCTTGTGTGACAGGCAGGCCTGCAAACATTGCAACCCGTACTTGGCCTTCAGAAGTAGAAGGCTACACCCTTTCTTCAGAATGTACATAGTCAGGACATCAGAGAGCGCCTATGTCCTAATGCATTTACCAGAGGCGTCTTGAGAACCCTCCACAGGCTCGCCCTCCACATCATTGTCTGGGACCTTCCTGCGTTTGGCTGCAGGTTCAGGTTATGCTTCCCTCTGGTCTGGGACAGCCTCTACAAGTCCCTCAATAAGCTCCTGTAGTGGATCCAAATATGCAGCAGGTCCACATATGCAGCAGGAGTCGATGCAGAGTCAGGAGCAGGAATCCCAGGCGGCGCAGGAGCATGGAGCCAATGCTACAGGCAGGAGCAGCAGGAGCTGCACGAAGGACTGGAGCAGGACCCGCCGAAGCAATAGGAACAAGTGCTGCAGGCAAAAGCTAAACCAGCACAGAGGGTGCAGGAGGTTGGTAACATGCAGTTCTCCTATGACAAAGTCCACTGCATGATGCTGAGGACCACCAAAGGGGCGACTCGGAGAGCAGACAGCCTCCCTAAGCCATTGTTTGATCCGCACAGAGGCATTATGGTAGGGTGCCCTCATTATCCTCCATTGGTTCCCTTCATTTCTCATGGGAGTGTGAGACCACCAGATGGAGGGACCCAATAGCTGTCTCACTGAGCAGGGTCCAGGGTGCTTAAAAACTGTAATGCGGGGGTCTCTGGGGTTCATAAACCTACTTCTCTGGAAGTTTACAGACCCCCGTAGGCGGTGGTAATGCTGAAGGAAGTGGTAATGACAGAACAGGAAGGAACAAGGAGCCCGGATGGGTCCAATGCAGTAGGAAGAGGTGGGAGGAAGTGCGAGATCCAGACAGGAAGCACAATGGCAGAGTAGCAATGACATTAATATGAACATGGGTTTGGGCGGAGAAGCTAGAGGATCTGATAGAGGCAACTCCTGGGTCCAATGCCAGCCTCTAGAGAAACTCTGGTTATGTCTTCAGCTATTGGACGAGTCCCGGCTGTGGGCTGGCTAGAGCGCCCAAGAGCAGAGAAAGGGCCCATGGCAGGACCTCGCATGAGGAACTAGCGTCAAACTGTCTGAGCACCTTTGGTGCCAGATAATGTTAGGATACGAGTCCCTGGAAAGTCTCCAGCTACTTAGGTGCCAAGGAGCTGCAACGCAAGGGCTAGTCACCTAAGGGTGAGAGACATTTTGTTTGTTAAGCCAAAGATGTATCGCTCTCTCTGGTTAACATTTTGCTTGTATCCCTTCTTTTGGTTTTATTGTAAATAAGACTTTTAAGACACCATTCTGAATCCAGTTGTTTGTGCGTCCAGTGCAGCATACGTGACACTCCTATTTGTGTCTTTTAGAACTTGTAGGAGAGGTGGGAGAAGCCTTGTAATACTTCATCTTTTCCTTGCACCTTTCAGATACCTCAGACATTGTGGCAAAGCATCCAAAAGCATTACACCATGTACAAAACCCAAACACGGCCTTTTGGCTTACTGCACAAAAACCCAGACTCATTTAAAAGTGCAAAAGCTCGCTTTAATGTGACAGGCCAAAGCTTACAATTAAACGCTTACCTGGCTCCATGGCCTTACAGACTAACGAAATATTTAAACAACCAATTAACTAATTACACATTTTCATTTCCCCCAACAATTAAATAATTAAATAAAGCCATTTCCTCCCTAACTGTCCCTTGGACCCTACCATCTCCTTACCCCTTTTCCAGGTGTCCCGCTTTCTCCCTGGGGCAATGCCCCTCCAGCCTCAATACCTGTTCCCCCGGGGTGGCCCGCTTGTGCAAACAGCACCACCCCATCCATTCCTGTGTCATTCCCCCATTGTGCTTCCCTCCCCCCACATCAAAAGGGGCCATGCCCCCGGCACCAGAAAAAACCTCCCCCGGGGTGTTCTTTCTGCCCCCCCCCACAACTTTACTTTATTTCCAACTCTTTAACCAGTCTCACAGCCAAGAGCCCGAGTCCGCCAAATAGTGGTTGTTCCCATAAATCGACAAGTGTACACCATCCTCCCTAAAGATCATAAAGCCCTCATACACTATTTCCTTTTGTTCCATCACCTGCACCGCCACAGAGGCACAAAACTTCACCATTTCTCTGTTGATCCCCTTTCTAGCCTGCTCTATCGCTCCCTCGCTCCTTGCTCCCCTCCACACTCTGCGCGGCAACAACTTAGTCCATATCACCTCTTCTTGAGGCCACATTTCCCGCACCCAGACTAAATCCCTTTTCATTTTCCTTAGCAGTGCCACCCCCGTATCCCTTACCAGGTCATTCTCCCCAGCGTGAATAATCAACACCTCCGGCGCCCCGTAGCGTTCCTGCAACCCCGCCAACATAGGCAGCAACTGGTCCCAGCGCAGGCCCCCTAACCCATGCCATCTTACCACCACATCCTTGTAGCTACACCCCAGTTGCCTGCCCATAACCCTTTTCTCCGCTTCTTTCCCAGCCCATTTAACAATTGAATGGCCGACAATCCACACTTGCGCCAACTCCCCCTCCTTTCGCACAGCATCTGAAAAAGAAATTACAAAATTACCACCACAATACATACAACCCCCACGCTGTTGTCCGCCAACTTCTGCGACCTTCCTTCAAGATTCCCCTCTATGAAACTCCCTGACATACCCCTTGTATCTCCCAGACCTCCAACGCCCCAAACTTTTCAGCTTATCCTCCGAAAAACCCAACCTGTTACCCTCCGATGCTGCGCCCATCCTGAATGAATGTGTACCAAAATCCTCTCCCTTTTCTCCTATCACTAGCAGAGCCTTCCGCAATACCCCCAAAACTTGTGCCGCTGAAACCGGCGACCCATCCTCATGCTTAAATACCAATCCTGTCTTCCCTCCACACCGCTCCTTCAACAACCTGCCTGCCTGCACTGGGCATAAATCCTTGCTCCCCTGCCCCAACAAAACCCAGGAACCCTTCCCCTTCTGGTCCGTTTTAGACTTATTAATCTTGATGTCCAAACCCCCTTCTGTGATTTGCACATCCTCCCACTGCAATCCCCCAGACCCCCTTTTTTCCCCCCACCAACTCCGAAACCCTAAAAGCCCCAAAAAATAACCACGTAAAACAGGTCGCAAAAAGCTCCCCCTCCCATATCGACCAGCAAACTCCCCCTACGCCTTAACCAACCTCTGCAGCAATTCAGCCGATATCGGCCTCCTCCTGTCCTTGTCCCTCTTACTTTCCCTTGCCCATCCTTCCAACATCCTACTCGCCATTTCCCCCCCACTCGGCTGGAAACCCCAAAACCATTTCCCGTAGAAAGCAATTCCTGCTAACTTCCCTGCTATAGTTGCTCTTGACCAGCCCCTGTCCATGCACCTCAGAAGGAAGTTCATGACATCATCCCTCCTCCGCTCTTCCGCATCCCATCTACCCTTCCAACTACGTGCTCCCCCCCCAATAAAATCCTCCCAGGCCCTCCTGTATGACTCCTTAGACGCCCCGGACAATGAACCCTCCACCAAAGCCAGCGCTCTCATCTTCCTATCCTCCACAGCTCCTCCGGAATCTGCTGCCCCTCCTGATCCGCATCTGGAGCCCATCCACGGAATCTCTGCCATTGAAAACGAGATAATGCATCAGCGATGCCATTATCCTTCCCTGGCACATGTGTTGCCTTAAACACCACATTCAATTCCATGCAACGCAGCACAAACTCTCTCATGAGTCTTGCCACCCTCTGATCCCTTGCTGACTGCCTGTTTACCACATGGACCACGCATTCGTTGTTCACATTGAAATTCACTTTCCTATCCTGCAAATCCTTCCCCCACAACTCCAATGCCACCAGTAATGGGAAAAATTCAAGGAATGCTATACCACAGATCAGGCCATTTCTCCACACACCATTTCCCCCCCCAAAATACTCCGAAACCTCCTGCTCCTGCTGCGTCCGAAAATATCTGTACTTCCCATGTCACCGGGTCTCCCTGCAACCACATTGACACCCCATTAAACTTCTCCAAAAAACGCAGCCAAATTCTGCAGTCCTCCCTCACTGACCCCGATACTCTTATCCTATGATGTGGGCACTTCGCTCCCGCCATAGCCCTCGCCATGTTCCTACAAAACGTCCGTCCTGGGGCCACCACCTTGCATGCAAAATTCAAATGCCCTACCAATCTCTGCATGTCAACCAACGTCATTTTCTTGGCCCCAACCGGCCTTTCCAGCAACACCACCAGTTTGCTCACCTTGTTGTGCGGCAAGCGTGAGGTCATAGCCACTGAATCCAGTTCAATTCCCAGAAATGTCAACACCACTGCAGGCCCTTCAGTTTTGTTTCCACTAACGGCACACCCAACTCCTCCATTAGCTCCTGAAACAACTTTAGCATTTCCTTGCACTCTCCCTCTCTATCTGCCCCGCTAATGAACAAAAAATCATCCAGATAGTGCAGCACACTCTCCCACCCCGTGTTAAATGAAAAAACCCACTGTAAGAAGGAGCTGAATCGTTCAAACAGCGCGCAGGAAATTGCGCACCCCATTGGCAAGGCTTTGTCTATGTATATGCGGTCCTCAAACTGCAAGCCTAACAACCAAAAATCCTCCGGGTGCACCGGCAATAACCTGAAAGCCGCTTTGATGTCACACTTGGCCATGAAGGCCCCCCGCCCTTCTTTCCTACCAGCTCCACTGCCTGGTCAACACTTGCATATACAACCCCACATTCTTCCGGGGCAATGAAATCATTGACTGACATGCCCTCCGGCCATGACAAATGGTGTATTAATCGAAACTCCCCCAGAGCTTTCTTGGGCACCACCCCCAGCGGGGATAGAACTAAGTCACCTGGCAGGTCATCAAATGGTCCTACAATCCTTCCCGCCACTATTTCTTTGCTCAATTTATTCCTTACCACTTTAACATTTTCTTTGGCTGACTTCAGATTTTCAGCCCACCGGCGCACCCTTGGGCCCTGGTACCCCAATCTGAACACTTGACTAAACCCCTCACTCAAAATCTTCGCCTCTTCCCTGTCTGGATAAAATTGCAACCATTTCTGCAGCACCCCCACTTTAATTGGCGTAGAAGCTTTTCCCCACAACCCCTCTGCCTGAACCTCTCCCCCTCCCCCTGTCTCCCTGTTGGACACACTGCGTAAGAGGGTGCTTTCCTCCACACTTGCTACACTCATGCCGGAACCTACACAGGGTCCTTGTGCAGCCGGCCGTATTAAACGCCCAACATGCCGCTGAGGACTGCCCTCTGCCTCCTCCCCCCGCCCCTTCATGGGCGGGGCGACCAAGAAAGGGCCGGAAAGGCACCGGCAGCCCACTTGCTGTGTGCAATGTCGGGGCAGGCCTCGTTGGGGCCATCCATTGCAGCCAAAGATCCATATCTATCTCCCCCCATACCGCCTGACTGTCCTCTGCCATTCTCGCTCTGAATTCCTCATCATACCTTACCCAGGCAAAGCCCCCAAAACTCGTGAAAGCCTTCCTAATGACGTCCATATATTTAAGTAGGGCCACACAACGCTCAGGGAATTTTTCACAATAAACACTGGCATAAATGATAAATGCCAACGTCTAATTCTCAATAGTCACCGGTACCCTTGGGCGCACAGCCAGTTCCCTCTCCTCTTCTTTAGACCCCTCCTTAGCTCTCACTTCCCTATGGAGCAATTTAAAAACGTCTACAAATTCCCCCACCTGAATCTTCTCCCTTGTCGCTGCCATCAAGTGCGCCCCCAACGGTTTTGTTATCCCCATGTATGGCAGTTTTTTCTCTTTTCCTTTCACTTCCAACTCCTTTTCTTTCCCAGCTTGCCCCTCGAGCACCAATGGCTCCACCACCTTATCCATTTGGACCTCCACTGAGCAATTGCCCCTCTCAACCCCCAAGGCTCCCATGGCCTGTACCCCCAACGTCTTTCCTTATCCCTTGCAATCCAGACCCTTCATTTCCCAATCCCCATCTTGTGACCCCTCTCTGCCATGCAGATGACCATTCCCTTTCCCGCTCACCTCTTTCCACGCCTGCCGTCTGCGGTCTGGCGTCCACACCGATGCTCCTCATCTCTTTTCTTAGAGGGCTCCTACTGCGGGGATAAAACATGTCAGCAGACTCACCCAGCCAACAGTTCCCCGCCCTCTTGCCCACCGACCCCTTTGCACCTGCCTTTCCAGATCCTCCCACCAACTTCTTCTCTCCTCCCCCCTTTCCCCTACCGCCCTATAACCTTCCACCTCCCAATGCCCCACATAATCCTCCAAACCAACTTCATCACCCCTCAAATACCATTGTGGCTGCAAGCTCATGCCCCAGTCGAGTTGATCATCCTCCTGCGAGCCCGGGGCGTCCGCCCCGCCACTCCTTTGACGTCTTCTCGGCGGGGCCGCGGAAACCCCTGCCTGGTCCTCTTCTCTCGGGCGAGGCGTTCCGACCTCCACCCTGGAGTCCACATTGCTAGGGGCCGTGCTGCACCCTCTAGGCTCTCCGTGCGCTGATCGAGGAGGGGCCGTTCTCAAACCCTCTACCTCCACAGGACCCGCGGGGGCTGCGCAGCGCCCTCCGCCCTCACTACTCCTCCCCGGGGGGGCCGTTCCGTGCCCCACCCTATCCTCAATTGATGGGGACCTCTCACTCCTTCGCCCACCTGCACTCTTCTGCAGGTATTTACCCCCTCGTCCCCTCTGCCCTGACACCCCCTTCTGCGCCCTATCAATGGCCCCGCCATGGTTCGCTTGAGCCACCTCCTTTTGAGCACTCACAGCTTCCCTAGGGCTATCATTCACTCCCTCACTAGATGGCTGCCCCCCAGAAATCATTTCTCCCACGGACGCCCTCTTGTCTAATTCCCTCCTCATCTTCCTGCCCCTGGATTCCCACACCTCCCCTCTCCCCGCCGCGGGGGTGCAAGCCACCACTGACGCGAGAGCCCCATCAGCTGCAGCTCTACGCTGCGGCCTATCCCCCTTATCGCCCCCTCTCCTGTGACTTCCCCCACCGCCCCCTCCAGCTGGGCCTTAGATGCCCTGCTGATGATTTCCAGGGCCTCCCTCAGAGCCCTAGCATCAACCAACCCCTTCTTGCCTGCTCCCTGACCCACCATCGTGCACAACTAGTCTGATAGCGCACTGAAATATGTCTAGACGCTCCCCAGCTAACTACGCCCCCGAGCGAGTACCTACCCGGGGAAACTTACCCATAGCAGAGGGGGGGAAGTAAAGAAAATTGCGCTATATAACCCTAATAACCTCAGCGAGTTAATTAACTCAAAATTACCGGCTATCCTTCATATTTTATTTATTTATTTTTGTTCTAACCCCCCACCTATCAAATACCTCTGTCCTAAAGGGAACCCCTTCTCCTAGCTCCACTCTTGCTAAGCTACTAGTACACTACCCCGGGGCCCACCCACTACCGATGCTGGGAACGCTTAATAAATCCCTTTTTCTTTCTCTTTTTTTTTTGAAAGAAGCCCGGGAACCCCTATAAATAACTTAAATGCAGCACCGGCCCGCCCCCTGGATGCTCACTAGCTGCACCACACTGCCCTGCAGTCACTTAAAAGAAGAGCGGTCCCTTTAAGAGGACCGCTCTGCCCCCTGTGCCAGAAGGCTGTCACCGCGCACAAGGGCCCTTCAAGCCCGGGACACACGGGCTCTGATAATGACCCCCGGCCGCCACCCCCGAAACCAGTATGCCCCGGGCGGAGCGGGACCGGCACTGGGTGCTGTGGACACTCAGGTGACCCCCTGCCACTTGCAGATGAAGGATGTGCCGCTCGCCTATTCCCCGCTCCCCCCGCGGTACCCCGGCCCCCCCACAGGCAACAAAAACCCCAGCAGGGAAAACCGCGGCACAAACCAAAACCGCCCGACAGGATCAAAGAGACGTGCCGTCGGCGGCTCCGGTAAGGGGGGGTAACTTATTTACAATACCCCCGTAATACTGAAGTGTTTACAAAACACAAACTTTTTTTTTTTTTTTTTTTTAAACCGCCGCAATTATAACTCCCCACCACCTGTAACTATACCTAACCACCCCCCGCCACTAACGCCTGACCAGACCCTACCTCACTGTCTCAATCTCGACACCCTAGGCCCAGCTACAGGGAAGGCTCGGGAGCAGGCGACAGGACTTCACAATCGCCAAGTCCAACCGTCACCTGCCTCCCGAACCTTCCGTGGCCCCTTAATTACCCCGGAGAGGCGCTCTGCCCCCACGGCCACTCGCTGGCCGTGTGCAGCGCCAAAAACTTCCCCCCTTTACATATTCTTACCTGGATTGCTGCTATCCCCGAAAGATGCGCATCCCGCCCAGACCATTTCTGATGACACAATGGATGCAGAGGTGGACTGGAGGGTTTCCCAGAGCAATGCCAGAGGTTAGGATTCATTCTAAACCTTCCAGCCATCACCTCTTTGTTTTTGCTGGGAACCAAATGTGGCCATGGAAAAGTCTTTCAAAGTGGCTGCGTATTACACTCTACGCAATCAAGCCAGACCCTGCTAAGTAGGGCTTGGAGGTGGGGGGGAAACGGCTGTTCCACAAGAATATATCGAAACGATGGGTCCAAATAATTCCTTTTAAAGCACATGTTTGCTGGAAAAGGCATAATAAAATAGTTAAACATAAACTGAAAGGTTCCATGTGATAATGTCGCTGTAATAAAGTAGCCACATAAGCAACTTTTTTCCCCTGACTCCTAAATTTCTTTTCCCAAATATTCTAGGAGGGGTATAATTATATATTATTACCTCCAATACTAGAATATTTGGGGAAAGTGTTTGATTCGGAGCAGGACATTTTGGCGTAACCAGTTCGCCGCAGCCACTATGGCGCGGGGACATCTTGGCGCTGGTATGTTTTGGCGCGATGGACATGGTGCATTAATTTTAAAAAATTGTGAAAAAGCAATAGAGCGTATGATATGATATGAAATTTGTATTTGTATTTATTGATTTATAAAGCGCCTTACGCCAAAGCGCTATACATGGAACAACATAATACATAAAACATGAACAATAAAACTGTTGAAGTAATTACAATATGAATCAATCAAACAGTAAAACAGTGAGTAAAGCAATTAACTGAAGGGGAAAGGGAGGAAAGGGAGATGGGACAGGTTAGGGGGAGTGGAGGAGGAGGGCAGGAGGAGGAAAGGGAGGGTCGGAGAGGGGAGGTAGGCGAGGGGAGGGGAGAAAGTCAGGGAAAAGAGTGAGGAAGGGGGAAAGTAGAAAGGGGTAGGGGTTTCAAGGAGGAGAATGGAGAAGGAGAAATTTAAGGGAAGTGCGGAATGAAGTGAAGGTGGGGAAGAGCGGATAGCAAGAGGAAGGGAGTTCCAGTGTAGAGGTGCTAAGAGTTGGAACGAGCGAAAACGGGAGGAGGCACAGGGGGGTGGGGGTGAAGTGAGAAGGAAATGGTCAGCAGACCGAAGGGAACGGGAGGGGGAGTAGAAGGAGAGAAGGGAGGAGAGATAAGGGGGGCCAGACCATGGAGTGATTTGAAGACAAGGCAGAGAAATTGAAATTTAAGTTGGGAGTGAAAAGGAAGCCAGCCAAGGTAGGAGAGAGAGGATGAGATGGAATCACGGGAGGTAAGGAGACGGAGGGTGCGAACAGCAGAGTGGTAGATGGATTTAAGAGGGGCAAGGTGAGAAGTAGGAAGTCCAAAGAGTAAGGAAGAGCAGTAGAAGAGGCGGGAGAAGATGAGGGAGGAGATTAAGAGTTTAGTAGCGTGGAAAGTGAGAGAGGGACGGATTTTGCAAATGTTGAAGAGGTGGAAGCGACAGGAGCAAGAAGTGAGGGAGATGTGTTGGGAGAAGGAGAGAGAGGAGTCAAAGAGAACGCCTAAGTTACGAGCCTGAAGAGAGATCGGGAGGTTGGAGGGAGGGAAGTGAATGAAAGGGGGAGGAGAGAGAGGGGGAAGAGAGTTAGAGGGAAAGAATACGACTTCTGTCTTGTCGGTGTTGAGAGAGAGAAATCGGGAAGACATCCAGTTCTTGATGGCAGCAAGGCAGGAAGAGAGTTGTAGGTGGAGGTCAGTTGAGAAGGAGGAGAAGGAGAGGAAGAGTTGAGTGTCGTGGGCATAGAAGTGGTGGGAGATGCCAAACGAGGAGATAACAGGAGCAATGAGGGAGGTGTATAGAGAGAAGCGGAAAGGGCCTAGCACAGAGCCTTGGAGCCAAAGGAGGAGAGAGTATGAAGGAGGAGGGGGTGATCGACAGTGTTAAAGGCTGCAGAGAGATCAAGGAGAGTATGGCATGTATAACGCGCCTATACACAAATATATTCATGAATGGAGCAATTCAATACAGAAATAGAAAAAAAAATGTCTTGACGCGACGGACATGGTGCAGGTTCATGAATGGAGCAATTAAATTAAGATTACATCTAAAATGATTGATCTAAAGTCCCAAATTAATCCAGCATAAATATGGGAAATTCACCTGTACTGCCATAACTTACTATAAAGAAACAGTTGTTCGATTAATAACCTATGGGGCTCAAGCGAACCTCTGA
The DNA here is from genome assembly GCF_040938575.1 of Ambystoma mexicanum. Classification (NCBI taxonomy): domain Eukaryota; kingdom Metazoa; phylum Chordata; class Amphibia; order Caudata; family Ambystomatidae; genus Ambystoma; species Ambystoma mexicanum. The sequence goes on from NC_090925.1 coordinate 307,609,830, forward strand.
GAAAATCAACCCAACTGGAACTACATAGAGGGAATCTATTGGAAAAGAATACAGGACTACCAAAAAGCATTCCGACTGCAATCATACGGTTTGTACTAGGCCTAGTTCTAGTAGATTTGCAAACTCTAGCCCCTCTAAAGGAAATTACTAATGCATCAAACTCATCCACTAGGTTTACTCCCGGCCATTGCGAATTGCCTAAAAAATAACGACAAATCGCTTACAACGTGGAAAGCCCATTGTTTGTCAACTATGGAAAAGGCGAGTATTGATAACAATCTACTCATTGCCAACCCGGACCGAGCGAAAACAAAATTGTACCAAATGGAGTGGTTACTCCTATGGGATAAATGTCAACAGTATAAAATCTTTAAAAGCAGGAACTTTGTGCCTAAATTATTACATCAGAGGCCACAATACCTACTGAAATTCCCAGATCAACGCTATCGATCCAGTCTGATGCGATTGCCATTTGACTAATGGCCAACAAAAGCAGTATTACATATGCACTCTGAAACCACTAATAGTTCTAACACATGTAGATATTGCAACTCTCTAGTAGCAATGGAAACTCTAGAACACCTCTTAGTGGAGCGTTGAATGTATCCACATTGAGAAAAGAAATCTTCCATAAATTCTTTCACGAATTCAGAATATTATCCTCAAAACAAATGTGGTCCCTAATCTTCAACGGTAATCACATCTCCTTACATAGCGAAACATAGTGACAATAACATTTCTGCTGAAATTAAACCTCTCCAATGGCGGTTCGAATCTACACTAGCATCATAGAATATCGTAGCTCGTATTTTTGACCCTAACATAGTAAAGGGCCACAGAGGAATGTATTAATGTAGTGATCCCAGAGTGTTTACGGGTCTCATTAAGTCGTAGAGTCATTTTTATTAAGTGCTGTAACTACCTTTAATGACCACATTGTTAAGGAGCCAAGCTAATGCCTGCTATTGTCCTTATGGTGGAATTGTATTCCACTTATGCACTAACTGAGACACTGCTAGGAATATAAAGGAATGCAGAGATGGCTGATACTCTCTAAAAGTGAATGATCTATTTTAACATGGAAATTCCATTTTTTTAGACATATAAAAATGTGTGTCATGCAAATCATATATTAATGTGTTGAATTTTTGTATTTGAAAAGGTTGACTTTCAACCAAAAAAAAATTAAGTATTTGAAATATATTTAAAAAAATAGAAAAAGGGCACAATGAATACAAATACTAATTTAAACAAAAAATGTCCTGGTGTCATGAACCCTGTCCTGTGGGAGTTCGATACCCAGCACTTAACCACACGGCCACAGAGCTACTTAACCACAAGGCCACATAGGTCTTATGTGGCTATGCAAAAGTTTCATATTTAGGCTGAATGCCTTCTGATGTTTGTTTTTCCAGGCGATTTAAATGTCTTCTGTTTCTTTTTCCAGGCAATTGTCAGCACAACAATTGTGTACACCATTTTGTGATTATGATTGTGAGTAGTGTATGTGGCAGAATGTTACCGTCCATGACTAGCCATGACTAGCTTTGCAGAGAAGATGGTGTGACGATTCTCTTGCTCCAATCTATGAAAAAAACAATACCATGAATACACCACCCTCTAGTGTTAATTTAAAATTAAGTGCAGGCCCAGTCAGAAAGCAGCTCATGACCTGAAAATGCTGAGGTCACAGATCATTTGCCACCGGCACATTCACCACAGAGTACAATTGGCGGGTATTCTCAACTCGCAAAAAGTTATTTGATGGGTCAGACGTTTCCATGGCCATTTACCCCAGTTGGCCAGGAAGAGGCATACAAATCTGGTTGTATTGGTACGGTATGGATGTGTTTGAGTAAGGCAAGGTTCTAGCCATGGGTAGTCAGATTCTGTGTGGTGCTGCCATGGAGGGAAGCTTGCAGACTGGGAGGATATGCATGTAGAGGCAATTTATAGGCTATTCTGTATTTTTGCATTTCTGAACATGGTATAACTAAACCCCAATTACCTGTTTCTGGTACAAGTTACCTATGTGATGCAAACTTAACTATAGCCACATTGCACACTGCTTAGAATCCATTTGCCAACTTGTCCTTTGTACACATTGCTAATTTGTTTAGTGTTAATAGCAATGTAATGAACCATCAGCCCAAGGCGACTGGTATGAGTGAACAAGTCTACATCCTGGATAAGCATGTTCTAAAATTGGATGATTGATAACCCTATGTATTGGCACTACCAAAATAGAAATCCTCTATTGGGTTTATAGCCTGCCCTACTTCACTTCTTCAACGGGTCTACACCATGGGTCTGTGAGCAGCGGATTACTTCTTGCAAATGAAGCACGTTAACCGGCAGTGTATACTACAGTACCTGTCAACGTGCAGCATTTGCATGAGGTAATCCATTATGTTTGGCCTGAGAGATGTTTAGATGCGGTTGCAATATCAGCCTCGGCTAAACATCACTAGCGCCAAATCAACGGTGCCGGAATGGGTTTCGCGCCGAAATGGGCGATGCGGCCGAAGGACCACACCAAAATGGCCAGTGCCAAAAGGATGGCACCAAAACAGTGTACCGCTAAAATTCTTTCCCCAAATTTTCTAAGTGGGCTAAAATTATATATTATTACCTCCTTAACTCCAATCCTAGAATATTTTGGGAAAGTGTTTGATTGTCTGGGGGGTACGTTTTTAGGGAAATGTTGCCACCTGGCGGCCATTTTCACGGCAACATTATCACTGGATATGAACGGAAATAGAACATATTAGTTAAGAGTGTGGGATAACAACATACTGGACGCTTTATAACAAAGTCTTTAGTGGAAAAGGATGTGGAGAATGAGGAGCGGTGGAACGAAGGGGGCAGAGTGCATGGAAGAGAGGGTAAGAGGAGAAGAAAACATGTTTACTTGCACAAAATGCCCCCTCTGTAGGTCTAGGTCAACACTGAAAGCATGAGGGGACGCATTGCATGTGCACACATGGAAGTGTGGCAGGTGCAGAAGGTCTGATTTGTTTGCACCGCTATCGCAGTACTAACCATGGCAACTGGTGTAGCACAGGAGCTCCCTAGTTGGGTGTACTCTAGAGCCACATCAGCAGTCCCCAAAATGAGTGTCCCTTTCAAATCGCTCCATGAAGTCTGCCATCCGTGAGGAGGGAGACACTGGACCTTCAAGTTTATCCCTCTTGGGAATGGCTAGTTTCTGGGAAGTTTTTTCAAAACGACATGGCTTTCTGGTTGTTCCTTTCCAAGCACACTCACTGTGATGAATCAACTTCCCGCACAACAGTGGTCCAGGGATGAATATCGGTTTCTAAACCATGAATCAGCCCCACACCTCTAGTACACCAGAAGGAATCCGAATAGATTGGAAACACAAGCAAATTATAAACCTCCTTGGTCAATTTTGGTAACATGGATGGAACGGCAGGCTTATCTCCGCAAGGTCGAGGATCGTTGGTTAGTTGCAACACAGCGAAAATAAAATTATTACCCACTGATGAAAGGGACTGTGCAGCCAAGGTTGTGTAAACATATCTACTTTATTATTATTCAATAGACAGTTCTAGCACACTACAAAATGCAAACCACTGTGTAAAGGAATGCAGAGGACAGACAGTTTCAAGAAGGAAAAGGGATGCACTCTGGATAGTATAATCAGGAGGGTAGTATAATCGCAATAGTTCAAGGATATTTGGTTTCAGCACAAAGGGAGCAGTAGGTCATAAAGTGTCACTAAGGGCCTTCGGAGAAGGACCAGGGGGACAGAAACATGACTTCCCTTGTGCTTGGAGAACATCTTGGTGCTCGACAGGGTCGAGTTGGTTTCAGGGCTTTTTGCAACTCCTGCGACAGAGTTCACGATGGGAGACAGCTCTGGATATCGGGCGGCAGGCAGTTCGGCAAGCAAAGCTGAATGGACAGCTGCAGGCTGGCCTGCATGGCGGCTCGAGGTCAGGAATCATTGTCTCAGTGCTGGTTGGTGGGTTTGAAGCACTGGTCGAGCCTTCTCGGACATTGTTGGCCACTGCGGCATGGCAACAGTCAGTGGTGCAGTCGGTTGCAGCTCGAGGGGCTCAACTGGCTTGAAAGGCAGATGCTGGTTGATGCTTGTCGATGCACTCCTCTTATCTTCTTCACTGGGCTTGTGTCATCCTTTAAGACGGACGGCCTAAAGCCGAGGAGAGTGTTGCAGGCACCGGCCTTGTCCTGGGTTTGGTTCAGAGACTTTCTGGCACTTCCCACCTAGGATGCTTGCTTGCAGAGCCTAGCAGGGCATGTTGTGTGCTGGCTGGATACCGGTTCTGGAGCTGCTGGAGGGTCCTCTGGATTCAGTATCTCCCTCTGTTCCCTGGGAGATGTTTAAGGGCGGGATCTTGCTTCCCTCTTTGGAAATCCTGGCCTTCCTTCACTGGGTGAAGCTGTAAGGCAGACATACCTTCAGCCAGGATCCAAATGAGTTCTTGTTACTCCTTGCAATGTCTACAGATGATCTGCCCAAAAGAGGGACTCAGCCCTCTTTTAAATCCAAATGGGTCACAGTGATTGGTGTAGGCTTAGCCTACCTTAATTTACCAATCCTGGGTGCCCAGCAACAATCTCCTGTATGCATGAGGTCATAACCAGGGTGCTTTGCAACAGAAAAGATAAAGGGGTCAAAACATGTAATACTAAGTCCCACCCATCTTCCTCTGTTGTGGATCAAAGGATCTCTCTGGTTAATAGAGCTCTCTGTGGTTCCTGATTAAAGCAGCAGGTCTCCCTTGAAGTTGCAGTGAGAACAGACTTTGTCTCCATCAATTCACATACTCTTACCTTCTGAATGGGGTTTCCCCTTTGGGGGTTGCCTACTGTAAACACATAATCGCAGGTATGACGGGTCGCTGCCCTTGATACTAATAGGCAGGAGCTGGCTTCAGGTTGATACATTGCATAGCAAAGGTTGTTGGGGTTTTCCTGTCTCTTGTTAGTCTTGCAACGAGGACTGCCATGGGCCTGCTTGAATTAACTCTGATTAATATGCAAGGCTGCCACCAGCAGCTAACAAAGGACAGGGTGGATCCATGGAACCTTTGTTAGTTAATTAGGCTGGCCGTGGCAGGAGGAAGGTTTTGCCTTCCCCCTTCTGAGATGCCTGGATATACTCTTGGCTGTCATATTCCAACTAAATATGACACAGGGGATGGCGCCTGTAGGCTGTGTCCACCCAGAGTACATGGGTCTATGCTGTATGTGTGCAAATTAGCCCCACACATTTTCCTGCGGTTGATCTACCATCCTTCAATTTCATTTCAAATTTGAAAAAAGCTCAGACGAGGGCGCACCCAGCATGCGGATGGTCGTATTCCTCACATTCCCTCAATACTATAGAACTGGGACGAGAAAGAAGGATAATGCGGTAATGTGCAGCGTGTGGTAACTGGCCAAGGCTGACGCCATTCCTTTTGTGAGTGGGTGCAGCTCAGAGGTCGAAGTGAGCAGGGAAATTTACAATTTGTTTTGAGAATTGTTTTGTTTTGAAAAAAAAAGTGTAGGAAGAATGTAAAATGTGCACTTCAGCGTACTTTCTTTGTTGCTTGCACCTCAATGGGGAGTCAACCTGGGACCTGTAGGATCAGCCCCAACCTCGCATCACAGTGAGCTGTCCTAGAACTGTTGTATTGCTGTCAGCGAGCTACTTGGGACAAAGCCCCTTCCCAAACCCCATGTTAGCACCGCTCCTGCAGTAATCAGATTTTTTGTTTTGCATATACGCATCTTAATGTGAACATACTGAAGGCACAGCTGTACGTGCAGTTGATGTGTAGGTGGGAAGGGTGGCTTTAATCTTTGGCATGCCCAATAAGAGAGAATGGTGGGTGATTGGAAATGGGAGGGTGCATAAATGTAAAAAAACATTCTTTCACTGCTTTTCTTTCACCCTGTACACAGTGGTGGGGTGGAATGGAGGAAAGGCAGACCCTGGGATGGGTTTTTGTATTGCACGTGGGAGGGGGCCTGGCGATGGGGTTTGTGGGCACTGGGTACTTATTTTCGTCCCCTTCGACCACCGGGGCAGCTGCAGGAATGAGTCAAATAACCTTAAATTGGTGCCCAATCACTAGCTATCTACATAGATGACCACGAGAAAAGCTTTAAGAATAGAGTTCTGATTTTCCATTTTGTATTGCATTACAGCAAGTTCTCGGAGCAGGAAAGGCAATGCTCCACAATATGAAAAAAGGGGGATACAATGGGGATACAATGGGCATCAGTGCCACCTAATAAGGGTCTCCCTGCTGTGTTGTCAGTAGTGAGCCCACGTACGTAGACCAGATTTGATGATCCTGTGATTGACGGCACCCTCTGTGTTGTTTAACCCCGTCAAGTTCTCCTCTTTGCCCTGAAGGGGGCGCCCGAGGAAAGAGATATTCGCCTCCTCTGGCCTCAAGTAACCCTTCCTGCTTGCCTGGACGTGTTGCAATCCCCCCGCTGCGCTCTTGCAGACACCCCACTCTAGAAATAATTGTAATCTTGGGCCTGGAAGCTTTCCGGCGGATATTTTTGGGTTACTAGTCCCAAGAGTGATATGATGTCAGATTTGGCTGAGAACTAATGGCGCACAGCCGCGGAGCCGTTTGTAAAGGCGAATTCGTTACACTTACTGTCTGCGCACACGGGGAAGCGCTAGCGTTGACTCTCCCGCCAAACGAGCCCTCGGCCCTGCTCCCGCAGGAGTCCTCTGATTCCAGCACTCACGCTATGGCTGGGGATTGAAGGAGAGCAGCTATTCTTAGCTGCCCTGAGGCGAGGGGTCCCCCATGTTATTGTCTAAATGCCAATCCGAGGCCGCCTGAGGCAGCCAGACTGGAAGTCCGAAAGAATTTACACAGTTTTTAATAGCAGAGAACACACTCTGTCCACACTGCATCATCACAATGCTTGGCAAGGAGCGAACGCTGTTTCCAGAGCCTTCTCTCCCTCGACAGACCACCTCTGTTTATGGTCCTTGTTGGGACCTGGGTAAGCCCAGTGATGGCGTGTGGGCCCCCCAGGGTCTGAGTACCAGCGCGCGGGTGGGCGCGCAAGAACGCACGCCGGAGACGTCTGTGTGTTCCGGTGCTCCGGCGCGAACTGCCCGGGCACCGCCTTTATTAACTCAGCGCGCATGCGCCGGCCCGGTGGGCCGCGCATGCGCACTTCGTGTACTACGTACACAACATCCCTCCTTTTCCCCCCAAACAACAAACACATTAAACAGGGGAGCCAACGTGGCTCAAATCAAACTGTACTTAACAGGGCTTGTTACTCATGCCGCTGAGTCCATGATGAAATCCTGGAATCTTTGCGGTGGGCGACGTCCTTCCCTGCGCGGGTACCTGGGTGAACCTCCCTCGGGGTTCTCTGGTCCCCCGGGGTCCTCTGGCGGTTCACCGCCTCCACACGGCGCCTCCGCTGCTTGTCCTTGGTCAGGATTGGTTTCTTCTTCCGCTGCCACAGGTCCTATGCGCTTGAAGAAGGATAAGTTTCTGGTTACTGTACCCCGCGCATTCGCAGCTGTGACCATTGACCCTTTGACATGAGTGACTCCCATTGGTTGAGTTTCGTAAGTCATCGAGAGTTTTCCCTCCGGTTTCCTGTTCCGGACTAGGACGGTGTCCCCTACCGATATCTCTCTTTCTGGCAGCTTCCGCCTTGTTGTTTCGTTCTCGTTTCTCGCTGCTCTTTCTGCTGTCACCCCGTGCGCAATCGATCACACCTGGGTGTCTGTCTCCCGCTTCGGGTATCAGCCCTCTGGGTATTCGCCTGAACAGCACCTCGGCGGGTGCGATTCCGGTGGATCGATGTGGGGTGGACCGGTATTCGCGAAGAAAGTCAATTAGATTGTGTCGTAGGTCCTCCCCTCCATTGACAGAAATTCGAAAAATCTTGTTCAGTGTTCGCATGAATCGCTCAACCTCTCCATTGGCCCTTGGCCATAGCGGGGTTACCTTCCGGTGCTTTATGCCTCGTTCTTCGCAGTACCTAGCAAACCGCTGCCCTTGGAACGGTGCTCCGTTGTCTGAGCAGATCTCAAGGGGGAACCCATGGGTGGCGAAAATTTTGTCCATTGCCAAGATGGTGTGATCACTGGCGGTGGATTCCACGAGCTCCACCTCCGGATACCTCGACCACTGGTCCGTGACCACCAGGAAATATAGGCCCCTTCCGGTCGAGCCGAAGTCTGCGTGCACCGTTCCCCATGGTACGTCACTCCGCTCCATGGCCCGAATGGGTGGGCCCCTTTCCACAGGACTCGTGGCTTGGCAGGGAAAGCAGGTCCTCACAAACTCGGCCACACTGTGCTCCAGATCGGGGAACCAGACCTTCAGCCTGAGGCGTGCCTTCATCTTGGCCATGCCTTGGTGCCCTGTGTGGGCCAACTGGAGGACTCTCATGACCAATGACCTGGGTATCACAATCTGACCACCAGGAAATATAGGCCCCTTCCGGTCGAGCCGAAGTCTGCGTGCACCGTTTCCCATGGTACGTCACTCCGCTCCATGGCCCGAATGGGTGGGGCCCTTTCCACAAGACTCGTGGCTTGGCAGGGAATGCAGGTCCTCACAAACTCGGCCACACTGTGCTCCAGATCGGGGAACCAGACCTTCAGCCTGAGGCGTGCCTTCATCTTGGCCATGCCTTGGTGCCCTGTGTGGGCCAACTGGAGGACTCTCATGACCAATGACCTGGGTATCACAATCTGGTGCCCTCGCAGCAACAGACCGCCCGTGGACACCGAGAGCTCGTGTCAAGCTTTCCACAGCAGTTGCAGGTCCCTTTGCACCTCCGGGTTCCTCCTGGCGTTGTTCAAAAGGATGTCCCGCCACTCTCCTGTGGCCACCGCCCTTTTCACCCTCAGGAACGCCTCGTCGGAGTTCTAGTCGTCCGCAATGTCCTGTCTCGATAAGGCCACGGGCAGGGCCGATTCAATGACGAGGTGTACGGCGTCCCCAGTGTCAGTCATCTCCGCGGGACTCTGGGTATCCCTCGTGCCTGGATGACGAGAAAGATAGTCGGCTGGGTTGTGTGTACCTGGGCGGTATACTAGCTTGACGCCGTATTCCATGAGGGATAGCATCCATCTCTCGATGCGGGGTGGCGGCATGGATGATGTTCCTGACAAAATAGGAATCAGGGGTTTATGGCCTGTTATCACGACGACAGGTTTGCCGAGGATGTAGATTCTGAAGTGTTTGCACCCCCACAGGATGGCGAGGGCCTCCCTTTCTATCTGGGAATATCTCCTCTCCGTGTCGGTGAGGGCTTTGCTGGCATATGCTATGGGCCTCATGACCCCTAGTTCGTCTGCCTGCATGAGGACTGCCCCCAGTCCCACCGGGCTGGCATCGACCACAATCTCCGATTCCCGGCTGGGATTGAAATAGGCCATTGTTTCCTGCTCTGACAGGGCTTCTTTGATGGCCTTGAAGGATCGTTGTTCATTCTCAGTCCACTGCCAGGCTACGTCGTTCCTGGTGAGTGCCCTCAGAGGTTCCGACAGAGAGGCTAAGTCCTTGATAAAGCGGCCGCAGTAGTTGACCATCCCTAAGAAGCTCCGAACTTCTGCCGGTGATGTGGGTGGAGGTGCATCTCTAATGTCCTTCACTTTCCCAGGGTCCGGGGATATGCCCCCAGCATGGAAGGTGAAACCAAAGAATTCTAGTCGGTCTTTTAGGAATTCGCACTTTTCTTGGTGCAGGGTTAAACCCACCGCCTGTAGCCTCTCAAAAGTGTTCTCTAGCCATTTAAGATGTTCAATTTCCGACCTGGCAAAGACTAAGATGTCGTCGGACATGTTTATGACTCCTTTCAGTCCGGACAGGGCTCCTCTGATGGCGTTTTGGAAAACCTCCGCTGCGGACGATATTCCGAAGTTTAGTCTCTTGTACTGGTACAGCCCCTCATGAGTAGTGAATGTCGTAATGTACCTCGACTCGGGGTGTAACTCTAGCTGGTGATACCCAGACCTGAGGTCCAGTTTAGAGAAGACTTTGGCACCTTGGAGTTCTCCGACAATGTCGTCTAGAGTGGGTGTGAGGTGACGCTCCCTTTTGATGGCGGCATTTGGGAGTCTCATGTCCACGCAAATGCGTACTGCCCCCGGTTGCTTCGGCTTTGGGGCCACTACGATAGGCGAAACCCAAGGGGTGGGGCCTTCCACTCTTTCAATGATGTCCCGGTCGACCAGCTGCTGCAATTCCTCCTCCACTTGGGCTCTCAAGTGGAAAGGAATCCGGCGATGTTTGAGGGCCGTCGGCCTCAAGGACTTGTCGATATGTAAGCGTATGGGCTCTGCTTTCAGCTTTCCAATGCCCTTGAAGAGAGTTTCAAATCTGTGTAGCATGCTTTTCAGATCGGCATGGTATACTCCGAACGAGAAGTGGATGATGTCGAGTGCTTCTGATGCCGCACAGCTCAACAGGGAATGTGGGCTGACGCTGGTAACAAAGAACCTCGCTTTGATAGTGTTCTGTCCATGAGAAACCGGGGCTACAAACACACCTTGGATGGGTAGAGGTGTTTCTCCTCCGAAGGCATATAATCGCGCCATGGACGCTGACAGCTCCGGTGGGCCTGGCAGGGCTTCATAATGTTTGGTGGCCAGCACACAGACCGAAGCCCCAGTATCTATGAGAATGGGGGTGGGGACGTCATTGATGTTAACAGTGCATGTGGGTTGGCGTCTCGTGCCAGGACCTTTCACAATGCTGGAAATGAAGAAGATCTCTTCCTCCTCCTCCTCCTCCTCTTCTGCGATGTCCAGGTCCTGCAGACCCTGATTGATCGATGAGATGCCTCTCACTCTGCGAGCGCCTCCACGTCCCACTCTCTCCGGTCCTCTTCCTGCCGCTACAGGGGCGGCAGCCCGGCACATCCTTGCATAGTGCCCTGGTGTGCCACACCGGCCGCATGTTCTCGACTTACCTGGGCATTCTCCTCCGTGGGGAAGGTCATATCCACAGTAGGAGCATGATGAGGCGTTGCCTAGTGTGGGCGGGGCATCAGGCCTTCTCGGCGCCCATTTCGACCTTCCCGTTGCTGAACGTCCCACAGCAAATGCGTCTTCATCATGCTTCGGTCGTGTGGCAGCGTCCATTTTCGCACCTCTGGCTTCTGCCAGCTCATGTGCTCTTCCCAGGTCCAAAATTTGCTGGAGGGTCAGACCAGGTTCTCTCAGTACTTGCCTTCTAAGTTTGCGGGAGCTGCACCCCTGCAATAGCTGGTTGCGGACCATTTCTTCCTCATCGACCAATCTGCAAGAGGTCGCCAGGTGCCTCAGACGGGCACAGAATTTGTCCAGGGGTTCGTCGTCTAGTTGCCTTTCGGCGCCCATGACAAATCTATCAAAATCCACATTTGCCATGGGGAGAAAATGGTCTTTGAGTGCCTGTTTGACTGCGTCATACGTGACCACGGGGATGACGAGGGAATCGTAGATTTTGTGGACTTCCGCGCCTGCCGAGTAGATCATAGTCGCGATCTTGGTGTCATCATCGTTCACCCCAGATGCCCTGAAGAACATATCTAGCCTCTTGACCCATAGCAGCCACTTCGGGCCCAGTTTGGAAGGGGGGCCAGTAGTATCGAATTCAGGCATGGGGGCCAGGGAGCTGCGAGATCTGCGCGGGATTGGGGCTACGGCACCTTCATCATCAGTCTCTTCGCTCATTTCTGCGTCACGTACTCACAGTTATCTATTCCTAGAATGATGGGTGTCTTGTCCCGGGCTTGTAGTAGTGCTGGGGTGTAGAAACCCACTTCTTTCTTCTTTAATGCCACAGCCCTGCGCCTGCAGGACTGTGGGAGTTCCAAAAATTAAGTTGTATTCCCCAAAACACAGCTGGCAGGTGGCGCACGAGCACCCTCTCGGGCCGCAACCACTGCAGCTGTGTGTGAAGAGAGGAGCGAGCGAAAACAAAATGGCCGCCGGCACTCCGCGGGTCCGTGATACGGAAGAGCTTTCCGTCTCTCCGAGGCTGTCGGAGCAGGGAAGTGATCCGTACCTCCTCGTTGCCAGTGTTGGTACCTGGGTAAGCCCAGTGATGGCGTGCGGGCCCCCCAGGGTCTGAGTACCAGCGCGCGCGCGGGCAGGCGCGCAAGATCGCACGCCGGAGACATCTGTGTGTTCCGGTGCTCCGGCGCGAACTGCCCGGGCACCGCCTTTATTAACTCAGCGCGCATGCGCCGGCCCGGCGGGCCGCGCATGCGCACTTCGTGTACTACGTACACAACAGTCCTCATCTCATACAAAGTAGAGTCAGTAGGTCTCTTAGAAACGTGAACGCCACATTTTATGAAAAGAAATGTTTACTTTATCACAGAAATGTGTAGTGATCAGGGAGGTGCTAATATGTTCACTTATGTCAGGCGAAATCAGGAATCTGCCCGCCTCTGGTAAAGCTCGTTTGGCCTAAGCAACACATCTAAAACCACTCTTGTTTTAAATGATTAGTCATGCTACTGGAGTTGGGACCCAGCACCAACCGCAGCATAGAAAATGAGGTGATGCCCAGAGACGCCATTTTGGGTTAGGAAAGCCATGCTTCAACAGGCCATCATAGGTTAGTCAAATCCACTAAAGTGCGCACCTTAGTGAGAGTCTGCTTATGGATTGAGATCACGGTTTAGTGGTTCCAGCTATCTCCTCCAATGGTTTCAAATCTTTGAGTCCTGCTGATCCGCTCCCTCCAAATGACTGCAAGCCACCGTGCCTGTGGGGAGTACCCGAGGGTTACTGGCTGCTTCCTCTGAGACGTGGCCTTGCGTAATACCTTTGCTCCCAGAACAGGAAGATGAACTGAGAATAGAAAGGTTTCTTAATCGAGTTTTTCAGCCTTACACGCAGATGTCATATTTGGAATGGGACATGAAGAACATTACAGAATCTGCAGCCACACAATTTATTTTGTGAAGAGCTCCCACCACACCAAGCTCATACTGTTTTGCATCCTGAACTTATCACAGCTGGCAGAAGTGCTACAGACATACAAAGACATGTCGTATGTGGCTCTATGTCATTGCATTGCTATGGTTTTTGACTGAAAAAACGAATCGACATTATTTTTCAATTATTTGGGCGGTTTCCTCACCAACCCCCTTCCTAGTTTTTTATCACCATCCCCCCTGCCCCTTACATCCCACTGCCCTCCCCTGAGTTTTTTGGGCCAAAAATCGCAAGCAAAAAAATTGTGGCGATGAATGAACTAACTACCATCTTAAGCCACTGATATTGTTAGGTTGCAATCTGTAACTTTTCCCACAACGCGCTTTAGACTCTCATATCTTGCCGACCCCTGATCAGTTCCAAGCTTTTCACCATGTCAAATCCACAAACCGGTATTGAAACTTTTCGGCCCTCCTTAAGTTACCCAGATGACCATCATAATGTATTATTGCATGTGCATTATAAATTATCAAACCCTAAACCCATCTTTGAAAGCAATGGGGACGATATCATCCCATTCCAGGCCATGATGTCCCCGCCAAAGGAAGTCCTCCCAACTTTTAGTGCCACCATCAAGGCTTCTGTAACATACATTCCCTTCCAGAGTAAACACTGGGAAAATCATATTGAGTGCCAAGAAACCCCAGACATCACTAAGAACGGACCCACCATACACCTTCCCTTTCTCTACAAAGTCTCCCTACAACGTCTGGTACTCATAGGTCACCACTTCTATTGCAGTTCAAAAAAATCTGCGTTCATAAACCACCACCATCAAAATGGTGGACGACCTCTGAGGTTTTGACAATGGAGAACCCTGCGTTCACCCCCTCCAACCCTCTCTTGATCTCTCCACATTGTTGGGCACCTCTTGCCAGCAAGCTCTCCTCACTGCACCGTTTTTAAGTTTGAGGAAAAACTATGGCTGTCCATGGTTTTCTAATCATGGTCAACCACAAAATTCATCGGTAACCGTGGTTTGGCCTTGATGTTGGCGAAGGGACAGGCCTGGTCGACCATGGTGCAATGGTTTCACCTGGTTTCCCTTTGGATAATTGTGCGTAATCTTGGATAGATATGAACGTTTAGATAACCTGACATTAGATAACCGGACATTTTAATGTATCCCTTGTTCATTTCCCTTATGGATTGTCAACAATGTGTGGTTTAAAACTACGGCTGTCCATGCTTAGCAGTATTTGCAGCAGAACAGCACTTTTCCATGAGCTTTTCAGTGTGGCTGAAATAACCATTCCTAGTGAATCATTGGCATGTCTGTAATATCAGGGTTCTCTGTTTCACACAATCACTTTGAAAGCAAACGCCATACAAAAACATGGAATGCAGATATTTTATGATGTATCAGATATCCCTGTTGAGTAACACGTGTCTGCTTAGTGCCGGTCATTGCTTTGAAGGACCCCAACAAAATCTGTATGCCTTTAAATAATTAATTGTATAGTGAATAGATTACAGCATGTTAGACCGAAATACAATGTATATGTGCATTCTGAACCATATATGAATGCACTTGTGCATGTAGGAATGAAAACATAACTCGCTGTAAATGTGGGTGTGCATACAGGCTCCAGCCTGGGGAGCAGAGTGGGCGGGTCTCCATACATTAGAGTTGGGGTTCTAAAAAAACAGTAACTAGAACGTTCTTGTGAACAGAATTAAACTTTTCTTCCCAGACATTTAATTATCTATGAAAAAAAAGGAGAGAAGCAAAAACACAATTTGAGGGGAATAAATGTTTGCCTCAAATATACAGGAGTGACCAAGCACAGCCGGGAACATTGTAAATTACTCGGTTAAAAGGGTATGTTTTACAGCACACTTTTATGTGAAAAATGGGTAACAATCCAAAGTGTTAACTCGTTTTTTATGGGAGTGCATGAACACACCCAATAGATGCAAGTCACCAAGAGGGCACAGGAGCATTTTTATGATGCTATTGTCCAAAATACGTGCTAACCTTTTTATGCCAGCTGTGCCCATACACATCTATACAGGCTGCAACAATATATGCTAATATTCCCATAGATGAAGTTACTCCTCTTCTCTTTGCCAGTCAGTAAAACATGCCTTGTCACAGTAAGACAGTGGGCCTCATTACGAGTCCGGCGGTAACTGAGCGGTAAAACCGCCTGGTTACCGCCGGACTCGTATTACCATTCCGCCTCCGTGACTCCCTGAAATACCAGGGCATTACGACACTGGTGTCCCGGGAATTCCGTAGGCGGAATTCGGTAAGTCCCCATTCCCATTGAGTCCAACAGGACTCAATGGGAATGGGGAAGTGGAAACACCGGCACCATCTCATGATGGTGCCGGTGTTTCCACGTACGCCTGCAGGCGTTGGGATCGGGCGGTCCGGAGTTAACAGTGGCGGCGGGTTTACCGCCACTGTTAATTCCGGAGCGCCCGACCTGTAATGAAGCCCAGTATATTGAGACTGACTGCACCAGTGTAGGCCAGTCTAGACATGTTAAAACACTCCTCATGTTTGCTTTTACCTCGATGCCCAGAAAAATCATCCACCCATGAAGAATAAATGGGCAGACTGGTGTGCCCAATGTAGGCCAGACTAGCCATGTAATGGCAATTATCATTTTTGCTGAACCCCTAGATGCACAATAAAATATGCTATGCCACAGTAAGAAAGTATATACAAACTTGCTGTACCAATGTAGGGTAGCCCAGCCATGTAATAACACTCGCCATATTTGCTTTACCCTTGATGCCCAGTAAAAGAAATGCCATGCCACAGTAAAATTTATATTGTCATACTAGTGCCACCAATGTAGCGCAGTCCAGCCATGTACTAATACTTATCATGTTTCCTTTACCCTTGATGCACAGTAAAATTGCCAAGCCATCAGCAGCCCCCTCAAATCCTGCACTCCTTAGTTTAGAGACTTGCTCCTCTGTCACACATGTAGGCACTCACTCATAGCACATACGCTCTCATTCACACATATGCATACAACATACACTCTGATTTACCTGTCATTCATACCCCATTCATACAACTCCTTGCTTTTTAATCCGGTCGACTTCTCATTAGTTCAAACTTATTATTTGTAGAATCCAATGGGCTCCGCATAATAAAACTAAATAAATAATACATAGTGGGGGATTTGCTCCTGCTGAAGGGCAGACAGCACAGTCCCCCATGCAAATAAAGCACCTGGGTGGACTGCGCTGCCTTGGCACTGTGCGAGATGCACAGTTAGATTAACATTCTAAACCTACATTAGAATGTTAATCTAAAGTGGGCATCTCTCATCCAAAACAAGGAGGTGGCCTCCTCTGCTATGTAGAGGGCACTGCTACTGGGAATAACCATATGACTAGAGCATACAAAGCCACAGTGAAATATATTTTGAGGTTGGATGCTTGTAGGAAGATCCATGACTTGCCTGGTTGAAGACAAATGTGTATGCATTGGTCTTTGGAACCCTATGGGAGCACCCAGCTATGATTAGTACCTGGGTGAAGACAAATGTGTATGCATTGGTCTTTGGAACCCTATGGGAGCACCCAGCTATGATTAGTAGGGAATCATTTCGACAAGCGAGGGAGAGATTTTTGAATGTGAGAAGGGAGATGTTGGTTAACCCATGCAAATGTCTTAGGTTGTCCTGGTATGTGAGACCTAAGTATATATTGGGGATGGAAGCTTATGTGTCCAGCTAAAGTATACAAAAGGAGGCCAGGAATCCATGTTTGCAGTGTAGATTGCGATGCCTCCCTCTGAGCTATCTAACGTCTCAGTGGGGCAAGGCACCTAGGGCCATATTCTGTGAATGTGGAGTACATGGGCCCTTCTTACACTTATGCATGCATGCATGCATGCATGCATTATCACAGATACAGGTGGAAAGGCTCCTTTCCAGATCTACGTCAAACAATAATACATTCTGTCAGGAGGCACTGGATTACTGTGCATCCCCTAAAGAAGAGCCAGTGACTGATGTTGTGGCTTGCTGTCTCACTGCAGCCTCGCACAAAAGAAGTATCTTTGTCCCCTAAAACGGGGACAGATGCTGTAAGTTATGTAATTTGTATTGCTTGTGTCTTCATATGATTTTGTCTTATTTTATTGCATATTTTACAATGTACCCAATTCAAAAAGTCATAACTCTTGGCTATGTTGTCACTGCAGTGAAATACAAAAGTCCTATTTCGCTGCGATGATGTCACACTCCTGCACACCTACCCTACTCCATTGCCTGCCGGGAACCTCATCATGCCGCTCTTTGGTGACTCCTCTCAGCACTCCAGGTGCTGCCAAAACAGGACGTGACAGCCATTTTAGAGGAAGGGGCTGACCATTGATGAAAGACGCCCACATACAACATAAAATTGTATATCGTTGACAATCAACCAATGGGAAATAGTCCACCTCAGGGTCAGAGTCAGATCATAGATAACTTGTGCTTCTCTTTTGTTGTCTATCAGAAGAAGGTGGTCTGGGATGTAGGAAGACTGTGGCAATGGACTAAGATGGATAATGACTGTGATGGAGAAGGACTGCGATGAAGGAGATGGACTGTGATGAAACAAAATTACTTTGAGGACTATGATGAAGACTATGATGAAGGAGGAGTGCTGTGACAAAGGAGCAGTGCTGTTATGGTGGACTGTGTTGAAGGACAAGGAATGTGATGATAGACTGTGATGAAGGAAAAGGACTGCAGTGAATGACTTAAATAAAGGAGAAGAAAACTGACAGAAAAGGGCTGTGATGAAGGAGAAGGACTTTGATGGACTGTAGCAAATAGACAGGCGATCTCAAAAAACAGTTGTGATTAATCTGGGCAATAATAAGAAGAAAAGCGTAAATCCTGCATGGTTTGTAGATGGTACAGCAATTCGACTACAGAAAGCTTTTAAATAGCTAGGCTATTCATTTTCAAGTAATATGTCCCACAGTTTTGTGAAACATTTTTTGGAATCTAAAGCCAATGATGCGGCGAAACAAATGAGTCATCAAAAGCAAATACGGTACATTTTCAATGGTCGCGTGTAGGGACTTTTACTTGATGAAGGTTATCCCAAGATTGGCATATGGTTTAGAGTTCTACCCCGGGAAAGATGCATTGCAGCTAAAAACAATTGAAGCCAATATTTGGAGAAAATTACTATTTTTGCTGCCAAAGTATATACTATTCGAATTAATAAGATATGAGCTTGGCCTTAACTCCTTAAAATGCTGTATGGATTGTAAAAAATCAATGCTATATAGAAAGTGTGTACTTGCAGATTATAAATCATTGTATCAAGTATGCAGTAATGACACGGGGAAATACATGAGTAACTTGAAAGAAGAGGTGGAAAACACTCTGTGTAATATTGGTGTCACAATGAAATGTCTTTTGGAGAGACCGGAGAAAACCAAAACGATGATTAAAGCATTTCATTGGGTTGCAAATAACTCTGTAATAATGAATTCAAAGCTGTATTCTCAAGTATTATCGGTATGGAAATGATTCCCAGAACCTGAACTATAACTTGTAAAATATCCCTCACGCAATGTGCGTAATAGCATTATGAGATTTAGATTCAATGTGATGAATACTAATGAAATAGGTGTTATAAGGAAATTGATTCCCGAGAATAAGAAGGTATGCAGATTTTGCTTGAATGAAGACGTCACCGAAACATTGTCACATTTGTTATTAGGATGCTCTATGTTGATGAAAGAAAGACTTGTTTACTTTTTTGGATTTTATACGGGACACTTCTTGTGTTTTAAGAGACCAAATATGGTTTGAAATGCTTCATGGAAATAATATCATACTAAAAATAAGGGTAATAGCGTTTCCGACAAGTGTCTGTAAAGTTACATAATAAGAGATACGATTGCCATGAGAGGATATGATTATATTTATGCATATAAATTTCTGTTTGCCAAAAGTGTAAATCATCAGTAAAAATGGAAATTTGTTGAATTTTAATTGAATGAGATGTAATTAAACTTTTTAAGGTAAAACGTAGTATTGATGTTTGTAATGATTTTTATTATGTATGGGTATAATGATAATTGTATTTTAATGATATATGTTTTGATACTGAAAATTTGTAAAGGTTTTTTTAAACCAATATACAATAAAGAAAAAAAAATAGACAGGCTATACTAGAGAAAGATTATGGCAAAGGAGTGCTATGACAAAGGAGGACTATGATGAAAGTCTCTGACAAAGGAGGAGGACTTTGACTGCAAACACTGTAACAAAGGAGAGGGGCTGTGATGAGGGAGGGGGAAATGTGATGAAGGACTGTGTCAAAACACTCATAATGGAACCTCATAAAGGGCAAGGCCTGCAATGTAAAAAGGATACTGATATAGAAGATCTATGATTAAGGGGAAGGACTGTGATGAAGGATTGGGGTGAAGGAAAAGGACTAAGATGAAGGAAAAATTTTATAATTAAGGAGGATTATGAAGAAGACGGCTGTCATGGCCACTGGACAAGGGCCCATGCTTCTACCACCTACAGGGTCCAAATGGACCCAGTCCTGGCGCCTCTGGCACCAGGCTCATGCAAAAGTGTGCTTTGCACACATTATTCCTAAGGCACGTGCATCCAGGCCGGGCGTGGCCACAGGAGAACATTGGGGAGCACGTTCAAGAACCTCAGGGAGTGGCATGGTGGAGCCACAAGACGGGGCCAGAAGGGAGGGGCCGGGGCTAGCCTATTTAAGGCCAACACACCTGCATCCTGGCGATTCGCGTTAGTCTACTTTCTGCAGCTTAATGCTGACCGCTGAGTCCTTACCTGTTCTCCAGCCTATCACCTCGAATCGCATCATACCCGGCTCCAGCTACACCATCGCTGAAAGCGCATCTTACCTGGCTCCAGCTACACCATCGCTGACAACGCTTCTTTTCTGGCTCCAGCTACACCATCGGAGAAAGTGCATCTTACCTTGGTCCGGCTACCCCATCGCCTGCAGCGCATTGCATCTTACCTGGCTCCTTAGTCATCAGAGTTGGAGCGCATCCTTACCTGTTCCAGACATCCAGCTACGCGGGAGCTTCTTCCATCCATCCTCTTCACAGAGTCTTCCAGTCTTCCATCCTGCAACCGTGGACAGGCCTTTGGACAGCCACTTTCCGCTTGACGACGCCAGGCCATCCCTGCAAGAGAAAAGAACACACAAGGTTAGAAATTGCATAAATAATTTATGCTTGGCCGTGCAACACCTGAGCCTCGCGTTCTACCCTGAAAGCCAACTCACCAACTACTTGGGAGCTTCGCCATTCTCTTGGGCTCCATTGGGTCTCGCTCTAAACACAGCGAATCCGTGCAGTCATCTCCACACCCATAGGGGAGAGAAATACATTGCAAGAATTTACGAATTGTAATCACGACAAAAAGACATTGCAATAATAACGAACTATAATTATGGCAAAAACAACATTGCATTAGAACACAGACAATAATCATTGTTAAACGACTCTTACCTTCCAAGTGGTCGGTTGCAGCCGGTCTGAGCCGCCACATCCACGGACCAGTGAAGCAACTAGGTCCATCCACGGTGCCCCTGCTAATGAGAAGCAGGACTGAGAGTTCATCCTTACAAGAAATCAGGTGAGCGTACATGGGCAAACGCTTGCTCATCTTGTTTTGGAACGAAGGATTTGGGGGGGGTCGCGATACCACCACACTATTCTCATTGCCTCTTGTATTCCCCCATAGGCAGTACCAGCAACCGGAGCAGTCCACATTGCAGAAGCAGGGGGAGAGAACCGATCCAGGGGAGCAAAGTCCAAGGAGGGCTCCAACCGTGCCACAACGTCCCCGCAGAGACTAGGTGAGCGTAACAGTGAAGGACTGTGATGAAGGACTGTGATGGATGTGTGGGACCTCAACAAAGGAAGAAGTCTGTGATGAAGGAGGAGCACAGTGATGAAGGAGAATGACTGTGATGAAAAAGGAAGCCTGGAGAAAGAGTGTGACAATGGAGAAGGGCTCTCATGATGGGCTCTGATGAAGGACAAGGGCTACGATGAAGGGCTGTAACAAACGAGAAGGACTGTGACAGAGAAGGACTGTGACGAAGAAAAACTGTGATGAAAGCGAAGGCATTTGATGAAGGTCTTTGGTGAAGGAGGAAAGTGTAAGAGAAATACTATGGTGAAGGAGGATGACTGATGAAGGAGTACTGTGACAAGGGGGAAGAACTATGACTTGGGAGAAGGAATGTGATGATGGAGAATAAATGTCATGATGGAATGATGTCAGATAAAGTCTGCGATAAAGGACTGTGGTGGAGAAGGACTGTGGCCAGGAGGACTATGACGAAGAAGGAATATGATACAGAAGGGGGATTGGGAGGATGGAGGAATGTAAAGAATGAGAAGTGCTGTGACAAATCATTGATGAAGAAAAAGGACTGTGATGAAGCGATTGAAGAAAAGGACTCTGATGGAGAAGGTCTGTTACAAAGGAGATGTTTGATGAAGGACTGTGGTGAAAATGGACTAGCAGAGGAGGACTATGATGAACTTACAAAGTAGTGTTACTTTGAAGGACTTTGATACAGAGTGACCTACATCAAAGGATAGTGTCGAAGTATGATTGTGATGAGGACTGCAGTGAAGATGAAGGACTGAGATAAAGGAGAAGGACTGCAATGGAGGACTGACAAATGAGGAGGACTGTGACCAAAGACTGATGAAGAAAAAGGACTGTGATGAAGGAGTAGGGCTCTGATGTAGAAGGGCTAATGAAGGACAATAACTGTGACAAAGGAGAAGATTTGTAGTGGAAGACTATGACGAACAAGGACTATGATTAAGTATAAGAAAGGATTAAGGACTGTGGTCCAAGATAAATACTGTGATGGACTTAGACATTAGAGAACCCTGGGAGCAAGGATAAAGAGTGTGACAAAGGAGAAGCTCTATGACAAAAATAGAAGGAAGGTGGTGAAGGACTATGATGTAAGAGAAGGACTCTGATGGACTGTGACGAAGGAGAAGGCCTGTCAGAGACTGAAATGAAGGAGAAGGACTGCAACAAGGGAGAATAACTGCGACAAAAGAGAAGGACCTTCACAAAGGATGACTGTGATGAAAGGAAGGACTGATCAAGGACTGTTGTGAAAGTGGTTTGGGATGAAGAAAGACTGTGACGATGGACTGTGATGAAGGACAAGGATCGTGATGAAATACTAACAAAGGAAAAGGACTCTGATGTATAAGGGTTGTGTTGAAGGAGAAGCATTCTGATAAACAGGTGAACTCCTGTGTCATCTGGTGCTCCTGAGGAAGGGGATGTGCAGGGGTCCTCCCAGCCATATCACTACCATTGCCCTGCCCATCCCTGACCTGCAGCCCTGGTCAGGTGATCCTACTTCAGGAAGTACCTTGCAGGTCCCTCGAGCCTGCCACCTTTCCAGCTGAACTCCTATGTCATGTCCTGCTTCTGGGGCAAGAGAACGTGCTAGGATCCTTCAGGCCAACGCCCCAATGACTGCCATTTGCCGCAGACCACTCCATTGCCCTGCCCACCCCTGACATGCAGCCCCAGTCATGTCACTGGCTCCCCCTGCCTTTTTGTTCAATCGTTCTAGGCCGTCGGAGCCTTGTCCAACCTAATTAAAGAGCATATTCTGTTCCTGTTTGTGATTGGCATGATGGCCATCATTCTTTGCTCCCCTTGGCACGTTACTTTTTCTTTCTCATGATGCCACCACACTCTAGCTCACAACAGTGCCCTGTTCTTGGTCGCAGTCTGCCGACTACTCACAAGGCTTTGTGTTTTTGTTCTATCTACTCACAACCTATCTTGCCACCTTTCTTCCGTCCCTTTGTGCTCTACCATCTTGAAGCGATGCTTGTGCTAGATGGAATTACCAAGAAAGATCTCAGACAAAACAACCAGACAGACTCGGAAAATTTGGCAAAACACTACTTTATTTTCAGTACAATAAAGCAGGGCAAACTGGCTAACAATGGACTGATGTTCGCACACAAACTTGATTATACAAAGGTTATACCACCCAAGATGCATCATCTATGATGTCATCCTACATGGCAAGCTACAAAACCTACTGAAGGAAAGGATGGTTATGAAACATATTTATACATGGGGGTTAGTACATCATTGGCTGCCTCTTATCTGTAGGGCATGCCTTGGTCTACCTCTAAATACGTATAATACTGATTATAGCAAAGAAAATGGCAGCGGATTGGTCTATGCAACACTGCATAGCACGTTATACCACAGACCCTCTGATTATTCACATTCTCACCCAACTGTGAACTTTCGGCTCGTTAGCTGCACATAAGCAAAACTAAACCCAGGTGCTCGAGTCACGTCAGATTACTCCCCACTTTCCCAATTAGTCCATCATCTCTCATCAGTCCAACCATAAGCCAAAGTTTCCCATCTATAGTTGACCTTGTAGCCTTATCTCTGTTCTAGGACATTTGAGGGAGTGTAAGCGCAACACTATCTTTATCCAAAACGTAATTAATAGCCCTTGTTTTCAACTTCTGAATCACATGTGAGGAGAGCGCACATTTATCAATTTCGACCTTTCATTTACTGCTATTTGATTTAATTATACTGGGTGGTCGTGCTCATATTGGCCTCTAGAGACTTGCTCACTCCATCTTGTATAGACATATTCACTATTAATTGTCCAATACTTGGCTCTTGCAAATGTTTTCTTCTTCTTCTTTAATCTAAGAGAAGTATGTCTTACATACATGGCGTAGCCATCCGCCTCCCTTTGTGCCTTGCAATTATTCCTTAAAATAGCATCCTTGATCCTAGGCCAACATAGACTCCTCTTTATTCTGCACACAAAGCTATTTCTCCATCGTCTTCTGGTCTGTCTTAGAGGTAGCTGAATTGAGTCTTAACACAGGCCGATGTCCATCTTCCTATCCTGGTTGTGGTAGCCACGTTATATTTTCCTCTATAGCAAGCTTTGATGTGTCTCATCTACCTTCCATTACTGCGTATTTACATTTATTTTTCAGCAAGTTACATTTATCTTCTTTGTGTATATATGATTACTTTATCTTTGGGTACATGTTTCTTTTGTCACTTCAGTTACATCGACACTCTCGTATTTTCATATTGTCTATGTATGTCCTCATAGCTTTTTCATGACATCACTCTGTCCTCATCATTTCTCTCAGCACTCCATGATTTCCAATGGTACGTTCTGACATCCTTCCACTTTTTCAGTATGAGGGTACATTCGGTATGGTTGCCTGAGTGCATATCGTTTCTCATATACTCGCTGCGGTGTAGGAACAACACATTGGGTCCCACAGTGTCAGTCTAGAAAAATGGATACCTCTCATATGTAACGACAAACATATTTTGATGGCCGTGGGCCAACCGTCTCATGCACGATATGACAGACATATAGGTTTCTGAGTTTGCCAATGAACAGCCATTTTGATGTAACAAGAATCGCCATTTTGTTTTCTAACCATTGCTCATTGCTTTCTGTTCTTATTGCTTCGCAGTACATTTTCTGCTTACACTGCTCGACTGTAAAACATTGTTGTCTGCACGTAAAAGGACAAGGCCGCAGGGCCGCGAGGATAACAAGAGTTCGTTGAAACACAACGTAGGCAGCGCCAGGAAGAATGCCTGGCTCCCTCACGAATGTAGCCTTGAAGCAGAGCTGCAGGGCATGTAATCATTTCGCAGCTGCCAGCCAGTCTCGTTATATGGTAGAATATGTTTAGAATAAAGCAGCTAAAGGCTTGAATTATGCTCTTCTTATGTCCCCCCTTTACTGAGCCCTGTTAGAGCGTGTCGGCTCCCAGGACACGAATAGCACCTCATAGATAGCAAGGTCTGGAATGCGACTCTTCCCCCGTATGTAACTCGCTTCCAAGAACAGAAGCACTGTGTTCTGTTCAACAACTGAAAGATGCCTCAGCACTTACAAATTGCATATTGTTACTAGAATAGATATTTGAAGGTGTCATAATTGTCAAAAGTGTCCATCATCACACCGAGTTCAAAGAAACCCAATAAAGGGGGTGTTAAACATGTCGTAGCTGATTGTTTGATATGCATTTTGTATATATGTAACTGATGTACGAAATTTGCTCTCTTGCGTCCCTCGAGGTCTAGAGATACATGTCGCGAGGCGTGAGACCGAGTTGGCCAACTGAGACTTTTTGCTTTGCAATAAACCCTAGCTTTGAGAATACAACCTCGTGTCTGGCGTATCTATCGTGTGTGGTGACTCGCCTTGTTTCCATAGACGTAAGGGACCCCTAGGGGCCCCTTTCAAGATGGCGCCCGAACAGGGACCCTCGCCCACTTGTTCCATCGCATATGTTGTAATTGAGTAAGGCGGAGAACGGCGAGGACGGGACGATCGAGCCGGGATCAAGAGGTGTTCGGTGCACCCTCTAGAAGTGATGAGAGAATCCTTTTCAGATCTGCACACATCTGATCCCTGATCGACGTGCCTGGCTAGAGAACAAGGAGGCGAGGGTCCCGAAATGATGCGGAAGCCAAGAAACGCAGACACAACGTCATTGGGTGCGTCAGTATACAGACGACTTGTGTCCGAAAGGACAAATTGATTTATCAGGTGAGTCATTCCCCAATTCAAAGTAATCCTGATATTGGTTGAGAGTTGACTTTGCAAAATCAATTGCCCTAGGTAAGTTTGATTAACCAGGGGGAAGGTTGAAACATGCCTGGGCTATTGTCCACCCTAGCAGGGTTTTTCCGCTGTGGTAGACAATCTTTGGAAGATGGCCAAAATTGCACCACCTGGGTGAACGCCGGCGTATGAGATGTATGTGAAGTATGGAGTGGGTGCGATAATATTCTGTGAGACTTGGCATAGGCAAACCAGAAAGCAACAATACCATCAGTGGCCGATTAATGGTAGTTTTGAGATAGCGAGAATAGATAACTTGGAAAGGGTGTTGATAAGAAAGAAAGCGCGTCCTGCAGCATTTGACATCGTTAAAGACTGGAGAAGGGAAGCAATGCTCCGATTTAGAAGTAGAGCGAAGCATGCGCGCAGGCATAAATCGAAAGGTGAAGTAGCGGAAGAGAAAGAAGAGGAGGAGTGGACTGAGAGTCTAAGGAGGTCAGGTAGACGCTACCAGTTGAATATAGAAAAAATATACCCACAACGAGAATTACACATAGCAGATGAATTGATAGAAAACATATTGACCCATACAAAACAAGGCCCAAGATCAGAAGTGAGACCAAACACTTCAGTAACTAGTGCCCAAACCCCGCCCGTAGCCCAAACTCTCCCTCCTGTAGCTCAAGCCCTCCCACAGCCACAGACCGCGCACGTAACACTTCCTATTAGCCAACCAGGCCCACAACAGACACTCACTGTTCCCATTGTCCCATCCGCACCTTCCGCCTTAGGCACAGACTCGGTACCGTCCGTTCCTCCAGGGGTTGAAGTTGAAACCACGGGGGCGAGAGGCGGGACTGAACAACGTGGATGCACGAGGGTAACTCGCAGTGCGATCAGCAAAGAAAGGAAGGTGGAATTGCAGCAACAGGCAGAGATGTATATAGGTGGGAATGATGGGACGGCAGCATTAGCTTTGATGTATGACTTCCGAAGAAGCAACGAAAGACAGGTAGTGTTAGAATGCATGGGTGAATATTTGGTGGAGAAATGGAAACAGTTAATTGGGGAATTACCACCGCAGCGATTGTTAGATTTGAATGCATTATCATGCTGTAGGGAGAGGGATGAAGAAGTGAGAGAACATTTATATGGACTTTTTGAACTTAAAGATGAATTAGATAATGATTATGCCGAAATGTTTACTACACCTGGGTACAGGGGTAAGGATATTGGGAGACATCGGAAGTGAACACAGGGGTCACCTAATGGACGGCAGCAGTTACCATCGCCGGGGCAGAAGGCAATGGTGGACGAATTATCGTTGTTAAAACAGATGGGGGCAGACTTGAAAGCATGTCTACTGAAAACGCAGGTACTACTGCGGCAAGTAGTAGGACACAATAGAGGGAGAGGGAATGCACCAGGAAGGAGTAATTCGAGTATGCATGGGGGAACAGTGGGACCAAATCAGTGTGCGTATTGTAAAGAGGAAGGACACTGGCGAGCGCAATGTCCACATCTGCAGAATAGAAATGGGTGTGGTTAGAGGAGAAAGCATAGAGGACACCGAGGAGCGAATGGACGAAATAGGAATAGTATGCAGCAGCACCACAATAATGGAGGTAATCAAAACCAAGCCCAAAACCAAAGTGCCCCTAACCAGAGTCAGGGACAACAAAACCAACAGTATGGAAACCAGGGTGGGGGAAATAGAGGGAAAAGTGGGAATGTTTTCGATACACAGCCAAACACGTATTACAGTAACAGTAATGATTACACATCGGACGATGTGTTATTTCCCCAATAGGACAGCCCAGGACAGGGGTCGGAACCAGTGTCTATTCCCGTGAATCAGAGAGGACCCTACGTAGAAATGAGAGTCGGGAATGAGGAGCACCGCTTTCTTGTAGATACAGGAGCGCAAAAGTGTTCAATAGACCATCACTTGGTTCCGGATATACCACTGTCAGGGCAAAATAATGTTTCCGTCGGGTTCGCAGGTACACCAGTCATAAACCCAGTGTCCCAACCAGTCCCAGTTACTATAGGACCATTCGCTGAGCATTGTCCTTTCCTTTTAACAGAAAATTGTGGGGAGAACTTGTTGGGATTAAATTTGTAGAAAAATTTAGGTTCCGTTATACATTGCACGGCAGACGGGGTGTTCCTAACGATTTGGCCACAAGATGCCCCTGTTTCAGAATTCGTGTCTGAAGCTTTACCAGGAGAACTAAGTAAAGTGCCAACCTGTATATGGGC
The DNA here is from genome assembly GCF_040938575.1 of Ambystoma mexicanum. NCBI lineage: Eukaryota > Metazoa > Chordata > Amphibia > Caudata > Ambystomatidae > Ambystoma > Ambystoma mexicanum. The sequence goes on from NC_090925.1 coordinate 307,637,674, forward strand.
AATGCATGACAACGATGTAGGATGCTTGAAAATAGAGCCAGTAAAGATCATTTTGAAAGAGGGTTTACCCTACCGCGAATTCCCCAATACAGAATTTCAGCTGAAGGTGAGAAAGGATTGAAGAGTATTTTTACAGATTTGGTGAAATTAGGGGTAATTGAAGAAATTACAGGCAGTACATGCAACAGCCCGATTCTTCCAGTTTATAAAAAGGAGGCAATGAAGTACCATACCGTTTTATAATTGATTTGCGCGCGCTAAACAAAGTAGTAGATCCACAATATCCTTTAGTGCCAGATGTCACTACAATATTGACAATGATACCTGTTTCAGCAGAATACTTTAGTGTAGTTGATCTAAAAAATGCGTTCTTTAGCATTCCGGTGGACAAGGACAGCAGATATTTGTTCGCGTTCACATTAGGAGGACGATCATTTACATTCACGCGGATTCCACAAGGTTACACAGAAAGTCTGAGTATTTACAGTAGAGCATTGAAAGAGCAGCTAGACATGCTAGACTTACCAGTGGGTTGCGTACTCTTGCAATACATAGACGATCTATTATTCGCTGCTGACACAGAGGAGATTTGTAAAGAAAGCACTGTATTGCTACTGTCACACCTAGCGGCACATGGCCATAAAGCTAGTTTGAATAAATTTCAATATAATCGAAAGGAGGTGGCCTATTTGGGCTACCTACTTTCGAAAGAAGGGAGAAGGCTAATGCCAGAACGCATAGAAAGTATTTCTTGTATGCCAATTCCAAAGACACAGAAAGGAGTCAGAGCCATAATAGACATGGCTTCATATTGCCGATAATGGATTGGTAATTTTGCGTTAATTGTGAAACCGATGGTGAATTTGACTAGAAAGGATGCGGTTATGCCCTTACAGTGGGATGAGGAATGTCAGAAAGCATTTGATCAATTGAAAACTGCATTGTGTTCTGCTCCAGTTTTGGGCACGGCGAATTATGAGAAGGTTTTTAGACTGTTTGTGTGTGAAAGTGAAGGATGTGCATTGGCGGTTTTGACACAGGAACAAGGTGGAAGAAATAGGCCATGCGGCTATTTTTCTTCTGCGCTGGACCCTGTAGCGCGCGCATTACCACGATGTTTGCGATCTGTCGCGGCGGCTGCTGCGTCAGTGAAACAAACGGAAGGGATGGTATTGGGGCATACTTTCATTTTGATGGTGCCACATGCCATAGACGTTCTATTAAATAGAACACGGACGCAACTCCTCACCTCTGCTAGATTGACAAGATATGACATTATCTTGTTTGTGCCCCATATCCAAATTATGAGGTGTAGCGCTTTGAATCCTGCAGAATTAATGCCACTACCCATAAAAGAAATTGGGGAGAATGAATCACCCCCCCATGATTGCTTAATGGTCACTGAGGAAGAAACCAAGGGGAGAGTTGATTTAAGTGATACCCCAAAGAAAGAGCCAAATGGAGAGTTATTTTGTGACGGCTCATGTTTTAAATTACCTGACGGCACGACAACTGCCGCGTACGCTATCACTACCCTAGAGAGCGTTGTAGAAAGCAAAAGAATACCCTACAACTCGGCACAAGCCGCAGAGATAATAGCATTGACCAGAGCCTGCGAGATTTCTGAAAATTTGAATGTGAATATATATACTGATAGTCAGTATGCTTTTGGGGTGGTTCATAACTTTGGTCGACTCTGGGCTGAGAGAGGCTTTTTGACATCACATGGTGCCAGAATTCAGATTGATAAGAGATTCCATAGTTCAAGGCATCCGAGTTCGGCCGGTCTTGTGGAGAGGCACAATGGGATTCTGAAGTCAAAAATGAGCAAAATATGTGCAGGAAGCAAGTTGAGTTGGGCGGATGCATTACCAATAGCGCTATTATGCATGCATACTTCTGTACAGGCTAAAACTGGGCTCTCCCCGTACAAAATCGTAATGGGGAGGCCGGCAAATGTTTGGTGCGCACCTCAGCCAAAACGACTTGGAGAGATAGAACATCCTGTGCTTAGTACTTATTGTGGCCTTTTAATGCAGAAATTGCGTTTGATTCATCAGCAGGTGCAGGAGGCATTACCAGTGAGATACACCGGTCCGGGGCACGCGCTGGAGCCAGGAGACTGGGTGCTGCTTAAAATTTTAAAAGAAAGTCATCGTTAGCACCCAGGTGGCGTGGCCCCTATCAAGTACTCTTGGCAACGCAGACGGCGATGCGGGTAGATGGACGGAAGTCGTTTAGTTTAGTTTATTATTTATAGGGCGCGCCATACCCTGGGGCATCAGGGCGCACAGGACAAGAATATGCTCAACTTAGTTACAGGTACATAATAAGTAGTAACAGTACACGGGTATCATACAATATACAGTAGGCATAAATATACACGGCCGGAACTAGGTCCAGAAACAACACAGTTTTACAGGTGTGGGTATACTATCGGGAGTATACAATAATATATACAGTAGTAATATACAGGTATCAGGAACATTCCAGTGCAAGAGGAAGTTGATTTAGATAGTCTGGTATAGGGGTGCCAATAGAGCTTCAGTTAGTTTGCCAATGGAAACAGTCAGGACAGGGTAGTTATGCGTCATTTGTTCTCAGCCAATTGATCAAGTTCTGCCTGAATTTCGTAAAGGGCTGGGGTTCTCTGATGCCAAGGGGTAGTGAGTTCCACAGCTGCGCTGCCTTGACTGGGAAGCTCTGTCCTCCTATAGTCACGAGTTTAAATCGCGGACTTGTAGGCAGTTAGCATTTGCTGTTCTTGTGGGTCTGGTCGAGGTTCTAGGGTGTAGCCTATCCTTGAGGTATGGTGGTGCTTTGTTGTTGAGGCACTTATGGGTGAGGGAGGTAATTTTGAGTTGAATTTTATCCTGCGTGGATAGCCATTTATGTTCTCTTCTTACCGAGGATATATGCTCCTTTCTGCTAATCTTGAGAGCTGCTCTCAGGGCATTGTTCTGGAGGACCTGGATTTTATGAATAGTCTGTTTATTAGCCCCAATATATAGTCCATTGCAATAATCCAGTTTGGATAGTATGAGGGCTCTGGCAAGCGTGATGCAGCTGTCTGTAGAAAGGAATTGTTTGCTCGCTCTGATGAGTTTGCATGTGTATGCGGTATCTGAGGCTAGGGAGTTAACTTGTTTAGCAAAGTTCAAGGTGGCATCTAGGTAAAAGCATAGGGTCTTCACTTCCTTCGCTACTTTTATGTTGTTCCAATCGATAATGAAATTGGCATAATCCGGGCTGAGTTTGGTTATTGTTGGGTGTCCTGACCCACGTTTGAGCTATCATGCTGCAACATTTGGTGCTATGGGCTTAGAAAATCCAAGATGGCCAAAAAGCCCACAAGTGCGCCAGAATCCAGGAGAACCACACAGTTTGTGCGCACACCAAAATGGTTACCTAACTTGCCACCCACCAGTGTAAAGAAAGATCTTTGTTAACAAAATCCACTGTTACTGATGTCAAAAAGTTGCTGAAATCGTGACTCATTGGACCACTTTAAAGATTCAACCCTTTTGTGGGGTTCCACATAACCATCTTACTGTAAGGAGCCCCATCAAAACAATGTTAAGCAAGGATTTACTACCATGTAAGAACCATTCCTGTTTGGAATGCATTAATCCAAGAAAAATCCCCAAAATGGTTGCATTACCAGTACTCACCACTATCAGAAAGCCGGCGGTTTAAAACAACACCAGACATTTGTGTAAAACTGAATAGATGAACCCAAAGCAGGCCAAAGAAAGACTTACTGAGAGGTGGATACAATGTAAAGTTATATTCTGAAGTGACTTGAAGGTTTATAACAAGACTGGCTGAGCTGTGGATTTCAGCAGTTTAAGTAAATTTGGACTGAAAGGCACTAAAAACCTAAATGTTTAAAAGAAATGAGTGACCTACTTTTGAGTGTCACATAGGTTGCAATTGTTTAAATGTCATAGTTTTAAACTTAGAATCAGCATTCTAGCTGCATATGTAAAAATGGTTAGTTTTATTTGAATGCAGAAAACTGGGTAACTAAAAGTGACATTAGCTGGGGCCTGGCTTAAGGAACTGAATTCTGCCCACCAGCTACCCCTGACAGGAGTTGAGACTTGCACAACAGCTGTGTTCCCAGGCCTAGCTGCCTTTTGCTGTTCCCACCAAAAGGGATATGACACTTCTCTGATTGAATTACCAAGGGACTGCTAGAGACTAAACATAGGACCCAGGCAGAGGGTTTATTGGGGGGAGGCCATAAATGGCTTCCTCTTGAACAATGGGCCTTCCAGGACCCAGGCAGATGCTTTATTGGGGGGACCATAAAACAGCTTCCTCTTGGCAGAAGCTGGGAGGGGCAGGGTCTCTAAGCTTGGCAGAACTGGAAAAACCAGAAATTCAACCTTGTGCTGGGGGGAAACCAGAACTGTCTCCTAACCGTCACCTGTCATTTGCAAAGCTGTCACCTGTCATTTCTAGTTGCTAGCTGTAACTTGTCACTTTGAACGTTTAAAATTTCAAATCTGAAAAATGACCTTTACCATATCGCTCATATCTCCGTGACCGTTTGTCTTAGAGACTTGCAGTAACTTTCCTCTGAAAGCTGGGAATCTTGGCTTTTCAACGAACTTAGAACCGCATTCCTACTCTCTATATTTTTGCCGCAATCGCGGAAAACGCACTCGCGAATTTACCGCGATTTGCAAATTTCTCCACGTGTGAAAACAGCAGCTTCATTGCTTTCCTTGCTAAAAATTCGTTTGCCTCTTAAGAACCATCCCTGAATCATTGCTAGAGTGAGCCTGGACTAATATTAACTAGATACCACTCACCCTGAACCTCTAGAGGGAATTAAAAGCATTTTCGCATATTTTTCACTTCATTGCCAGCACATATAAAAGCATTTCAGCATATTTCTCACTGCATTGTCACCATATTCAAAGCATTTTGCCGGTGTTTCAAACTTCTGTAGTCTAAGCTTGCTGGGGTGAACTGAATTACATTTGATTGCATTTCTGAGAACTGTGTGTTTTCCTTCTATTTCCTTGCATTGCATAAAGGGGGAGGGGATTGCCAGAGAAAAGTGATTACATTGTTTTGTTGAAATCATATTGAGTATTTTCTGTATTGCATTTTCATTCAACATTACATCCATCTGAACTTATATAAAGCATTCTCTACCACCTTATTCTTCTGTTCCTATTCACAAGTGTGCTAGTGCCAGGCTATCCACTATTGATTACTGCTCAGATTAAGTGTGATATTCAATTATTAATTTATTATAAAGTGTCATATATATATTGTTTAAATTCTCAAATAAACCTTTTAACTTGCAACACAGAACTACTTCTTGGCTCAGTGGGGTCAGGGGGATTCCAAGAGAGGGGTGTTATATAGGGGTAGTCATCCAGAACGCATGAACTGGACATAAAGATATATTAATAAGGGTTTCCATTCAGTATCCCAGACTAGGCATTGACTTAGCTGTAGTGTTGAATTGAATCCTCTTACATTATGTATGTCGGGGTGCCTTGGATAATGAGTTCAGTTTTGTCATCGTTCAGGCATAGGCCGTGTGTGGCCATCCATGCCTGAATGATGCTGTAGATTTTATTCACTAAAGCCAGATCCCTGACGTAGTCTCCTGAAAGCGGGAGGAGGATCTGGGTATCGTCTGCGTAATTGGTGTAGGCAATACCCAGATGATCCATTTCATCAAAGAGTGGCTTTGTGAATACATTGTAGAGGGTGGGTGACATACAGGATCCCTGAGGTACACCACATGTTATGGGGATCGGGTCTGCTGAGGCTGAAGGAGAGAAGACTCTCATAGTTCTGTTACTCAGGAAAGACTTGATCCATATTATGGCCTCTTTGGAGAAGTGGGCTGCAGAGTCTAGGTGGCTACATAAGACTGTATGGTCGACTAAATCAAAGGCCGCTGAGAGGTCTAGCAGTAGGAGTAGGGCTGCTTGGCCATTGTCTCTACATTGATCTATTTGGGCCTTGAGATCGATTAGGGCTGTCTCAGTCCCATGCTGTGGGCGGAATCCGGATTGTCGTGTTCCAAGTAAAAGGTTGGATTCAAGGAAGTTTTGTATTTGCATGTATGCCACTTTGTCTAAGATTTTTAGAAGAAAGGGCACGGTCGTGATAGGCCTGAAGTTGGTAGGAATGGCCGGGTCAAGGGTTTGCTTCTTTAGGAGTGGCAGTATCCAGGACTCTTTTAGGTTATTCGGTACAGTGCCTGTGGTAAAGGATGAGTTGATGAGTTTGGTTATGAATGGCGATAATTCTCACGCAGCATCCTTGATTAATTGGGCAGGGCATTGATCGCCTTTACAGTTGGATGGTTTAAGTCCCAAGATAACTTTTTTTACCTCAATGGTCGATACCTTAGAGAAGCAGAAACGTGATTCTTGTTTAGGTTTTAGAGGTGGAACTATAGTCTGTGGGATATGAGGTGTAAGAGATGCTTTTTTGAGGGCAATTTTCGTTTGTAGATTGGCTACTTTGTTGGTGAGGGCCAACTGTATGCTGGAGCACCAATTTTTATCCTTGGTGCAGTTTTCTTTGGGGGGCAATAGGAGTTTCCAGTTCTTTAAGGATGCTGAACAATTCTCTGACACTAGATTTAGATTGTGATATTCTGGTGTTGTACGTTTCCTGTTTGGCTAGTATGATGTCTTTCTTATATTGGGAAGATGCCTTGGCTAGGTTGAGTTTGTTTTCGGCTGAGGGAGAGAGTCTCCAGGTGGTTTCAAGATTTCTTTTGATTAGCCTGAGCTTTTTTAGGTGAGGAGTGAACCATGAGTTGAGATGTTTCTTCGGTTTACTGTTACGTAGCTTGAGCGGAGCTATGTGGTCAAGGGCTGTGTTGATAGTTTCATTAAATTGTTCAACTAGCACATTTGGATCCGTATTCGCTGGGAGCGAGTTCAGATGTGGTAGTATGATGGCCAGAAATTTTTCCGCAGTCATAAGTTTTTTGTTCCTCGTGGGCATGGGAGGGGCAAGTGGGGACTGAGCCGTGGCCGAGTTCGTAGCTACTGTGAATAGTAGTAGATGGTGGTCAGTCCAGATCTGGGGTACAGTCTCTGTGATGGTTACTCCACAGTTATGTTCCGCTATCCAGTCAAGGATGCGGCCTTTGTCATGAGTGGGAAGGTTAACTTTCTGGGAGAAACCCAGTTCTTCTAGGATCAGAGCTGTAGCTGTGGACTGGATAAACTTAGCGTCATTATAGCCTAGGTTGAAGTCCCCTAGCACTATTGTTTGGGAGGTGCTTTTTAGGTTGTTGGATATGGTTGTAGATAGATCCTCAGCAAAGGTTCCAGTAGGACCTGGAGGTCTATAGATAAGGATGAGGTTTAGTGTTTGGGAGTTAGCGGTGGCAATTTTGACCGCAAGGCATTCGCAAGATTTCGTAATGTGGGTTGTGGTAATTCTCATGTCAAGACTAAGCTTGGCTATGATAGCTAGGCCCCCACCTCGAGAGGTGTGTCTGTCTGCTCGTAAGATGGTATAATTGTCTGGAACTGCTAATGATAGGGCAGGGCCTGCTGCATCATGAAGAAACGATTCTGAGATAGCCAGGAAATCGAGGTTGTCTGCGAGAATGATGTCTGAAATCTCTGTTGCATGTGCTACTAGTGACCTAGCGTTAATGAGCGCACCTTTGAGATGATGTTTGTGACTTTCAGGTTTGGGGTTCGTGGTACTGAGACTAGCAGTGGTGATGGATTTGGAACAGTTTTGTGTGAGTTTTTTGGGATTGCTATCTTTCCTGGTATATTCTACAATTGGCTTCGACAGTAGGTGTTTTTTTTTTTGGAGATTGAGTTGTTCAATTTTCTTAGCTGGTAGTTCGTGCAATTTAGGTAGGCCTGCGCAAAGTTTAAGGTTTCTGTCTGCGGTACTACAGGGCCTTTGTAAGATAGTATCTTCCTGATATTGGTTCACTATAGGTCCTATGATTTGTTGTGATACCGGCATGGTGTGGTAGGGGTGGTGGGTAGGGAGTGGCCTGGTGCTGTGGGACAGTATGCTAACTTTAGTAGCTAGACTAAGTGATAATGCTACTAATATGATGGAGGAGGTGATGAGGCGAGGTAGCTTAGCTATCCTATGGTTGGCAGCAATAGTTTGTTTCACTAGATTTAGGGAGTACATGCTAACTGGTTAAAAGCGAGCAACCTGGATGCGACAAACAAGCCAGGTGCGGTTTGGATAGCAGGAGAACGTAAGATTGCTTAGTGCCGTCAAGTTAGGTGCGCCTGACTGGCTAGGTACAAAATTGAGATAGTTCAGTGTATTTTAGGAAGGCTGGGTATAGGCGGGCTAACTGAGGCTAACAGGCATTGAAAGGTTTTAAGGTGGCAGGATGTAGATAGACTAGGTGACGTTTCACAGTATACAGCAGTCTGAGTGCCACTAGATTCAAATATGCAGAATACAGCGCTGCTAGATTCAAATATCAGGCACATCAGGGAATGCAGTGCAAAATACAACGCCGCTAGATTCGAATATCAGGCACATCGGGGAATGCAGTGCAAAATACAGCGCCGCTAGATTCGAATATCAGGCACATTAGCTAAAGCAAAGAGCAGTATACACCAGGCTGAAGGGTGTGCAAAGTTAGGTTGTTAATTCAAATAGGCAAGGCAGTGTAGAGTTCAGCCAAGGTGAGTGTACCACAGTGAACAGCTAAGGCATGGCGTATCATAAACAAGACAGAACAACCTAGGATAGGCGATATGAACTTATCATAGTATGCTAAAGCAATCACTTACATGGGATATGTTGAATGTACTTTCCACAGGGTGCGCAGAGGCACTATCAGGTATGAATGCTCTATTCACATCTGGCACTGACTGTGAGGCAGTGTAAGTGATATGAAACTGGATCCAGGATGTAGTTTGTATAGAGAGGTACGAAGCATTTTCTGAGCAATGGCGAGCAGATAGTCACGAGGTAGGAATGGCGGTTGCAAAGACTTCAAAGTTGCTCATTAGTAATTACCTTTGTGAAGCGTCCGGCAGTAGTGTTGTGTGGCCCGTGGCGAACAGGGGCAAACAGGGCCTTATCTCCCGTGGACCTTTGTTCACGGGGCCGGCTTCCGCCTGCCGGCGGATGTTCTCTGTGCTTTGCGCTGATCGGGGGCACGTTGCTAGGCAACGGTAAACAAAGCGCTAGGCCGCCATTTTAGAGGGGCCAGCCGAGGCGGGCCAGGCAGCGAGTGTGCCGAGATGTCAGAAGACGATTCAGGAGGCAGAAAGGGGGTCTGCTGTGCCTGCGTGCAGCTGATGCAGGCAGATCAGGCCGTGATGAGCAGATTTGTTTGTTTGTTTGTTTATTATTTATAGCGCGCGCCAGACCCGAGGGTAATCGGGCGCGTTGTTCAAGGATACTTTAAGCTTTACAAGTTACACATGATTACAAGTAGTGGTTATACATGGTAGAAATTACATAATGCAGGCCATAATATATACATATAACATAATATATACAGGAAATATGCAGTAGGAAGATAGAGAGTATATAATTATGTACATAGTACGTTTGTAGAACAGTGGTTATGTTGGTGTAGGGCAGGACTATCGGTCATTTTCTTTGATCCAATTGATATAGTTGGATCTGAAGAGAGCGTAGGATTGGGGCGATCTCAGGCCGGGCGGGAGGGAGTTCCAAAGCTGGGCAGCTTTGACCGGGAAGCTGTTTCCTCCGGCCGTACTTAGTTTAAATGGGGGTATCACTAACTGGTTGGAGTATGCTTCTCTGGTGGGTCTAGTGGAGATTTTTCTGTTGAATCTAGCAGCTAGGTATTTGGGTGCTAGATGGTTAATGCTTTTGAAGGTTAGAGAAGCTGTCTTAAGTTTGATTTTGTCTGCTGTGGAGAGCCAATTGGATTGTCTTCTAGCTTCAGAAATATGCTCCCTTCTTGGAATTCCTAAGGCAGCTCTAAGAGCATTGTTCTGTAGTGTTTGAATCTTTTGCAACGTGTGTTTGTTGGCCCCTATATATAGTGCGTTGCAATAGTCCAATTTCGACAGCACTAATGCTCGGGCAAGGGTTAGGCAGTTGGCAGTAGATAGGTATGGTTTTGCGGCTCTGATCAGCTTGCAGGTATATGCGGTACTGGATGCCATTGCGCTCACCTGTTTGGTTAGGGAGAGGTGGGAATCAAGGTAAAACCCTAGTGTTTTTACCTCTTTTGCCACCTTGATAGTGTTACCGTCTATGACGAAGGAGGAGTATTCTTCTTTTAATCTTTTGATGTTTTGTGTGTTCCCCAGTATGATGAGTTCCGTTTTGTCATCATTCAGGCACAGCCCGTGGGTGGCCATCCATGCCTGAATGATGAGATAAATCTTGTTCACCAAGGCCAAATCTTGTTCATAGTCCCCTGAAAGTGGTATGAGAATCTGAGTGTCATCCGCATAGTTAGTGTAGGTGACACCCAGATTATCTAGATCATCGAACAAGGGCTTCGTGAAGATGTTGTACATAGTGGGGGAGACACAAGAACCTTGTGGGACTCCACATGTGATGGATACAGGGTCGGCAGCAGCAGAAGCAGAGAAGACTCTCATAGTTCTACCGGTTAGGAATGATTTGATCCATGCGATGGCATGCGTGGAGAAGTGGGCAGCTGTTTCTAGGTGGGTGCAGAGCACATCATGATCCACTAGGTCGAAGGCTGCAGAGAGGTCCAGTAAGAGGAGTAGGGCCATCTTTCCGGAGTCTCTCAGCTCATCGACCTGAGTTTTAAGATCAATGAGCGCAGTTTCAGTTCCGTGCTGAGGTCTAAAACCTGATTGTCTTGTGCCTAAAAGGTGGTGCAGCTCCAGATGTTTTTGGATCTGCAGGTAGGCTACCCTGTCTAGGATTTTTAACAGGAAGGGTGCCGTTGTGATAGGCCTGTAGTTAGTCGGGATGGATGGGTCCAATGTTTGTTTTTTTAGGAGGGGGAGGACCCAGGATTGCTTGAGGTTATCTGGAATAGTGCCTGAAGCAAAGGAGGCATTAATAAGCTTAGAAATGAATGGGGAGAGGTCTCTGGCCGCATCTTTTATTAGTTGGGCTGGGCATAGGTCGCCTCGGCAATTGGATGGCTTGAGTGAAAGTATTATCTTTTCGGTTTCAAGTATAGTTACTTTCGAGAAGTTAAATTTATGGTCTAGTTTAGTGCTAGTTGGTGGTTTGCCTCTTAGGTTAGTTGAGGGTGGAATATTCTGTTTCTTTATCTCAATTTTTGTTTGGAGTGTGGCAATTTTGTCATTTAGTGCTTTTTGGATGTTCGAGCACCATATTTTATTTTTGTCACAGTTATCCTGGACAGGAATAGGGTTTTCTAGTTCCTTTAGTATAAGGAATAGTTCTTTCGTTCCAGATTTGGCCTGCAGTATTCTGTTGTTGAAGTTCTCTCTTTTTGCTTTCTTTATTTCATTTTTGTAGATCTTGGAGGCATTGATGAGTGCAATTTTATTTGTCTCTGTTGGGGTTAGTCGCCAAGCAGATTCACATTTACGTTTTTCAAGTCTTAGAGATTTGAGGTGAGGAGTAAACCAGGTGTTTAGGTGGGCTCTGGGCTTACTCTTTCTCAGTTTCAGTGGGGCAATAGTATCTAGAGCTGTGGCCATGGAAGAGTTGAATTCATTTACTAGTGATGAGGTGTCCAATGAGTCAGGTATAGAGTTTAGTCTGGGGAGGATGAGTGGTAGCAATTTTTCTGTAGTTATAAGTTTTTTGTTTCTGGTTGGCAAAGGGGGAGCCAGAGCAATTTCAATAGGTATGGCCAAGTTAACATTTAGGAGGAAAGTTATCAGTGCATGATCTGTCCAGATTTGTGGTTTGATATCGACAATCGTTGTATTACAGTTATAGTCAGCAACCCAGTCAAGTATACGGCCTTTTTCGTGTGTGGGTTGTAGGATTTTTTGGGAGAAGCCTAGTTCTGAGATGATATTAGTGACATTAGTTGCTTGCAGGTCTTTAGGGTCATTGTAGCCTAGGTTTAGGTCTCCCAGAAGGATAGCTTGGGATGAAGTTTTTAGGTTGTTTGAGAGGATCGTGGAGATGTCCTCCTCGAACGTGCCAATAGGGCCAGGTGGTCTATAGATAAGGTGAATAGTAATAGTTTGAGAGGGAGATGCGAGGAGTTTATCAGTTAATGATTCGCAGGAGTTAGTTGTTGAACTTGATTCAATTTTTAGGGTGAGATTATTTTTAGCAATAATAGCTAGGCCACCTCCTCGAGAGTTGACTCTATCTTCTCTAAGTATGGTGTAATTATGGGGTAAGGCAAGCATTATGGCAGGTCCTGCAGCTTGGTGCAGCCAAGTTTCTGTTATGGCGAGGATGTCATGGTCTCCTGTTTGAATGAGATCCGCAATTTCGGTAGCGTGTGCTATTAGTGACCTGGCATTAATAAGGGCGCACTTCAGTTGGAGGTTCGGCTTTGCTATGGCCTGGGTGGCATTACTTTTCTTTTTAGGTATGCTATTATTAGCATTGGCCTGCTTATTTGGGCGGTTATTGCGATGGAGGTCAATTTTTATAGGAGGAGTGTTTCGGATGATAGTGTTACTTCTATTGCAAGAGGTATTGAGTCTAGCTAATGGTTCGTAGATTTTAGGTAATCTTGAACGTAGTTTTGCATTTCTACTTGCAATGTCACAGGGGAGGTATGTTAGCAGTTGGTGGGTAATAAGTGAGTGTGAAGGTTGATGGCTGGGCTCTGGGGGGGGAGTTAAGAGTCCTTCATCCACGGGCGGTATGCTCTGTGATGTAGGCCTCGGTTGGTGGTTTACATTTGGCATTGTGGTCCAAAAGGCTGACAGGCAAATTAAAGTTAGTATCATTCTAACCTAGTTTTAGGCGCGAGCAGTTGGTTTGCAGGAGTCAGGTACCTCTAGGCTAGACAGAGCAATCGTATGTAGGCTAAGTGCAATCAGGGACAGGCTAAATGCAATCAGGGGCAGGCTAAATGCAATCAGAGACAGGCTAAATGCAATCAGAGACAGGCTAAATGCAATCAGAGACAGGCTAAATGCAATCAGAGACAGGCTAAATGCAATCAGAGACAGGCTAAATGCAATCAGAGGCAGGCTAAATGCAATCAGAGACAGGCTAAATGCAAATCTGGGTGCAGGGTGCCTCTAGGCTAGTCGGAGCAATCATATGTAGGCTAAATACGATTATAGTTAGACAAAAGCAGTCAAAGGATAGGTTAAATGCAGAACTTGCACTGCGCGTAGCTCTGTAGAGGCATGGTTGTGGTGGTCAGGCTGTGTGGGCATATGCAGAACCATAATGTATGTGGAGAGGGCTTTGGTCGCACATTAATGCATATGGGCAGAATCAGACTGCTGAGGCTGTCAAGAGGAGTGAAAGTACCTTGTGTGGAGAGAGCCAGGGGGTCTGGCAGACGGCAGCCACGGCACCGAACAGGCACAAAACAGGTGCTGGCCTTGCCTCTCATGGGCCTTGGAATGAGGGGGCCGGCTTCGCCTGCCGGCGGCCAATGGGCCAAGAGGTAGGCCCGGCAGCCAATCAGCTGGCTGCTGGGGGCCTGGATCAATCGGCTGTGGATGCTGCTTTCAGAGGGCGGCCATCTTGGAGTGGGGGAGAGCCTCGTGGGCTACAATGGCGGCGAATGGCTTAGTTGTGGCCTTCAGGTGTGGGGCAGTGTGGGCAAAGCCTCCACAATCGAGTTTGCGTTAATAAGCTCCTAGGCAGCTGGAGCGCGGGCGAAATGCGCAATTACGGGCGGATTTCGGCAGAAATCGAGCGCTTACCAAAAAAGCTGCGCTTGGGCCTGGGGACAGCTGATGCCCTCGTTGGTCCTCTGCTCCTGCAGGGACATGGTCTGGAGCTGATGAGGGTTTCTTGTTGCAGCCAGGTCGCGGGTCGCGCGGCTGTGTGGATGCACTGTGGGAGAGGTGGTAGAGGGGGCTCCTGCCCTCCTGGGCGCTCTGGCTGTTGTGGGGGATCCAGGGGCAAACAGGGCCTCATCTCCCGTGGGCCTTTGCTCACGGGGCCGGCTTCCGCCTGCCGGCGGATGTTCTGCGTGCTTTGCGCTGATCGGGGGCACGTTGCTAGGCAATGGTAAACAAAGCGCTAGGCCGCCATTTTAGAGGTGCCAGCCGAGGTGGGCCAGGCAGCGAGTGTGCCGAGATGTCGGAAGACGATTCAGGAGGCAGAAAGGGGGTCTGCTGTGCCTGCGTGCAGCTGATGCAGGCAGATCAGGCCGTGATGAGCAGATCAGGCCGTGATGAGGGTTTCTTGTTGCAGCCAGGTCGCGGATCCATGCCACCCATGCCAAAAAGATTCCAACTTCACTGAAAGACTTGCCTGACCCAGACGACCGGAAAGAGACAGCGGTCCCAGAAACGGAAGAAACTGTTGCCAGTAAGCCGCCACCAAATCTGCCCAAGCGAGAAGTAAAACTCGAAACAAAGCCTGAGACGATTGCCAAAAAGGGGAAAGGGCAAAGAGTGCCCCAACGTTGCCCAGCAGAATCGACATCACTGTGGCCGACACGAAATCTGCCTTGCAAATACCAGCAGAAACTAAACGTGTACCCCTTTGGCACCCGCCAGCACTTGCCAGCATGCCAAAGACCGAATCTGCATCACTGGCGCGGCGCACACCAGCACCTGCAGTAGCGCCACAGGCTGACTTTGAGCCTGAATCTGGAAGTGTACCGGCACTGTTCACGGATCACACAATACCAGGAGTAAGGCGATACAATTTGCGGCCTCGAAAGACAAAGTGATCCACAGTTCTTTGGTGTTTGTCAACCTCTGGTTCTGCTCATGGACGTAGAAGGAAATAGATGTGTAGAGGAGAGAAGCGTGAGAATTGTGCAAGTCGGACAATTCAAGACTCGCGGCTCCTCGGTGCGATCATAAAAAGTACATGTGTCCTGAACCAGAGTGGACAAGCTGGGTGCACATGGTACTAAGGCAATAAGATAACTGATGAAAAGTCCTCTGAGCAGTATGAGAAAGGACAAGTGATCTTGCCTAAAAATAAATAAGCAAATCCAGGCTATAAAGGACTGGCAGAACTGAACTGTGACAATTCCGTTGAACTTATTGACATCAGAGCAAGTGCAACGAAGAGAGATATCCACGACAAACTGTAATAAGGAAGAAGGACGATGAGAAACATGTCGGGACCGGTTCCAGCCTCCTCCTGTACCACTGCTGAGAATGAGTCAATTGTAGAGACTGTAAGCTTAAGAAAAACGCATGGTAAAAAGAATTGTATGCTGGCACTGACAATAATTATGTGCTTTATGAGCGTGGTAGCACCGATAACGACAGCACTAGTATTATGGTATGTGGAATCGATACACCCATTGGAAATGTTTTTACCAATAGTTAATATATCCATTACTGAAAGCCCGGTTCAGGTGATTACTTATATCCTGTCCCCAATGGAAGAAAGGCACAGGGAAGGGTTTGGTAACAGCACGTTATTAATTATGAATATGACACATGCAATTCTGAAGAAAACAAATTGCTGGGTATGTGCCCATTTACCACAGCATGCTGGGAAAGGAATAGGTTGGTATGTACAGCCATTACCATTAAGTTCTGCATGTAGTGCATCTTTAAGTGCAATCTTCTATGGGAAATGGAATGAGAGTAGTACGGGTCAATTAGACGGAACCAACATGAATGAGTTTGAGGAAATAATAATGAGGCCTGTTGTTGTTCCATATTCCATAAAGCACAAGTAATGACCCCAGAGCCTACGAGGAAAAGTACGTGAAAGATAACCCGACAAAATAGACAAGATAGATTGTCCCCACCAGTTAAAACATCTGTGATGACGTTTCGTGTAAGAACAGACGGGGACAAAGATGCAGTTCCCCATTCTTACCCGGTGAATTATAACCCAAGAACTGTCCCTTTTTGTCTAAAAAAGAAAGGCTCCTTTTCAGTCGGAACATTTACTGGGTGCATGAATCCAGTGGTATTGAAATGGGAAATAGAACCAGTATATGTGGGAGATCCAGTTTATTTTATATGCGGAGAGAAAGCATATCCTTGGTTGCCCATAAACTGGGGAGGTACATGTTACCCAGGTCTACTGTGCCCAGGAGTGTTCCTCTTAGAAACAGCAGACATGGCCAGACCATCCAGAGCTAGAGTCAAAAGGAGTAGCGATGGTGTTTTGATAGCGACCGACGTAGCAAAATCATTCATTCCATTCTTGTCCCAGATAGTGAACTCCTATAATATAAGGCAGCTGTCCAGAATACTAAAAAATACCATAAACACAACAGATATACTATTTAACATGACATTGGAAGAAAAAGGAATCGGGTTAATGACGCTGAAAAATAGAATGGCTCTTGATGTGATCCTGGTTGATCGTGGGGGAATTTTCAAAATAGTGGGATCAGCGTGTTGTGTATTTGTAGATGACTATTCCCCTACAATCTTTGAAGCAATAAAAAAATTGCATGTCCTAAGTTCCAAACTCCCCACTGGAGAAGGAGGCTGGGGAATAGAGTCCTGGTTTTGGGGAATACTGCGTTCTTGGGGATGGAAGTTGATTTCGATATTAGTAGTGGTGTTTGGAATATTCATAACGTGTTGTTGTTGCATACACTGCCTACCAATAGTTTGCGCTGAGGTAACTGAGGGATGTACTAAGGGATGTATGCATATGATGACAAAAAGAAAACAAACTCATGGTTGGGCTGACCAAGACACAAATGAGATGAAAATACTGAAAGAATTGATGGCTATAGATATTAGTGAAGATGATGATGCTTACAATAGCATGCAAAATTCTGACAGAAGTACTTCAGACTTATCATCATTAGAGGAGGATACAATAAATGGATGAGACGTTTGGCATACGACCAAAGGAGGATTTGTCAGTCTACAAAAATGGATACCTCTCATATGTAACGGCAAACGTATTTTGATGGCCGTGGGCCAACCGTCTCATGCACGATATGACAGACATATAGGTTTCCGAGTTTGCCAATGAACAGCCATTTTGATGTAACAAGAATCGCCATTTTGTTTTCTAACCATTTCTCATTGCTTTCTGTTCTTATTGCTTCGTAGTACATTTTCTGCTTACACTGCTCGACTGTAAAACATTGTTGTCTGCACGTAAAGAGACAAGGCGGCAGGGCCGCGAGGATAACAAGAGTTCGTTGAAACACAACGTAGGCAGCGCCAGGAAGAATGCCCGGCTCCCTCCCGAATGTAGCCTTGAAGCAGAGCTGCAGGGCATTTAATCATTTCACAGCTGCCAGCCAGTCTCGTTATATGGTAGAATATGTTTAGAATAAAGCAGCTAAAGGCTTGAATTATGCTCTTCTTACGGCCCCCCTTTACTGAGCCCTGTTAGAGCGTGTCGGCTCCCAGGACACGCTCTAACAGGGCTCATAGATAGCACCTCATAGATAGCAAGGTCTGGAATGCGACTCTTCCCCTGTGTGTAACTCGCTTCCAAGAACAGAAGCACTGTGTTCTGTTCAACAACTGAAAGATGCCTCCGCGCTTACAAATTGCATATTGTTACTAGAATAGATATTTGAAGGTGTCATAATTGTCAAAAGTGTCCATCATCACACCGAGTTCAAAGAAACCCAATAAAGGGGGGTGTTAAACATGTCATAGCTGATTGTTTGATATGCATTTTGTATATATGTAACTGATGGACGAAATTCACTCTCTTGCGTCCCTCGAGGTCTAGAGATACACGTCGCAGGGTGTGAGACCGAGTTGGCCAACTGAGACTTTTTGCTTTGCAATAAACCCTAGCTTTGGGAATACAACCTTGTGTCTGGCGTATCTATCGTGTGAGGTGACTCGCCTTGATTCCATAGACGTAAGGAACCCCTAGGGGTCTCCTGCTGTTCCAATAGGACAGAGGTGAGGGGGCGGAAGCTAGGGAAAATGCATCCACCTGCTCCTCTAAATTCCCCCATCTGGATGAATCCTCAACCATATTTTCCTCTCCAAACTCCTTTATCTTGTCTTCATACTGCTGTTTCTTTGGGATCCATATCTTTTTCACCCCCGTCAGGTCACCTGCATTCTTTATATATTCATCCACACTGCAGGTCACGTGACAGCAATTTCCTGATTGTGGAGAGAATATCCAACATTCTACATATTTTTTATGATCCTTAAGGTAATAAAACTTTGTTCCCGGAGATGCCAATGAACTTTTCTTTATATTCTCACAGGTACTTTACTCATCTTGCATGCTTTCACCAGTTCCAGCATCTATATCAATCATTATCTTCATGCCAATTGTTTTCTTAGCTGTCTTCTGGCACTGTCACAAGTCACTGTCTTCTGGCCCCTTCTGACACCCTTTTGCCTCCTGGCTTTATATTACATCAGAATCTACCTCTAAATATGTATAATACTGATTATAGCAGAGAAAATGGCAGCAGATTGGTCTATCCAACATTGTATAGCATGTTGCCCCTTAAACCCTCAAATTGGTTGGCATGCTCACTTAACCTTGAGTTTACGGCTTGTTGGCAGCACGTAAGCAAAATGAAAAGCAAGTGCTCGAGACCAAATACTCCCCACTTTCCCAATTAGTCCATCATCTCTCATCAGTCCAACCATAAGCCAAAGTTTCCTGTCTCTAGTTGACCTTGTAGCCTGCTCTATGTTCTAGGACATTCGCGGGAGTGTAAGCACATCACTATCTTCATCAGAAGCTTAATGAATAGCCCTTGTTTTCGACTTATGAATCCCATCTGAGGAGACCGCAAATGTGTCCATTTCAACCTTTCATTTACTGCTATTTGATTTAATTATACTGGGTGGTCTTGCTCATATTGGCCTCTAGAGACTTGCTCACTTCATCTTGTATAGGCCGTATTCACTATTAATTTTCCAATACTTAGCTCTTGCAAATGTTTTCTTCTTCTTTAATCTAAGAGAAGTATGTCTTACGTACATGGCTTATCCGTCTGCCTCCCTTTCTGACTTGCAATTATTCCTTAAAATAGCATCCTTGATCCCAGGCCAACATAGACTCCTCTTTATTCTGCTCACAAAGCTATTTCATCAATGTCTCCTGACTCTGCGCCCCTGATCTGTCTCTGAGGTACCTGAATTGAGTCTTAACACGAGCTGATATCCATCTTGCTATCATGGCTGTACTGGCCACGTTATATTTTCCTCTATAGCAAGCTTCTATATGTCTCATCTACCCTGTGTTACTACATATTTACACTTATTGGTCAGCAAGTTACTTTATCTTCTTGTATATATGATTACTTTATCTTTAGGTTCATTTTTCTCTTGTCACTTCAGTTACATTGTCACTCTTAAGTATTTTCATATCGTCTCTGTATGTCCTCGTATATCTTCTTCATGACATCAATCTGCCCTCATCAGATTTCACTCAGCGCTCCATGATGTCCTATGGTGCGTGCTGACATCCTTCCACTCTTTCATTAAAAGGGTACATTCAGTATGGTTGCTTTAGTGCATATCGTCTCTCGTACACTTGATCCGGAATTGGGACAATACATGGGGTCCCACATAGAGCTCTTCTCCTGCTGTTCCAATATGACGGAGGTGAGTGCTGGGTGCTAGGGAAAATGCATCCACCTGCTCTTCTACACCTTCCTTTCTGTACCTTTCTTATTTTTCACTTCCTGCTTGCCTATGTCCCAGTCCTCTGAACCTCTCACTCCTCATACCATGTTCCCCAGATTTTTCACAATCCTGTGAATCTAATTTTTATTTCTATTGATTCTTCTCCACCTCCTGTTTCCATTGGTCTCCTAAAAGCTTGTTCTGTCTTTAATAAGTTCCATAGCATTATGGACACCTTCTGTCGTCATAACCTACACTTTCTTTGTATTACCGAGACATGGATTACGCCCTCTGACACTTTGTCACCTTCCTCGTTTACAACTACCTCTTAGAGGGGGTGGCACCTGTATCCTCTATCTTTCTTCCTACGCTATGGTCCTCCACCCTACCTCTCTTTCTCTTTTTCCATCCTTTGAATATCTACTCCTTTCTTTATCTAAACCTTACCCTCTCATTTTAATCATCTTTCTTACCGCAGTCCCTCATTCATCTTTCTGAACTAACGCTTCTATTCTCTCCTAACTCTTTCTACATCTTTCTTTCTTCTGGGAGACTTTAATCTTCACCTTCTTATCCTTCATGCCTCTTCTCCCTTTTCTCTCATTACTTAACCCCTATAATCTCTTTCAATATCCTTTTCCTCTTCTCACACCTCTGGCTTCCTTCTTGACCTTATCTTCTCCTCAATTGCTCCTACCTTTGTAGTCTCTTCCAACCTCTTCTCTTTCTCTTGTTATCCCCTCAGCTGATCCTCTATCTCCTTCACAAATCTTTTCTCGTCATTATTTAAGAACTTTTGACACTTCTATTTTTATTCCAATGCTCATCTCATCTCTTTCTCCTTCCTCTGATTTTGCCTCCCACTCTGTTGATTCTACTCTTTCTACTTTAAACTCTGCTCTCACTACTACTGTGGGTTTTCTTGCCCCTGCAGGCCCCTTCTCTCCTTCTTCAAGCCCCCCTAAACTTGGCTCACACCAGACCTTCAGTCTCTAAACAAGAGTCTAAGGCAGTGGTCTTCAAACTGGAAGCTGCCCCACCTAGGACTGGCCAGACTGTTGTTAATATAAAAAAGGATGATGGTGACTGCTTTTAATAGAAAATATAAGCAGTAAGAAATCTGCTTACATTTTAAAGAGCCTGCCCCTAATCCCCCCGGACATCCTTTGGGCCCCCTAGGGAAGCCAACCCCTATATGTGAGGGGTCCCATAAAAAAAATACTCAAGGGGAGGAGGGGGTGCCTCGGTAGAAAAAGGTTTGACTACCACTGGTCTAAAATGAGCTGATCACCTTCAAACTCTCTCCCACTGACCTGTCGTCTTTCTGCCATTCATACAACCTATGACTCTTCTTTGGTGCTTGTGAAAAACAATATTTCTCTGACTTTATTCTTTCTTACTCTCCCCATCATGGTCGTCTCTTTCACCTTCCAACCCACTTTCTCTCCCCTCCCTCTCCTGATGCTTCCCTTTCCTATCCCTTTACCCCCACTGACTGCAAATTATGTTATTAACAAAGCCACATTGCTCCACTCGTCCATCTGAACTCCAACAAGACTTCATACAATCTCTCCAGAGCTCCCCCCACAGCCTCCTCTCTTGACCTTCCCTTTCCTTTCATCACCAAGATTTAGCCTTTCTTGTTTCCTTTTCTGGCTTCCCTGATTGCCTTGTTGCTTTCCTCTGCTATGTTTCTTGTAGACTTTGTGACCTGTCAACCTGCGTCTACTGAAAAACCCCACTGTTGAGCCTTCTTTTCCTTCCAATTTCAGTCCCATCTTGCTTCTTCCATTCTTATCTTAGATTTTGGTGCAGGTGCTCTATTTCCATGTCACATCCTTCCTTGACCTCTAGTCTCTTCTTCCACAAACGCAATCTTGTTTCCCAACACTCCGGAGAGACTTCCTTGCTCAGTGTATGCAATTTGATTATTTCTGCTCGCCGTTTGTCTCTCACCAATTCTTCTTCTTCTCGATCTCTCTCCCGCTTTTGATATGGTTGATCACCCTACATTCCCTGGGTTTTTCTGGTTTTGTTCTTCATTGATTCAAATCGTATCTGTCTAATCAATCTTTTTTAATCTCGTGCGGTGGCTGAAACCCCCCTACTTTCCCACTGTTGCATGGTGTGCCCCAAGGCTCAGTCAGAGGCCCTCTCCTCTTTTCTCTTTACACCTCCGCTTCTCTCTTCTTTTTCGTCCTTTGGAATGTCTTCTTATTTTTACGCCAATGACTGCCAGATCTTTGTCTCTTCTTCTTTTTCCGACTCTCTTCACCCTACTATCTGCCAGTTTTCTTGCAATCCAATCACGTATGAAAACATATTTCCTACATCTTAATGCTTCAAAAACGGTTTTTCCCTGCCTCCACTTTTCCTGCTTCTATATCTACCCAATTCATCCTCTTTCCTCCCTCTATTCTCCCTTTCTTAACCTATGTGCAAAATCTGGCTGTCTTGTTCGACTCGTCTTTCTTTCCCTACACATTTCTAACACTGCTCGCTCTTGTCATTTTCAACTGTACAATATCCGCAAAGCTCTCCTTTTCCATGCCTTTCATGCTACTAAACGACTTATCACTACTCTGATTTTGTTCTCGTCTTGATTACTGCTTCTCGCTACTCATTGTTCTCTCAGCTTCTCATCTTGCTCTTCTTCACTCTGTCTTCAATCCTGCCATCTTTGTGTCCTCTCTCCCCCCATAACTCTATCCTTCCTTCTCTTCATTCACTTTCATGGTTATCCTTTTAGTCTCGTATATTCCTTCACTTCCTCTGCATTGTCTTCAAATGTCTTCATGGACTTGCTTCCCCGATCTCTGCTCCCTTATCTCTCTTCATATCTCTACCTGCTCCCTTCGTTCCCAAGCCCAGCTTCTACTCACGGTCTCCGAGCCACCTTGCACACGATCTCGTTTTTGCTCATTTTCTTTATTGGCCCCTAAACACTGGAACTCTTCGCCTCTCCACATAAGAACGATTCCCACTTATCCTTTGTTCCACTCGCTTCTAAAAAAAAAAAGCTCTGCTTTCTAAAATGTCTTAATTTCATACCTTTTTCTTTTGCTACCAATTGATTATTCATATTTTATACTTGCCTATTTATGTACGGCACTTTGGAGAAAGCACCTAAGAAATGCACTCCCTAACTCTCTTAGGCTGCACTGTAGTCAGAGGGAGGGAGTGATTGGCTTAGGGAGGGCACTCTCATTCATTGACCTTCTGTTGGTTGGTGCATTTCATAATTGTGCATGTGTGGGAAGAGTTTTTTTTTGTGAACTGCCCCCACCACACATGCACAGTTCGGATGTGTGGGTGGGTCCGGAGACGTTTAATATTGCTGGGAATGGGTGTGAGTGGGGTGATTGGTTTGTGTGCCCCGTGATATTCACCCCGCCCACTGCCTGCCTCTCATAGGCTGGGGTCGGATTATGGAACTGGACTGCTCTGTCAATCACTATGCCTGTCACTGCCATGATGCAGGGTCTGACTGGCATATAGGGCAATAGGCCCAGGGCCGAACCAAAAAACACAAAATGCTGGTGTGGGATCGTTTTTTTGGTCAAAGTGGGCTTCTTTTTTGGCCAATTTGGGCCAGTTTGATGAGTGAACTCTGTGTCTAGTAGTTTTAACCAGTGTTGCACAATTTGCACCACACTTTATCAAAACAACTCCTCCTTGGATACTGTTCAAACAGTGTCACAAACGGAATGAATAGCCAGTGCTTAAAGTGGGCCGGGGCCTGCAGGGGCCAGGCCCCTGCAGTCTCCAAAAAGTGGGGTTTGGCCGGTGCCCTACCGGGGCCCTGTCCCACCGCCCGCAACAATGGCAGGATGCATTATCCCGTCGCGGCCGCAGCCGCGACGGGAGAGGCGCCTGCCATGAAGTCAGGCGATCTGACAGAAGTGGCAGCCAACCACAGCGACGCTATGCCTGGCTGCCACTTCCGTCAGTCATAGTAACTGCATCTGGAGACCCCTCGCGCGAGAGGTCACCAGAGGCAGTTACTGTCCCTTTGTTTCCCCAGGTCGCCGAGGCGTTTTTAACCCTCGGCGAACATGGGGATTCCTCGACATATTTCGAGGTTTATAAAAGATGGCTTTGAAAGTACACATTTCAAGCCATCTTTTATAAAGCTTTGCCGACGGACAATTTTGTCCGTAGTCAAAGCTTTTTAAAAGACGGCTTGAATTGTGTACTTTCAAAGCCATCTTTTATAAACCCGAAATGTTTAAAAAAGATGGCCTGAAAACTAGGCAAACCGTAGGGTATGCACACAAATATATATAAATGTTATATATCTGTGTGCGTACCTTACTATGGTGTGTGTACTATGCAAGCCATCTTTTCGTTTAGAAAAGATGGCTTGCATAGTACACTATGGTGTGTGTACTATGCAAGCCATCTTTTCTAAACATAGAAATATTTCTATGTTTAGAAAAGATGGCTTGCATAGTACACACACCATAGTAAGGTACGCACACAAATATATAACATTTATATATATTTGTGTGCATACCCTACGGTTTGCCTAGTTTTCAGGCCACGCCCCTCCCACAAGCCACGCCCCCAAATGAGCCCCCCCTCGATTTCTTACCCCACTAAAAGCCCTGTGAATAGCTATTTGCAAATGTGGGCCGGCCACTTTTTCATTGGTGCCCGGGACAATTTGTGGCCGTTGTTGTGGGTGACCCTCCTACGTGCATTGCCCCTTTAAGGGGATGTGTCCCTCCCACGTGTATTGCCCCTTTAAGATGGGCCCTTGTGAATAAAAGGAGCTCCTGCAGGCACGTGAAACAGAACGGCTGCAGACTCCGTGGAAGGTTGGTCTGAGTCCGTGTCTCATTAATGATGTAGGCCGCAGGCCTACATGTGGGAGGTACAGGCCTGCAGGCCCTGTTGCCATGGGACCCTCGTGCCAGGACGGTGGCCGAGGTCCGCATGGTCAGGACCCTGGCAGGCTGTGCCCCCACCCCGATGGCGCTGCTGTCCCCTAGTGCCACAGGGCCTGCCGGATGGACATGGCAGGCCCCAAACTCCCACAGGCGCTGGGCCTGTTTGGTGCTGTGAGGAAGCAGCACCCCGGGGGTGCCTGCCGGATGGCCATGGCAGGCGACCCCCAACAGCCGTGATGTAACAGGAACGTTCCTGGCAGCATCACCGCATGGGCCTCAGCCTGACTTGCTGTGTGCTCCCTCCATGCACAAACGAAACGAGAGGAGTGAACATGGAATCAGCTGGGTACGTTTTGATTTGGAGGAAAAAGAAAAACGTAAAGTCTTTGTTTTTCTTCCACATGTAAAGTTTACTGTGGTATGTTTGCCCGTGTGTTTGTTTTCCACAATCTTGGTCATAGTGCCTCACTTGTTGAATAGTAGTCACATGTTTCATTTGGTGCAAGTCTCGCAACGTGGCAGCAGTAGCACACCAGGAGACCCCGGTCTCAGTGGGAGGAAATCTCTACCCTTGGAGCACAGACGCACTCATTTGGTGCACACCTCTCCCCATGAGGGACAGTCTCACTTTTGGACTGCATTGTACAAGCCCCGTTCGTGTTGTGGTCAGTGACCTGCTGGGAATCCATCTTCTGTTCAACCATTAACGTATGACCCTCCCCCCATCAATCACTTCAGAGTGTGGTGGATTTGGGAGACTGGAGAGCTGGGCGATGGGCGATCATATCCGACAGAGAAGACGGACTGCAATCCCTGTCAACACGATTCCAGAGAATACACCCGGGCCCACCCGGATGGGAGGCCCGGGGCCATAAGCTGGGAGGTGGGGGATTTGTGCGAAGTCCGGTGGGGCAGCGCCTGTTTGGCGCTGCCCCACTTAGCATGCACATGGTGGGCTCGGGCTGCTGGGTCCCTTAACAATGGGAACCCAGACAGCGCGTCTCCAAGACAGGAGGGTGAGGTGAGAGGGGCAGGTGACAACCGGTAGTCGCTGCCCCCTGTCACCTTGCCCTCCATACTTCAAAGGCCACCCTTCCCATCCTGCGGATGCTGAGCGGGGGCCTTTTGAAGTTCAAAGAAAGGGCCCCCTTGCCCCCAGGCCGAATTTTGCCTTTATCTGGCTGGGGCAAGGTGGCCCTTCTCATGCTTCCTCCCCGTCAGCCACGAACAGCAGCAGGGTGGCTGCAGGTCTACACAGAGCACCAGGACAAGTAGGAGCACCGTTTGCTGGGTCCAGCTGACAATTTTTTCCTGGCTGCGCAGAAAAAGCGGACATTGACATATTTCCAGCAGTGAAGACCCGTCGGTGAGTGGGCCTCCCCAGCCCCGCAGGCTTCAACAAGACAGAGAGGCACACTGCTGCTGTGCTTTCCTAGGAGAGAAGGCTGCAAGCTCCCCAGCCCCTCCTGCACCTCCCATCGAAGTGGAATTTTGTAAAGAAACCAACGCTGCGCTACACTGTTGCACTCATGCGAATTGCTTCAAGGGAAGAGCCCAGCTACAGCCAGGTGATTGTTTCAACTGGGGGGGCTGCTGCCAGTGTTTTGCGAGGAATCAACGCTGCTCATACATAGGACAAGGTACAGCTGGACAATTGCTGTATGAGACCTGTCCTAATCTGACATCGTGTCACGACGGCAAAGATAAATTAAAAATACCTTCTGGGGGATACAGCGGGGGGCTGTGGGCTGACACTGACAGGCCACAGCATTCCAAACCTGACCGAGTCAAAGGTCACAAGCAACGGGCAGCTAAGGAGCAGAGCAGAATTTGCGGCGGCCGTGCTTTTCTGTGTCTTCAGCCTGGGAAGCAGGACTACACAGAGCACCGGCTTTAACAGCTGGACAGGGGACAGCCGGAATTCCCAGGCACACATTTCGGCAGACCTGCATTGGAAGGAGGCAGACACAGAGCCCCAGCATTTTACTTTACCTGGGAACTACAAGAGGGGGGGGGAAGAGCACCCTGACCCACACAGCAAGTTGGGAAACACAAAGACAACCCATTACGAACCAGCACGCAGAGACCCAAACAGGCAAGAGAGGCCAACGCCTTATCCCTGAAAGAAACATTACTCCTGGAATGGGCCAAAGCAGCAGAAGCCGTCCATGGCATGGACGTGGTGCAGGAAAGAATGGCAGAGCTCGCATCCACCGGCCTCAACGAGGATGACGCAGGCGCCCTGGAAGAGGAGGTCGACGGCGATGAGGAGCCAGCAGAAAGGGAGCAACCAGCTAGGAAGAAGCAGCGCCTTGACGTCCGCAGCATGCCCGCCTCTTCATACACCCACCCAGGCACCAAAAGGAAAGCAAAATCAGGTACTGTGAAAAGCAATGATTTGGGGCCTATGCTTGAACAATTTTTAAAATGGCATAAGGGTGCGGGTGCTGGGAAAAAGAGGATGCACAGGGATGACTCGAGCAGCTCCAGCAGCGAGAGTGACAGCAAAGACACAGAGTCGGAATCTGGGGGCGAGGATGACCAGGGCCACCTTAAAGCATGGGCTGGGCCTAGCAATGATGTACCGTCTCCAACCCCTTTTATGACTAAATATGGGAGGCGCACTGCCGGCAAAAGTGTAAATAGAAGCCTAAAAAAGACCATTGCATGGCACATTGAGCGGAAAATTAAGAGAAAGATCTGGAAAAAGCAATTTATTGACATTTTCTGCCTATTGGAATATGAAGAATTAGGTTTTGGCATTTCAAAAAGGGATAAGAAAGAGTAAGAAAAAGAGAGAGCAAAGAGGCCCACACTGGAGAAGAATATTCAGAACTGGGAGGCCTCTTTCCAAATACTTTCCACAATAATTCTAGAAAAATTCCCAGAAGAGGGCACTGCACTGATTGCCTACCACCACAGAATTTTGGAGATTCACAATACCTTTGGGGGGGGGGGGAGTCTTGGCTGAACTATGATAGAGAGTTCAGGAAGGAGATGCAGAGATTCCCTGACCTGGGCTGGGAGGAGGAAGACCCTAAATTGTATCTTTTTCATGTATTAAAAGAAAACTCAGCTAAGAGCGCCCAAAGCAGCAAGGACTATGAGCATCAGTATAATAGAAGGGGTAGAAACAGGCAACATAACCAGCGCAGGCCTCAACAAAGCAGTATAAATACTAACAAAAACAAACCCCCCTTTCGAAGAACGCCCCCAGGGGGGCAAAAAACAGGGCATAATCAGGGGCAGTCTGGCAACCGCAGCAACGGGGGGGCCAAAGGAAGCACTCCGGGGTCCTGCTGGTACTTCAACAGAGGGTCATGTAACAAGGGCACCGAGTGCAGATACAAGCACCAATGCAGCACATGCAGTGGTGGCCACAGCAGCAACAATTGCACAAAAGCCTCTCCTTCCAGGCCCAGCCTAAAAGTCACTGAGGGCAAAAACATGCACTAGCTATAGATTAGGGGCCTCACCAATAAAAATTGACCAACTGCTAAAAATGTTAGAGAACTACCCTGACCCAGCAGCTAGAGCATCCCTGGCTCAGGGTTTCAAAGATGGCTTCCGGATCCCATTCAAGGGCCAGGGATCTCCCACCATACCCAAGAACCTACAATCTGCCTCATCCCTAGCTACCATAATAAGCGAAAAAATTGATAAAGAGCTACAACTAGGGAGGATTGAGGGCCCCTTCCAGCACCCCCCCTTCACTGAGTTTTTATGCTCCCCCCTGGGCATTGTGCCCAAAAAAGAGCCGGGGAGTTCAGGATGATCCATCATTCATCACACCCACCCGGTAGCTCTTTCGATGACGGCATCCCTGCCACGGAGGCCGCTGTCTCTTACAGCTGCGTGCAAGATGCTGTCGACCTAGTAAAACTGTCAGGTAGACACGCTCTCATGGCAAAAGCGGACATTAAGTCCGCTTTCAGGCTGCCGCCCGTGCACAAGAGCACCTACCAGTGGCTGTGTTTCCATTTTGACAATAAATTCTATTTTGACAAATGCCTCCCCATGGGCTGCGCCATCGCGTGTGCCTATTTTGAACAGTTCAGTTCTTTCTTACAGTGGGCGTTCCAACAGGCCATGCCCAGAGCCAGAATGGTACACTATTTGGATGATTTCTTCTTCACTGGCCCAGCAGGGTCTCTCCTTTGCAGCTCATCCCTAAAAACATTCAGTGGAAACCATGCAGGAATTAGGGGTTCCTCTGGCACCCGAGAAAACTGTAGGACCCACCACCACCCTGTCATTTCTAGGAATAGAGATTGACTCTTCCATGGGGGAGTGCCGCCTGCCCAGGGACAAAATAGAGGACCTTCTTCAGACAATAAGGCAGATGACAGACAGGGACAAGGCAACGATGCGTGAAATACAGTCCCTTGCTGGGAAGCTGAACTTTGCCACCAGAACCATGCCCCAAGGCCGGGTTTTTCACAGGAGCCTGGAACTAAAAATGAGGGGGGTTACAAAGCCACACCACCACATCAGATTGGGCAAGGAGATAACACAAGACCTGGCCATGTGGGAAGCATTTCTTAACAACTTCAATGGCCAAGTGATATGGCGCAAACCCATGAATGGGGCAGACAAAAGGTCCCTGTTCACGGATGCGGCTGGCAGCAGAGGCTTTGGGGTATGTTTTGGTAACAAGTGGTGCGCCGTCCACTGGCCGCCCTGCTGGCAGCAGAGGGGCTGGACCAGGAACATCACATTGCTAGAGATATTCCCCATATGGCTGGCACTCTACCTATGGGGGGACCTGTTGGCCAACACAGAACTGGTCACATGGTCAGACAACATGGCGGTTGTACACATTTTAAACAAGGGTGCTGCCTCCTGCCCTCTGGTGCTAAAAGTGTTGAGAGAAATGACGAAAGTCACCCTGGAAAATAACATTGTAATAATTGGGCGGCACATTGCAGGCAAAGATAATAAGGCCGCTGACGCTCTGTCCCGTTTTCAGTTCTCCACTTTCAAGGCACTAAACCCACAGGCAGAAGCCAGGAGGACAGCAGTTCCAGAAGAGGTTTGGGCCATCATGGACACACCCAAGGCAGCCCCCGCCAGCCAGCCGGTCACAGCTCTTCCCTGAGATGCCGGTGCCCAGCTCTACCCTCACCCCCGGGCCCGGACAAAAGGGGTTGCCTTTCCCGGCACCACACTCCTACAGGTGAGCCTAAAGGTGTCTTAGGGGAACTGGCCAAAAAGGCGCTGGCACAGAAAACTGCCAAAATGTACAATAAGTGCTTGACTGATTTTGGAAGGATCACAAAAGTCACCAACATCAGGGATATACAGGAGTGCCATGTCAATGACTTTATGGAGTGGGCTTTCAAACAAAGCAAAAAGAAGGCATGGGCTTCATCCCATCTGGCAGCAGTTTCATATTACACTAGATTAGCGGGGGCACCCGACCCCACCCACGGCGCACTAACCAGATATGCACTCAAGGGTTGGTCCAAAATGGAAGGGGTCAAGACAGACACCAGGCGCCCCCTCAATTTTGCTAAATTAAAAATTCTGCTAGACACCCTCCCTGCAGTATGCAACAATGCCTACGAGACCTCACTATTTAGAGCTGCCTTCACACTAAACTACTTTGGGGCGTTCAGGATCAGCGAGATAGCCTCCAAAAACACAGGATCAGAGGAAGGGCTGGATATAGGCGACATCCACCTGGGGAAGGATTCCATGGCTGTGAAACTGTGTAGGTCCAAAACTGATCAGTTAGGAAAAGGGAGGATCATCAACCTGTACTGCATTGAGGAAACAGAATATTGCCCCATTTGCACCACAAGGGCATTCATGAACAAGCGCCCCAGTCGGGGGGGGCAATTATTCACACACAAAAATGGGTCTGCCCTCAGTGGATTCCAGGTGAGGTCTGTCCTCAAGAAGACTATAATAGCTATAGGATGGAATTCTACTGAGTTTGGATCCCACTCCTTCAGGATAGGAGCAGCCACTTCAGCCTGGATGGGGGGGCTGCAAGAGAAAGCCATAAAAGGGATTGGGAGTTGGAAATCGGGGGCTTACAAAAGATACATCAGAAAAGACTTGATCTAATAGTATCCTCCGTCTCCACCCCCCATTTTCCTCTAACCACAGGCAACCCCCCGTCCCAGACGGCGTGGATCGTGGGCCACTCTTTCATTACCAGAGCCAGCAGATGGCTGGAGGAAACCCAGGACGGCATGCATTTCCAGGACACCATCACCTACTGGTGGGGCAAGCCGGGCATGCGCTGGGGAGAACTACACGACAAATTGGGTGGCCTACTGGGGGCCTGCTCACCTCCCCCCGAGTTTCTCATCATACACCTCGGGGGCAATGACTTGCCTCAGCTGGGCAAGAAGCTTCTCCTGGCTGAAATCTGCACCTCCCTCAGATCCCTGGCACACATGCTAAGACTTCGAACAGAAGTGATGATGTCAGAAATCATCCCTCGCCAACATTGGCATGGGGCAGAGTGCAACAAAGCCATGGAGATTTCTAGGCGCAAACTGAACAAAGCTGTGGCCAATTTCTGCCTTTTCTCAGGCCTCAAATTTATTAAACATGGGATCTCGGTACACAACCAGGCCATGTTCTGCAGTGACGGGGTTCACCTGTCCATTGAAGGTATGGACACCTTCACCAGGAATATTTTCTGGACCCTAGCAGCCAGAGGCTGTACTTAATTCACAATCTCTTATTTTGGGGGGACCTGGGAGACGTCGGTCAGCATCCCCTCAGGGTGGCGGCGGGGATCAGCCTCGAGCGGGCCCCTAATTGGGATTAGGGCCCCCCGCTCACCTGTTCCCTCTGTCCCCAAAATATAGTATTGTTATCCTTATGTGATGTTATGGCTGGTTTTTCTTTTGCACCATGGCTGGTACTAAAATAAAGCTTGTGGCCAAAGTTTTTTCCACCTCACATCCTGGTCGTCAGTCTCCTCATTCCTACAACTGTCATTACTGCATTGCCTGTCTTGTCACACTTGTCATCCATCCGTGTCACCCGCATGCCACTCCTCAGCACAAAAACACTTCCAGGCTTATAGCTGCAGAACCAGCCCCACCCCCACCCCCAGTCGGCCCCACTCGAGGAATTCTGGAACAATGTATGTTGTGTGCGTCATGCGGCTGCCACTACGTCCACCCCACTTGATTCCTGTGAGCTTCCATTGGAGAAACGTGGCCTATAACGTAGATTGTGCCAAACAAAAGGGCGAG
Source organism: Ambystoma mexicanum (assembly GCF_040938575.1). Lineage (NCBI taxonomy): Eukaryota > Metazoa > Chordata > Amphibia > Caudata > Ambystomatidae > Ambystoma > Ambystoma mexicanum. The sequence continues at coordinate 307,669,381 of NC_090925.1, forward strand.
GAAAGTACGTTAATCATGTTGCAAGACTAATTCCCAACCCCAACAGCTCTTTTACTGAACAAGGACGGCTTCGGGAAAATCAGCCAAGTGTCAGACGAAAGGCAAACATTTGACTGGCTCTGCCCCAGCCCCTCTGGCTGTGCAAAGGAAGCTGCCGGTCAGGGTACAGTGTGAGGCACCTTCTTATAGGAAGGGCTAGCGTTGCCTTCATGACACTGGACACAATGCATTCCTATCCCGCACTTCCTTTGTACACACCATCTGGTACTTCAATCCCATTTGTTCAAATGGTGTGAAAAAATAATACAACTTTCAGCATGCATGTATTTGGTAAATCGCCGCAAAAGACATGCCAGTACTGAAATCTGGTGTGTGGGGGGAGAGGGGGGGGTGTTACCCTTCAAGTGTTGGGAGAAGTGATCACTTCAGAGACCTTGGGGAGGTGCAAACGTATTTCTGTGGGGGGCGGGGGGCATCTACATGTGCTGCACATTCTAATGAGACTATTCTAGTGCAGCTTCAATGTTACAAGCAGTTAACTCCCTCCTAAGTCTGAAAGCACCCACTTAAGGACTGCTGTGAGAATGAGCGGTCTCCTGTTCCCTCTCTGGCCTTCCAATCACTCCCCTGGCATGCAAGTACTAACGCCACATTACGATTTCAATTGCCTACAAATCGTTTGCCTGATGCATCAGTGTGCTGGGGCGCTGCTAGCAGGAGACTGGATAAGAGGCCTCTTATCCGTGTGAAAATGCTGTCATTTGACTCGTGTCTGCCTTTTGGATAATAACAAAATGGTGTCTTGTTCGCTGCCATGTTCATCGCTTATTCAATAACATGAAAAGCATTGCCACGGGCGATTGTTATGCTGCATCGGCTATGGTAGGGTAATGTGATATTTTAATGAGCGGGATTGGAATAGATTTAGAGGAAATACCACAAGCAGGAGCCCTGTTCCCTTTGAAGAAGGCCTGCTGTGATGCTACGCTTTTCCAAAAACTGCTCGACCCATCGGGTTAGAACAAATATTTCCGATGGCCAATGGAACACGCAGCCCAATTATTCCTGTCGGGTTCTGTGAATCCAGACCTTCCCCTTACCCACTATCTCTTTATTCCACCACTTGCCTTCAATGAATCTGCGTTCCGGCTCCTGTCGTGTCTGGCACACGCTTAAGCTGAAAGGTTTATGTATCAGATCTCCTCCACCTGAACTGCCGATCTGCCTACATGTTTGCAATGATCATAGGGCAACTTGTTTCTCCACTGGGCAATTGTATTTGCACAATAATTATTAAGCTTGTGGCACAGCTGTGCAGAGTGTGCCAGGCACCTACAATTGTTGCATTCCTTTCCCAACAGTAGGCAGTGCTTGCATGGTTGCAACACTGCCCTTGCATAGTGCTTTCAATGGTGTTTGGTCACCGACATCATCTTCACCTGCTCCGTTCAAGTACTTGTTGGTCCAATGTCCTTATGCTGCTTGCTGACTCCTCCAAGTGCATTGTCTGGAAAGGGTTGCAGCTACTATCGAATGAAAGAAAAGCGCTGGCTTGGCCCTTCTCATTAAAGCCTGATTTAAAAAAAAAATAATTTCAAGTGCACTGCTGAACTACGAGAAGTCTGTGTGTACATCAGGGATGCTGATGCTGATGCGTAGGTGCACTGGTAGGCAAATATTGTAAAACACTTTGGTTCCTTATGTGACATAAAAGCATAGCATGTTTGTGATTGCTTGTAGCCTTCTCCAAACTAGGACATTATTTTCAGTTTTGGAAAAAATTACGCTCTTGAATTATAACAGAACTTGGAGTACTGGAATACTTAACTCTTCTTCTTAAGAACTGCCTGTAAAATCAATACATTTTTACTCATTTTCCTTTGAAAAGGGTACTGTAAAATGTATACTTTTAACCCTTTTTTTTCAAAACATTCTCTGGAGGAGAACCCTCCTACCCCCCAAAAAAACTTCCCTTGATTGATTTTGGCTCGATCGCTATGTCATATCTGAGAGAAATATGTATACCCATTCAGTTAAAAAAAATTCACCAGCCCCAACTGATACAAATGAAGGTCTTTGCTGAAGGAGCGGGACTATGTTGAAGGACTCTAGCTGAGAAGGGCTGTGAGGGAGGACTGTGATGAAGGAGAACGATTGAGAAGGACATAGATGGAGGAGGAGTGAAGTGATGAAGGACTTTGACAAAGGAGAAGGACTATCCTGATGTACTGTGATGGACAAGGACTGTAAAAATGGAGAAGAATCCTGATGGAGAAGGGCTGTGACTAGGGTGAAGGACTGTGATGAAGGAGGACTATGATGAACTGTTGGAGTGTTACAAAGAAGGACAGTGATGGAGGATTGTGATGACTGTGATGCATGCGAAGGACTGTAATGAAGGCAAAGTACTCTGGTGAAGGAGAATAATTTGATGGAATATGACAAAGCAGAACTGTGAAGGAGGGCTTTGAAGAATTAGGAGGACTGTGATTAATGACTGACGAAGAAAAAAGACTTTGAAGGAGTGATGAAGGAGAAGGACTTTGATGGGTAGGATTGTTGAAGTACCAAGACTGTGACAAAGAAGAATTGCGATGAACGTACTGTGATGCCGGAGTAGAACCATGATTAAAGGGGAGGACTATGACAAAACCGAAGTACTATGATGGACTGTGACTGAGGATAATGACTGTGATGTACTGCGACATCAGAGAAGACTGTGAGCAAGGACAAGGATTGCTGCAAAGGCGAGGGTCTTTGATGAAGAAAGGCTGTGATGAAGGAGTGTGAAAAAACAAAAGGTCTACAACAAAAGAGAAGAATTGTGATGAAGGACTGATGATGAAGGGCTGTGATGAACTGATGAAGAAAAAGGGTTGCGACTAAGAAGGAGAATTGTTACTAAGGAGGACTGTGACCAAGGAGAACTGTGATGATGCCAAAGGGGTGTGAAGATAGAGGACTGTAAGTAAGGAAAGTGATGAAGCAGAATGCTTGTGATAAAGGAGATGGGAGGACTGTGAGAAAACACTGAGATGAAGAATGGACGCCAAGAGCAACTTTTTCTAATGCTGCCTGGGGATCATTGTTGTACAGGTTGAACAAGAGAGGGACATGGGTGGAACCCTTCCTTATCCGCTCATTACTGGAGTAGATCCTGTACCTCTACCTTTCCACATTAGGTGTCAATGTGAAACTCTTAAGTAGTTTCAGGATTACACTGGGATTCCCATCACTTCAAAGATTTGCCAGTGCTTCCCACTGTTCACTAGGTCAAAGGGGATAGAGAGGTCCATACACGCTAAGTAGAAAGAACTTGCCGTTTATTGGTGCATATTCAGACATCACATACATAGATTTAGGGCCTTCTCTAAAACTGGTTTAAATGTCTGCCAAAATCAGACCCTCACATAGCCAGGCTTGCCGTCGAGCATGGAGCAAACAACCAAAAAGCTTAGAAAAGCCATCAAGAAGTCAAAATGGCCAATAAGATTTGGGGGAAGCCCTGATTCCCTTTTTGTAAACTTGCACAATTAATGCACACTTCCAACGTTGGGGAATTACATTATTGCTGGCAATAATGTTAAATCAATTTAAGAATAAAGAAGCACATTAATCCCTGTTCTTTTTAACACAGGCCTCAAAATCTGCACTGGCCAATAGCCTAATATCTCGGGAGGATAGCTCAGGGGCTATCCTCCCGAGTAACATGGGTTCGATCCCCGGGTTCACGCTTAGAAACCTCCGGGTATGAAGTGCTTTATAAATAACCTATCATATCATATCATAATAGGCCTATTGTGATAATATCTAAATCTGGCCTTTTATTTGATTTCTACAACAAAAAGGCTACTCTCGCTAGCTCTAGTATTTCAAATAAAACAAGATGCTATTCGGGCCAGTCCAAAAATTGCAGAAAAAGCATCAACATGGGCTCTTCCATAGATTTAACCAAACTGTCCGGCCCAATCTTGAGCAAGAACATTCGCCTCTACTTGGAGGGTCAAATGTGGGTTCGCACCTTGCACCAATAGTTGCCAAAACCTCTGGGATTTTCTCTCATAACTGCATGGTTAATCCATCTTTCATAATTTTTCATGCAATGGAGGCAATGGATTGCTTCAACATTAGCCAGCCTCAACTGGACTGGCCATTAACAGCTCTCTAGCATATTTCTTTACGTGCATGAAACAATGTTTTGATAATCGGCCTGGTATGCACATACATAGCCCACTGTAGTTTTCATACACTCAGAATGCCCTTCAAATACACATTGGCCCTCATTACAACACCGGCGCTAAACCATGGCGCTATTAGCACCATGGTTGGTGCCGGTGTTGTAACGGGTCCGCCATGGTTCAATGGGGAATTACTACCCCATTCCAAGGTTGGCGGGGCAGTAATTCCCCATTGAACCATGGCCCTTCCCCATTCCCATTTTCGCCCCATAGGGCTCTATGGGAATGGGGAAGGCGCTAAGTACGGTACCGCAAATTGCGGTACCGTACTTAGCACCAAGGTCCCTTTGCGGGTCCCGGTCTAGACCAGCCGTTAAGGTCGGGTCCCGCAAAGGGACCACATAGTAAGGCGCTAAGTGTTTAACGGCGCCGCAGCCTTTTACGGCGCCGTTAAACACTTATCGCCAGGGTCGTAATGAGGCCCATTCTGTATTTATTAGTTTTATTTGGACATCATTACTTAGATAAGGTCTTCAAACTTTCTTTGGCTTGAGGCCCCATAGAGCAAGAGTTTCTGAAGGCAGCGCCACCCGCCCACTTACCCCAGGCAGGGGCTTGGTGGCAGTAGAGAGGGGATAGGGCTGAAGGCTATATCAAGAGATGCTCTGCCTTTGGTCACTGTATGTGGCTGAGCATGGGCTAAGTGCAAGAAGCCACTTGCCTCATCTCTACCCATATACACACCTGATCAACCTAAGGAGGATATGTAAAATGTTTTGGGTTGGATTCCCTCTGAAGTCAAGGGCCGACTCGGCCCCTTCTCCTTTAGAGGCTGATACATTGAGAACTGTAAAAGTGGGCAATAATAATATGGGTTATTACAGTACTTACAAGTGGTAGGAATCTGGCATAAAGTGCTATATACAAGCATAGATCATTATAAAAATGTGTTCCAAGGATGATACCACCATCTAAAATGAGGTAGGTAGGTTTATGTTGCAAATGGTCCCAGAGTCTCATGTTTAAGATCATTTCATTGCCCGATGGTTGGAGGCCTCAACGATCTATCTTGAAATCATCAAAAGGTTTTTCAACAATGACAAGGAGACAGTGTAACAAAGCCACAGACTCCTTAACTATATTATCTTAACACTATGACCCCTCACTAATTTGCTCACTCCCCTTCACAACCTTCACTTTCCTTCCCTTTTCCTCTCTGAGCCTCTATACAATCCCTCGATTCTTCGCTCTAAGTCCATTAGTGTCTGCTCTCCATTTCTCGCTTGTCCTGTCTCTCCTCTGAATTACCTCCTCATTCTCCCTCTCATGTTGTCTCTCCAACCATCATGCATTCTCATATTGTTCTCCCTCTCCACTTGCTCTCCCTATTATATATACCAGGCCACCGGTGGCAAGAGTGTGTTTCTGCTAAGGGGCGTCCAGCCAGGGGCGTCCCAGTTAAGAGCGGTTTAGTGAAGGGTGAAGACCAGCCCCTTTGCCTCTTAGCTTATGCCTTTTTCCCTGTTGCACCTGTGAGTACCTGAATTTTCCTAATTGCTGTACTGCCTCTCCACACTGTGCTACTAATCTATAATGCATTCACTCCTGCTTCTCCTCCTGCTGCTACTCCCCTACTCCTATCCCTATTATAAAAATCACAACTCAAAACTCCCACTGCATTTCTCTTCCACCTACCCACTTCGCTTCTCTTCCTTATCTCATCAATTGAACAATTTCACCTAATCACTGCCCACACCACAGTTAATCTTAACCCACACCTTCTTATGAAATGTTGCATTTCTCCAAATGTATTTTTTCCCCTTCTGTAACCAAGTGTAACTACAAGTAACAGCACTGCAATGACCAGGGGCTGCTTTGTGCGCTATACAAATGGTAAAATAAAATAAATAAATAAATTGCACTCTGTAATGCTCAGCCTGTGTGCAACAAAACGTCCTTTATCACTGACTACTTTCACTATAGCTCTCCTCTCCTAGACCTTTTTGTTATCATTGAAACCTGGATTTCTCCATTTGACACTGCCACTTTGGCAGTCCTACACAACTCTTAACTATCCTTCGTTCAATCTCCTCAACTGACTGCCGAGGCATCGGACACCAACACTCTTCCTGCCTTACCTATCTCCAATGCCACGTCCTCTCCTCCCTCTTTTGAATACACCATCTCTACTATTGCTCTGCCTCACTCGGTTCACATCATCTTCATCTTTCACCCTCCTGGTCACACTGGACCATTTTTTGATGATCTTGGGCAACTCCTTGATTCTTTTTCCACTAAACATCACCTCATTTTCTTAGGTGACTTTAATCTTCCCTCTTCAACCCCGTCTTAGAAATATCAACTGAAGTATTTTCTTTGTGACCACGCTCTCCACTTTATCCATAACCTACCTATCCACACAGGGGTAACTCCTTGGATCTCTTTTTCATCTCCACCTCTCAGCCACTAATACTACTGTCACACCATCCATATCTGATCACTGAAATATTTCCACCACCATCTCCTTTATCACCATTCGCTTCACCTATTACTAAAAGGAAATTTAAACCTTCTGCCCTTCTCCCCTTTTTCCCTGACCTACAGTTCTCACTCTCTTCCTTCACACTCGATAACTCTTCCACCAACACTGCCTTCTCAGCTTCCAATCCCTACTATAGGACTCATTCTCATCTCACTTCCCACTGCTTACTTTCACCCCTAAGTCTCAGCATCCTCAACCATGGATCCCCTCATTCATACGCTCTCTCTGCACAGACATGTGTTGGCTGCTGCGCAAATGGAGGTGCACCCGCTCGCATGAGGACCTGCAACTCTACCTCTCTGCCTTGATAGAGCTAAAAGGGAATTCTACCTAACCCTCATTGACACTCACTCCAACCATCCTTGCCGGCTACAGGGCACCCTAAACCCACTCCTCACTCCTCCTAAGTCTATGACTATCAACTCCACTAACAGCTAATGACCTAGCTGAATACTTCGCTGCAAACATTTCCAACATTAGAGACTCTACTCTGTCCTGGCCTTCCTCACACTCCCTCCTCCTACATTTTACACTCCACCTACTTTACCATCATTCTCTGCCTCCATCTCCCACTTTAGTCAGACTAATACTGATCAAGAAATATCTCTATTGATGAAGGCTAACCTCTCTTGTGTCCCATTAGATCCTCTTGGCCCTCTGCTTGTCAAGCCTATTGCCCCTGTAGGGGTCTCTCACCTTGCTGAGCTCTTCAACCTGTCCTTGAACCTGCTTGCTTTCCCTCTATTTTCAAATCAGCCACAGTCATTCCTCTCCTAATAAAAGCTTACCCAAACCTACTGGCTAACTTGTTTGCCCTGTGTCTCTCCTTCTGCACTACTCTAAGGAGCTTGAAAGGGTTGTGTTAACCATACAAAATGTTTGAGACATCCACAACCTTTGAGACCCCTACAAGCAGGTTTCTCTCCTGCAACTCCTCTCATGAATGTGTCCAACTTCATCGGCTCTGCTAAGCATTCAAACCTATCTTCTATCCTAACTCTCCTTGACCAGTCTGCTGCCTTTGACACGGCCAATCACTCTGATATCCTTAATACTATCTTTCTTTTTGGGATTCGCAATCAAACCCTTGCCTGGATTGAATCCTACTTTGCACATCGCCAATTCTCTGTCTCCTGGAGCAACAACAACACTCAACTCACTCCTCTAACTGTTGATGTTCCACACTGCTTTGTCTTGGGTCTGCTCCTCTTTACACTCTACACTTCTGCTCTTGGGGCACTAATCTCCACCTTTGGGTTCTCGTTCCAACTCTTTGCGGATGACACCCAAACCGTCTTCTTTCTTCCTGAACTCTCCTCTGAATTCTATCAAAATTTCCAACTGTCTGGCTTCCATTAAACATTGAATGGTTTTGCACTCTCTGATGTTAAACTCTACCAAAACAGAGGTACTCTTATTCCCTGCCAAAAGCTCTCTCTCACCTCTTCCTCTGCCTATCCAGTTCCCACCTGACACTCTCCCCTACTCTTCATCAGCTTGAAACCTCGGCATCATCTATGACCCTTCTCACACCTTCTCTACTTTCATCTCCAAAACTGCAACAGTGGCTTGCCTCAACCTCCTAAATATTAGGAAAATTAAGCACCTCCTTCCTTTCAACACCGCCAAGCATCTCTAGACCCCTTTTCTCTTCTCTAAAGTGGACCACTTTGCAAGAATCCTCTTTGGTCTCCCCAACTATGCTCTCCGTCCTCTTGACAAGATCATTAACTTCGCTACCAGGACTCCCTTTGAACACCCTCGCTTCACACCTACTTCCTCATCGCGAAACGAGTCTGGATGGCTGCTGATGCAAAGCAGGGCAAGATTTACATTTCTTCTCCTGGTTCACAAATCTATCCACGGTAAGGCACCACTGTATCTATCCTCCTCTATCCAACTCTATAAGCCTTCTTGCAATCTCTGCTCTACCGCCTCGACTATTCTTGTGGCTCCATGCCCTCCATGTGCTTCCTCTTGCTGCCGCTCTTTCTCTCTTCTTGCTCCACTTGCATGGAAGTCTCTTCCCTCCCCCCTGACATCCGAGAAACAGTCCATGCAGATTTGTTGAAAACTATACTAAAACCCTAACTCGTCGCCTCCAAGTTATCCGTTTAACCTACCCTTCATCTGCCTGCTAGCTCACATGCTTCCCCCCTCTAAACTCCCGCTGTCTCTCACTTCCTCTGCCTCCATTCTAGCACTGCACCCATCATGGTCACGTCCCAAGCACAGCTGGCCATACTGCCTACCTGCACTTAAAAATGTACAATGCTGGTTGTCGTTTTTGTATGTCCACTTATGTATTGTGCCCGGTGACTGTTCCATTTTCTCCCCGCCACAACCTGGTCAGAATGCCCCTCAAACTCATCCCATTGTAAGAAGCTCACTACTTCCTGTCAAATCTGATTTGTTATCTACTGAACATTCTTTTGTGATTCAAAGAGCTTTGTTCTTCCTGTATATATAAATAAATAGATATGATGTCTTCCCAGACTGGTTGTCTTTCGCTCTCCATCTACCTGTCTCCAATTCTGTCTCTTGCCCTTTATTCCCATTCGCTACTCGCTGTCTCTCCCTCTCCCTGTCGTTCTCTCTCCTCTCTCATTACTATTCTCACTTGTCTTTCTGTGTCTCAGCTTCTCACGTCTCCCTCATGCTCTTTCCTTCTCAAGTTCAATTTATCGTTTCTCTCTCTCTCTTGGTCTTCCTCTCTCCCTGACACCCCCCCTCTCTCTCTCCCTCTCAGTTGTTCTGTTTCTTTTCCCCACTCTATCCCTCTCTTTTACTCTCAACTCTGGTTTGTCTCATTTAGTACTCTTACCCCCAAATATTTATCTTCCTAGCCCCCTCATGCTGCCTCTTCTGTCTCCCAGATGTATTTAAATGTTCCCTTCAGTCCCCTCCCTTTTCTCTGCCATTGTTTCCTCACTCGCCCTCTTCAGTGCCCTCACTCCCCTTCTGCCCCCCTCCACACCTCTGTCTTCCTCTCACTCTTTGCCTCTCCGTCTCTCCCTCTCCTTACCACTTTTGTCTCTCATCGTACTTCTGCTCAGGGCAGTCATTCCCATTCGTGAAACAAACACTGACGCCCTGTCCCAGTCTCCTAGCAAATACCCACTGCACTGTTCTCCCAGCAAATGCCCATGGCCTTGGTAGATTGTCGGTATTGGCTGTATTATTGTTGCCGTGTTAGTCCTTCATTGAGAGCAGACAGACTAGTGAGTGGCAGCGCAGCTGTGCTTCTAGAGGAGAGTGTCAGCTGTTCAGCCAGAGTTCGGCCCCATTCTCACTTTCATTGAAGCATCACAGAAGGCACTGATTGCTCAATGGTTGAGCTGAGCTACATAACTGGCTAGCCAGAACTCTGAAGACCACGTGCGGTGGGCTGACAAATGGAATACTTGGTTGCAAGTAGTGTTACATTTACAATTCTATTTAACAAAAACATGCATTATCAAGTAACTTTAACTTGTACTCACTGCTGCTGCCTGCATGACAACTGAACTGCTGTTTGTCAGTAGACACGTGTTCCAATGATAAAAAAAAGACCCAGCAACATTTGGAATTGATTTACAGTGTATAATACATTTTACAAGTCCTCCACTGCTACTAAGCTTTCAGAACACGTTTTGAGTATTTTGTTCCTATCTCGCCTTAAAAGGAACACCGTCTTTTACAGTAATGAAAACGTTTCTGTGGATCTCACTAAAGAATGTTTCATGTCTCTTCCATTGCTTTATAACTGAATTTCGCAAATATCTATCTGGCTGCGGGGATGTTATTTGGCGATTGGCAGCGGTCACAAGAGCAACCTCTGGAATATTTTTGCGACCCCTGTCGCTGGAATGGAGATTGCGACACTTTTAAAAATAGTTTGTTGTTTGAATAAACTATTTAAAAAAGCGTGCAAGCTTCAGATTGCCTGCCGCCACGCCTGGGGAGCGGGTGCGTCGCGGGTGCGTCGTCACAGTGTCTGTCTGACTGTATCCGATTCCGACCTTCTCAAGCTGAGCTGAGCTCGTCCGGAGATCAGTCAGGGCTGGGGGGGCGGGGGGGCGAGCTCTGCATACAGACAGCAGCAGCTGATCGGCCCTTGCAAGCGCTCACCGTACACCTCACCGGAAGCTCATGCTCTCTCTGACAGGGGCGGGTGTTAAATGAGGTTGACACCAAGATAAAGATGTAGAGGGATTTATTTAAAAGTTAAAGGGAGCAGGCAGCAGACACAGCTGCAGGAAGGAAGACCACCATCAACTGTCTGAGCTCCAACACTCTAGAGCTCAGACTGGAATGTCAACAAACACCTCGGACTACTCTAGACCGGCACAAAGTGCTAACTGTATTCCTCCTTTAATAAACCTGTTAGCTATCTCTACTAAGCCATTTGCCCTTGGGTGATATAATGCAGTGTGTAAATGTTTAATCCCAAATCGTTCTAAGAACTCTCACCTTGTCTGAGCAGAACTGCACCCCATTGTCGGTGTCTATTTCAGTGGGAAATCCTTCTCTATAAAAAATATCTTCAAAGAATGCAATCATTTCGTTTGTGGTGGCCTCCCTTAAAGCTCTCCATTCGAGCTATTTGGACTGATAGTCTAATAACACCACCAAAAATGTAAACCCATCACCTAATCCTTTTATGTGACCCATTATGTCTACTGCAAGTTTTTTCCATGGTTCTTTGGGAACTTGAACAGGACTAAGTGAGATTTCCTGACCACCTTTCCTTTATCTGCTCTCTCACACTCCTTACACACTCAAACTCTCTTCTCAACCTCACTATCCATACCGAGCCACCAAAAAGATTGTCTCAGTAATCTTTTGGTGCCACTCATTCCTACATGGCCCTGGTGAGCTAAATTAACCAAATGGGGTCTAATACCCAAAGGAGGAACAATCTTGGAGCCCGTCCTTAATTTAACCCCATCTTCTGACAGACTTAATTCCAATTTGACCTCGTAATAGCGATAAAAACATCTGTTCAATACTTCTTTATTGGGCCATCCCCCTTTCGTCCATTCTTTTACTGTGCTGCTTCGGAAAATCTTTCGGCGTCTGCGTCCTGCGTCGATGACGTTGATACGCCGCCCTCGAGGACCTCCTGCGACGGCCGACGTCACGGGAGGTTATAAGTAGGACACACGACGACCGTAGCCTCAGTTGTAGTTTTTTCCCAGAACGTGTGGCACCAGTCTTCTGCCAGTCTGACCACACAAAGCCTTGTGGAAACGTAAGCTGCAATCGCATAAGAAATTACTGTCATAGATATGGAATACGTCGTCGGACCATCCCATCGAAAGAACGTTACCAGGTAAGAGAGTAACTTGTTCTTCTTTTTAATAGGTGGTGCGCGTGAGCCCAAAAGTCCAAAAGCTGGCTCCTCCCCGCCCACGCGGCGTCCCTCTCCTGACCTGTCACCGGGCGGGGGCTGCAGTTTCTGCTGCCTCACAGCGCTCCGAGTACTCCAAATGTTCGGCGATCACCTCTGGGGCTGGAAATGTAGCAAAAAGGTGGCGGCACCCTCCCGTGGAGCAATGCAGTGCGAACACGGGTGAGTGCAAATTCTTCCCTCTCCGTGTATGATCCTTGTTGCCAGTGTTAAATGAGGTTGACACCAAGATAAAGATGTAGAGGGATTTATTTAAAAGTTAAAGGGAGCAGGCAGCAGACACAGCTGCAGGAAGGAAGACCATCATCAACTGTCTGAGCTCCAACACTCCAGAGCTCAGACTGGAATGTCAACAAGAAACGTAACACAGAATGCTAAGACTTCACAATGCAAGCATCTTGATGTGGATAAACATAACAATAAAACATAACACTCTCTCTGAAAGGGGCGGGTGTCTGCCTGGGCCATGGGAAGATGGGCATAAAAGCAGGGGATTCTCAGACAGAGTGGAGAGCGATGGAGCTGGCGTGGGGAAGGGCTGCCAGGAACAGCCGACTGAAGACTGCATAGGTGAGATGCTTCGGGCCTACGCATTTATTTATTCGCCTGGTTTTCTATCACGCACAGCACTACTGCAAACTCACTTTCCCGGGAAGTGCCGGAGAAAGGACATGGTTACTGTAAGTCTGAACATTTTGTTCGGCTTCTTTTGGGTTCGTTATTCTTATGTCTAAATTGTATTTCTCTCTGCTTCACCCTTGTGATACTCCCTGTCACATCCTCCCTTGAATTCTCTTATAAATGTTGCCACTATCTAGTCCTTCCAAATGTATAGGGGAAACAAACACTGTTACCATTCTATACCAGGTGTGACACCCACAGTTACTGCCGTTAAAGCGGGGGTGACCCACACCATTACCACCCTGCTACACACCTGAACTTTCTTCCTCAGTGGCCACACTCTTTCTGAAATATTTGACTTTTATTTTATCTATGCACCCTCATGAGAACCACTGACATGCCCAAAACAGTCTCCTATATTTGCTAACGGTAAATTGTGACTTCAAGCAGGGGCAGGCAATAACTTTGAGAACATTTGCTGAAAATGTTGCTTCCGATAGACCACTCGACCAGTAACGCTGGCCAAGAAGCAGATGCAAAATGAACTAAGTCATCAAACTGGTCCACATTGACACACAAATCCGGCCTACAGGGGGGGGGGGTCTGTGGCTGTGGCTCTCCTGACATTGCCCTCTTGCCATCCAGGCAAACCCGAGTTTGCCGATGCACCCCTGTAAACACCAGAGCATTCTTCTCATTATTTTGAAGTGTCATTTTTTCAAACTTTAACAATTTTAGCTTAACTTCAACTATTGCTTACCAAACTTACATTTGAGAAAATAAGAGTTAACGATTTAGCACTAGACAGCATGAACAAATTGCTTATTCCAATGGCCTGCATTATGGGGTGCCCCTGTCCATTGACTTATCTGCATCCGTTCTGCATATTATAAATTAATCACTCTGGGTCGGCTTGTAAATAAATCGCTGTCAGTAAATAAAATCACTCTATCAGGATATACATAATTCACTCATTAAGTAACTCACGCTTGCTCTGTAGATAAATCACTTCTACTGCCAATAGACCTGAATGTGGATATTGTATTCTATACAAATGTGGTATACGTAAACTGTTATAGGCTTATTTGAAGTCACATGTAAACTGCTAAATACATGTAAAACAAGTAACTAACATTTTTGGAGAGCGACTTAGGCCGCAAATTCTACTAAATTGCTGTGGTCGAGTTGATGAGCTTGAACCCGCAAGACTATGTGCCATCACTTCCTGTGATGTCACTTGGGGGTGGGGTTAAATGACAACTTCCTGTGATGTCATCAGAGGTCAAGGGTCATGTGATGTCACTTCCGCTACCGAGGCATTTTGGTGAAATGACGTCCCTGTCTGGCTGTTTCCTCTATTTGATGAAGACTTTAATTAAAGGCATGTGTTTGTTTCCTTGCCATTTGCTTAATCCTAATGCCTGTAACAGGTTTTCTCATTTGTCACTGTCAGCAAGAGTCAAACCCATGTGCTCGGTTACATTGTAGATGTGTTTTTAAAACGTGTTATATGTTCTACAGTGGAACACATACTTTGAAGGTTTGGCAAAAAAAATGTGTATAATTATTTAGGAAAATCCTGTTTCTATGTTTATACTTTATTGTTGATTGTTGAAGACTTTGCAACACAATTTAGCCTATCAAGTAAGCAATTCATCTTCTCGGATATTCATTCATTCCATAGACGAGGCCACCTGAAGTGGGACAATTTTACAAGCAGTTTTTTTTAAGCTTCTGGGATCCTGTGTCATGACGCAACGGACTTGTGATGATTCCATTGTGTACATGCACATGCTATTTGCTCAAAGAAACCCACTTTGGCGCCTCTGATATTGTAGAGAATGAATGATGTATTTGATGTCAGGTGGCATCATAGGTCGAAGTGAGCGGGAGCTATTCAGAGCAGAGTACCACTAGTTTTATTTTTTACTGTTCGCAGTTTCACTACCTTTTACATCTGCTTCCAGCATTCTGAAATGGCGTTCTTTTTTTAAGTTAAAGCATTTTACCTTGTTATGGGAGTTACGTCAAACTGAACCGGGTTCAATATACATTTGTAGAGGAGGAGCCACGTACCCCCACTCCAACTGCCCCGCCTACATTACCTGAAATGTATGAACCAAAGTATGTGACGTATACTGAGCAGTTAAACCAGCAAAGAGAAGAGTGCTGGCTCTGTGCAGTACCCATAAAAATACCTAAACCTAAGAGAATATGGGAGGTAAAGTACCCATTGAGGAAACCATACTTGCATCCAAGACAATAGGATGGCCATTTGAACGAGATTCCAGAAGAAGCAAAGACAATGAATGGCCAGGATGAATGGTGATGTCATACAAAGTTGAATTGACACCCAGATAGAAAGATAACCAGACCAGAGAGGCAGACGGTTTATAAAGAACAAAGAAGTACCAAGGATAAGTGACATCTAGGGATCAAGATGAAGAGACTTATGCAATAAACTTGATGAAGATATTTAGTTAGTTTAAACGTGTACAGATGCAATGAAATGCAAGCAGCAAAGCAATCATGAAGCTAGCCACATGCTTAAATAGATTAGACCGCGGCAAGCACCAACATATACCTATATACCTCGTAGATACATATGGACAAGTAAAGGAGGAATGTTTCCACTACGTATAAAGCAGTACTGAACAACGCAAGGAATGCCTCATTTCAGTGTTGTTCTTACAAAAAGCAATTGAATTAAACAGAATACATTTCAGCTAAGGAGTTCACTGAGCCAAGAAACCCAAGGTCTTATCAAACAAGGAGTTGGCTGACATTAGATACAATTAACGTGAAAGAACAGAAGCTCCGGTTCAGGAAGGTCAAGCAAAAACAAAAGACATCAGAGGACTATTGAAGAATAAAATCAAATACAAGAAAAGGCTCAATTCATTGTGTCCAGTAACGTGCTGGTAGAAAGTTGGACAAACGAGAAGATCACACATATGGACGGAATCCGGATAGTACCCATACTCCTTTCTCAGAGAACAGTACAGACTGAAGGCCAACGTCAAAGGACTAATTGACACTGGACCATTGAGGTGATGATGGATCACCTTTTTAATTGGTGGGAAGCTGGTATCAAGACAAGCTCACCCCCACCTGGTTGTTCAGTCTGCCTACTGCTCACGTAGGTGGAAAAGTACTGACGGGGGTTAGTAGCCAACCAATTGTAGGGGACCACGTAGTTGGGGGTCTATAGTTTGTGTAGCCAATGGGACGTTGTACATTTAGTGATGTTCATAGTGGCCATTTTGAAGGGAGGGCTTTGTTGCCCACCTGATGTTAACTATCCTATTACCTCTCTCCGTTACTCCATACAGATATAGAACCTATATTTAGTTATTCACTTAGAACCAATCCCGTTTCCCGATCAGTTTCTGTAGTTTGCCAAATAGGATGACGTTGGTAATGACCCAGGTCAACATGTCAGCTATGACCAATTATGGGTATAAGAACCCAACTTTTTTATGAAGTAGTTAGTCTGAGTATTGAGCGATTGCTGATGTTCATTGTACTCCCTGTTTTAAATACCTGCATTAAAACAGACAAACTTTTGCCAAACTATTTCTGTCGTCTTGATTATTGATGTATGAGTAAAATCTGCTTCCCCATCCATCTCCAGGGAATGGCTACTCATCTTAAAGCGCTAGAAGCCTCCAGTTCACATTTGCGGATCATGGATGACATCTCAGCCTGGGTGGACGCTACCTGGCTCCATCCTAACTATCAGAAGATGGAGGAGGTTCTACTAAGACTAAGAAATTATCTCCCCTGAGACCTCATCTTGAAAACTTTTCAAGTTGTTTTTCTCAGGTGAAATGCTTACATGATAGATTTGGTAAAGGTCCAGGCAATTTCAATGAGATATTATTATAATATCAACTGGCTACATGGGATTTGCCCCTTCATGCCACTTGGCGAGTGTGTGGTAATAGTAGGAGTCTTAGTGGCTAGACTACTGTAATACACTCCTGAAGGATGCTTCAGGACTATTCATTCTGTCTGACCAGAGGAGATGCAAGACTTGGTATCCAGGCTTTGTAATAAATTACCAAATTCTTTTCATGGTAGCACAGATTTGACTAGTGACAGCCCCCTCTTGAAGCAGCTGCTCATAAGGTGCTCATGAGTTAAGTAAGGATTCCACCAGTGTTCAGATCAGCGAGTAAAGGCGATAGATTTCAGAAAGGCGTGTATAAATGTTTCAACTGACTGAGAGAAAGTAATGAAAAACCATACAGAGGACCTCATTTTGTCTGTTCCACCCACTTGGCTCTCAGCCTGTCCCATTAAGAACCTCTTGAAACATGTTTTGTAACTTGCTCCCTACTTGCAGGAGTGACAGTTCCACTACGATTTTGGCCACTCTCCTACCTCTGGGTGGCAACTGTCCCCTTGCACTGTAGTGGTGATTGGTTAGCCCTGGTGGGGTGTGTGGTCCATATTCATTGCTTGCACTGGGGTCAACCCAGGCCAACCTTGTTATATCTCTTCTCATCCTCCCTTTCTGTCTCTCTCTTTCCCATTGTTGCTGTATTCTTTTTCACCATACTCGTTTGCACCCCCTCACACTTTACTTTACCTTTTCCTTACTTTCTCCCGCCATTTCTTGTCCTCTTTTCTATTTGCTTTCCCTTGCACTTTCTTGCCATCCAGCCCTGTTCACTTTCTCACCTCCATCCTGAGTTGCCCCCCATTCTCGCTCCCTGCCATGTGCTCCCTTCCTCGTAAGGAGAGTTGCCTGTCTTTCTAAGAGGGGAGTCATACCCCAACTCCACTGCTGATGGAAATCCATGTTGGTTTTTTTTGTGGGCAGCATTTAATTTGTTTATGCAGTGCCCCTACCCCTGAACTTCCTTCACAATATGTGCAGGTGTCTCAGTTTCCGACTAAAATGAGAATAGTTCTGTGATTCTAGTTGATCCTGTCAAGCTGTGGACTTGTGCCCCCTTTCCCCTGAGGTGGTCCAACCCCCCACCACCCCACAGGTGTGTGCGCTCCATAGTTTACAGACCACTAACTTGGATATCTTCTGTAAACCCACAGTCCCCTGAAGAGAAATAAAGGGAAGTTTAAATTATTCAAGGTAACAATTGTGCTCTTAAATGTTATAGACTTTACTGGTAGAACTGTTCTAAAGCAAATTGGGCCTCATCAAGAGTTGGGCCTTAGCCCTTAAATGCGGCGATAACAGCCAAACATGAGTGTGGGGTAAATGTGCCAGAAAAATGCTGATTTTCGGCCCAATTACCACACGGTAATACCGCCACATGGGTGGGTAGTAACGCAAATAGAGGTGGCCGGTATTCCCGTCGGGATACCACCCAAGTCGTTATGAGGCCCTTAATGTCCAGACACACGCAACATTTCCCTCCTTATGAGATCTCTCTGGAATCCCTATTCATCATTTATGAAGAGTTACTCTTTCAGTAGCAAGTAGTGGAATCGTTATTTATAGGTGAGCATGCATGTGTGCATTTGTGAATACACAGGGGTCCTTTCCGTGATTGTCTACGTTAATTACTTTAGCTGTCTCTCTCATTCTCTTTGCTCACGTTGTCTGACCGTACTGTTTTCACTTTCTTAAAACACAGACTCAAGAAATAAACCACTTGATTGCCAGCCAGCCCACTGCCCGCGACGCCCTCAGACTGCAGGTGTTTATCCCGCCCCGGCAGGAAGTGCAGTTCCCTCCAGATCCACTCGATCACGTTGAGGCAAGTAGTGATCGTTTCACTTTTCTGGAGTCTCACCACCTTGAAAGCCACCAATAAGAGTGTCATGGTAAATTAGAGATACATACTCTCGCAAGTGGCCATGGAACCTCCTTGTCATTTTGTGTGCGTCTACAACATGTTCGTACTATTTTATTTAATGTTTTAAATGGTAACCTGTGGGCTGGAAAACAAGGGGTTTAGGTTGGGATCCGAGCAAGGACCTCGTACCTTTGTTTTCATTTGGGCACCTGCCTGACCTGTGATGAAGAGTCCTTATTGCAGAGGCAGTGTGGTTGGTGTCCAGTGGTTGTTTAAGAGGACCCATTTCTAGGAGACCCTAGAGTTGCACCTGGCAGGACGATTGACAGAAGGGCGGATGAGAGCTGATGGTTGCTTTCTTAGAAGAAGGTGATGGGAAATTAAAAGAAGTGGACAAGCGTCAGGTGAGGAAAGATTTAAAACATGTCCCCGAACTAGGATTCCCCCATTTAAGGACTTCCTGAGGATTCCCATTCCTAATCCCCAACATGCCGTTCCGGACCACCTAAACTGTGTGGCTCTCAGCACTGTGAAGTAAGCCACTCAAGAGGGACAATGCCCATGGGGTGGCCAAGGTAGAGCCCCTGGCTAGATTCTGCTATTGGAGGCCTCTAGGCTTGAACCAGACCCAATAATGGTCCTCATTACGTGTGTGCCGGTGCAGTAATAATGTGTCTGTATTACCGCATACCGGCATGTTACCTTACCGGCACACTCCAAGTTTGAAGGTATGATGGTGGATTTACCTCCAGCTCTGAGCTATGGGACTCCATGGAATGGGGATTCACTTGCATTTCGGCCACTTGGAATGGCGTTTCCACCACTGCTTCATGGAATTTCCGGCAGGCCAAATGGCAAAAACGGTATTAATTTGCCAGAACTGGGAGGGTACTGGCAAACTTGTAATGAGGCCCAATGGGATGGCAGATGAAGCAAACCATGAATTGATCAAATAGAGCAAAGATCAACCTGCTCCCTTGTGCCCAGCCTAAAATAAATCCTCTAACTCACTTAAGTGCATGTTCTCTAGCACCAGAGATGCTAAGGGACGAAAGCACCCTTTCTATGGGGCCATACTCTGAAGATATGAGGCATGAGCAAAAAAGTCATTGTTAGGCACCACTGAAGGGGCTAACTGCCCTTCACTTTAAATGGATCAGTGACCCTGATGTGACCGCCTTTTGCCTGGTACAACACTTACTGCTGTACCCCTGACTGCCCCATAGGGGGTCTCAACCACTTTATACAAATTATAGCAGCCTGCAGTTGCCCATGTGTGGGCTGCTCTTTCAGTTAAGGCATCCCAAATAACTGCTGCTCTTCAAGTTAAGGTGCCCCTTAGGGCTCCTCTAAAGGGGTATTTTTCCATGGGACAGGTGCCCCAAACAAGAGCCTTACTGAGTATCACAGTGGCCCTCCTAGGATGTACAAATGACTCAGTCCAGAAGATGGATTTTCACAGTCTTTAGTCGGTACGAAGTCGCAGGATGTTTTTTCACAGTGGTTTTTACTGTGATTTTTGTTAATGAAAAAATCTCATCGAATTTTTTGGGGGGGGGGGCTTAGACAAATATATATATGCGGTGTGAATGTACGAGAATAGTAAAACAACTAAAGGGGATGGGGATTCGGGGGGGAGAACCCCCCAAAATTCGGGGGGGAGAACCACCCAAAAAGCAGAAAAAGAAAATTCTATGAGCTTTTTTCGGGAAAAGCTCTGCGGTAAAAAACCCCACGATAAAACATCCTGCGATGAAATGACATGGAACCCTTTAGTCTTACAGGTCCAACAGTTCAAAGCAAAATAGGATTCAGTAAACACAAAATTCTTAACAATCACAATAGATAGTGATCGACAGGATTGGACTGGCGAACTGCAGTTTTATCCTTGTTTTAACAAAAAGGATATTGGCACATTCCTTGCCCCAAGAGGATTGGGGAAAAATGCCTTGGCCACACCCATTGAACTCACTCTTAAAGGTGCTCTTGCTACCTTTCAAAGGGTAGTTTATACCATACTGCAGCCTTTCGCAGCTGTTGACTCCATGGAATGCATATGACTCTTGTGGGTGGTGGTTGGTGAACTTTATTTGGGAGTGGGTGGCAGTGACTGTGGACCATTGGACCATTTGATCCTTCATATTGTGAAACGGGGTTAAAGCCCACCCTTCTTGACTTTGCCCACAGATTTCTCACTCCAGCCCCAGACATCAGCAAAGAGAGAAGCTTTACCAAGTAGAGTTGCTCCCTCCTGTCGAACAAATGGTCGAGGAAGGGGCCATAGGAAAGGTGCCTTGGAAGAACACCTTTGAGGGATTTCTCGGGATTTCTCGGGATTTTCTCATCCCAAAAATGGGACCCTGTAAAGTTAAGGCCCCTTTTAGACCTCGAAGCCTGGAAAAATCCAAGATAGTGATGTTTTCCCAGGTTCTCATTCTGTTCAACCGGAAGGAATTGCTGGACCTCCCGAAGGCACATTTTCACATGCTAACCTCGCCAGTTTACAGGAAATACCTTGTGGTTGTGGGCCAGCGCTGGCAGTTCAGGTTGTAACCTTCGTCTTCAAGGGCCTTCCCAATGGGGATAGCAGTCATGGCATTCTTCTTGCATCTTGCAGTTATGGAGGTGTTTCCCTATCTTGACGATTGGCTGGTGAAATCATCCATTTGGAAGGGAATGCTTTGAACACTTCAACAGACATGAGCCCCTAGTGGAGATCCTTCATGCAAAGACTTGTCTAAGGAAAAACTAGGATGCAGAAGACCATCAAGCCCAGCAGCACCAGAAGCTCCAGGGCCTCATGACCTCCTGCATCCTACTTTTGCCTCAGAAATATCTTTACACAAAGCTGCTCCAGTGGGAGCTCAGGTTTACGTGGAACCTGGTGACAAGTTCTTTAGAGCGCAAAGGCTCTAGGTGAGGATGGTGGAGCAGGGAGCCGATTGTGAAGGTGAAGAATCCCTTTGCTCTCCTGGTTTTTCACAAGCAGGTCTTCATTGATGCATCCATGACCGGCTGAGGCGCCTATCTCAATTATCTGGATGGTCAAGAGAGACAGTCATAGAAAGAAGGGAAGCTCCAAATAAATCTGTTGAAGTTGAGGGCGATCCACCTCATATTACTGTCTTTCCAGTAGCAACTGCAGGTCAAGATGATAATGAATCTGATGGACAACTAGACCACCATACCCTATGTGAACCAGTGTGGGAATGAGGGTTCCATGAAATTTTTCATGGATGATTGTGGATGTGGCCATGCTCCCAAGATTCTATGCCCTGGCCACAACCACTGCAGCATATGACACCCATAGCGTCAAACATTTTAACTATGCCATATGGGCACTTTTAATGTCCGCGGACATGATGAGTGTTTTTAGAACAGTTTCAACTTGCCTACGAGTACGGACAGGCATAGCATCCTCAGGACACCCCCATTTTGTTTATTTATGAACATCCCAGGACATATGATGTGTTCTTAGAACAGATTCAACTTGCCTGCGAACAAAACGGACAGGCTTACCGTCCTCAGGACACACCCATTTCGTTTATTTACGAACATTTCAGGGCACCGCGTGTGTTCTTAGAACAGTTTCAACTTGCCTACGAACCATACGTGCAGGTGTAGTGTCCTCAGGACACCCCCAATTTGTTTATTTAGAACATTTCAGGACATCCGCGTTGTCCGTGAACAAAGCGAACACAACAGGGGGGGTCTACCAGCTAAATAAATACAACATTTAACCCATCTCTTAATCCCCCACCTTCCCCAAACAGTTTTACACACCAACACACTCTACTAAATAGTACTTTTCCAACAAGTTTCACCGCGCTGTTCGCGGATGTCCGCAAATCCAAGATGCCGGGCGTTCCCGAAAATCTGACGTGCTTCACGCTCTTCACCGTCCAATCAGCGAACACGTTGCATGATCGCGGACATGATGCAAGCCGGTTGGCCAATCAGGACACTGTCCGCGGAGCGAACAGGGAAGTGTGTCCGCGGAAACAGCAACTTAACCATAACTACACAGCCATATATATACTAAAAATAGCACTCTGCCTAAACACGTAGCTGGTGCTTAAGGGTATGAATTTAGCCAAATTCATTAAATGTATAAAGAAAACACATGCTGTAGTAAAGTTGTAACACTGCAAAAAACCTTACATGCTGCATGTATAATAAAAGATCCCCAGCACACACGACATGCTACTTTAAAACATATTCTTTAATTCACATAGGTATAGTGCATCATAACAAAAGTGAACATGCAAACATGTTCATTTAAATGGCGACCAAATGGTAAAAACACACTCTCCCATAAGGGTGGAAAAGCCACGCGTTCTGCCTTACTGCTCAGGCTTCTTCAAGCAGATAAAATCTGATCGTGCTGATTGCACCAACAAGTGTAAAAAGGCGTGGCTAGAGCTGTTTACTCCTTTCCCCCATCACATGTACAGCAATCATGTGATCGCAACTGCGAGGACAGAGGTGTAAGCAATTGCGAATTAAAGTTGCGACAACTAGAGGCCACTTTAATATGGAAATTTGATATGCTTAAACCTAAGGGACTCAATATTGATGCTGAGATGTATGTGTTTTACCAACCTAGAACTGTGTTTATTTAGAGATCTAAGAATATACATGTTTTCAGTTTTATCAATTATTTGTCCTATTCATGTGAGCCTTTCTGGGACAACTTACATAGTCTTTCCCATGAGTCGAAAAGAGGTTTCCTCAGTCCACTGAGACACTGGTGGAGATGCACTTGCACTTTATCTGTTTGATAAGTTATGAAATTGTTAGCTATAAGGAGAACATGCTATGTACACATATGTCCTTCTGTTTTTTCCTCAGAATTAGTAAGCATTAGCACTTTAGCCCGTGTGTACATCATAAGGGCATGTAGCATTTTATATTTTCAATAGGGCAAATAGGGCCAGTAGCTTCTATGCGTCTCATGTGTTATGATGGGTACACATTTGTGAACTGTCTTAACATCAGACTAGTAGTTGTGACAATAGTAGCTGTGTAGGTCAGAATGCATGTGTGATTTTAGCAATAGCTGAACTACTCACACATTGCTTGTTAGCAGATGCATGATCTCTGGCACTAATCCTGAGACTTTGCATTCGCTGTTTGCCCCATTGGTTTGCAACGCAAACCCCTTTGGGTCACATGACCGCGTGTTGTTATTCAACTACAAAGCGTGGCCATAATCATTTATTTGGGTCACACTTGTGAAGTTTTTTTATGCACATAATTAATTGTAATAAAATTGTTTTTTTATAGATGGCACCATCATGTAGGTGTTAATCAATAGACAATGTCCCATTAGAGTATTTCACTCTGAATATCACTCATAAGTATTGACACTTATATAGCCTTTCCAATATGGAGGCTATTTTGCTTACACATCTGTCCTCGCAGTTGCAATCACATGATCGCTGTAAACGTGATGGGGGGGGGGGGTGTTATTACAACTTTACTACAGCATGTGTTTTTTATATATATTTGAAAAAATAATTTATAAAATATAAACATAGATGTAGTATGTCGTCTTAGATGCAGATGTTGAATTTGCAAGTAGAAATCTTGGAAGTTTCACAGTAGTTTTTGAAGCAGGTGGTTGTGATTAACAGGACATATGTCTCTCAGAGTTCAAGTGTACATCTGACGTGTTGAACTCAGATGATGGTGTTAGGTGTAGAGTTGTTGGATGTGATTGGTGGATGGATGTGTGATTGTTTGAAAGCAGCCAGTGAGGGAGTGTTACAAACATGAAAGTAGAAGGGCTGCCTTGCAATGCGGGGTCCATGGACACTGCGGTAGTCTGCAGACATTGAGCGTGCCATCTGAGTTCTTCAACGATGCCTGGCATGAGAAGAGGACTGTAGGGATTAGCCAATGACATTTTATGGTTGCAGTATATAGGCAGACAGAGTAGCAGGTGTTTTATTTGTTCTGTGCACTGAAGATGGATGTGTGTATTGCTATTAAGAAGCAGAGTGTGAGAGTGTTTGGATGGTGGGAGATTGTTGGATGCATTCATTGAAGGTTTATAGTGATTGTTGTGGCATCTCTGGTACTATTGGATTGCAAGAAGTAGAAGTTTCCTGGTATGCACTTTGTGGGGTAAACTGGGCTACGTTATTTTCATTTTGTGAGAGAAGCAGTGTGTGGATGGTGGGAGATTGTTGGATGCATTCATTGAAGGTTTATAGTGATTGCTGTTGCATCTCTGGTACTATTGGATTGCAAGAAGTGGAAGTTTCCTGGTATGCACTTTGTGGGTTAAACTGGGCTACGTTATTTTCATTTTGTGAGAGTATGTCTCATTTTAAAAATCCAGACATTATTATTGTAGATTGTGGAGGGACCAGTGCTGTTTTCTTGCAGTTTGCCATTAAGGTTTTCTTGAAAAGCCTAATGAAACTGTTTTCGACTGTGCAGATTTTCTGCAATTAATCCAAGGCAAATATGGAGATTTTCAAATGTATTTAGTCCAGAAATGGAAAAAACTATGAAGCTTGTTAATAAAGGTGTATGTGCTTTTTTATATGCTTTAGGGATGCATCTTTTGAGAATGAAAATATCATGTTGGCTTGTGTAACTACTTTTCGGAGCAATGGAGTCCATTTAAATGATGTTGGGAATCACATGTTTCTTTTCAATACTAAAAATGCTTTAAATAAGTTCATGTAAACAGCTTAAATGGGAAAATCCGGAGTGCATAGGAAAGCATTTGTTAGTAGGTGTAGAAAATAAAATTGAGAAAAAATAATTTGAAAACTGAACCCCCCCAAAAAAAAGCTATTTAAGGAGCCACCATTGTAGAATACATGTTTTTAATTGAATCCAAATCTACCCACCCCCTGTGATTGGACATGCTGTCCGCGGACACCGCACATGCCATTCGGTTCCTGCTATGGAAAGGGGACTGCCAAGATCGCGGGCAGTCGTGATGTCCGCAGACACAAGAGGATCAGCCAATCAGGTTTCTTGGCTGCGGTGTACAGGAAGACAGGGTAGCAGGAGTTTTGTTTGTTCAGTGCACTGAAGATGGCTATGGCTATGGCTATGTCTTTGAGGAATCCGGGTGTATGGATTCTGGGAGACTCTTGGATTCATTGGCTTAAGGTGTATTCTAAGCACCATGGATTGTCTGAGAATCTTGGATTAGAACAATTAGAAGTATGGAGTTTGTGGAATGAAGTGGGCGGAATTGCTTCTCTTTTGTGAGGGAATAGTTCATTTGAAGCATCTGGACATCATTGTTTTTCACTGTGGAGGGAATAGTTTGGGGTATGTGACTGGAATTGCATTAGTTTGAAATAAAGGATACATTTGGGAAGTTGATGCAACTGTTACACATTCAATTTTTTTTTTCACGGATCGCTCAGAGACAAATGTGGAAGCGTTCAGGCTTATTTTGTCCACAAATTGAAAAAGCAAGGCGTAATGTTGACAACGCTGCATGTGCTTTTTTCCAGGATGTTTGCATGACATCTTTTGATAATGCAAATCTCAAATTTTATAGTGTCAAAATTTTTTGTAGAGTTGGAGTACATCTGACTAATGTTGACAATCAGATTTTTCTTGAAAATCTTCAAAATGAAATGAAGCAGTTTCTGTCAACACATAAAATATGTAATTAAGTATTTGCCCATTTCCTCCCTCCCGTGCCCCATCTTCCCTTCCCTCTACGTAAAAAAAAACAAAAGCCAAAAAATGGAAAGGAACAGCCTTTCTCTGAGCCCTCCGGTGGTTGGATCTGGTGTGACGCTGAATGGAGGTGTTCCCTTAGGAGTACAGATGTTTTCCACGACTGGCTACAAGTATGATGCGGCACTCGGTGCATCTGACCTTGTCTGCCCGAGCCTTTGGTAAACCCCCAACGCTGTTGAAAAACTGTCAGACCCATGATTCATGCTGGATATAGGCACTTCCTCTACCTCATGTTCCTCTTCATCCTGTTCTGCATCACAACACCTGTTCTCCGCTCTAGGCCCTCCAGATGGTGATGGTGGTGGCCCGTGGGGTGTAGGAATGGCCATGACAGATGCCATTGTTTGTCTGTTGGAAGTTTCCTGCAAGAAGGTCTCCAAAGATGCTCTCTCCTGGTCTGCCAGATTGAGAATTACTGAAAGTAATGGGTGGGTCCCTGCAAAGAAACCGTCCGTGGAGGGTGAAACTGTTCGCAGACTATCGCGTCAAAGATAAGCCTTGGAAAGTTGTAATAAGATGTAACAAGTTGACAGATCAACTAAGAATGGGTCTAGCAGCTCTGCAAGGGTGAACACTCACTTTGAAAGTTCCTACATTAGCCAAAAATGCAGTTTTAAACTGTTTGTGGTTACAGACACTGTTCGTGGACACGTCATCATGCCGCACGGGTGCGGTCACATGGTGAAAAGCCTGAACGTCCACGACACTGACATGTGTCCGCAGACAGAATTGAGCGGGATACCTCTGGGCGCATGCACATGGGTGTCCGCAAGCTGGCACGTTGTCCGCAGCCTAATTAAAGGTGCATCATGCATTGTCCGTGGACACCCCATTGCGTAAAAAGACACCCCAGGCAGTTGTGGTGTCTGCGCACTATTAATTGGGGGTTTTAAAAAAAGTTGCAAAGAATAATATAAGTTATATTTATAATATAAAAAATAAATGTATTTATGAAAGGGATGGGGTAACATAAAGGGGAGGATTTGGAATTTCTATACAATGATCATCAGGGGAGGGAGGGAGAGAAGATTCATCAAAGCAGCTTTCATTTATATTTTGGGAATTTGATGGGGGCGATTGCTGGGGGCAAGTGGGGCAGGTACAAGGACAGTGATAATCAACATTTCTAATAACATGATTTTTAACATAATTTAAAAGTTCCTTAAAGTCATTACTAAGTTCATCCAATTTTGCCGACAAGATCATGATTTCATTATGTACATTTGGGGACAAGGATTGTCTTTGTGATTTTTGTGATTCTCCATAATTAAAGTGGGGTGTTTTTTCTTCATGTAAAGTATGTACTATAAGAAAAGACGACGTTATTATTTTAATGATCTGTGTATAAATGACATTATTTGTTTACATTGAAAGATGTACTGTTTACCATTAGAGATGTCATCACTCATTTCTTCTTTTGGAAAGTTTTCTTCCAACCACTCAAGTGTGTTTGCCATTTCTGTTAGAATAAAAAAAAACTGTGATATTTGCTTATAAGAAATGTTTATATAATACATGGTAATAAAAGAGAAATAAATAGTCTACTTACTATTTGGTAAGGGGTTGTTTTGGAATGAGCTCCTGCTGTATCTGATTCTGTAAGAAGAGTTGTACTAAAGAGATAATATGAAGTGTACAGTTATGGTTTGTGCTTAGTGCATTCCGCTATATTGTGTGCTGATGATAAAATAATGTTTACATTTTTAAATGATGAATTGTACAAAAAAGGTATATTTGGATGTAGTAAATATAAGTAATGTTGTTTTATCTACATGTTTTTGTTGGTTGATGGGCACGCCATTTTCTGTTGTCCCCTGTGCTTCTGGGTTTTCTTGATGCTACCTGATGCCGTATAAGATGTCATCAGTGATGTCATCAATGACATTTGTGATGCCAACTTTGATGTCCTGGTTGTTAGTCTTAGCAGTGCACGGTGGTGGCGTCCCTTTAACAAAGGGTTTTCACTGAATTATATATATTTTTAGAACAATAGAGAATATGAAGCAAACAAGGAAAGTGTTGCATGGAGTTCAGAAGAAGGCCCACAGTGTCTCGCTCTCTTTCTCTGTGTCCCGCTCTTACTCTTGCTACATCTCCCGCTGTTCCTCAATCGCTCCCTTTGCTTGTGCGTCTCTTTCTCTTGCCACCTCGCCTGCTATCTCTCCTGTGTCTTTTTTACTCCCCCAATGTTTCCCTCTCTGCCTCTACCATAGCCTCCTTTCCCCTCTCTCTCCACCCCTTACCCTCTTTGCCCCTTTCGGTCCACCCTATCTCTTCCTCTCCCTGCGTCAATGCCTTGCTGAGCTCTCTTACTGTCTCTCCAGCACGTCTGTCTTGGTGTCTATTGTTCTCTTTCCCACTCCCCCATACTTTCAGATCTCCCTCTCTCCACCTCCGTCACTTTCTGTGCTCAGGGAGAGATGTGCTGGCAGTGAGCTAATAATCTGAAGTGGGAGTTATTATTAAAGTTCTATGTTGGGGAGGGTGTGCTCTCTGCAGACACCCTGCACTCTGTCCTTTCTATCCACCCCTTCTCTCTAAACACATTGCTTGCTGTCCACTTGCTAGAGCCACCCCAGCCTTTGCTGACAGCAGTGCAGCCAGAAGAAACATAGTTATGAAAAGGGGGTGCTGTGTTTTTTATGGTTAAAAGTAAAATGAGAGCAGCAGCGACCGAGGCAACCCTGAGCTGCGGGATCAGTCTGGTACTTGGAGACATACATTGTCATTGCGTGTGTCCTGCAGGAATGTCACCATCACACTGAATAGTTCAGAAGGAGCATAGCCCTAGCCTAAGTCTCTGTCACTTTGCTGTTTTCTGCACTATGATCTTTGTACTAGATCCTTTAATTTTAAAATGGCAGGACACATTTACATCTTCATTCTGAGCAAGGGGAAATGAACCAAGAAGTAGAACAAACAATACCATATGTGGCGTTTGAATTATCCCAGAGATTTGGCTGAAGAAAGTCCTTAACCCTCTCCACACATCACATATAGAGAGTTGCTGCTTGCCTGCGGGAACTCCTCACTAAAGGTCTCCCATGCAGTGATCCCCGTGACATCACCATCGTGTGCAATGCCCTGGGGATGTGCATTGCATTGATGGGCCATTCCAACCCTTCTCCTGCCATTGTGCCATCTAGTTGCATGGATTGCATCAGGTTTTAGCTGACATTGCAAAGGCAAAAGTCTTCTCCATCGGCCAAAACAGATCAATGTCATGAGTATTACAATGTCTGCGCATCCACTGGATGTGGCATTACTGCGCACGTACTGGGCAGGGTTATCTATTGTATGGATATTTTTGTGTCTTTTATCTATTGAGATTCACGTTTAAATCTACCCATTTGTTTTGACAGAGAGAACGAGTGGAAGCAATACTAATGGACGAAGGTGAATTCGCCATCAAGAGAAATCCCTGAACTCAGTCTCTCAAGGTTTCAGGATCTGGGAGACCGCATATGCAGGCCTGGACCCACTGAGTTCCTATAGACCTCACTGATAAACAAGTCTCTGCATACATCACTTTTGCTCCTGTAGTACCCAAACTTTGAAGACAGCTGCAACCCATTTGACATTGGACTGAAATGGCTGTGGAGTCCTACACATAACTCTGGGGTTTTCCATTTTAAAATAAAACTAGGTGATCAAATCTGATGGCAAAGTCAAGATTATCGTCAAATTTGTGGAAAGTGACATTGGCTCAGCAAGTGCAGATATGGGGAATGAAAGTTTCAGAAGTCCGCTCATTATACATCGGGAACCATCCACAGTCCCTCAGGCCACTAACACAAGCAGATGGGTCCATGTAATATTGTATCTCTAGTTGCTACTGCTGCAAAGCACTTGCTTATTAATATTTTGTATGGAACAATGTGTACTTTATAAGTATACAATATCTACTTGGTGCTCGTCGCTTGGGAAGTCAATGGGCATGTTCATGCACATGTCTATTGAGCAGCAGGATTTTGTTCTAAGACTCTTTGCCACAATGGCTCTGTTCTTAAGCAGATCCACAGGTTTTTGAATGCTCAAGTTCTTGATGTGCACTTTGCGACAAGGGTGTGACAGATGGTTTGCTTCTGAATTCCTGACTGCAGAATACATAATATAAAGTAAAGTGATCTTGTGCAGCAACCTTCTGCTATTTTTGCGGCCTTGCTCTGCATGGCCCTGTAATAAAAAAGGGGATGTTGTTGTTAGGGGTATGCAGGGAAAGGCGGATACGAAAACTGTGGTGTTGATGAGCGCATGTCGGAATTGGCTGGAAAATAATGGTCTGGAGGGTTGCCCAGAGCAATGCCATAGGTTACGATTCATTCAAAAGCTTCCACCTTTCTTTATTGATGGCCACCCTGAGTGGGACAGGTCTGCCCAAAGGTGGTTTTCAAGGTTGTCCGTGCCTAGAAATTCAAGCTAAAACTGACTGGTGATGGCCAATGAGCCTGAAACATGTTTGGGGTCTGCTCGTGGTGTCATGCAGAAGGGCTGTTACCCAGCAGCTGGGCCGGGACCATGCCTGATTTGCATATGGTCTTTCCACTAATGCATAGCTCTCAACTCACACGCTTTTGGCGGGTGTCACCCGCCTTGTAAAGGGCTGACTCACCCGCCAAGCCTCCTGCACGCCCATTCATTCCAATGGGCGTCTCACCCGCCAAAAACAAAATCGGGTGATTTCACCCGCCTTGGCAACACAAATGGTTTAGAGCTATGACTAATGTAATGCAAGCAAAGTTAGACAATGATGGTCTGGAGGGTTGCCCAGGGCAATATCCGAGGTTGTGGTTCATTCAAAACCTTTCTGTGTTGCTGTGATGTTAGCTAAACAGCCAGGTTGTTAGCTATAAATGGAAGGTCACGTGCTCGTCCGCTGTGCAGAGCTGTTTGGGCACAGTTCCCCTGCTTGTTGAGTAGAAGACAGTCCTCCCTGCTATTTTCAGTTCCCTTTGCTTCATTCCTGGATTGAAGCGCTCTCAGTAGTTGGTAGTGGAGGATTTTCCTTGTGATGGATTGAGGGCTTCTGGTCTGGAACGTCCGGAGAATCGTGCATAGCGTTTTTAGGTTAATCCTCTGTTGATCGTGTGCCTGTGGAGGGCACCGAGGCCTGGGTTGATGTGCTTGCATCTTTCCTGTCTCACAGCAGTCTGGATGCTGCATTTTGGAAAGTTTGATGTCTGGGCAAAGATGGAATGTATGTGCTTCCATATTTTCCAGATGTGTGTCTGCATCAATATGTTTCTCCAGCATGTGTACTGATTTCAAAGTCAACTGAACCGCATTGACGGAGAACATGAGGGCCCATTCTGACAGTGCTGGCTTTCCCAAAAGCCATCCACCGTGGCTGCCATGTTTGATTGACACGCTTATGACAACAGACTTTACATTTCTTTTCCCCGCCCCATAGTAACGACACTGAAATATTAACCCTTGAAGTCACTTCTAAAAAAGACGAAGTCAAAATGGAAAAGAGCTTTATTCGGCGTGCAGCCATAAGGGCATTGCACTAAAACATAACATTTCATATTATCTGTAAAATAAGCATATCAACTGATGAAAATCAGTGGACTAATAAATGAAATCAGTTGATAACATGGAAATATTGCCAACTGTTTATTAAAAGTCGTCATACACTTTCTGAACGCCATGTCAACATTTAAATTTC
This sequence comes from Ambystoma mexicanum, assembly GCF_040938575.1. Classification (NCBI taxonomy): domain Eukaryota; kingdom Metazoa; phylum Chordata; class Amphibia; order Caudata; family Ambystomatidae; genus Ambystoma; species Ambystoma mexicanum. Next base: position 307,701,272 of record NC_090925.1, read on the forward strand.
GTGATCCTTTTATAAAGAGTAAAGATTCATCTCATTGTACAATCTCACGGTGCAAATTCAGCTGGCCAATCTCACGTTCCTCTGTGGTAACTGGAAGCAGCAACAACTATTGAAGCGTGAAGGGCCTTTTTACACAGAAAAGGCGCTTCTTTCACACTATCCTGACAAGAAATGTGTTTAGGCTTGTCACTAGGCATTTTCTTCTCATAATATAATATGATATGATTGGGCATAACAATAGGACGTAGGTGACGGGTTCAGTGTTCAAAGGCAGCCATTGGGCTTGCCAGATGGTGCCCACCTCGCTGTAAACTCTGCTAGTAGTGAAGAGGCAAGAGGAAATGTAATGAGAAGTGCCAGCTCCACAGATGAAGTGATGACATTCCAATATGGCGCTCAAGAAAACAAATAATTCAAAGTCAGATAGCCCCAAAACCTGCTTAGGCCCGCAGTGTTGGCTATCAGGTTGTCGTAATGGCAAGTTTCCTATGCATCTTTCGCTTCTTTCATAGCACGATCTGAGACCATATACATTTCATTGAACAGGCAGCATTTAACACGCCCGTCCTCCTCCCATGATCCCCCCCGCCCCGGGGTTTTAATGACATACCATGCAGCTTCTTCATAGGGCCTTGCCTCTTCATGTTTGTGTAGTGGTAGGAATAGATCAGTGGTTTGCCATAAGCTTCCCGAACGTTACCTTTAGAACCTGTTACTTTTTAAAGGGAGCTCATTGGAGTACTTAATGGTAGTATAAAAAGGTGTTTAAGAAACTCACTTCGTATGATTCGCAAGCTAGAAAACTAAATATGACCCCTAAAGTCACTAGACCTCATCACGAGTTGGGCTGTATCCCAGCCGTAATACCGCCGAACTGTAATAACGTTAGCGCCCACCGGTCTGCCGGTATTACTGCCTGATAATGGGTTGGCCGCTAATGGTAAATCCCCATTGGGTCCATTGGATCCAATGGGGCATTTTTTACGCTAATACCACCCGTGGTAATGCCGCTGAAAACAGCACTAAATAGGATTTTCACCTCCAAAAAAAAGCTGGAGGTAAAAAAGCCCATTTAGCGCCCAACTTGTGATAGGGCCAGCCCTTAAATTCAGCAGTATAACTGTTACCACTACATTGTAGGGCATGGGTGCACAACATACGGCCCGCGGGCCAGTTGCGGCCCGCCATGCCCTTTTGACCGGCCCGCGATGAACAAAGACTTTCCTAATGGAGGGCGGCCCGCGGCCGCCCTCCATTGGAAAGTCTTTGTTGTCTTCCGGGCCGGTGAAAACACTGGCCCTCATTGGCTCAGCACACACACGCATCACGTCGCTCCTACGAGCCACGTAATGCGTGTGTGCTGCACCAATGGAGGGCCATCACTACGGCTGGCGTGGCCAGTAAGGCTTGATGCTGGAAGGCATTTCAGCCTTGGACCACGCCAGTCGTAGTGCGATTCCAGCGTTCCAGCTTACCTGCCTGCCTTCCAGCACGTCTCCAGTAAGTGGTCTGTTTGTGTTTGTGTTTGTGTGTCGGGTTTGTTTTGCTTTGTTTGTGTGTGTATGTTGCGGGGGGGGGGGTGTCGGATGTGTATGAATGTTTGTTTGAATGTATTTTGTGTGTATGTTGAGATGCGGGGGTGGGGGGGTGTCGGATGTGTATGAATGTTTGTGTTTGAATGTATTTTGTGTGTATGTTGAGATGCGGGGGTGGGGCGGTGTGTCGGATGTGTATGAATGTTTGTGTTTGAATGTATTTTGTGTGTATGTTGAGATGTGGGGGGGTGTGTGAATGTTTGTTTGAATGTATTTTGTGTGTATGTTGAGATGTGGGGGGGTGTGTGAATGTTTGTATTTGAATGTATTTTGTGTGTATGTTGAGATGCGGGGGTGGGGGGGTGTCGGATGTGTGTCGGATGTGTATGAATGTTTTGATTTGAATGTTTTTTGTGTGCTGAGTTGGGGGGTGGGGGTTCGGGTCTGTATGGGTGCTTGTTTGAGAGTTTGCTGATTTGGGGGGTGGGGGGTTCGGGTCTGTATGGGTGCATGTTTGTGTGTGTGCTGAGTTGGGGGGGTGGGGGGTTCGGGTCTGTATGGGTGCATGCTTGAGTGTGTGTGTGCTGAGTTGGGGGTGGGGGTTTGGAGTTGGGGGGGTGGGGGTTTGGGTCTGTATGGGAGCTTGTTTGTGTGTGTGCTGATTTGGGGGGTGGGGGTTCGGGTCTGTATGGGTGCATGTTTGTGTGTGTGCTGATTTGGGGGGTGGGGGGTTCGGGTCTGTATGGGTGCATGCTTGAGTGGTTGTGTGCTGAGTTGGGGGTGGGGATTTGGAGTTGGGGGGGTGGGGGGTTCGGGTCTGTATGGGTGCATGTTTGTGTGTGTGCTGATTTGGGGGGTGGGGGGGTTCGGGTCTGTATGGGTGCATGTTTGTGTGTGTGCTGAGTTGGGGGGTGGGGGGTTTGGGTCTGTATGGGTGCATGTTTGTGTGCTGGGGTGGGGGGTTCGGGTCTGTATTGGTGCATGTTTGTGTGTGTGCTGATTTGGGGGGTGGGGGGTTCGGGTCTGTATGGGTGCATGTTTGTGTGTGTGTGCTGAGTTGGGGGGTGGGGGGTTCGGGTCTGTATGGGTGCATGTTTGTGTGTGTGCTGAGTTGGGGGGGTGGGGGGGGTTCGGGTCTGTATGGGTGCATGTTTGTGTGTGTGCTGAGTTGGGGGGTGGGGTGTTCGGGTCTGTATGGGTGCATGTTTGTGTGCTGGGGTGGGGGGTTCGGGTCTGTATGGGTGCATGTTTGTGTGTGTGCTGAGTTGGGGGTTTGGTTGGGGTGAGGGGGCCATGGGGCATAGTGTTTGGTTGGGGGCGAGGGTCCATGGGGCATAGTGTTTGGTTGGGGTGAGGGGGCCATGGGGCATAGTGTTTGGTTGGGGGTGAGGGACATGGGGCATAGTGTTTGGTTGGGGGTGAGGGGGCCATGGGGCATAGTGTTTGGTTGGGGGTGAGGGGGCCATGGGGCATAGTGTTTGGTTGGGGGTGAGGGAGCCATGGGGCATAATGTTTGGTTGGGGGTGAGGGGGACATGGGGCATAGTGTTTGGTTGGGGGTGAGGGGGGCATAGTGTTTGGTTGGGGGGTGGGTGTTCGGGTCTGTATGGGTGCATGTTTGTGTGTGTGTGCTGAGTTGGGGGGGTGGGGGGTTCGGGTCTGTATGGGTGCATGCTTGAGTGTGTGTGTGCTGAGTTGGGGGTGAGGGTCTGGAGTTGGGGGGGTGGGGGGTTCGGGTCTGTATGGGTGCATGGTTGTGTGTGTGCTGATTTGGGGGGTGGGGGGTTTGGGTCTGTATGGGTGCATGTTTGTGTGTGTGCTGAGTTGGGGGGTGGGGGGTTTGGGTCTGTATGGGTGCATGTTTGTGTGCTGGGGTGGGGGGTTCGGGTCTGTATTGGTGCATGTTTGTGTGCTGGGGTGGGGGGTTCGGGTCTGTATTGGTGCATGTGTGTGTGCTGATTTGGGGGGTGGGGGGTTCGGGTCTGAATGGGTGCATGTTTGTGTGTGCTGAGTTGGGGGGTGGGGGGTTCGGGTCTGTATGGGTGCATGTTTGTGTGTGTGCTGAGTTGGGGGGGTGGGGGGGTTCGGGTCTGTATGGGTGCATGTTTGTGTGTGTGCTGAGTTGGGGGGTGGGGTGTTCAGGTCTGTATGGGTGCATGTTTGTGTGCTGGGGTGGGGGGTTCGGGTCTGTATGGGTGCATGTTTGTGTGTGTGCTGAGTTGGGGGGTGGGGGTTCGGGTCTGTATTGGTGCATGTTTGTGTGTGTGCTGAGTTGGGGGGTTTGGTTGGGGTGAGGGGGCCATGGGGCATAGTGTTTAGTTGGGGGTGAGGGGGCCATGGGGCATAGTGTTTGGTTGGGGTGAGGGGTCCATGGGGCATAGTGTTTGGTTGGGGGTGAGGGACATGGGGCATAGTGTTTGGTTGGGGGTGAGGGGGCCATGGGGCATAGTGTTTGGTTGGGGGTGAGGGACATGGGGCATAGTGTTTGGTTGGGGGTGAGGGGGACATGGGGCATAGTGTTTGGTTGGGGTGAGGGGGCCATGGGGCATAGTGTTTGGTTGGGGGTGAGGGGGCCATGGGGCATAGTGTTTGGTTGGGGGTGAGGGGGACATGGGGCATAGTGTTTGGTTGGGGTGAGGGGGCCATGGGGCATAGTGTTTGGTTGGGGGTGAGGGGGCCATGGGGCATAGTGTTTGGTTGGGGTGAGGGGGCCATGGGGCATAGTGTTTGGTTGGGGTGAGGGGGCCATGGGGCATAGTGTTTGGTTGGGGGTGAGGGGGCCATGGGGCATAGTGTTTGGTTGGGGGTGAGGGGGCCATGGGGCATAGTGTTTGGTTGTGGGTGAGGGGGACATGGGGCATAGTGTTTGGTTGGGGTGAGGGGGCCATGGGGCATAGTGTTTGGTTGGGGGTGAGGGGGCCATGGGGCATAGTGTTTGGTTGGGGGTGAGGGGGCCATGGGGCATAGTGTTTGGTTGGGGTGAGGGGGCCATGGGGCATAGTGTTTGGTTGGGGGTGAGGGGGCCATGGGGCATAGTGTTTGGTTGGGGGTGAGGGGGCCATGGGGCATAGTGTTTGGTTGGGGGTGAGGGGGACATGGGGCATAGTGTTTGGTTGGGGTGAGGGGGCCATGGGGCATAGTGTTTGGTTGGGGGTTAGGGGGCCATGGGGCATAGTGTTTGGTTGGGGGTGAGGGGCCATGGGGCATAGTGTTTGGTTGGGGTGAGGGGGCCATGGGGCATAGTGTTTGGTTGGGGGTGAGGGGGCCATGGGGCATAGTGTTTGGTTGGGGGTGAGGGGGGCATGGGGCATAGTGTTTGGTTGGGGTGAGGGGGCCATGGGGCATAGTGTTTGGTTGGGGGTGAGGGACATGGGGCATAGTGTTTGGTTGGGGGTGAGGGGGCCATGGGGCATAGTGTTTGGTTGGGGGTAAGGGGGCCATGGGGCATAGTGTTTGGTTGGGGGTGAGGGGGCCATGGGGCATAGTGTTTGGTTGGGGGTGAGGGACATGGGGCATAGTGTTTGGTTGGGGGTGAGGGGGCCATGGGGCATAGTGTTTGGTTGGGGTGAGGGGGCCATGGGGCATAGTGTTTGGTTGGGGGTGAGGGGGCCATGGGGCATAGTGTTTGGTTGGGGGTGAGGGGGTCATGGGGCATAGTGTTTGGTTGGGGGTGAGGGACATGGGGCATAGTGTATCTAGGGTCAATAAAATATATATAAGTTAATTAAACAGGCGAGATACAATAACTAAATAGAAATAAATTATAACAATGGAAAATGTGTAGTACAAAATGTAAGTTTGAAATGCAAATAAAAATCGTTACCCCTCAAAAACATTCTTTTTCCATGTGTTTAGTACAAATTGGGGGTTTAAAAGGCCTACCGCCCCGCCCACATTTACTTTTCGGCCCACTATAGCCCTCATGTAAGGTACTTTCGGCCCTCTGTCAAAATCAGTTGTGCACCCCTGTTGTAGGGCTACACCCAACTCGTCATGAGGCCCACTACCATACCGGTCCTGCTGTATTGCTTAAGCTTTGTCTTTGTCAATCACTGTTAAAGGTGCCCCATTGCCGGGCCAATTACTGAGTAATGTTAATGCACCACTACTTCTTTTCAAGATCCTTTCACATTTGGAGATCTCGGCTGGTCATGACCCATCTCTTGAAAACTCATGCCTATTTTCCTTTGGCTAAATCTTGGAGTGTCTACATCAGTATCTAATCTTAAAACCACATCATTGATGTCTAATACGAATGCAAGTGGGGCAAGGACGTTTGCCTGGGGTACTAGAACTTTTATTTAAAGGGGGTTTGTGGTTTCTTCCGAGTACTTCTGCCGTATTGCTGATGTAGGGTCTCTTGATAGTAAGCAATGGATTCGGTGGAACCTCCATTCGGGCTGAGATTTTCTATGTAATTGGTCTAGCTACCATGCCAAAAGCAATTTAAATTGTTTTCTTTTTGAAACAGTCAAATGTATGTAATATTAAATGAAGAAGAAACAGTGCCGATTCCTTTCCTGAATCCCATGTGTTCATCATGTATTATATTCTGTTGATATTGCCAATCCTCCAGGAGCGATTGGCCATGCTCCATCATCTCCTCTCCCATTACAAGCCTGTTTGATTCACTCGTCTGCTGGCTACTTTTATCTCTCAAGGAACCCATCACCTTCCAGCTCCTCTACAGAGCACCTCACAGGAGTGACTCTTTCATTGCCGACATCCCAAACATACCCTCCCCAGCCAGATTAGCACACACTAATACTGCCTTTCTCAGAAATGTTAATGTTCCAGAGTCTAAGGCCGACAGCCATACTCAAAGCATGCTTTTCACATTGACCAGAGCCATTGACCTTAAGCAAATTGTGCTCTCCCCCATAAAAAAACAAAGGCAACACCCTAGATTTAGTCTTTACATCATCCCTCCACATCACCTGCACAGACCCTATTCCACTCGACTGGTCTGGCCACGCCGTCAGCCCTCTTTCAATCACCCACTTGACCACGGCCCACAAAGGTCAGGGAAATGCCCTGTCACTCAGCGCCGCTCCTTCAAAACCTTCATGGGCAATAAGGTGAAAGGAAACTTTGCAGACTTCGCCACGAGGGGGAATGTCGTCCTAGAATTACACAACAACTACGCTATGAAACTGGTAGACATACATATGCTCCTAATTGCCAGCCCTGCTAAAACCAAACCATTTGCTCCTTGCTCAACATTTAAATTTCGTGATCCTTTTATAAAGAGTAAAGATTCATCTCATTGTACAATCTCACGGTGCAAATTCAGCTGGCCAATCTCACGTTCCTCTGTGGTAACTGGAAGCAGCAACAACTATTGAAGCGTGAAGGGCCTTTTTACACAGAAAAGGCGCTTCTTTCACACTATCCTGACAAGAAATGTGTTTAGGCTTGTCACTAGGCATTTTCTTCTCATAATATAATATGATATGATTGGGCATAACAATAGGACGTAGGTGACGGGTTCAGTGTTCAAAGGCAGCCATTGGGCTTGCCAGATGGTGCCCACCTCGCTGTAAACTCTGCTAGTAGTGAAGAGGCAAGAGGAAATGTAATGAGAAGTGCCAGCTCCACAGATGAAGTGATGACATTCCAATATGGCGCTCAAGAAAACAAATAATTCAAAGTCAGATAGCCCCAAAACCTGCTTAGGCCCGCAGTGTTGGCTATCAGGTTGTCGTAATGGCAAGTTTCCTATGCATCTTTCGCTTCTTTCATAGCACGATCTGAGACCATATACATTTCATTGAACAGGCAGCATTTAACACGCCCGTCCTCCTCCCATGATCCCCCCCGCCCCGGGGTTTTAATGACATACCATGCAGCTTCTTCATAGGGCCTTGCCTCTTCATGTTTGTGTAGTGGTAGGAATAGATCAGTGGTTTGCCATAAGCTTCCCGAACGTTACCTTTAGAACCTGTTACTTTTTAAAGGGAGCTCATTGGAGTACTTAATGGTAGTATAAAAAGGTGTTTAAGAAACTCACTTCGTATGATTCGCAAGCTAGAAAACTAAATATGACCCCTAAAGTCACTAGACCTCATCACGAGTTGGGCTGTATCCCAGCCGTAATACCGCCGAACTGTAATAACGTTAGCGCCCACCGGTCTGCCGGTATTACTGCCTGATAATGGGTTGGCCGCTAATGGTAAATCCCCATTGGGTCCATTGGATCCAATGGGGCATTTTTTACGCTAATACCACCCGTGGTAATGCCGCTGAAAACAGCACTAAATAGGATTTTCACCTCCAAAAAAAAGCTGGAGGTAAAAAAGCCCATTTAGCGCCCAACTTGTGATAGGGCCAGCCCTTAAATTCAGCAGTATAACTGTTACCACTACATTGTAGGGCATGGGTGCACAACATACGGCCCGCGGGCCAGTTGCGGCCCGCCATGCCCTTTTGACCGGCCCGCGATGAACAAAGACTTTCCTAATGGAGGGCGGCCCGCGGCCGCCCTCCATTGGAAAGTCTTTGTTGTCTTCCGGGCCGGTGAAAACACTGGCCCTCATTGGCTCAGCACACACACGCATCACGTCGCTCCTACGAGCCACGTAATGCGTGTGTGCTGCACCAATGGAGGGCCATCACTACGGCTGGCGTGGCCAGTAAGGCTTGATGCCGGAAGGCATTTCAGCCTTGGACCACGCCAGTCGTAGTGCGATTCCAGCGTTCCAGCTTACCTGCCTGCCTTCCAGCACGTCTCCAGTAAGTGGTCTGTTTGTGTTTGTGTTTGTGTGTCGGGTTTGTTTTGCTTTGTTTGTGTGTGTATGTTGCGGGGGGGGTGTGTCGGATGTGTATGAATGTTTGTTTGAATGTATTTTGTGTGTATGTTGAGATGCGGGGGTGGGGCGGTGTGTCAGATGTGTATGAATGTTTGTGTTTGAATGTATTTTGTGTGTATGTTGAGATGTGGGGGGGTGTGTGAATGTTTGTTTGAATGTATTTTGTGTGTATGTTGAGATGTGGGGGGGTGTGTGAATGTTTGTATTTGAATGTATTTTGTGTGTATGTTGAGATGCGGGGGTGGGGGGGTGTCGGATGTGTGTCGGATGTGTATGAATGTTTTGATTTGAATGTTTTTTGTGTGCTGAGTTGGGGGGTGGGGGTTCGGGTCTGTATGGGTGCTTGTTTGAGAGTTTGCTGATTTGGGGGGGGTGGGGGGTTCGGGTCTGTATGGGTGCATGTTTGTGTGTGTGCTGAGTTGGGGGGTGGGGGTTCGGGTCTGTATGGGTGCATGCTTGAGTGTGTGTGTGCTGAGTTGGGGGTGGGGGTTTGGAGTTGGGGGGGTGGGGGTTCGGGTCTGTATGGGAGCTTGTTTGTGTGTGTGCTGATTTGGGGGGTGGGGGTTCGGGTCTGTATGGGTGCATGTTTGTGTGTGTGCTGATTTGGGGGGTGGGGGGTTCGGGTCTGTATGGGTGCATGTTTGTGTGTGTGTGCTGAGTTGGGGGGGTGGGGGGTTCGGGTCTGTATGGGTGCATGCTTGAGTGTGTGTGTGCTGAGTTGGGGGTGGGGGTTTGGAGTTGGGGGGTGTGGGGGGTTCGGGTCTATATGGGTGCATGTTTGTGTGTGTGCTGATTTGGGGGGTGGGGAGGTTCGGGTCTGTATGGGTGCATGTTTGTGTGTGTGCTGATTTGGGGGTGGGGGGGTTCGGGTCTGTATGGGTGCATGTTTGTGTGTGTGCTGAGTTGGGGGGTGGGGGGTTTGGGTCTGTATGGGTGCATGTTTGTGTGTGTGCTGAGTTGGGGGGTGGGGGGTTTGGGTCTGTATGGGTGCATGTTTGTGTGCTGGGGTGGGGGGTTCGGGTCTGCATTGGTGCATGTTTGTGTGTGTGCTGATTTGGGGGGTGGGGGTTCGGGTCTGTATGGGTGCATGTTTGTGTGTGTGTGCTGAGTTGGGGGGTGGGGGGTTCGGGTCTGTATGGGTGCATGTTTGTGTGTGTGCTGAGTTGGGGGGGTGGGGGGGTTCGGGTCTGTATGGGTGCATGTTTGTGTGTGTGCTGAGTTGGGGGGTGGGGTGTTCGGGTCTGTATGGGTGCATGTTTGTGTGCTGGGGTGGGGGGTTCGGGTCTGTATGGGTGCATGTTTGTGTGTGTGCTGAGTTGGGGGTTTGGTTGGGGTGAGGGGGCCATGGGGCATAGTGTTTGGTTGGGGGCGAGGGTCCATGGGGCATAGTGTTTGGTTGGGGTGAGGGGGCCATGGGGCATAGTGTTTGGTTGGGGGTGAGGGACATGGGGCATAGTGTTTGGTTGGGGGTGAGGGGGCCATGGGGCATAGTGTTTGGTTGGGGGTGAGGGGGCCATGGGGCATAGTGTTTGGTTGGGGGTGAGGGAGCCATGGGGCATAGTGTTTGGTTGGGGGTGAGGGGGACATGGGGCATAGTGTTTGGTTGGGGGTGAGGGGGGCATAGTGTTTGGTTGGGGGGTGGGTGTTCGGGTCTGTATGGGTGCATGTTTGTGTGTGTGTGCTGAGTTGGGGGGGTGGGGGGTTTGGGTCTGTATGGGTGCATGCTTGAGTGTGTGTGTGCTGAGTTGGGGGTGGGGGTCTGGAGTTGGGGGGGTGGGGGGTTCGGGTCTGTATGGGTGCATGGTTGTGTGTGTGCTGATTTGGGGGGTGGGGGGTTTGGGTCTGTATGGGTGCATGTTTGTGTGTGTGCTGATTTGGGGGGTGGGGGGGTTCGGGTCTGTATGGGTGCATGTTTGTGTGTGTGCTGAGTTGGGGGGTGGGGGGTTCGGGTCTGTATGGGTGCATGTTTGTGTGTGTGCTGAGTTGGGGGGTGGGGGGTTCGGGTCTGTATGGGTGCATGTTTGTGTGCTGGGGTGGGGGGTTCGGGTCTGTATTGGTGCATGTTTGTGTGCTGGGGTGGGGGGTTCGCGTCTGTATTGGTGCATGTTTGTGTGTGTGCTGATTTGGGGGGTGGGGGGTTCGGGTCTGAATGGGTGCATGTTTGTGTGTGCTGAGTTGGGGGGTGGGGGGTTCGGGTCTGTATGGGTGCATGTTTGTGTGTGTGCTGAGTTGGGGGGGGGGTGGGGGTTCGGGTCTGTATGGGTGCATGTTTGTGTGTGTGCTGAGTTGGGGGGTGGGGTGTTCGGGTCTGTATGGGTGCATGTTTGTGGGCTGGGGTGGGGGGTTCGGGTCTGTATGGGTGCATGTTTGTGTGTGTGCTGAGTTGGGGGGTGGGGGTTCGGGTCTGTATTGGTGCATGTTTGTGTGTGTGCTGAGTTGGGGGGTTTGGTTGGGGTGAGGGGGCCATGGGGCATAGTGTTTGGTTGGGGGTGAGGGGGCCATGGGGCATAGTGTTTGGTTGGGGTGAGGGGTCCATGGGGCATAGTGTTTGGTTGGGGGTGAGGGACATGGGGCATAGTGTTTGGTTGGGGGTGAGGGGGCCATGGGGCATAGTGTTTGGTTGGGGGTGAGGGGGCCATGGGGCATAGTGTTTGGTTGGGGGTGAGGGGGACATGGGGCATAGTGTTTGGTTGGGTGAGGGGGCCATGGGGCATAGTGTTTGGTTGGGGGTGAGGGGGCCATGGGGCATAGTGTTTGGTTGGGGGTGAGGGGGCCATGGGGCATAGTGTTTGGTTGGGGTGAGGGGGCCATGGGGCATAGTGTTTGGTTGGGGTGAGGGGGCCATGGGGCATAGTGTTTGGTTGGGGGTGAGGGGGCCATGGGGCATAGTGTTTGGTTGGGGGTGAGGGGGCCATGGGGCATAGTGTTTGGTTGGGGTGAGGGGGCCATGGGGCATAGTGTTTGGTTGGGGTGAGGGGGCCATGGGGCATAGTGTTTGGTTGGGGGTGAGGGGGCCATGGGGCATAGTGTTTGGTTGGGGGTGAGAGGGCCATGGGGCATAGTGTTTGGTTGGGGGTGAGGGGGACATGGGGTATAGTGTTTGGTTGGGGTGAGGGGGCCATGGGGCATAGTGTTTGGTTGGGGGTTAGGGGGCCATGGGGCATAGTGTTTGGTTGGGGGTGAGGGGCCATGGGGCATAGTGTTTGGTTGGGGTGCGGGGGCCATGGGGCATAGTGTTTGGTTGGGGGTGAGGGGGCCATGGGGCATAGTGTTTGGTTGGGGGTGAGGGGGCCATGGGGCATAGTGTTTGGTTGGGGTGAGGGGGCCATGGGGCATAGTGTTTGGTTGGGGGTGAGGGACATGGGGCATAGTGTTTGGTTGGGGGTGAGGGGGCCATGGGGCATAGTGTTTGGTTGGGGGTGAGGGGGCCATGGGGCATAGTGTTTGGTTGGGGGTGAGGGGGTCATGGGGCATAGTGTTTGGTTGGGGTTGAGGGGGCCATGGGGCATAGTGTTTGGTTGAGGGTGAGGGACATGGGGCATAGTGTTTGGTTGGAGGTGAGGGGGCCATGGGGCATAGTGTTTGGTTGGGGTGAGGGGGCCATGGGGCATAGTGTTTGGTTGGGGGTGAGGGGGCCATGGGGCATAGTGTTTGGTTGGGGGTGAGGGGGCCATGGGGCATAGTGTTTGGTTGGGGGTGAGGGACATGGGGCATAGTGTATCTAGGGTCAATAAAATATATATAAGTTAATTAAACAGGCGAGATACAATAACTAAATAGAAATAAATTATAACAATGGAAAATGTGTAGTACAAAATGTAAGTTTGAAATGCAAATAAAAATAGTTACCCCTCAAAAACATTCTTTTTCCATGTGTTTAGTACAAATTGGGGGTTTAAAAGGCCTACCGCCCCGCCCACATTTACTTTTCGGCCCACTATAGCCCTCATGTAAGGTACTTTCGGCCCTCTGTCAAAATCAGTTGTGCACCCCTGTTGTAGGGCTACACCCAACTCGTCATGAGGCCCACTACCATACCGGTCCTGCTGTATTGCTTAAGCTTTGTCTTTGTCAATCACTGTTAAAGGTGCCCCATTGCCGGGCCAATTACTGAGTAATGTTAATGCACCACTACTTCTTTTCAAGATCCTTTCACATTTGGAGATCTCGGCTGGTCATGACCCATCTCTTGAAAACTCATGCCTATTTTCCTTTGGCTAAATCTTGGAGTGTCTACATCAGTATCTAATCTTAAAACCACATCATTGATGTCTAATACGAATGCAAGTGGGGCAAGGACGTTTGCCTGGGGTACTAGAACTTTTATTTAAAGGGGGTTTGTGGTTTCTTCCGAGTACTTCTGCCGTATTGCTGATGTAGGGTCTCTTGATAGTAAGCAATGGATTCGGTGGAACCTCCATTCGGGCTGAGATTTTCTATGTAATTGGTCTAGCTACCATGCCAAAAGCAATTTAAATTGTTTTCTTTTTGAAACAGTCAAATGTATGTAATATTAAATGAAGAAGAAACAGTGCCGATTCCTTTCCTGAATCCCATGTGTTCATCATGTATTATATTCTGTTGATATTGCCAATCCTCCAGGAGCGATTGGCCATGCTCCATCATCTCCTCTCCCATTACAAGCCTGTTTGATTCACTCGTCTGCTGGCTACTTTTATCTCTCAAGGAACCCATCACCTTCCAGCTCCTCTACAGAGCACCTCACAGGAGTGACTCTTTCATTGCCGACATCCCAAACATACCCTCCCCAGCCAGATTAGCACACACTAATACTGCCTTTCTCAGAAATGTTAATGTTCCAGAGTCTAAGGCTGACAGCCATACTCAAAGCATGCTTTTCACATTGACCAGAGCCATTGACCTTAAGCAAATTGTGCTCTCCCCCATAAAAAAAACAAAGGCAACACCCTAGATTTAGTCTTTACATCATCCCTCCACATCACCTGCACAGACCCTATTCCACTCGACTGGTCTGGCCACGCCGTCAGCCCTCTTTCAATCACCCACTTGACCACGGCCCACAAAGGTCAGAGAAATGCCCTGTCACTCAGCGCCGCTCCTTCAAAACCTTCATGGGCAATAAGGTGAAAGGAAACTTTGCAGACTTCGCCACGAGGGGGAATGTCGTCCTAGAATTACACAACAACTACGCTATGAAACTGGTAGACATACATATGCTCCTAAATGCCAGCCCTGCTAAAACCAAACCATTTGCTCCTTGGTGCGCCTCCTGAGCTCGCCTTGAGAAAACCCTCAGTCAGATCCCTAGGGAAACAATGGTGCAAAAATCGTAACCCTGAAGATCTCACAAATCTCAAATTGCTCTGTGCCAGCCAAAGGATTCTGATTACAGAGGCCAGAGCGGCTTACTACTCTGCCACCATCACGGCAGCCTCTAATAGGAGCCAAATGATTCTGATTACAGGGGCCAGAGCGGCTTACTGCTCCACCACCATCACGGCAGCCTCTAATAGGAGCCAAAGGATTCTGATTACAGGGGCCAGAGCGGCTTACTGCTCCGCCACCATCACGGCAGCCTCTAACAGGAGCCAAAAGATTCTGATTACAGGGGCCAGAGCTGCTTACTGCTCCGCCACCATCACGGCAGCCTCTAATAGGAGCCAAAGGATTCTGATTACAGGGGCCAGAGCGACTTACTGCTCCGCCACCATCACGGCAGCCTCTAATAGGAGCCAAAGGATTCTGATTACAGGGGCCAGAGCGGCTTACTGCTCCGCCACCATCACGGCAGCCTCTAATAGGAGCCAAAGGATTCTGATTACAGGGGCCAGAGCGGCTTACTGCTCCGCCACCATCACGGCAGCCTCTAATAGGAGCCAAAGGATTCTGATTACAGGGGCCAGAGCGGCTTACTACTCCGCCACCATCACGGCAGCCTCTAATAGGAGCCAAAGGATTCTGATTACAGAGGCCAGAGCGGCTTACTACTCCGACACCATCACGGCAGCCTCTAATAGGAACCAAATGATTCTAATTACAGGGGCCAGAGCGGCTTACTACTCCGCCACCATCACGGCAGCCTCTAATAGGAGCCAAAGGATTCTGATTACAGGGGCCAGAGCGGCTTACTACTCCGTCACCATCACGGCAGCCTCTAATAGGAGGCAAAAGATTCTGATTACAGGGGCCAAAGCGGCTTACTACTCCGCCACCATCACGGCAGCCTCTAATAGGAGCCAAAGGATTCTGATTACAGAGGCCAGAGCGGCTTACTACTCGGCCACCATCACGGCAGCCTCGAATAGGAGCCAAAGGATTCTGATTACAGGGGCCAGATCGGCTTACTACTCCGCCACCATCACGGCAGCCTCTAATAGGAGCCAAAGGATTCTGATTACAGAGGCCAGAGCGGCTTACTACTCCGCCACCATCACGGCAGCCTCTAATAGGAGCCAAAGGATTCTGATTACAAGGGCCAGAGCGGCTTACTACTCCGCCACCATCACGGCAGCCTCTAATAGGAGCCAAAGAATTCTGATTACAGGGGCCAAAGCGGCTTACTACTCCGCCACCATCACGGCAGCCTCTAATAGGAGCCAAAGGATTCTGATTACAGAGGCCAGAGCGGCTTACCACTCCGCCACCATCACGGCAGCCTCTAATAGAAGCCAAAGGATTCTGATTACAGGGGCCAGAGCGGCTTACCACTCCGTCACCATCACGGCAGCCTCTAATAGGAGCCAAAGGATTCTGATTACAGGGGCCAGAGCGGCTTACTACTCTGCTACCATCACGGCAGCCTCTAATAGGAGCCAAAGGATTCTGATTACAGAGGCCAGAGCAGCTTACTACTCCGCCACCATCACGGCAGCCTCTAATAGGAGCCAAAGGATTCTGATTACAGAGGCCAGAGCAGTTTACTACTCCGCCACCACCACGGCAGCCTCTAATAGGAGCCAAAGGATTCTGATTACAGGGGCCAGAGCGGCTTACTACTCCGCCACCATCACGGCAGCCTCTAATAGGAGCCAAAGGATTCTGATTACAGGGGCCAGAGCGGCTTACTACTCCGCCACCATCACGGCAGCCTCTAATAGGAGCCAAAGAATTCTGATTACAGGGGCCAAAGCGGCTTACTACTCCGCCACCATCACGGCAGCCTCTAATAGGAGCCAAAGGATTCTGATTACAGAGGCCAGAGCGGCTTACTACTCTGCCACCATCACGACAACCTCTAATAGGAGCCAAAGGATTCTGATTACAGGGGCCAAAGCGGCTTACTACTCCGCCACCATCACGGCAGCCTCTAATAGGAGCCAAAGGATTCTGATTACAGGGGCCAAAGCGGCTTACTACTCCGCCACCATCACGGCAGCCTCTTATAGGAGCCAAAGTATTCTGATTACATGTGCCAGAGCGGCTTACTACTCCACCACCATCACGGCAGCCTCTAATAGGAGCCAAAGGATTCTGATTACAGGGGCCAGAGCGGCTTACTACTCCGCCACCATCACGGCAGCCTCTAATAGGAGCCAAAGGATTCTGATTACAGGGGCCAAAGCGGCTTACTACTCCGCCACCATCACGGCAGCCTCTAATAGGAGCCAAATGATTCTGATTACAGAGGCCAGAGCGGCTTACTACTCCGCCACCATCACGACAACCTCTAATAGGAGCCAAAGGATTCTGATTACAGGGGCCAAAGCGGCTTACTACTCCGCCACCATCACGGCAGCCTCTAATAGGAGCCAAAGGATTCTGATTATTAGGGCCAAAGCGGCTTACTACTCCGCCACCATCACGGCAGCCTCTTATAGGAGCCAAAGGATTTTGATTACAGGTGCCAGAGCGGCTTACTACTCCACCACCATCACGGCAGCCTCTAATAGGAGCCAAAGGATTCTGATTACAGGGGCCAGAGCGGCTTACTACTCCGCCACCATCACGGCAGCCTCTAATAGGAGCCAAAGGATTCTGATTACAGGGGCCAAAGCGGCTTACTACTCCGCCATCACGGCAGCCTCTTATAGGAGCCAAAGGATTCTGATTACAGGTGCCAGAGCGGCTTACTACTCCACCACCATCACGGCAGCCTCTAATAGGAGCCAAAGGATTCTGATTACAGGGGCCAGAGCGGCTCACTACTCCGCCACCATCACGGCAGCCTCTAATAGGAGCCAAAGGATTTTGATTACAGGGGCCAAAGCGGCTTACTACTCCGCCGGCTTACTACTCCGCCACCATCACGGCAGCCTCTAATAGGAGCAAAGCCCTCTTTGAAGTTGTAAAGTATTATTTCAAACCCTCACCCGACTAAGAGTTGACGGAAACTAAGGAAACAAATTAGACAAAATCCAACAAATCATTGAATCAACCTGCCACAGCATTAGCCCACCCTGCACCCTTGCATGCACACTGCCCTCTGATCCCAATTTTCTCCCTCAGACCTCGTAAAAATAATCGACTCCCTCTAACCTC
Organism: Ambystoma mexicanum; assembly: GCF_040938575.1. Taxonomy (NCBI): domain Eukaryota; kingdom Metazoa; phylum Chordata; class Amphibia; order Caudata; family Ambystomatidae; genus Ambystoma; species Ambystoma mexicanum. The sequence goes on from NC_090925.1 coordinate 307,718,075, forward strand.
CTTTCTACTCTGGCAATATCATGCTGGCCTCGATCATTAAACAATTGATAGGCCCAGCGCTCAACGCACTCTTCAGCGTCATCAATGCCTCCCTCACTGAAGGTTAACTCCCGGATGCTGTCAGGACTGGTCTGAAACGACCTCTTTTGAAAAAAACAAGCCCAGACCCAGATGACCTAGTCAACTACCGCCCATTATGAAACAACAGTTAATTGGCAACAGTTTGAAAAAATAGTCGCTGCGCAATTACTAGGCATAATTGAACAACTACACACCCTAAATGACTATCCGTCTGGGTTCTGCCCCAAGTATGACATCAAGGCAGTGTAGGGGAGGGTTGGTCCAAGAGACCCCCCTTGCCTACATCCCTTCCCCAGGTGAGGGCCATGGCTCATTGGGCGTCCCCTCATACCACCAGGGCCCAGGTGGTGGAGGGCTCACCTGCTGAAGACATTGCCCACACGTATTGAACTTAGCTAGGCCTCAGAAACCATTTTGTCTAATAAAGATGGTGTGAGCTCAGCGCACTGTAGCGCGGCCCCCACCCTCAGAGAGTTTCAATTATCCCTGTTGCCGCAGCGCCCTGGCAGATCCGCTGTGAGCCCGTTCCCATGAACGAGACGGACATGAGCTAGCGTAAGATACTAACACTGTAACATTTCACCTTCCGCAGTGTATCACTGCTCCCAGCATGACCCTGCCAGCGAGGCCTGGGTGATGGAGAGAACTGTAAAATGGTCATCGGATGAAAGCAGAAAAGTCCCCAAATACTAATGCCAAAACTACTTGTAATACGCGCATTCTCTTCACAAAACTTCTTCTATTAAAGAAATCTGTAAAAATGTGTAATTATGGTAGAACGCATGTTCACATGACACCAGCAATGAAGGACCCACACCCCTGCAGTTGTGTGCAAATAATAAAAAGCGTTCCGGGGGACTATTCGTTATATGTATCATTGAAAAGCTTACACTCCACGGTCCCGCGCCATAACCGAATTAATGCTGCTAGAGTACAAGGGAAGACAAGTGTAATCATACAGAGGGCTCTTGTGAAGGACGCGTGAGAATGCACCCGTCATGTGTGTATGTCTAAACCCTTATGTGCCACTACCGCCACGCACAGTGGCGGGTCTTTCTTTGTGCTCCACCACCACATTACTACCTCACTTACTGCAAATGTATATGCATATAACTAAATGCTGTAGTTGTTAAAACATAGTGTACAAATAAGGTGCTCAGACTGGCTATATTTGAGAGACATTTAGCAAAGTTGAAATGTATGCTTTCGAGTGATCCAAATGAGTATTATAGAGTGTTCAAATGTTTGTACCTAAAGTCAGCAACACACGAGGAAGATACCTTTGTGAATATGTGCAAGGCCATTCCCCCTCCCACCCTGTGAAGACTGCCAAACAAGAGAGCAGAGGCCCGCGCCGCGCTGCTCCACCTCCCCCAACCAGGCTGGAGCCGCTTCAAAGATTTGTAGTCCCCTATGCAGCACCCAAGGCCACGGCCCGCCACCTGCATTATTTACAGCATAGCAGTAAACCTCTGCCTGAATACACAAATCCAAAAGCGCCCCCTCTTAAACCCCATAACCCACCGGATCACCTTAGACTTATGGCCCTGTGCAATTAGGATACCCAATACTGTGGCAACATACAGCAGCCCATTCATAGCGACTTCTAACAAGACAGAGAGGCATGTACCGCCCGTCCCATGCCCTGAGACTTAGCCCCTCAACCTATGGTACAGGTCAACAGGACACTGGTAACCATGCACTGATGAATGACCATCAGACCTCTCACAAGGTGCATTCCTCCTGTGTTGCATTAACCTTTAGAATAACCTATTGAAAGATTTACTAAAGAAGATATTGCAATAACTGAATGACTGCGGTGCGCATGGCCTAGGGCAAATAAGTCAGGAAAAGACATTCATCTCTGACACTGGCCACAATGGCACAACAACACCGTCCGGATGAACTCAGCCGACCCGCCAGGCCCAGCCCAACCCACAAGGCTGACCAGTGACGTCCTCCAGCCAAGGCCAACCACATCGCAGCAGCGCCTATAGCTAGTCATCACCACCCAATCCCATTGAACTTGTGCCCCTTATAGTATGTAGGTTCTGATGACGTGTTTTTTAAATATATACGCCTGCTTTGCTATTGTCAGACAGAGCGCTCTCGGAGTTTGCAGAGTTCTTTGCATGCCCTATTCTGATTGATAAACTCCCATTTAAGCTCACCCGCACTCTGTCTTGGCTTTATTCCCAACTTGGGAGAGTCCTTCATTGTCTCTCATTGCGGGGAGGATCGTGCTGGTTGGGGACGCTTGCCTTCAGTGGTGACCCCGAAAGCGTGATTATTATTATTTTTTCCTAACCTATCACTACCGTCCCCTTTTGGCACGAAAATCTCCAGTCGAAAAGGGATACGCACGGTGCGCCGGCTCCGGGAGGCTGCCCGCCAACGGCGACCGGTACGCTCAGAAGTGCGCACTCAACAGAGAGAAGGTACGGGATCCCGGTTGAAAAATCCCCTTTGAGTACCGCTCGCCGGAGCCGTGGCTGACTGTTGAGCGGACGGCAACACTGCCTGGACGGACCCAGTTTCGGAGACTATCGGTTCAAGACGGGCACGTGAGTATTGAGTGCGAGCGATCATAAAGGGAGTGGAGGAGGAAATTTAGGAAAGGGGACGAGGAGGGGTAGAAAAGGGGGCACGTAGGTCTACTAAGGACCATCTTAAACTTTCTTTGCTTTTTCTTTGCATATGGCCATTAGGATCAAGAGGTGAATAAGAGACAAAAGTGACGGGAACCTAGCTCCGAGAGGGGGTGGAAGGCGGCGCCCCATAGTGCTATCTTGACTAGTACTGGGAATATATGAAGAAGTGGATAATAAGATAAAAGTGTCTGGCAAAAGGGGACACAGAGAATATATTAGTGACTGCTATTCTTTCTATTCCTTTCTTTAGGGTTGGGGGAAAAATAAAAGTGAGATTAGTACAAAACCATAGAGATAAAGTAAGAGACAGAGAGTTCTACTGTAAGAGTAAAGATCAAACTTATAAATATATATATGTGCATACATATATCTGAATAAGACGGACAGGGACAGCCGGCCAGGGAGGAAAGGGAGGGCAAATTGAATTGTGAATAGAGTGTTACAGAGAGGTGTGTGCACATCGTATGCGCCAGGAGATAATTTGGTGTGATGGGTGTGTAAAAATGGTCATAAATGTATAGCCATTGAGTGGTCATGTTCAGTGTGGCCGGACAAAGCTTCATAAAGACAAGAATAATAAGGTGAAGTGAATGTGCACCTTTTTAATTTTTGGGTTAACATTGTCGAGATCACTGATGGTTTGCTCTTGTATGTGCCCCCCAAAGAAAATAGAATAGAGACTGCGTACAGCCATTCTTATGGTGTGCAGGCAGGGGGAGGAACACAAAGGCGCCCATTATTGAATACGACATAGAATACGAGGACTCACATGGTGATACGTTTACATTGTAATTTTGAGATACATAGAGACACACAAGTACCAGGAGGGCACAAAGTATGGGGGCAGAAACACCCTTATCACATATTTGTAAGAACCTACCGGGGTACGCGGAGCGAATTAAGAAATATCATGACCAATGGATCACAGAGTTGAAGGGAGAGGGGTTGCCCCAGATATGGCCCGAGGGGGGGTCATTTGACAAAAGTGTCCTGGATATGGTAGCCACATGCATTTGTTTGAAATACAAGGGGAAGCAGTTGCATAATAGGAGAGAAATATTAGATCTCTGGAGGTTGTTTGAAAAGATACCACCGCCTAAAGCACCAGAATTAAATCCTGACATACCATCTACTACTGACAATCCACTAATGATACAGAAAGATGCTAAAGAATTGCCAAATGCAGAGCCACCAATAGAGGTAATAAGTTTGTACCCGATACTAAACAAGCCTGTGCCCGCAGAGGGGTACAGTGACCCCACTTATGTGCCTCCCCCGACAACTACTACACCCCAAAGGCCAACGGCACCCCCGCCATACGAGAGTACTAGGGAGCGAGCCCAGGTAAGTACACAAAGGGTGGACATAGAAAAGCTAACAGACGATCTGGAGTCAAGACTCTCAATAGCCAAAGATGAGCTCTCGAGGATAAAAGGCATATGTGAGCGAACAGCACTTAATGCAGCGAGATCAGAGCACAGGTCTAGAGCACCGAGCGAGAGTAGAACACTTGAAGACGGGTGTAAAAAAGGTGAGATACTATTCAGAATTCAAGAAGAACCAACACGAATAATTGAACTAGGGACAAGAGAGGGATGTACTGACAATGAAGAAAGGCCTATAGGGGACAGGGAAGAACTACTATGTGATATAAGGGATGATTTGGAGGAAAGCGACAGGTTGAGCATGGCACTGGGAGGGGGAAGTGAAGGGTTAGATGGTGCATGTTCAATGAGAACACTGGATGATGAGTGGACGGGGCGATTGAGAAACAGGGTGGGGAAAATGGCATCATTGGGAACATCAGGAGTGAAGACGGGTACAGATACCACGATGAAAGGAAGGTTACAGCTCCCGCTGATACATAGGGGAGGAGGGAGGCCGAATTACATCCGTGGGCTCAGATGGATAAGGCCAACTTATTAAAGTTATTGCCCCCGGTATCGGGAAGGGCGAGCAAGTGGATATACGCATTTGAGAAACACACTGCCGGGGTACCCCTAGCAATAGGAGATGTGAAGAGCCTGCTTGTATCGGCAGTGGGAGATCAGGCTGATAGAGTATGGGTAAAGGCTGGCTTCCCAGGAGTAACATTAGACTGTGACCGCCATGATGGGGCCTCCTTTAACACAGTGCGTGCAAGGGTGTGGGATGCCTTGCGGGAAACGTTTCCAGATACGCCAAACTTACAGTCAGTAATGCAGTGTACAATGAATGACGGGGAAGATGCTATGGATTACATTTTTCGGGTCCAAGAGATGTGGAGAGCAGAAACGGGCACGCCCTGGTATCAATCGACATCTTTATTTTACTTCATTATAAAAAGAGGGCTCCCAAAAAAGGTGCAAAAGGCGCTCGACAAGATAGCAGGTATTGAAGCGAAAGGATGGCCTGAGATTCAGAGCATAATAGTGCACCACTGTAAGCGAATAAAAGAAAGGGAGAAGGAGGTGGCGCAGAAAAGATTGGCAGACGAAGCGAAACTAGTGCAGACAAAGTTGGTGAAGGTCGCAGCAGCAGTAGCTGCGCTCCCACACAGCAGGGAGGGAGATGAGGAGGAGGAGGGGCTGGTAGCAATACAAGGAAGGATGGCAACTAATTGGGCTGGAGCAGGACAGCGGCAGTGGAACGAGCAGGAGCAAGGCGGAGGTCTGGGCCCCTCGAGGGGGACGAGGTGGGTACAGGGGCCGAAGAGGAGGTGGACCGGGGTACGGGGGAATGGGAGGAAATGGATGGCAGGGTCCTAGAGGTGCGCAAGGGAGTTGTTGGAACTGCGGAAGATGGGGACATTACTCTAGGGAGTGCAGAAGCAGACCCAACAACGAGTTCCAAGAGGCAGAACATTATGGCCATCCCCATCCGGGGAGCCCATATGGTCTCCCAATGGGACAACAACAACAAAGAAACCCAGGCCAGGGGCACAATGAGCAACAACAGGGGCATCAGTATAGAACAGAGAACCACCCACAAAACAATGACAATATGCAGTACACACCAGGCAACCCTTTTGCGACAACAGCAAATGGGGCCCCCGCACCAGCCCCCTATAGTGGTGTGTTAGTGGTTTCAGGGAGCGTTTTCAATCAGGGGGGGGGCAATGAGACACCCCGCATAGGACAGCCCACAGAGAACACTTGCGTGTCCAGTTCTATCTACCACCTACGATGCATCAGAGGAACCATTGGTAGGGGCGCAGATAGGAGACAAGCAGTTCATATTCATGGTGGATTCGGGAGCGGAGAAATCATGCATTAGAGAGGGCCGGTTCCCGTTATCTAACCGGAAGTTAGAGATGCAGGGGTTCTCTGGGGCTGTAATTGAAGTTCCTTACACAGAAGCATTGGATGTAACAGTGGGGGGCAAAACTGTAAAGACACCCTTACAGTATTATGAACACTCACCAATAAATTTATTAGGGAGGTACCTCCTGAGTAAACCCAACATGACCATATCCTTCACTGAGAGAGGTATAGTGTGTTCAACACCCGGAATATGCCCATTACGTGTAATGTTGGTAGTACAGGCTCACACAACCACACAAGAAATACGGGGTTTGCCGGAAAACGAGGAAATGTTTATTGAAGGGCTAAAGACATTGGCCCTCATAATTCCAGAGTTGAGAAGAATGGATTGGAGGATTCCAGCGGAGTTCCTCTTCCGCCCAATAGTGTGCCCTGACACGGCACCAGGATCAGTGGTATCATTAGATTTGCATGCTGTACAGATATCAGCGAAAAGGATTTCTGTGATTGGAATAGATATGGAAGGATGTGAGTGGCGTACAGTACTGTGTACAAATGCCAATATCGCCCTAAGAGACTTAACAGATGAGGATCTCTTCTCAGATACAGAGGGGGATGGTGAAATAGTAATGGAAATCGCGATGCCCTGTGACATTTTGATTCAAGCCAGGGAAATCCCCGTTCAGCTGATGGCAGTGGTAGGAGCACCGCCGTCATACTTCGATGATGACATGAGGCTCGTACCAAATAATTTGTGGACAACAGGCCCCCATGATGTAGGGCTGTTGCATGGAGTACAACCTGTGATAATAAAACTAAAACAAGGAGCAATTCTACCCCGAGTGAAACAGTATCCATTGTCCCGTGAAGCTGAAGAAGGGATAAAAGAGACAATAAATGCACTACTAGCACAAGGGATAATAGTGCCTTCAAACTCCCCATGTAACACATGTATTTACCCAATCAAAAAAGCAAAGGGAGGGTCTTGGAGAATGATACAGGATTTACGCCCATTAAATGATGTAATTCAGAAAGAGTTCCCTTTGGTCCCGAACCCTGCATCAATACTATGCAGCATCCCAAAAACGGCATCACATTTCACGATGGTTGACTTGAAAAACGCATTTTTCTCCATCCCCCTGGCTGAAGAGAGTAGATACCTGACAGCATTCACACTAGGGGGAAAGAGATATGAACATTGCAGATTACCGCAGGGATACTGTGAGAGCCCGAGCATATTCAACCGCATATTACATGAAGACTATCAGTTGAGAGTACAATAATTCAGTACGTAGACGATTTACTCGTCTGTGCACAAGATGAAGAGACATGTAGAAAAGATTCAATAACACTCCTGACTCTATTGGCCAATAAGGGGTACAAAGTAGACAAGGGAAAGTTACAATACTGTCTGACAGAGGTTCTATACCTGGGACAGCTAATATCAAAAGATGGAAAAAGAATAATCCCCGACCGGGTAGAAGCAATAAGATCAGTAGGAGAACCCACAACAGTGAAAGACATGCAGAAATTCCTGGGAATGTGCAACTATTGCCGAGCATGGATATTAGATTATGCAGCATACACCAGACCCCTACTACAAGCGCTCAAGGAGGCACAACAGGAGTACAAAAAAATAGAATGGTCAGAAGAAATGAGTGCCTCCTTTAAATCATTAAAAGAGTTAATTTCAAGCGCTCCAGTACTCGCAAATCCTGATTATGGACGCGAGTTTTACCTGTTCTCACACTGCAAGGGAACACTCATGACAGCTGTACTGACACAGAAGACGTCCCTAGGACACAAGCCTTTGGCTTACTATAGTGGCACTTTAGATGCTGTGATGCAAGGACATTTCGCGTGCGAGCAATCACTCGCTGCAGCCGCGTTCGCAATTGAGAAAAGTGCCACAATAGTAATGGGATGCCCTGTGACATTGTTTGTGGAACATTCATTATTTGCAATACTTGAGAGGTCAAAAAGCACACTGACAACACAGCGGGCAACCTCCTATGAGATAATATTGTCCAGCGCCAATATCCATGTGGTGAGATGCAAGACAGTGAACCCAGCAACATTCATTACAGAAGCGTGCACACTAGAGGACATGCAGGAACACAATTGTGCAACTTACACAGGAGAAAGAGGGGAGGACACAGTGGTGTGTGAGAATGCTCTGAGCGAGGGGGAAGTGTACTTCGTAGACGGGTCAGCATCAATTGACATGGACACGGGAGAGAAACATGTGGGTATGGCAGTGGTGAGATTAGAAGACGGTGAGTATGAGACACTAGTGCAATACCGCCTCCCATCACATTACTCCGCACAAGCAGCAGAACTGATTGCACTCATAGAAGCACTACATGCAGCTAAAGGTTGTGCAGTGACAATATACACAGACTCAGCTTACATGACGACAACAGTACATGGGGGTCTAGCAAGATGGGGGCGGAGGGGGTTCGACGAGCAGATGGAACTCCAGTGCAGCATGCAGAATTGCTGAAGGAGTTGATTGAGGCTCTACAAGATCCCACAGCGGTAGCAATAGTGAAGTGCCAAGCACATACATCCAACACAGATGTTGTGTCTTTGGGAAACGCGGCAGCGGATGCTGCCGCCAAGGAAGCCTCCTACTTTCAGAAATATGAAGCAGGTGACTACATGCTGCAGCACAAGATAAACGAAGAGCTCCCAGAAGGCTACAATATGATGCCTATATCACAAATACTAGAATTACAGGAAGGAGCTAGTGCAGATGAAAAATTGATGTGGACAAAACGAGGGTGCAGCAAATCGGCGACAGACTTACTGTGGCGGCAAAATAACTCGGGAAAAGTGGTAATGCCAGTAAAGTTATTGGAAATTGCGTTTCAACAACTACACTTCCCTGCACACAATACGAAACAACACATTGCAGCAGAGATACAGGAAGAATGGTTTGTGCCCTGTCTCCAGGAGCACATATCTCGATTAACACTGGAATGTACAACATGTCAGATATACAATTCAGTACGCTCCGGGGAACAATTCCAAAACCCATTGGGCCATTCAGAGAGCTACATATCGACTACGCGGACATGGGAGAAAGGTGTAATGGGGCACGTTACATGATCGTGGTTGTATGCCCATTCTCAAGGTGGGTAGAAGCAGGCCCATGTGCACGACCTGATGCCAAAAGCGCTGCAAAGTTCTTAGTGAGGGAAGTGTTCCCGCGCTGGGGGATTTGTGACGTGATTCGCTCGGACAACGGCACTCACTTTGTAAACGAGCTCTTCAAGGAAGTAACTACATTGTTGGGAATAAAGCATAAATTGTGCTCGATTTATCATCCTCAAAGTAATGGCGTAGTGGAAAAGATGAACAGACTGTTAAAAGGGAGGTTATCAAAACTATGCTTTTCATTAAAAAAGAACTGGATTTACTGTCTGCCCCTTGCGCTATTTGAGCTGAGAAATCAGCCAAGCAAGGACCCTCATTTGTCCCCGCACGAGATCGTGACTGGGAGACGAATGCACACAGCACACTCCCCACTGCGCGCACACTCAGATGCACACAGAAGCGCAGCGATATTGGGAGAGGAGTTCACAGACTATTTGAAGAAATTGACAAGGGCAGCACGCGCAATATCAAAGCAGCTCTCTCCACCATTCACGCGAGAGGAAGGAAACACAACAAGGTCTGTTACTGAACCTGAACCACAGCTACAGCTGATGCCGGGTGAATTCATATATGTCAGGAGTTTTGTGCGTCGGTGGAATGCACCACGGTTCCATGGCCCATACGAAGTAGTGTTTTGTACGCCCACAGCAGTTAAAGTAAAGGGCCTGAAGTATTGGGTGCATTTGACAGACGTACGAAGGGCATATAGTAATGTGCAGGAAGAGGTGGATGAGGAGGCACAGACAACAGCAAACAATGCAACTGAACAGAATGTCTGAATATGAACTTGTGTGTGTGACAGTAATACAGATGAATGAAAAAATGGCTGACAAGTATACTTGCATTTTTATATTACCAAAAAAAAAAAAATGTTTTCCGCTTGTGAACGTATATGTAATTAATGATATGATAAAATTATGAAGTGTTTACACCTTGTCTGTGCATCCCCATCCCAGCAACCCTACCCGCTTCCATTCCCTGTCAATACATACTGGCACTGGTAGTGCCAACAAAATGTTTACATTCATGCACTTAATGCACTTTTATATCTCAAACAGGAGGTACCATGGCATCTAACGGGCAGCCTGCAACGGATAGATTTACTAGATTTAGAGAGTGGTTAACTGAGAGATGCAGATATTCGTATGAGTGTGGATTATCTGTGTGCATTACATTGTTTTTTACAATAATGTTTGGCCTGATTACATATTGGTTCATAGCGTTCATCTCTATCGAGATGTACGAGGGGGGAGGGATTAACAGCACTACTGTAATTAATGCAACCACGAGTGTAAATACTAAGGAAGGTGACTTTTTGGTATGGGACGGAACTAAACTTGTATGGGGTTATTATACCACACCATCCAATGCTGTCATCTCAAAAAATGAAAGGCTACAGTGTGAAATGCAAAATAACACAGTGTCTCCGCCAAAGATATCTAATTACAATGCTCGTAGCTTAAATGACCAAAACCCGTCTGCCATATCGTGGTTGTATAACACCCCCACCAGCCAACCTGCCCCCATAGTAAAAAACACAATGACAGATAACGTCAAGGAAGAAAAGGAAAGGATAAGAGTAACACACGAAATATTATATGATGACTGGGCAAAGGGGGGCGGGAATGAGAAAGGGGGGCCCATTTTGTCCATCGCCCAGGAGGCTGGGAAGTACATGAGGAACAAGAATAACAGACGAAAAAGGGAAGCAGGGAGGAGGAAGTATGATGAGTACTATGGGTTAGGACTAGATAAAATGGAAGACCCACGACACCCCCACCAGACGAATAAATGGTATGCGGATATGAGGGCAACAGCTAAATAAACAACAAACGAGAGCTGCTTTGTCTGCTCCCTCATTCCCCATGCTTCAGGCACACCCAAGGTATTGTTACCCAAAGAGTTGCCTATTGTAGATGCCCAATGTCTCCTTCATCTCACGTTATGCATGATTAAGAACACCTTCCAGGCACATGAAGTTACTTTTAGAATGCTGCAGAACGAGAAAACTTGCTACCCAAAGACGGTAGGAGTGGTATGTCTGGAGGAACCATTTTTTGTGATACAAGGGACACTTTTTTCGGACAACAAAGTGGAAGGATGAAGAAGTAATGTGTAAAGCTGAAGCGCTGAGGGGTGTGGCACCAGAGAAATTGCAATGGATAGAAGAAACGTGCACACCAGTATGGAAGGAACACATTTCAAAACTAACTTGGTTAACAGCCATTGAAAAACCCTTCAAATTGCAGAACGAAATAGACTATGAACTATGTTTTAAAGGAGAGGGGAAAACCTCCATGGGGACAAACAAGAACTGTAACAAGACCCTCGCCATCCCAGATCTGAGAAAAGGGACAGCGGCCTTGATGGACACGTATTGGGTATGCGGCAACCAGGCATACCTGCACCTCCCCCAGTCATGGAGTGGCAGCTGCTCAATGGCCACTCTGCACTCAGCCCTAATGGTAATACCAGAAAGCCACATTGATGGGAGCAAAAGAACACGAGAAAACACCCAACAGAGCGAGGCCCAGCCGACTGCAGAGTCACAAATCTATGTCTTGTCTTCTGGGAGCAAGGAAGAGGTGCTGTCCCGAAACAGACGAGCATCAAACTACATATCAAAGGCATCATCGGAGTTGCTGGCACAGATCCCAGACAGATATCGATTATTCAGCTCGGCAGAAACATTCTTTGCCTCACTCATCCCAAGTATCCAAGCCAGAGCAAACGCAAAATGGCTCCAGATAACACGCTGGGAGCTGATCCAGCTGGCAAATGACACTGAAGAAGGGTTCAACGTAATAAAAGTGGAACTAAGAGCTTTACGGCTGATGACCATGCAAAACAGGTATGTCTTGGACCTGTTGACGGCGATGGATGGAGGAGTTTGCCGAAAAATCGGAAGTGCCTGCTGCACTTTCGTACCTTCTGAAGACGCAGAAAACGGCTCCCTGTCCCATGTGATCGAAGTAGTACACAACCTAGGAGAAAGGATGAAAATGGAAGGTGGAGCAGAAGACAGCACATGGTTCGACAATATCTTCTCCTGGGTTCCCTCATGGCTGGGAATGACTGTGAAATTTTTGATGCCAGCTGTGGTGTTCTTCCTCTTTATTTTTTGCCTGTGCCAGGTGGGTCTTCGATGTTGTGCTAACGCAGTACCTAATGGTGCAATGATGATGGTGACAATGGGCAACACCCGTGGTACAATACAAACTATGCAGGAAGTGCAGGTACAAACAGGAACTGATGACACACCCAGGTATCAGCTAGTGCCCAGGTATCATGACAAGGATATCATAGACAAATTGTGGCATACCACCATCAGAGAGCACCATCAGAGTACCACTCTAGTGAGTGGTACCAGGAGGTGTGGGTAGACTTGGAAGGAGAGAGCGGATGTATATACCTGACCTGTACCCCAGATGAATATGCTAGGAGGGGTGAGAGCTTAAGGGGGGTGTGCAGAGCATGGATGCCCATAAAAGGCACACCAGCATGGGATGACGCAATTACTGACGAAGAAGAGTGTAGGAGATTAAATGAGTTAAAGAATTCGTTACTTAAGTAACGAAAGGGGGGAAATGTAGGGGAGGGTTGGTCCAAGAGACCCCCCTTGCCTACATCCCTTCCCCAGGTGAGGGCCATGGCTCATTGGGCGTCCCCTCATACCAACAGGGCCCAGGTGGTGGAGGGCTCACCTGCTGAAGACATTGCCCACACGTATTGAACTTAGCTAGGCCTCAGAAACCATTTTGTCTAATAAAGATGGTGTGAGCTCAGCGCACTGTAGCGCGGCCCCCACCCTCGGAGAGTTTCAATTATCCCTGTTGCCGCAGCGCCCTGTCAGATCCGCTGTGAGCCCGTTCCCACGAACAAGACGGACATGAGCTAGCGTAAGATACTAACACTGTAACATTTCACCTTCCGCAGTGTATCACTGCTCCCAGCATGACCCGGCCAGCGAGGCCTGGGTGATGGAGAGAACTGTAAAATGGTCATCGGATGAAAGCAGAAAGGTCCCCAAATACTAATGCCAAAACTACTTGTAATACGCGCATTCTCTTCACAAAACTTCTATTAAAGAAACCTGTAAAAATGTGTAATTATGGTAGAACGCATGCTCACATGACACCAGCAATGAAGGACCCACACCCCTGCAGTTGTGTGCAAATAATAAAAAGCGTTCCGGGGACTATTCGTTAAATGTATCATTGAAAAGCTTACACTCCACGGTCCCGCGCCATAACCGAATTAATGCTGCTAGAGTACAAGGGAAGACAAGTGTAATCATACAGAGGGCTCTTGTGAAGGACGCGTGAGAATGCACCCGTCATGTGTGTATGTCTAAACCCTTATGTGCCACTACCGCCACGCACGGTGGCGGGTCTCTTTCTTTGTGCTCCACCAACCACACTACTACCTCACTTACTGCAAATGTATATGCATATAACTAAATGCTGTAGTTGTTAAAACATAGTGTACAAATAAGGTGCTCAGACTGGCTATATTTGAGAGACATTTAGCAAAGTTGAACTGTATGCTTTCGAGTGATCCAAATGAGTATTATAGAGTGTTCAAATGTTTGTACCTAAAGTCAGCAACACACGAGGAAGATACCTTTGTGAATATGTGCAAGACCATTCCCCCTCCCACCCTGTGAAGACTGCCAAACAAGAGAGCAGAGGCCCGCGCCGCGCTGCTCCACCTCCCCCAACCAGGCTGGAGCCGCTTCAAAGATTTGTAGTCCCCTCTGCAGCACCCAAGGCCACGGCCCGCCACCTGCATTATTTAAAGCATAGCAGTAAACCTCTGCCTGAATACACAAATCCAAAGGCGCCCCCTCTTAAACCCCACAACCCACCGGATCACCTTAGACTTATGGCCCTGTGCAATTAGGATACCCAATACTATGGCAACATACAGCAGCCCATTCATAACGACTTCTAACAAGACAGAGAGGCATGTACCGCCCGTCCCATGCCCTGAGACTTAGCCCCTCAACCTATGGTACCGGTCAACAGGACACTGGTAACCATGCACTGATGAATGACCATCAGACCTCTCACAAGGTGCATTCCTCCTGTGTTGCATTAACCTGTAGAATAACCTATTGAAAGATTTACTAAAGAAGATAATATTGCAATAACTGAATGACTGCGGTGTGCATGGCCTAGGGCAAATAAGTCAGGAAAAGACATTCATCTCTGACACTGGCCACAATGGCACAACAACACCACCCGGATGAACTCAGCCGACCCGCCAGGCCCAGCCCAACCCACGAGGCTGACCAGTGACGTCCTCCAGCCAAGGCCAACCACATCGCAGCAGCGCCTATAGCTAGTCATCACCACCCAATCCCATTGAACTTGTGCCCCTTATAGTATGTAGGTTCTGATGACGTGTTTTGTAAATATATACGCCTGTCTTTGCTATTGTCAGACAGAGCGCTCTCGGAGTTTGCAGAGTTCTTTGCATGCCCTATTCTGATTGATAAACTCCCATTTAAGCTCACCCGCACTCTGTCTTGGCTTTATTCCCAACTTGGGAGAGTCCTTCATTGTCTCTCATTGCGGGGAGGATCGTGCTGGTTGGGCACGCTTGCCTTCAGCAGCCACCATCCAGGTGGTGGATGATGCACTCCAAATCATGGATAAGGGTGACTCCTGCCTCCTCAACCTTCTTGACCACTTGTCTGCATTTGACACTGTAGACCACTGCATTGCCGTCTCCCTCCTCGCTGACAGGATTGGATTTGCATGTATTGTCCTGAATTGGATTACCTCCTACCTTCGGGCAGATGCCAGGCCATCCAGCTGAACACGATGCATTCTAACTGACTCCCAGTGTCCTGCAGAGTCTGCCAAGGTTCCATCCTCTCACTGGTCCTTTATGATATTTAATTTAATTTAATTTAGTTTAATGTGATACAGTTTTATAAACAAAAACTTTACACATAATTCAACAAATTTAAACAATTGAAAGCATTTCTTAATCATCAAATTCATCATCTAAATTGCAAACAAACTCATACAATACAACATATAACTTATTCTAATATAAAATAAAATAATCGGGCAACATCACTACCCTCAAATAAACACAAATATAAATAAATTAACAATAATAAAAAAAGATAGAAAATATCCATCAGTCATACATTCTGAGCTCAAGTGAAAAGCTTAACTCCACCCCCAACTGCAGATATTACTGAACACCAGGCTCTAGCGATCCCTTCATCAGCCATTGTTAGATGGGGAAGTTGCTGTCCTTCAACCTTTTCTTAAGCATATACCACACTCTGTACAATGCCAGATGGAGACTAGCATTCAAAGTATTTAAACACATATGCCAGAACTAGTCTTCCTTGATATGGTTCAGGTTATGAACATAACTGCTGTAATGCTTAATAAAGGATAGACTCAACCTGGGGCACAACATAAGAACATGTCTAGCTGTTTCGGGTACAGCCTTGTTATTACAAATCCGGCAGAAGTGCTCAGTTTTGGGTATCGCTCGTTCAGGGCCAGTCGCTGTTAACACAAGTAGGTGATTAATGCGCAAAAGCAATATAAAGCGCCTTAAATTATCTGATGGACACAAATTTAAGTACCCTTGGGCCTTTTTATATGCATAAAGTAAGTGTGATATAAATCCATAACCACTTAAGCTTTCTAAATGTACAAAATTATTTTGCCAGTCCCATAACTTTAATCGCTCCCTTAATAGATATTTCAAATGTTCTGAGCTATCGCCCCACTTAGGGGTCCATCCTATAGTCTTAAATTGTGTGGTAATTTCTACCAAGAACTTAGATTGTTTGTTCCCACTTATATCCTCTTTCACAGACACCAATAATAAATTGGTAGTGTTCATATGTATTTATTTATGATATGATAGTCTATTTATATAGCACCTATACACAATGTGTTTCAAAGCGCTTCAAGGCAAGGGAGGGAACATGGGAAAATGCAATGACATTCTTACAGGCCATGAACAGTAAGGATGTGAAATTAACTGTTGTACTCGGCCTGATGACATTTCAGATAGTGAAAGTGCTAAGACATACACAAGGAAGGGAGGGGGAGAGTGGAAAGTAAATGGAAACAGACAGGCGACTACCATACTAGGCCTGACGACATTTCTGTTAGAGCCAGAGAAAAACAAAAGGTGAGGGAGAGGGGTGCAGAAAGGGAGTGGAGGAACAAAACAAGCGACTATCTTACTAGGCCTGACGACATTTCAGATAGTGCTGGAGAGGGGTGGGGAGAAACAACTAAGGGGAGGGGGGAGGAGTCAGACGAGTTTGTTATCATACTAGGTCCAGGGACAATTCTGATAGAGTAAGTGCATAGAAGAAAGTAAGGGTAGGAGGGGAGGAAAGAGGGAAAGGGGGAGGAGGAGAGAACAGAGAGTAAGAGTGGAGAAGCAAGAGGGGAGAGCGAATACAATTGCAGAAGTCAGTAGTAACACATAATGTTGCAAGCCAGGATACAAGATGAAGATGGAACAGCATGATTCAGGCCCACCATGAGTACAAGATGCCAAGGAAGTCCAGCATGAGAGTTGAGAAAGGGTGAAGCACCGTGAATCAATGAAGTCCATAAAAGTCCAATCCAGCATTGGCCATAAGACGGTGATGGTGAAACCAGAATGTACCAGGACAGACTACTGCTGAAGTAGGCTTGAGGGGGGAAGGGTAGCAGGGTAGAAGAACCAATCAAAACAGGCAACACCTGTGTGCGAGAAGGGAGGGGTGCACAAGGGAGAATCACAGGCGGACCAGAGGGGGTGAGTATGGGCTGTGGGGACCTTTACATGGGGCATCTGTTCACACTCCTCAAAGAGTTCACACTCCTCAGAGATCCTGATATAGCTATCCACCCTCTAAATGACACTCAGTTGTACATGAGTGAAAAGGTCATCAGTCATCTCTGTGATTACCTAGATATCATCCAGTTCTGGATGTGGACTGCAGACCTCAAACGTAACCATCCAAGACCGAATTCATCCTCATTTGTCCCCACACTAAACAACAACTTGTTCAACAACGGCTCAATTATACCCGCCTAGAAGGATTTGATCTGCAGCTCACAGATACAGCGAAATCCTTATGTTTCACCAATGACATCAGCATGTCCTTCCAGAAATGCGTAGCCAAGAAGACGGAAATGGCATGGCTCTGGATCTCCACCCACCAGAAAAACAAAACATCTCTTGACGGGGCTTCTAGACTGTATTGCAGGCACTTGTTGTCTCACACATCTATGGGGGAAATTCCCTTCTGTTAGGACTCACAGCCACTCACTTGGCTGCTCTAAAAGCAGCCCATCGTGCTGCAGCACCTCTAATTTTTGGTCTGTGGAAATTTGACCAAATAACCCCATCCTACGCAAACTACATTGCCCTCCTCTCCAAGCCAGAATACTATTCAAGACTGCATGTATCATCTACAAAGCAGTCACGAGTAGCACACCAGTATACCTGGCACCTAAGCTTCACACATCTGGTGGCACATGCTCCTTGCACAGCAAACTGATGCACTGTCTCGAATCACAACTCGTCTGCAAGATGAGGAACCGCAAACAATACTTCTCTTGTCATTCACCCGCCCTCTGGAACTCCAAACCCTGTATCGGCTAAGAAAACCCCCACAATTCGACAGTTTCGCAAACCTTACAAATGTGGCTTTTTCAACAACACCTGAACAAATACTAATCCTAATGGACACACAGGCCCTACTCACCGTACTTTGCTACTGATAAAAGGTGCCAGCCCAAACGCTGGCTGCCCAAACCCTGTACAGCGCTCTGCTGCTCTTGAGCCGGCTACGCGCATTGAACAATAAAATAAACTAAAACCCATAGTCCACCACTTGGGGACCCACTAAGCCCCTTTGATGTTGGAGAACGATAGCTAATATATCCTGCCTTTTAAAATTTCTCAGTTGACTCTGTTTCTTGAAAGCAGATAATCTGATGTTTTTCAATGATGTTATGCACATCCTGGTCTCGCCAGCTATATTTTACGTCACTACTTTACGTTCATATTTTCTTTCCTCACTCAGCTGGTTGAATCGGAGTACCAAGGTGGCAATGGGGTGAAAGGGGGTTCCTTATATGAATCCATGTTTTTCCTGCAGCGTTATAGAGGTATTAGATGGGACTTGGCAAACTCTGTTGAGATTAATACTGTTTCCAGGAGGACATGTCTCTTACAAAGCTGTTCTTGCTTACTGCAGCTTCACTCCTGTTCCTCCTATGTACTCTCCATAAACTATTGATTACATTGACTGGAGAAATTGCTCAAACAAATCAATAGGTATTAGGCCAGTTTCTAATGAATCTTTCAGAGTAATACTTATAACATCATTTGCAAAAGTTCCAAGGGATCAGGCAATCCGGCGACTCCCCAATTTGTCTTCCTGAATAATGGATAGACAACACTGAATGTGCCATAGCCAATAGGAGACATTGTATGTCGGCGCTTCCCTACCTTTTCTTGCTCCTTTGTTAAGTTTGGGCAATCCAAACGGTTTATAGTCATTTGGTCGAAAACAAAAATGTCGAAAGTCAAAATGTAGAAAAAAAAAAAGTAGAACAAAAAAGTCAAATTTCTTTTTCAATATGTTTTTTTTCGAAATGGGGGGGTTCCCCCCAACCCCTCTTTTTTCTATTTTTTTATTTTACCCCTTTTTTTTACTTACTGAACCCGAAAAATACATATAAATAAAATAATACATTCGACTTTTTTTTCAATATTTTTTTTTCGACATTTTTGTCATTCGACTTATTTTTTTCGACATTTTGACTGACCACCGCTCCAAACATCAAAATGTGTTTGGTGGCACATTCTCAACTAAATCAGCAATTGAGTTGTGGTGGTATAACAAACTCGAAGAATGACCTTGATTGTCCATGTGATGTTTTCCGTTCGATGTAGCACAGGCGCTAATTACATTGGTTCTTGGGAGAAACGTTACTTTCGAGTTTGGGTTCGATGGTTTTGGAATAACCTCCTCTCTGCCCGCTGGATGGTATACATTATTTGCACTTACAATCTGTCGGATCGTTATTCTGTCTGTTAGGTGCAGGCTTTTAAAAAAGAAAATAAAAATTATTCGCAACGTTGGATTCAGAAAACATCCCTGTCCAAGTAGTACATTGTGTTTTCTGCTTTACTTCCTCTCTTAAATGGTAAATGTCTTTGTGAATAGCACCAAATCTGTTCAGTGGGTGATGCATACGCCTATTGCCCAGAATAGATCTCTCAGGTTTGAGGTGCTCTTGTTTGTAGATGTACCCTGATGGCCACCATTCAACTTGGCTACATTCCAAGATCTACTTGACTTCTCTGACCCAGAGGAATTGGAGTGCATTACAATATGTTGCACTTCTGGGAGAGTAAGAACACATGGTAAATCTGGAGCCTCTTGACGAATAGTTGCCACATTGTCTGCTATGGCTTTCACCCAGGGGAGTTGCTAGGTCTGGAAAAGACCCGGGGCTACGCTGGTGTCGGAACTGTTGGGACTGGGGGCTAGCTAGTCTTTTGGCTGTAGCTCCTGAGATACTATCCGGGGCTACAACCAAAAGATCAGGGGCTATAGCACCCTTACCCCGCCCCCCAGCAACGCCCCTGCTTTCACCTCTGCAGTTGTGGGGCACCTATGGCCATTAACGGCCCGCCAGCCCAAAGCAAGGTAGGCCCGAGCAAAGCGAGGGCTATGTGCCATCACCAGCCATGGCCGTTCACCACAGCCCATTTGTACCCCAGGGTTTAACCAGCGTGCAAATGAATCTCCAGAGGGAAAATAAATTATCATTAATGGCCGCCAACATAATGAAAAGGGACTATTTCTATGGTGGCGGCCGGGAGACAGGAGGAGTGTTGGGACCGGAGAAAAAAGCCCTGGTCTAGCAGCTATGTGGGGAAGGAGAGATGGGGTGGGGAAGGCGTTGGGTTTGTTTTGGGGGTGACAACAGGGACATGCTCCCTCTTGCCTCCCCACATTCGAGAAAATAAAAAAAAGATGACGCCACCCAGGGATGGGCCTCGGGTAGCTGTAACAGCAGGCGGAGAATGTGTATTCTCCCCTGTTGTTTCAGCCACCTGATTGGTTGAGTGCCCTTCCCCGGGTGCGAATAAGTCAAATAATGGGGAGAACCAGTTGTTTAAGGTGGTCTCCTGTACATCTCCAGCAGGATCACCCATAACTGTGCTGTCAGAAGAAGGTTGGTCATGCAGAATTGGGTCCATACCTGGATTGTAGATTTCCACTGCTAGATGGAAGTTTCGGCCCCCACCTGAGGCGTGAGACTTCAATCCTAGACAAGACGCACTCCTCTCAGGCACCAGTTAGTTTAGAGACACTATTAAATAGAGGTTTATTTTGGTGTTGCAGTAAAATGTGTTATTTAGATTGTACCATTGCAGAATCGTAGCCTGTAATACAACGAGAGTGGGACTAGTTTACAAGTAAGCATTACATTTTTAGAACCATCAATTTTATTTACTGCTGTATTGCCAAAATCAATAAGTAAAACTTCAAGTTCATTGCATGAAATATTAACCTCATTTGTTACCGCCATGGACTTGGCCAGTTCTCTTTTCTGATCGGGCAAAGCCCATAGCGGTGCAGCGTGTGCTTTCCTCTTCACCCTGGCTGTGGCGGAGAACGATACATCCCAGACACCAACCCTGGGGTTATTGAAGGTAATGGAGGGGCGTCCAAGCGGATAACCAGCAGGCCACGGTGCGCCTCCCCCCGACTCCCCCTCTTCCCCGTTTCCAAACAATGCACGTGAAGAAGCCTTTATGAGCTTTTCCGCACCCCATTAAACATTGCGAGCCACCATTCCAAGGGTGGTGTGGGTGCAAAGCCCATCTCCCTGCCTCCCCCAACATGTAACGTTTTTTTCATGTGGTGAATCGCATCGCTTTTTTTTTTTTACTTGAATAATTCCATCTTCATGTGACTTTTTTCTTAAGCAGGAATTTCAGTTGCATATCTGATTTGTCTCTTTTAGACGTCTTCCAGACCCACGTGTACCCCAAAAGCCAATGGGTTGTAACGTACGGCATTCGCATTAGCCTTGTCATCCCAACTTACGGTGTCTCCCCGGACAAGGAGTCCTTATTTAGAAACATATGTAAGCAGACATCATAAAAGCACCCCGCTGTGAAGGTCGAAGTGGAACATGTTTCTTAAGTTAAAGTAACTATTCAGAGCCCCGTACTTCTGAAAGACAAGGCCACAAGAGAATCCCCCCCGAATGTCTGCGCTGTGGAGGAAACACGCTTGGCACTAGATCGCTGTCTTAAGTGAACTACCAGGACACCACGAGGATTCCACGCATTGCACCGCATTTAAATATGCACAAATGCGAGCCAGGCGTTAAGAGTGTCCGAGGACAGGGTTCGCAGGCAGCTTGGCTCTTGAATCTCCCATGGAGGCGATGTCCAGGGACTATAGTCTGTTCAATGCGCTTTCAGGGGAGCCATGATAAATCAGACGCGTGCACTGGAAAGACAGAAGCCATTTCATTTGCATAGTTGCCATTATTAGAAGAGCAATATATGGAAATATGAGGCCCAGAATTATTCATTACGTGGGCTTTGGTTACTAAAAGGAAACTAGGAATGTTAGACACCACTTAATACATCTATTTGCATTAAGCTCCGTCCCTCATTGTTGTCAATGAAAAGCAGGCCCGGCGTTGGGGCCTTTCAACTCTTTCAGTTGAAAGGGGCACGAGCAACTACCCCCATTATTGCAGTCAGAAGTCGTATGACACAGCAATATTCTCCTTTCGTTTGTGACTTTAATTCTGTGCTTTGAGGCGTGCTTGTTACAAGCTGTATTTGCTGGAGCTCTTCAGGCCGTAACCTCTATCAGTTCTCTGCTGTATACAGAAGTGTTCTTTTTGCCTCCTTGCATTTTATACTCCATTTCTGTAAATTAGCCTGTTGCTTAACAAGCAGGATTAATAGCTTTTCATTGGACGTTTAATGTTTCAGCTCCCTGCTGGCTGTCTCATAATCTGCGGCATGAAGTCCCCTTAAAGCACCTAACACTTTAGGCATGCATTGGCTCCCTTGAGAGGTGGTCAGATATCCAGCCAATAAAGTGTCAGTCAAAGAAATTAAGAGGGGCGAACAATTGATGGGTAAGAGGAGCTTACTGAAAGGAGTCTTGCTTTTCATCTAGCCCAGCTGAAGATGCGTCACAGCACATTCAGTCCATGATTAGATCTAAATTTTATTAGTACTCCCACCTCCAAATTATTGCTGCTTTGGGAGTCTATCATAAAATGAGGAATACGTGGGAGGACACAATCCATTCGAAGAACAAATTACTTACCCCTGGTAACGTTCTTTCGATTGGATGTTCCTCCCACGTATTCCTCATCGCCCCTCTCAGCCTACCCCGCCGTGCAATTTACGTGTTATTACACCTTACGCTTTCAATGAGCCTATGGTCCATGGTATGCCTGGTAATTCCTCTTCAGGAGGGGGGAAAACAGAACTGAAGCCGGGCGCTGCGTGCGCTACTTATACTGATGATGACATTTACTGTCCAATGGAGGCCCTCGAAGCATCGATGAAACGAGATGACACGCAGCGGACCCTGTCGAAAATAAAAATCCAAAGCAGCTGAAGCTGGAGAAAATTATCATAAGATGGGTAATACTTCGGAGGAACATCCACCCGAAAGAACGTTACCAGGGGTAAGTAACTTGTTTATCTGACCCTCAAGCTAGAAACAAACAACTAATGGTTGCAAGGAAATGTTTCTGAGCTATGTTTGACTAAAATTGTTCTCAACTAAAGCAAAATGAATTCAACATAAAGGGTGTTTTCAATGAGAAATCCTTGGATCCAGAGGGTGGTTCCCGTTCCCTGGATATTTAGGTGAAATAGCAAAAGTGTATTTTTCAAACAATAATTCCTTATGGATGGCAAAAGAGTTTCCTTCAAACAACAGTTTCTCAAGGATGTTTATACTCAGTTCAGGAAAGTTCTTGTGTAAGCAATATGTCCCAGCTTTGGATTTAGTTCACAAACAGAAAAGATCTTATTCCAATGCAAAACAACTTTCATGCACTTCCTCGTATACTCTTCTGCCAGGAATCCCCTTATTGGCTCTTCAGATGCATGGTGTACTCTTCTGCCAGGTATCTTTCCCACATTCCTAATAGCGTCCATGTTTTTTATGTAGAGAGCCTGATATACTCCTTTGCCCGAAATTCCCCCCTGGGTTCTTGTAATTCGCCTTGTGATTTCTCTGCCTGATATGTTACTTTCACCAGGACCTCTTCTTGTGTTTCACTGTCCTTTAACAGAGCACATTTGCATCACTTCACTATGCTTTTACTTTATTTGCTTGAGGTATTATTGGTTCCAACTTTCCCCACATTGACATCTCATACATGAGGACTTGTGAGGACTCGTACATGAGGACTTGCCGCTGTATTTATTTCAAAAGTGTTCATTTGTTTAGGGGAATACTTGCTCCAAATTTCCCCACACTGACATCTCATGTGTGGGGACTTGGTCAAGTTTTGCCTTTATGCTTTAGTTGGTCGGTATTAAAATATTCTTGTTGCGTTTTCTGCATAAATGTCTGTCGGTATGGCTGGGGACCCGAGTGCCTCTGGGCAGACTCACCAGTATCTTGGAGCGTTCCTGACTCATGGCATGCTGTGTAGCTTCCTCCCTGGCATTACCTCCTTCGCACTGCAGACCTTACTTCCGTGTTCCCAGCAGCTCTGCACTTCCTCTCTGGCTTCTCTCCACGACCGGGATCCAAGGTTACTGCTTCTTGGCACAACCATATTTACGTTGGCTCTGCTGCTGTTCCAAGAGGTCCAATGGTCTCCTTCTGGTGCCCACAGCATCTCTCCTTGTTTCTCACCACACTAGTAAGCTGCCTTCACAATGGCGAACAGCTTCCTGTGAACACCTCATTCTTGACCTCCGACAGCACGGTCCTTTTCCGTACTGCTGCCACTGTCTTTCTCTCCGGCTCTGCTTTCCTTTCCTGCTCTCTCCAGCGCTCAATTGCGGATACCATTTTTAAATGCCTCGCACACTCGAACAACTAGTCTTCACCTTCATCTTGGTGTTTCTTTTGATCTGCATTGACTCCTTTGTCCTCTTCCTTGTCTCAGTATTTTAGGCTTTCTGAGAGATGAAGTCCGTAGAGTTTCTTGGATTTCCGAAATGATGTTGTTCAAAACTTTTGTTCAGAAACCCCTTAGAAACATGAGATGTTAGATGTGTCTTATGTGTGTGTGAGGTTTGAATGGACTTTTGTCTAGAGTGATGCGCAGGAAGGGGCTTCCGTATTTTACAAGGTGAGGTACTTGTATGGCGACAACAAGCCATCAAGAATTTAGGAATTATGAGGCCTTCTTCTCTAAGAAGGGAAGAATAATACATCTCTCCTGATGGGGTCACCCCCTTCTTCTGACAGCCGTCTCCTCCCACGTGATCCTCCCTCATGATGCCACCTCAGGGTCAGGATCAAGAAGCGGCTGCCATCCCCTGGGCACACGGGAGTAGATCTCTGGCAGGGGACCAGTGATGACTCCACAGGATTCATCACAACCACCTCATCCATACTAGGTGGAGAAATTTGGCAACAAAATGGGCGAGATTAAGGTTGCTCGAGTTTTTGCAAAAAGCCATTGCCGCCTCCATCCGTCAAATGTTCGCCAATCTAAGACATGGAAACAAGTATCTCTCGCTAAGGTCGACATAGCCTACACAGAACAACAAAAAATTGACAAGTAACTCTATTAATGCGTACAATACCAGGCATGCAGCACTGTTTGAGTAATTCCAACTTTTCGTAAAGCTTACTGTTCTCAGAGTGTTGGATCAAAATTCAATATCACTTGTGCATGCAAAAAAAGGCCTAATGACGTCCAGTTATTGCTCATACTCAAAGTCCTGTTTGATTCTTAAATAAATTGGGCCATTGCTGAGCTTCAGCATGATTCTTGCATGGATAGCCTAGAGGCCTCATTGGCAGCTCTTTTTACCAGCTCTTTGGACTTTCTGGTCATGTCTTGTGGAGAATCCCAGATATGGTCAAGGCACAATTTATTCAACCAATATTTCACATGCCTGTACCATGGAAGCGAACTACATCCTTCCAAGGTCAGGATGTGTCTAACACCTCTCTGTACCTTGACAAACCCTGGGCAGACCAAATCCTGACACAGTAGAGTATTGATTTTAGGCTGATTATGTCTTCAATGGTAGTAAATCACAATCCCAGGCAAACAATCGCATTTGGGGCACTCCTCGGTTGCAAGAGCAATGATTTGATAAACGTGTTCTCAGTAGCTCCTAGAGCCTGCGTTCTTGCGTGCCCCCAGATCTCGGCATCATAGGTGTTTGATGGTAGGGATAGGAGCTTGTAGAGCTGTAGTGCTGGTGTCAGTGTGTCCCTGCCCTGGCTTTCCAAGATTCTTCTGATCCCATGACTATCTATATCCAGGGTCACTATGGCTTTGGTTAGCTGATTCTTCCAAAGGCCAAATCTGTTTCCAAATCTGTTTCCCAGGTAATCGTAGGCAGTGACCTGCTCAAGTTGTGTGCCATCAATTTCGGCATTCAAATTTCAGTGCTTGGCTAGTCTGTTTGTAAAGATCATTATTTTGGTTTGGGTCTTATTCAGATCCAGTTGTAAATCGTTGCATTTGCTCATAAATATAGCTAGGCTATATTTGAGGCCCATTGGGGTAGTTGACAATAACACTGCATCATCCATGAAGAATAGCGCTGGGACTTTGTAATTTCCCCTTTTGGGGGGTGGAGGGTTCCTGACAATGGGAAACTAATTCCACAAATATCTTGTTGATGTATAGACAAAAGCGGAGAGGAGCCAGGATGCACCCCCTGGCGCACCCCTCTCTTGATATTTAATGGTGGAGTCAGTTCACCACTCAGATCTGTCAGGTCCAGGGGCAGAAGGGCAGAAGACTTACCTGTGGGTTTTTGGATCAATAAACACTTTTACTGAATTTCCATTCTGACTTTGGTTTAGGCCTTAACTCGTGCTCAGAGTAGGGTTGTTTTCTCTAGTCAAGATGGAGAAAGAGACTCTACACACTGATTGGCCTCTGTGAGAATAAAGACTCTGAGACCAACATTCTAAACTGCCTTTCATTCGTCTAGCCCAGGTGGCAGGTCATGTTAAAGTAAGCTCTCATATAGTTAGACCCTAAAACCTCAACAGCAAGACTTTGAAGTTTGAGATTTCAAGAACAATTCAAGGAGAATATCCAGAATCAGGAGAGAAGTAATTCAGTGAAGGAGAAACCTGCTGCAGCGACGGAAGGTAGCTAAATTCATACCTGTATCCAGCATATTGGCTTTTAGATTCAATGTACTGTAAATAGTGAGTTTTAAAATGTATATGAATTAGAATATCATTCAAAGGCATCTAAAAGAAGTAAAATGTTAACAAGATTTCATCTTCAGCAGCGCATGTGAGTGTTAGAGCGGCACGCTATGACCATTGTGGTGAAAATCAGAGCGAGAGAGAGCGCAAGAGCCATCCATAGTATGAACCTGTCAGGCAGCCAGACGGCGTCAGAAACGCTTGCTTTTCACGTTTCGTTTTTCAGCGAAGAGAACGTTTCATTGCGGCTTACGCAGGTACAGCGTGGAAGCTGGAAGGAAAGCTCTGTGGGTGTCCAACAACCGGAGACTGGAGAACGTGGCATGCATGGTGACAGGATTTCTGTTAGAAGCGTTCAAGGCTAAAGGCCCTATAGAGGATGTCCTTGAGTACTGCATGCATGCCGGAATAGTTTTCATTTTCATTGACCATAATTGTTTTGATAGCGTGGTTTCGTGCAAGCAGCATTGCAAGACTGATCTCGTTTGAAGGAACGTGTTAAAGTACATTGTAAAAATGTTAATCTGTGAACACTACAAACCAGAACTGTGAGTCAAAAATTGCTGAGGCTATGTTTGAACAGAGAAGCAATTGTTCATTCTAAAGATAACCTTTTGAAGCAGAATAATTAAGGAAATGTTCATTTGAGGACAAGCAGCAAGCAGTTAAAAAGAGTTTCCTAAAAAACTGTTGATAAGATGGGAATTCAGGTATAGTGTGAAATTCCAAGGGGAAGAAGACAGAGGGGGCTTGATAATTGAGAGTGTGTAAGTTAACTTTTTATACTTTCTTATCCACATGCAGATATACTCCAGAGTCAAGGCCAGGAATCTGATTATTTTGTTATTTTATCCACTTCCCCTTTCCCTTGGGCGTGTTCCGGGCTCAGACGTTTTGAAGCCTGGTTGGGGGCACAACACCATAGAGGGACTGTGGGGTTCAGCAGCTCCTTAGGACATCATAGAAAACACAGGCCTGACAGAATGGAGGGAAATACTTTAAGTTCTCCAGAGCTGTCATGAACAGTGAGTTCACTATGGATGCCTTGGGGGAAATGATTAAGGAGTTGAGGGCGGGTCATAGTGAGAATGTAAGCTTAGGGAAGGAAGTGGAGGAGCTGACTGAAAAGGTGGCTCAAATTCAGGTGTCTTCCAATTCCAGTATATTTGATTCCGGGTTTAGGGGAATGCAGGTAAAGGGAAGATCAAGAAAGAAATGTGGCAGAAGATAATGGTGCTTTAGGGGGCTTAGGAACATTCCATATGCCTTTACCTCTGGCTCCACCTGAATGGTTTGGAAGGGATCCAAAGAGGTTTAGAACCTTTTTAAGTCAATGTGAGTTGCATTTTTTAAGTAGACCAGAAGTGTTTTCTTCAGAAGCAGCTACGGTCACTTTTAACCTGTCTTATTTGTCAGGTGAGGTAGCCACATGGGTAAGGTTATTAGTCAGCCAGAAATATGCAGCTTTATGGAATTATCAGCTTTTTAAAGTGGGGTTTAGTGAGATGTTTGACAGGAGGCAGGTTACGCTGGAAGTGGACGGGGAGCTCTTGGAGCTTAAGCAAGGGAGTAGAGACTTAGTTATATTACTCAGTTTAAATCTTAGTTCTTAAGCATAGATGACCAGAGGAAAAAAGAGCGTCTTTTTTCCATGGCTTGTGGAAAGAATTGAAAGAGGTTTTATCATCGGGTTGTTAACCGACTGACTTCTTGTGAGGCTCTGATAGACCTCGTGATCCAGTTCGATTTCCATCTTAGTGAGAGGAGATGAGCACAGGTAAGGTTTGGGAGATGGAAAGACTAATCCCTGAGGGAAAGACACAGGATGGACCTTTTAAACAGGAAGAGTAAATTCAAGACTCAAGAACAATTTGGAAGGATTAGAGGGCCCCCTTTCAAAGAAAGAAAAAGATAAATGTAGGGAAAACAACTTGTGTTTGTACTTTGGAAAGATTCGACAATTGTCCCAACACCCCCAAGCAATGCCTGATTCCAGCTGTTAAGACTCAACAGGTCACAAATACTCTTCAGGCTACAGCTCCACACATCACAGTGAATGTATCCTTGTATCTTGAGGCAATCTTGAAGGGGAGTGGTCCAGTTGTGATTTACTCAGGAGCCACAGGAAACTTTACGGCTAAATCTTTGGGTTTTTTCCTTGGTGCAGAAAGCCTTGGCGGGGTAGGTGAGGGCAATGGATGGTTCAGCCCTTTCTTCAGGACTCATAACACACAAAACAACTCCTTTAATGATGATCATGGGGGACAGTCCCAGGGAGGGGTTGATGTTTGAGGTAATAGATATGCCACAGTTGAAGATTATTTTGGGAATGCCTTGGCTCACCTTTCACAATCATTGCATTGACTGGAGTAGGTGAGTTATTGATTTGCATTCAGATTTTTGTAAAGAACAGTGTATGGGATACTGCCTGTTGGAATGGTCTAGATTACAGGAGATTTATGTGGTTAGAGGTTTGGCTGAGGGAGAATCCCTTTCACATTTATTGGCGCTTTGGTAGGGGAGTTGCCGCACTGTTATCAAGATTTCTGGGATGTATTTGATCAAAGAGCAGCAGGAGAATTACCACCTCATAAGGCCCTACAACTGTAAAATTGACTTAGAACCTGGAGCTATCTTACCTTGCAGTAGGGTGTATGTCTTTACAGAAAAGGAAACAGTACTACCTCAAGGAATATTTTGCAGAGAATCTAGCCAAAGGGTTTTATTAGACACAATCTCTGTCAGCTTCTCCTTTGTTGTTTGTGCCCACGAAGGAGGGAACTCTTGGGACATGTATAGATTATTGGGCGGTCAATAAGTTCACAATCAAGAATAGGTATCCTCTTCCACTCATCTCGGAGGTGCTGGATCAAATTGAGGGAGCTGCCTTTTTTTCTCTAAACTGGATCTGCGAGGGGCCTATCATTTGGTCTGTGTTTGAGAGAGGGATGAGTGGAAGACGACTCTCAAGAACAGATTTGGCCTATTTGTTTATCAGGTTATGCCCTGCAGTGTTTCAATATTTCATTAACGAGGTTCTGAGGGAGTTTATGGATATTTGTTTATTGCTATTTTTTTGGTTCTCAATATTGATGACATACTGATCTTTTCTCAGAGCCTGGAACAGCATCAAGATCATGTCAGACTGGTGCTTCAAAAGTTGAGAGAAAACCATATTAATGCCAAATTGGAAAAGAATACATTTCACTCCGACTCCATTGAGTTTCTGGGATTTGTGATTTCTTCTAAGGATTTGGAGATGGATCAGAGGAAAGGACTAGCAGTTCAAGACTGGCCATCCCTGACCAAGGTGAAGGAGGTGCAAAGCTTTCTCAGCTTTGCAAATGTTTATCGTAGATTTATGGAGGAGATTTCCCACACAATAACTCTGATTACACGCCTGCTTAAAAAGGGAGTTCATTTTATCTGGAAATCCGAAGCAGAGGAAGCATTTCAGCTGTTAAAGTATCATTTTACATCAGGCCCAATTATACTGCATCCAGATTCTTCTAAACCATTTATTTGTGGTAGCTGATGCTTCAGATTTGGCAGTGGTCACTGTTCAGTCCCAGGGACTTGAGGTAACAGAGCAGCTTCATCCAGTTGCCTTTTTCTCAAAATAATTCTGACTGACAAAAATAAATTACACCATTATGGACAGCAAACATCTCTCTACAATAGCAGCTTTCGTGGAATGGTGGCATTATTTAATGGGAACAAGACACACAGTAACTGTTCATGGATCATTGAAATCTTCTCTTCTTAAAGTGTGCTAAGCCTCACTCCAAGACAGCTCAGATGATCCCTTTTCTTCGCTGATTAAAACTTTGTGATAATGTTCAAGTCTGAGAGTTTGACCCTGCAAGGCAGATGTCCTGTCTCATCAATTCCCCAGAGGTGAACAAGAAGCAGGCCAAGAAACTCAATCCCTGATCCCTACCAAACATTTTATTTTGGGAGGAACATCAAATGAAGAATGTTTGCGAGATGAAATTCAGGAAAGCTTGAGTAGGATAGAGATGGAGGAAGGAATAGCTTCAAAACTGAGAGATGGTCTGCCGTTTTGTCATGAAACACCGATGGAGTTTGTGGGAAAGATGAAAGAAATGGAAGAAGGACTGAGCTCCTCTCATTCCCTCACCCTGATGTTATGTTCTAGTCCTCTGTAGTAACGAGTCTATAATTAGCAGTCAGCTGTTGCAACCGGTGCGTTGAAACTAGTTTCATTCCAATGCTAGTTTCGGAGACATTGCTCCTGTTTCTCATCCCTCCTCGTAATTCCTCTATCCTTGTCTAATCCTCTGCTATTCTAGACACCTGTATTGTTTCTTTTCCTTTCGTCGCTGTTTTCCTCACGTCGGCTTTTGCCCTTTGCATTCCCTGTGCACTTAGTCGCACTGCCTTTTTCCTGCGTTTGTTTTTTCTACCACGTACCTGCTTATCAAACACACGTGCTTCTCACACAGCTGTTGACATTCAACGCGTGTTCCCTTGCTGCATGTGTGTTTTTTAGCTCGCAGCCTGATTATTCTTACACACGCTTTCCAAGCGCAGCTGCAGTCCCTCAGCCAGTGTTTCTCTGCTGCGAGTGTGTTATTGTAGACTCAAATCTACCGCTCTGTCTGTGGTTACCTAACACACGCTTTTAAACACTGCGCTGTGTTTATTTCTATCTTGTGTCTTCCTCGATCTGCTGACAATCCTCACTCTGGCTCACGAAGTCCCTGGGAATTACTCCAGGTTGGGACATACGCATTGAAACCCAAGTGCATTCTGGTCCACATAGTATACCTTAAGAAACAGTATTCCAAGAAGTATTGCGAAAACCAATTCTGGCTGAACAACTCACCTGAAACTACCCAGGGTTTTTCTGCTGCAACTTTTCCCTGGTTTGGGGTGGGCTCCCCGGAGTCCCCGCTGCCGGGCATATTGCCTCTCTGGCAGTGTCACCTCTGGGGGAGATCAGCTCTATCTCTTCAAACAGAAGTATAAGACGGTGAAGAAGAGGAACCCAAACGCCAGGAGAGAAAAGCCTGTCGAGACTTCTTCAGACGAACCATCAGAAGTCAACTCGGAAACCTCAGGAGAGGAGTGGGGGAGTGATACGGGTACAAGACAGTGTGAACCTGATAGATTGCAACGCCCAGAAAACATGGTAAGTCTTGAGCAATTCCAGGAAATGGTCAATGCTATTCAAACCCTCACTGTGGAGGTACAGTCCCTAAGAGCAGACAATACAGCTCTACGACAGCAGGTACAACAGAGAGAAGATAACCTAGGGGACTAACTCCCATGACATTGCCTTGTGGCAAGTTTGATGGCAATCCTGGAAGAATGAAGGAATTTCTGGATGCCTGCTTGGTACACTATACCTTTCGCCCAAAAACCAATTAACTGGATAGGGCTATGGTAGGATTTCTGGTTTCTAACTTAGTGGAGAACGCGCTGGCATGGGCTACAATGCTAGTAACCAACTCTGACCCAGTACTCAATTACGGTACTTTTGTTCAACGCTTCCAGGATAGGTTTGAAAGACCCGAAGTTTTGTACTCTACATTTGAAACACTATTGGATATACGCCAAGGAACCTCAGATGTTCAAACTTATGTGGCGAATTTCCAGAAGGTCGCTACAGAAGCGGGTTGGCCTGAGACGGCTCAGCAAGCCATTTTTCGGTGCCGACTTCATGACGATATTAAGGATGAACTAGCTCTGGTCACCAGACCTTCTACCTTCCAGGAACTAGTATCCTTGATTTTTCAAATTTGCATATGGCCGAAAGAAAAGTGGAAAGGAAGAGACCCAGATCTACTGTACCCATTCCTCACCTACCTCCTTTACCTGAGAAGGGATCCACAGATGAGCCTATGCAGATCAGAACGGCCAGAGGGCCTCTCACCGCTAGTGAAAGAAAGATGTGCAAGGACCTGGGACTGTGTATGTACTGTGGATCCAATACTCATTTACTGGGAGATTGTCCTGAAGTACCACCCAGGAGACAGGGAAACGACAAACCCCGACCTTGACAGGGAAATGGGAGGGGCGTCTAAAGTAAATCCCTGTGATAGTACACAGCCAGCTTTGCTCAACATTTTCAGCCTGATGGTTGTAAAGATCCTCCTAGAGTGGAACCAAAAAAGCCCGGTGGAATGCCTAGCAATCCTGGATTGCGGTGCCACAGGCAACTTCGTGGACGACAAATGGGCGGTGGAACAACAAATTCCCCGACGCCATATGATCCATCTAATACCCATGGAGGGGGTCGACGGGACGCCTTTAACTTCATGTGCTATTGTTCATGAAACCCAGGAATTAAGAGTCAGGATGGCGGCTCATCAAGAATACATGACTTTTGATTTAATACGAGCTGCTCACTTCTCGGTTATACTGGGTATTCCCTGGCTCAGAAAGCATAATCCATGCATTGATTGGAAACTCAATACAGTGGGATTCCAGTCTCAATATTGTGAAAAGAATTGTCTAGCACCTGTGGAATCGCCACCAGTTATACACGTGACTCTACAAGAGACCAACTGCAGTGTCAACACCATTCCAGCACAATATCAGGAATTTTCTGATGTGTTCACAGAAACTCAACCACGAAGCCTTCCGCCCCAATCGGAAGGAGGACTGTAAGATTGACCTCGTACCTGATGCAGTAGTGCCGTTTGGAAGGATGTTCCCGCTTTCATTACCTGAAAAGGAAGCACTTGGGGAATATTTGGCAACAAATCTACAGAATGGTCTCATCAGAGAGTCCTCTTTTTCAGCCAGAGCCTCTTTTTCTTTTATTTCCAAAAAAGGTACAACAGAACTCAGACCCTGTATTGATTTCTGGGGCCTAAACAGCCTTACAGTACGGGACAGATACCCCATGCCTTAGATGAAAGATATCAAAGGGGCAGCCCAAAGAGTCTGTGTGTTCACAAAGCTTGATCTCCCAGGGGCCTATCATCTTCTAAGAGTCTGTGAAGGAGACAAATGGAAGACGGCATTTAGAACACCACTGGGCCACTTCGAATACAGAGTCATGCCGTTTGGGCTGGTTAACGCTCCTGCACAATTCCAGCGTTTTATGGATAAAATCTTTGCAGATCTGCTGTTGAATACAGTAGTGATATATCTAGAAGACATGCTAGTCTGTTCGGCTACACTAACTCAAAATCGCCAACATGTTAAGGATGTATTACACCGACTGAGACAAAACAGTTTACTAGCCAAGCCTGAAAAATGCGTTTTTGAAACAGCCACAGTACCTTACTTGGGGTTTATCCTTTCAGCGGACAAGCCAAGACCACAGCTATTTCCCGTTGGTCTGTACCCACTTCTGTTAAAGACATACAAAGGTTTCTGGGACTTTCAAACTTTTACAGAAAGTTCATCCCAAATGTTTTTAACATAGTGCTCCCAATCACAAACTTACTTAAGAAGGGAGTTAAGTTTGTGTGGGATCAGAAAGCAGAGCAAGCTCTCAGACAACTGAGAGAAGCATTCGTTACAGCTCCTATTCTTAGACAACCAGACCAATCCCTGCCATTCATAGTTGTTGTTGAGACTGACGCTTCTTAGCGCAATCGGAGCAGCCCTGCTTCAAAGAAAGGAGGACGGATTAGAACATCCCATCGCATACTTTTCGAGAACACTCACCCCCTGCGAACGCAATTACTCTGTATTAGAAAAGGAACTTTTGCCCATAAGACAAGCCTGTGAGGAATGGAGACACCTGCTTCAAGGGGCTGTTTACCCATTTCAAGTATGCACTGACCATCGGAACCTAAAGGTCCTCCAGCAGATGAAGTGTCAGAACTCTAGACATGCGAGATGGGCTTACTGCTTCACCCAATTCGATTTTGAAATTGCGTACTTGCCTGGAAAGGACAATCAGTTGGCGGATGTATTATCTCGAAGCCTGGGAGAAGACACAGAAGGATTACAAGGCCATGAAATGTTGCTCGCAGGAAAGAAATTCATTAACACAGTCAACACTTTCCTCCAACAAGTACTAACAGCCCAAAGGGAGCAGGGACAGAAGATCAATCTAAGGTTACTTCGCAAGGGTGACTATCTCTTCAAAGATGAGTCCCTATTCCTCCCAACTCAAGGTCTACGTGACCTAGCGATGTCATGGTGTCACGACCTTCCCACTGCTGGACATAAAGGACAGAAAGCTACTCTGGAACTGACATCTCGTCATTTCTGACGGCCTACTATAACCAAGGATGTTAAGGAACATGTTGCCACATATCCCACTTGTGCCCAAAACAAATATTCCTATTGCAAACCATTGAGCTTACTACAACAAGAACTCCCTCCGGCAGGTCCCTGGCAGCATATCTCAACTGATTTCATAGTCGATTTACCCATTTCTCGGGGTGACTCTGCTATCATGGTTATGGTGGATTCATTCAGCAAGCTTGCTCATTTTTCACCACTAATGGGTACACCGACTGCTTCAACTACCGCTGAGGTATTTTTAAGGGATGTGGTTAGGTTGCATGGACTTCCGAATACTATCGTCTCTGACAGAGGCACGCAGTTCATATCGAAATTTTGGACAAGTCTGTGTAAATTGTTGGAGATAAAAAGATCCCTTTCTTCAGGTTTTCACCCAGAGAGCAATGGGCAAACTGAACGACTTAATGCAACACTAGAACAATACATTAGATGCTTTTGCAATCAACAGCAAATTGACTGGTGTCATCTTCTACCTCTGGTGGAATTTTCATACAATAACACCAAACATTCCACCATCGGCATGAGTCCTTTTTATTGTACCTATGGGTACAATCCCAGACACATACCACTGTTTGGACACATCTCCTCCTTTAGAGACCGCAAGGTACCTACATCCATCAAGACAGTGACACCACTGGTAAAAAAACCCGGCCTAGACCAACACAACCCAGTCAATCTTTGGCCCATCACAAACTGCAACTTTCTCCTCAAGATTCTAGATAAGGTTGCCACAGGCCAGCTGCAGAAATACATCTACCAGAACAATCTGCTACACTCCCAGCAATCAGGTTTCAGAAAGGCCATTAGTACAGAATCAGCCCTATTGGACCTTCAGTCCAAAATGCTGGAGGTGATAGACAAGGGCAAATCTGGACTGTTAATCTTGCTGGACCTCTCGGCAGCTTTTGATTTGTTAGATCACCAGAAGCTCCGAGAGGCCCTAGAGAAATCAGGCAACTGTTCCTTAGATGCCGTTGAATGGATAGCTTCCTTCTTGGGAAATAGGAGCTCCAATATTCAATGAGGCAATCACCCATCGGCCGCTCAGCAGGTAAATTGTGGAGTCCCTCAAGGAGCCAGTTTTTCACCACTGCCATTTAACATCTATATGTGATGCCTCTGCACCCTTTTGACCAACTTGGGCATATTCTTCACTAATTTTGCGGATGACACGCAATTGGTTTCAGAACTGACTGGCTGCCACACTACAGATAATGATAGGCTCAATTCAGTATATAACTCCATTGAGGCCTGGATGACATCCAACTGGATGTGCCTCAATGGAGGGAAAACTGAACTAATGGTCTTCGGATCCCCCCAAGCAAGAGCTAAATTAGATCCTGCTTATGCAACCTTCCACATTAAATACTCCCCAGTAGTGGTCTCATAAAAAGTTAAGACTCTAGGCATTTATCTGCAGGCCTCACTGGGAGCTGAAGCTCAGGTAGCATACCTTAAAAGACCTGTCAGTACCATCAGAGATTGCTAAAACAAATAAACCCTCACCTGAGTAAACAAAACAGCACAACTATCGTGAGAGCCATCATACTTTCCAGACTAGATTATGGAAATTCCCTTATGCTAGGTGCCACCAAAAAATGCCTCAAAAAACGTCAAACCATCCAAAACAATGCCATAAGAACAATCATGGGCAAATTCTATAGAGACCACATTTCCAAGGAAAGGAAAACTCTCCATTGGCTCTCCATAGAAGACCGCATTTCCTTTAAATCCATGTCCCTTGTCCATCATTGTCTATATGGATTGGCCCCCGACTATCTCCAAAAACAAATTAGTCCCTACATACCTAGTCAAACATTAAGATCAGGTAACAAAGGGTTGATCCAAACCGGACAAGTACACAGATCCAGTGGTTTGGGCCATGCCTTCCCCAGCTTAGCCTCAACCAAATGGAATAAACTTCCACTTGATCTACGACTTGAGCCCAATTATCTGATATTCAGAAAAAACCTGAAAACGGCTCTCTTCAAGTAACCTCCCTGACCTAATACCGACCATTCACTTGACCGATACGACTTGCTTGTCGCGTCCTTATTCGTGGTCCTACGTCTCTGTGTCAGCGCCCTGATGCCTACGGGCTGCGGCACCATATAAATACATAAATAAAAAATAAATCAATCTCTTCTAATGTAACCTCTGTTGAAACTCTTATGGACACCCTACAAAATCAACATAAGGAATCCCAAACTAATCTACAGAAAGCTGGTGAAGACAATAAAAGATGGGCAGACCCTAAGTGAAGACCGTCTTGGGAAGCAGGAACTAAGGTATGGCTGTCTACCAAGTTTCTACCCAGTTTGGTGCACAAAGGCATGTTCTCGGCTAGATACATTGGACCTTTCAAAATCACAACAAAGATAAATCCAGTCGCCTTTCGCTTAGCACTTCCACCCAAGCTACAAAGAATTCATCCGGTATTTCACACATCTTTACTTAAGGCATATGAACCAGATCCTCATGCCAGAAGGACAAAGAAAGTGAATTACCAATAGAATGATAAGGAATATGAGGTATCTAGACTGCTTGATTCAAGATACAAGAAGGGTGCATTGCAGTACCTGGTGTTATGGAAGGGGTATCCCATGTCAGAAAGCTTGTGGGAACCCATTTGCAACATATCAGCACCTAGGCTCGTCCAAAGATTCCATCGGCTGTATCTGGTAAAGCCAGGAGGAAGGCCGTTGAAGTGGAGTCATACTGTCATGAAACGCCCATGGAGTCTGTGGGAAATATGGAACAAATAGAAGAAGGACTGAGCTCCTCCCATTCCCTCACCCTGACGTTACGGTCTAGTCCTCTGTAGTAATGAGTCTATAATTAGCAGTCAGCTGTGGCAACTGGTGCGTTGCAACTAGTTTCATTCCAACGCTAGTTTCGGAGACAGTGCTCTTGTTTTTCATCCCTCCTCATAATTCCTCTATCCTTGTCTAATCCTCTGTTATTCTAGACTCCTGTATTGTTTTTTTTCCCCTTTCGTCGCTGTTTTCCTCGCAGTGGCTTTTGCCCTTTGCATTCCCTGTGCACTTTGACGTGCTGCCTTTTTCCAGCATTTGTTTTTTCTACCACGCAGCCTGCTTATTCAAACACACATGCTTCTCGCACAGCTGCTGACATTCAACGCGTGCTCCCTTGTTGCATGTGTGTTTTCCACCTCTCAGCCTGATTATTCTTACACACGCTTTCCAAGCACAGCTGCAGTCCCTCATCCAGTGTTTCCCTGCTGCGAGTGTGTTATTGTAGACTCGACTCTACCGCTCTGTCTGCGGTTACCTAACACACGCTATTACACGCTGCAGTGTGTTTATTTCTATCTTGTGTCTTCCTTGATCTGCTGACATTCCTCACTCTGGCTCACAAAATCCCTGGGAATTACTCCAGGTTGGGACATACTCATTGAAACCCAAGTGCATTCTGGTCCACATAGTATACCTCAAGAAGCAGTATTCCAAGAAGTATTGTGAAAACCAATTCCGACTGAACAACTCACCTGAAACGACCCAGGGTTTTTCTGCTCCGGCTTTTCCCTGATTTGGGGTGGGCTCCCTGGAGTCCCCAATGTCAGGCATATTGCCTCTCTGGCAAAGTGGCCTCCGTGGTGCTCGGCCCTATCTCTTCAAACAGAAGAGTAAGTTGGTGAAGAGGAGGAACCCAAATGCCTAGAGAGAAAAGCCTTATAAGACATCTTCAGACGAACCATCGGAAGTCAACTCGGGAACCTCAGGTGAGGAGTGTGGGAGGGATACGAGTACAAGACAGTCTGAACCTGATACGTTTTTGGATTCCAAACTATTTCCTCCCAGTGAAGCTCTGTGGGAGAGAGTTTTGAAGGAGTGTCACGACTCAGCTCTAGCTGGTCATCCTGGTTTTCGTAAGACTCTAAAATTGGTCTAGAGAAATTTTGAAGTGGATTACTATGCATGTGGATATGATGAACTTTGTGAAAACGTGAGGTTTTCACATGATCAAAGAGTCTGGTGGGAAAACCATAGGAGTTGCTGGAGCCACATCAAATTCCTGCTCGACCTTGGCATATTCTATCTTTAGATTTTATTGTTGATCTCCCTAAGATCAAGGCGGTTCAACCGTATTGGTGGTAGTTGATGTCCTCACTAAGGAAGGGCATTTTATTCCCATTAAGGGGGAGGTAACATCTCAAATAGTTTTCTTCAAGAGGTGGTGCGTTTGCAGGGATAACCTAGTCAGGTTATTTCAGAAAGGGTTGCACAGTTTTTTTCCAAGTTTTGGAGGACCTTTTATAAGGAGCTGGTGGTTGAGGTGAAATTTACCTCATGATATCATCCTGAAACTAATGGGCAGGTGGAATAGGTAAATCAGGAATTGGAAAAATACTTAAGGTGTTACCTGCAGGCCAGAGACAGTTACGGGAATTTGATTTGGTTGGCCAAATTTGCATACAACAATTCTGCTAAGGATTCAAGTTCTATGTCCCCATTCTACTGTAGTCGGGGGTTTCATCCATGTTTTTGGACGGAGGATATTAGCTGGGAGTCTGAGAATCCTGATGTGCAGGAGAGATTGTGGGCTATGAGGCCTAATCTTCAACTCTGGATTGTAGACAGCAGAGTACTGGGGATATTGTAGTTGGCCAGGACCTTCCACAGTTCTTCCCTCAGTACATAGTCAAAAGTGGTTTTGAGATTAAAGAAGAGAGCATACACTTTGGCTTTATTTTGAGACATATACTTCTTCAGTATAAGGTGAAGCCTGAAATTCTGATCAATTGTGCTGGTACCCTTTTTGGATTCCGGCTTGAAGATGACTCATCCCTACATAGTCAACCCAATCCTGGAGGAGCCCAAGATTGACTTTGGCAAAGATTTTGCTTGCTGTATCAAGCAGCGATATGGGACGTTAATTCCCGGGATTTCCCCCATTCCTTTTTTATAGATTGGAACTCGCACCAGGAGCAAGGAACCTTTTCCTGGTTAACAGCAGCATGAAAAATGCAATAAAGTACTGGGTCCCAGACTGAGATCTTTTCCTTGTAGATGTCAATTGGAATGTTGTCAAGCCTAGGGCTTTTCCACCCCCTCCTCTCCCAGAGTGATGATTGCCTCCTCTACCTCCTTTACTGTAATACCAAGGATCTCTGTTTCTGGCAGTATCCTCCTGGTACACAAATGGACTTCATGATCTTCCTGGTGTAGTGTCAAAAGGTCCCCGTACAAATTGCAAAAATGATTACATCAGACAGCAGGACCAATGCAGATCACAGGATTCAATGTCGTCCTTGCCTGCTACTATTTTCCAGAATCGACGAGTGTCTCCGTTCCTGCATGCATCAAGCCAGATGTCCCATATGTCCTTGTAGATGTCGTCCTTCTTTGTCTTGATCATATTTTTATAGCAAACACGGAAATCACAAAGTTGAGGTTTATCCATGGGTGGGCCCTCCTTCAGACACAATCCTTTCCTTGGCTGTTTTGCCATCATTGCCATGGTCACTCTCGCAACGATCATGGTTTTCAAAGGTATCAACTAAGTGCCAGTTTCTGTTACTTATCAGAGTGTAGTCAATTCTTGTTGTTCCTTTGTGACCAAAAAACTTTTCTTTGCCAGTTGATCTGTTTTGAGTCGGCCATTACATGCATGCTCTGAGATTCAGACCGAACAGAATACAAGCAACCTCTATGACCTGGAGATGTATCTTCTGAGGGTAATTTGCCTCTAAAGGGGGATTTCCTCAAGCTATATCGTGCTCGTCCTAGATGGTGTCAAGCTCTCTCAATGGCTCATACTGGAGATTTAGATCACCCACAGCCAATAGCCAAAACGACTGGCCATTCAGTGCCCACAGATTCTGTGAGAAACCTGAATGTGTCTCACCTCCTAGTCCCCGGAGATCTGTCATCCAGGTGGCCAGGACACGGCCATCGCTATTGGATCCAGTTCTTGGGGTAGACCAGTGAGGGAGGATCACCTGGATGAGGGGTCTTTGGGGATTGGAAGTGGGACACCGAATAGTGAGACACGGTACCCACTTCCTTGTAATCCCTTTACCCCATCCTACCTCATATGATATTTCAAAACTCTACCCCCCCCTTTTCTGACAGAAACACTTTCTTACATCACGAAAGACAACAGACTAACACCAGAGCTGTTTACCTGACATGTCCCAATGCAAGGGTCAGGCAGAGTCAAGCAACTGACAAACTATGCATATCTGAAGGCCCTTTCCCTTCCCCACAGGGATCAAAGGCGGAGCACAAGACTACACTACGAGCAAAGCTAAACGCACTAGGAAGCAACTGTTCCAGACCAGCAGTTCAAACAGAGAAGAAAGACGGCAAGACCTGAGAGGACTACAAGGAGGGAAGTGCCCTTGCCCTTTTCAACCCAGACCTGCGAAACCCCAGTGAAAAGAATCATAAGACCGAGATTTACAGCTGGCGTGTGGTGTAACAGACGTCTATGATGCAAGGGGGGGGGCCTCCCACATTAATAACCCAATTGGGGAGGCACGCTTGCTACCATGGTACCTTCCTTGACTCCAGAGGCAAGACAAGCCAATGGGTTCAGCACATCGGTGAGTCGGAGAGAGGTGATAGCAAACCGGACTGTGTTGAGCCCAAGGTTGTGCACAGCAACATTGTATGAATTTATGACCAAGGAACCTGTGTGTGTTTAAGCTTGAAAGAAAGTCCACTGAAGGACCAGCTGCAGAGTGGTCAGGCTCCACAAGGGCACTCATCCGAAGGACTCTGGCTGGTCCCACTTTGTTGGAACTACAAGTACCAGGAGGCCCTTGGGGAGGCCGGCGTAAGGAGTCAGAGGGGTCATACAAGGGACGAGTCAAACCCCTTGTACAAATGAAAGTCTCTGACATGTTGACAAGAAGGAATGTAAAGTGAAGTGATTCATGTATTGTGATAAAGCAAAGTAAACTGTATTTGGCAAATAGGAACCTGGCTGAGGGATGCCTGAGACTTGGGGTGAAGCATAATACACCCGTGAATATTGTGTCGACAAGAGTGAACCTGATCGAGGGATGGCCACAGTGAATGATTGTTTAAAAAGAAATTGAGACTCTCAAATCTTGCAAATGGTGATATTGTGAAATGAAGGCTTTATTGAACCCGCCTGAGGGAGGTCCACATGGCAAGAAGGATCAGAGCCCGGCAGAGGGGGACCCAAAGGCAAAGAATAATCACGCGTGGAGAGTTGTTGAAGGAATTTTTTGTTTGTTAATTGTTTATGGCACATCAGATCCTCTGAGGCAAGAGACTTTGTGTGAAAGAGATCTGGCCACAGAAGGCTCTGATATTTTGGAAATGAACTGTAAACTTGTGCTGAAGAAGACCAGAAGTGTGCTGTGCTCAAGAGTCCTGTCTTGTCCCGTACTAAAAACATGGGGAAGGGAAAGGCCAGCTATACCATCCTGACTTATCATTTTGAGAACACTTCTTTCTTTTCTTTTGAACATTATCCACCACTATTTAGTAGCATAGCGGTAAGGACTGGCAATAGTTGTTTTTTTAGTATAGGCCCTTTTTATTTGACTAGAGTCCACTTGGACTGCATTATTATTATTTGATGGTCGTAGCTTCTCCCAGCTTAGATTTAGGGTTAGAGTAGGCATTTATCTCACCTATACAGTTTAATAAACATCCCTGAACTGTGATCACCTGTGTCTGTCTTTACTGTTGCCACCATGAGTTCCTTACAATTCCCAGTTTGAGATTATATCTAGTAATGACGACAAGCTTTTTGAGTGCTTCTCTCCACGTGGTTGATTTGTAGATGTTGAATATCAGTATTTTTTCACCCTTTGGCAGGGGCTGTCACAAGATGTTGTAGATCAGGAGAGCCAGTAGGGCAATGGTCGATTGCCCAATGTAATACATCAGCACCCCACAGCCTCCATCTCCTGGCATCATCTGTTTATTTCCCAGATTCCCTCATAATTTGCTCAGTGCTGGTGACCTCACAAAGAAACTGCAGCAATGTAAAAGTAAACAACACACGTACCCATTGCAACATATAACATAAATTGACATTACCACACCCCTCACCCATATACTTTAAAACTATAACCCATTATACTTGACATTTTGAACACACTACAGCTCTATACCCTACAAAATCAGATAAAATCCTTGAATCTGACAGAAGCAATTTTTACCCTAGTCGAATGGCGTAATCCCTTACCCTGTTGCAACTCTAATCTTCCCCCACTCTTATCTTCTGAAAACTGACCACCATGCCCACCTCCACACCTGTCATCCTCACATCTGCCATTTGTAAGATGCTCATAAATATTCAGCCACCTCCTCCCAACAGACAGGTGGCCTCATTCCAAGGGAACCCTTGTTTCCTGGACACCAC
This sequence comes from Ambystoma mexicanum, assembly GCF_040938575.1. Taxonomy (NCBI): domain Eukaryota; kingdom Metazoa; phylum Chordata; class Amphibia; order Caudata; family Ambystomatidae; genus Ambystoma; species Ambystoma mexicanum. The sequence continues at coordinate 307,761,229 of NC_090925.1, forward strand.
ACTATGAGTCTGCCTGCATGGCATGTTGCGCTGGCAGGCTCAGACCTGCCGGGTGCAACGGCCCCTGCAGGCAGACTCTTTGTGGAAGCACCGCCACCATTAGCAACAGTGCTGGTGCCTCCGTCTACCCACTCCCATGACTCCACTGGCATGGGGAGTTACTGAATCTGCCACCTGACTTCCCGCACCGCCAAGACTTGTAATGTCCCAGTACCACTGGGAAGACAGGTGTTTCTGGGTCAGCGCCAACCCGCCAGTGGTAGCTGCGGGTTACCGGCAACCTGAGAATGAGGCCCAGAGTCTCCTTCCCCCACCAGGAGCCTTGTATGTCCTGAGTGGAAATGTGTTGTGGAACCACTCTCCAGTTTAGCATATCCTTTCCCCATTTTAATTGCACTCAAAGGATGCATAAACACCAGCAACCCTTTCCTGGTATACCTGGGGTTCCGCACCCTAACCATGTCACCTACCATCACCTGCTCAGACTCAGCCCCATGTTTAATATTTGAAACACATGCACCCTCCATCTGTTTTGCCCTGGCCTTTTTCACCACATATTTCATGACATTGCTAACTTGTGAACCTTGTGATGTTGGATGCCCATGACAGAGAGAAATTTGAGCATTTTACGGGAAACAAATAGCACTCGTCCATAACTAAACTTCACAGTATGGCCTCCTTACTAAAACTATCTAAAACTTTTCTCAAAACCTCAATCCCTCTATCTATGGACACCTTTCCAACCGCGCTCACTTCCAGCCAACGAGACATATAATCCACCAGTACCAAAAGTCCCTACAGCCCCCTTCCCAGCACTTGCTCTGCACTTACCTCGCACTTGCCACCAGCTGGCCCTTTTTATTTATTATTTATTATTTATTATTTATTATTTTATTACGCCACTTACCTTTTACTGCACTTACCCCCCCACCTCCTCCCCCTGCACTTTCTCCTTTTTCCCCTTACCTCTGCACTTGCGCGATCTGAATGACACCTGGCCTAGTAGGATCGTTTGTCTGTCTTCCCCTTGTTTCCTCCCTCCCTGCCTCGTCACGCCTTGAAACACTTGTGTATAGGCGCGTTACAAATACCATATCATATCATATCATATCTCACCCCTCACTTAATGTATCAAACATGCCCATTATATCTAAGGCTACTTTATTTCATACCTCCTCTGGAATCAACACAGGTATAAGTCACTACATATGTCAGGCCACCAATGCATTTAACATTCTTTTTGTAAGTGATCTTTCTAGATGGCCTTCATTTGCTAACTCGAGTTCACAAGTTGTGGGGACAACTGGCACTATCAGTCTATCCCCTCTTGTTACACACTGCAGCCCTTTGTCCAAATCATCTCTTACTATGCCATATAGCTTGCCTAACTGAAGAATTGTGATCTGCCCACTCTTCATGTAAATCTTTATTGATCCATGTTAACTCTTGATCTTCTTCACATGCTGTCATCCATACATCTTTATGTAACGACAGCACCAATATGCTGCTTGTATGTTTTCCACCACATCCTCCAACCTCTCCTCCGGACACGGTAAACGTGACAAACAATCTGCCACTGCATTCCTTTTCCTAGGAACATACTCAACTATAGAATGATGTACTTGTAAGTCTACCATCCAACTTGCAATACATGGCGATACTGAATTTAGACCCTTGGTTGTCATGACATACGTGAGTGGTTTATGGTCAGTTTTCACCACATATGGAATGTCCTACAATAAAGTGCAGAAATGTTTGGAGGCCCACCACACTGCCAACTGCTCCCTCTCAATTGTACCATACCTTCCTTCTAGTCTCCAAGCAACAGAGATGCACAATCTATGTCTCTGTACTCCCCATTCTGCCCTTGGGCCAGTACTGCCCAACACTGACGTCAACCATAAGTATAGTTTTACTAGATCTATCAAATGTGGACAAAGATGGTGCCTGATTCACATTGCATTTACATGCGGAATGCCACTTTCTGACCCAAAAGGGAGGCTGGTCTAAACTACTCGGCGTATTATGAGAAGCAAAAAGTGATAATTGATTACCAACTGGTTCATTTGGATCTTACCATTTCATGTGCATGGAACAAAGGTCCTATCAGTGACTTCATGGATTAGAGGAAGATTGAATTTGAGGTGTTTTGGAACCATTCCGTTGCCTTGAGAAGGACTTTGTGTGTTCGCAACATGTGTTGGCCATTTCATAGTCTCTATTTGGTGTCATGAAATAAAAATCCATAAAAAATAAGCAAATCAGGCATATTTGTTTAGTGATTTAACTGGAGCCATTGGGCATACATCATGTATAATTACTAACGAACACTAATTGAAAGAGTGCAATTTCATCTGAACAAACACCTTCAAGGTTGTTCTCTTTGGTGACCTTGGGCTATCGTCATACCACTGTCCAGATCAGTGTGGCTCAATTTTCAATCTTATTTTTGTCAGATCAGCTCAAACCCTGGAATAGCTTCACATCCCTTTTAGACATTAAGTACCTCAAGCTCCCCAATTGACATTCCTGTTACCATTTGAAAGGTGCCCCTTTCTTTAGGAGCTCCCGCATATGCACGGTTTTCTTAGCATACCTGGGTATCAACTTTACCTCACACTCAGCAATACCTAAGAAAGGGTAAAGCTGCTCCTTGGTTGCAGGACACTGGGGTTTTCTTCATTACATCCACCAAACATTCTCTCAGCCTGATGCCCATACAACTAATAGTATGGCCAAAACACGTCACACTTCAGACTTTATTTCAATATTTTACCAATTTCACTGTCAACCCCTTATCCTGCAGTCTCTTCAAAACAACATGTATCCTTTCATTGTGTTCTAGTTCCATCACACCCTACAAATAAAATCATGATTTTTTTTTTTAACTTGTATTTAATCATAAAAAAGATTTTTACAAGAGCGCTTTCTAAACTGAAAGAAGTCCTTTCTGATTTTGTCTGATGAGTGATTTGTGCCTTGCATTTTACTTCGTTGTTTGTACATTTAGATCCTAACTTCCGGAGTATCTTTTATTCTTTCCAACGCCAGGTTTAAAAGTTTAGCAGTCGCCGTGTGCCATCGAGTCTTTTCACCTGTAATCAGGCGCTTCCACCAAATACCTTCATTCCCTGCAAATGATGTGGCCATCAAGGTGGAAAAGTAGGTGATCCTGGCCTGGTGAAGAGCAGGGCATCGCATCAATAGATGTTTTATCGATTCAATGTCATCAGGATTTGCACAGAGTCTGCAGGGTAGTTTCTCCAAGCCAGATCTGATCGCTAAGATTTCTCCAGTCGGTAAGACGTTTAGGCGAGCTTTTAAAAGGGTTCTCATCAGTAGTTTGTCAGGGTATTTTTTACAGTACGCCATCGGTTCTTTTAATTTGTTGGTGTTCATGGGAAGGTGTACTAGAAGTTTGCACGATCAAGCTAAATCAATCGTATTGATCCAGTCCCAACATTCAAGTTTTGTTTTTATCCTAGTTGGGTTTTCTTTCAGTTCTGCTTCAGTACACACTATTTGCTGTAGTTTTTGTTTTTGGTCCGCGGCCCACTGATTCATAGTCCGATTTGAACATTTTTCCAGTTCTGATGCCATTATTTGGTAGATTTTGGGACTCTCAGAGTGAATAATTTTTCTATATAGTTGCACACAGCTATGATCCACTACAGCCTTCAAAGACAGAAGGCCAAGTTCACGCCTGATTGGGGCTATTGGGGTTGAGTTTGGCAGACCCAAGACGGCTCTCCATATATGACCTTCCAATTTTTGCCAAATTAAGGGAGGAATGGAGGGTGTGGCGTCCATGCCATAAGTCAGTGATGGAACGATCTTTGCCTTATAGTAGTTTATAGCAGGTTGGAGTGAGAACTTTCCATATTTTCGATCAACCATTCTTAGCTGTGCTGTGAAATTTTTGGTTTTCGACCATAAAATGGCTTGCATACTGCCAGATTTCTTCGAGCTATCCAGGTGGACACCCAGATATTTGAATGAGTCCACCACTTCAATTTGTGTTTCGTTGAGATGCCACTGAAACCGCTCCTTTTTTTTAGTGGCAGTTTTTTGTAAAATCAATATCTTAGTTTTGGCTTTGTTAATCTCCAGGTTATTTTCTTGAATATATGATGACAAATTATCGAGTTGGCGTTGGAGGCCCACCTGGGTAAGATCGTGTAGAATTAGGTCGTCCGCGTACAACAGTCTTGGGATTTGTGTCACACCTATTTTAGGTGGAAATGTTCTGGTCTTGCTTTGGCTATCCTTAAAGTCTCCCAAGAATGATATAAACAGCGCCGGGGCCAGGGGGCAGCCTTGCTTTACCCCGCGACATGTTTGGATGGGTTTTGATGCAAGGCCTGCGTTGTTTAGGCGGACTCCTATACTAGTGTCGGTATGAAGGCTGACTATGGGTTCCAGGATTGCATTTGGACAGTCCCAGGTCTTCAGTTTCGCCCAGAGTTTCTGCCTGTCAACTCGATCAAAAGCCTGAGATAGATCAACAAAAGCAAGGAAAATATGAGGGCCACCAGTCAGAACTTTTTCTTTGAGTATGGTCAAACACATAATGTTTGCGCTGGTGCTTGCGTTCTTCTGAAATCCAGTCTGTAAAGGATCAAAGCAAATTGCTGAGGCCGCCCATTTCCGAAAATGAGACAGAAGGATGGAGGCGAAAATCTTCCCGATGACATCCTGGAGAGCTATAGGCCGGTAGTTCACAGCGTCATCTCTTGAGCCTTTTTTGAAAATAGGGACGATCAAAGCTTTTGACCATGATTCCGGTACTGTTCTTTTTTCTCTACATAGTTTGAAGATTGCACTTATGAGATTAGACCACTTGTCTGGATGTTCCTTTAGATTGCAGTTTACTAGGCCATCAAGTCCAGCTGGTCTTGATAAATTTAATTTAATTATTGTGAATTTGATGTCACTCACGTCAGACAAATCCACCCATGGTGACTCCGCCGCTCTGAGAAACGCATCCTTGTTTCCTTCCAGTTGTTGGAACAGCTTCGAGAAGTGAGCATTCCAGTTTTCTTCAGGAACTGGATTTATCATATGTGCATTAGAGATCTTGTTTGATTTGTTTATCAGTGCCCAGAAGTCACAGGATTTTTTGTTTGCTAGTGCCATCAACATCTGCTCAGCGTCAGCTTGATAGAGCAGGTTTCTTGAGTGTTTCAGCCATTGTTTGTAGCATCTGGTTTCCACTTTTAGAGTATCCGAAAGTGATATGAGATTCGAGCCTCTTGCTTCTCTTCTTAATTTTCTTAAGGCTCTGCGTTTTAGAACCAAAGTTGCATTGTATTCGTGGGTGTGCTGGGTCAACTGCGTGTTCAGTGTTTTTCTTGGCTTCTTAAAGGCCAGGAGAAGAGGAATTCAGCTCGCTCTAGCCACATCATCTTGCAATGTTGGATCAGAGATTAAGGTTGTGAACTGGGCTTTAAGTTTGGAGACATCTGAAGCAATCATTCGTAGATGGGTGTGTTGTGAATTTGTCTCAATTTCAGGAGCGTAAAATTGCGCTAAGGTCCCCTTATGTTTGAATTTAAGATGTTAAGGTTATGATCACTGTGTTTTGTTTTGATGACATTGAAGGAGACGATGTTGCGATGTAGAGAATCGGAGACAAAGATGTAATCAAGAGTTGCTGCGGATGCATCACATTCCCAAGTCGGAAGCAGAGTTTCGGAACTCGTCACTGTGGCCGAGTTGTAAAGATTGCGAGATTTCATGATTCTATTCCAGGCCAAACCCCTATTTCACGAGTTCGAGTTTGTGGATGGATTTCTTTGGTTCGAGCTGGGCCCTGCGCAGTTGGAGTTTAGGTCACCACAAATCATGATGTCGAAAGGTTTGTAGTTTATAGAAATTTCATCGATTGTGTTTGTTACTTCTTTGCACATGTTTTCTGTTGAAGTCTTTTGGGGATTCCAATACACTTTTATTATGGCTACCGCATCTTGTGTTCCAGGCTTGGTCTTGAGGGTTCTTGAATCCCATGTGGTCAGAACTGCCAGGATTTCATACGTCCTCTTTACCACCGTTATGATTTCTACCCCACAACCAATCCGGATTGCTGTAAGTAGACCTGATGACGGGTGGCCAAGTGCTCCCTTATGGGCCAGGGATATTTCAATACAGTAGCCGTCGAGTGTCGGTTGTTCACACAGCCAAGTCTCTTGAAGGCATATGATGTCGTAACAGCTGAGATCCTGGCTCTCAGAGTTGGTGAGGTGTACGTGTCCCCTGGTGTTCCAAGACGCTATACTTAAGATGTTGTTTACCCCGGTCAGGATCCCAGATAGGGAATTTGATAAACTGACGTGAACCCTGACATACCTTTTTTGATAGAGCACCCAACCCAGGATCGCTATGTGGACCCTTTTGGTTCAGTCTGGGATGGGGGGATTGGTCTTTCAGATCTACGCAGATACTATTGGGCCTCCCAACTGACTATAGCCATTGAATAGCTACATAGTGAACCCTCCTACCCACATATTGTGATCGAACTTGCAAACCTTCCACTAACTGATGACCTTCAGACCTTGCATGGCACCATCAACTCGTGGGATTGCCACTGGCCTTGCGGCAAGTGGTCCAAGCTTGATAACAGTTACTAAGGTGATGGGTTGGGAGTGTGTGGTGACCAGGAGTGCCCCCTATGGAATAATCGAGACCTACCCGAGCTTCAGAAATTGGAATTTGTAAAAATGTGGCAGAATAACGGAAACCAAATCATAGCAGACGTACTGTCCGGTAACAGGCTCTGCTCACTCCTTAAACTGATGCAGCGCACGTCACATACACCTCCAGGCAATTATCATTATATCTGATTTCAGGCAAGCCATGCATATACAGTTCAAGGGGGACTATGACTGTCAGACCGAACCCCACTTGAAGCAAACATTGTTATGGAATTAATCCCCATGGAGACAATCTACACTCTATATAGGATGGTGCTTAACTTTACCATGCTCCCTCTGTCTCGACTGAAGATGAAATGTGAGTCAGACATTGGTCCATTAGAAGCAGAGGACTAGCACGAGGCCTTAATGACCCCATGAGAAATTGCAATCTTGGCTCGTCTCAGACTAATACAACTTAAAGTTCTACACAGAGTATATTATACCTGCAACAAAAATAATGAAAAGAGTTCATAAAAAAGAGCTCAGATAGATGAGGGCATTTGAGGAGCACACGGGTCAATAGGAGTGGAAGATGTGTTGGCTCTGCGAATGATGGGTGCTAATTCTGTAGGAGAGACAGGGGAGTAGTAGTTGAGAGTACAAGTGGTAGGGGTAGAGATGGTGCAGAGACGGAGGGTGGAGGATAGAGGGAAAGGAGGACTCTGAGAGCGTCACTAATTTTATATATTTTAGAGGAAGTAATGAGCAAACTTGTTACCAGAAAGGGAGGAGGCAATTGACACTGGCTTGGGATGTATGAGCAAATCCTAAAGGTGGATGGACGTTTGTGAGGATGATTGCATAAGGGGTAAGTCCAGTCTGAGATGTGAAAGTGAACAAAGGAGTGATCAGAGGGAGAAGGGACAATGTTGAGGTCAGAGGAAGAGAGCAAAAGACAAGGTCAGTTGAGTTCCCACTAAAGCGGGTAGGCTTATTCATGGTGGGAGTAGACTGAGTGGTCAGATAGGAGGCAGTTAAGTTTAAGGCAAGTGGCTATGGAGGACTTGGGAAGGTTTAAGGCCACCTTCATGACAATGGAGATATCTGTGCGAAGTGACTAAAGGAGAAGGTTCAGATTAGAAAGAAGAAGTTTAGAGGACCATGCAGATACAACCACATCACTCCAGCCCTCATCGACCTTCATTGGCTCCCACTGCACGCATGAATACACTTCAAGTCTTGGTGCATCATCTATCAGGCAGTCGCCCTCAGTCGCCCTCAAGTCATACAGCTACTTCGCAGAGAAACTCAGCATCTCCGGCGGACAGCACACAACCAGAAGCCAGGACACATGCAGACTTGAAATCCGCCTCCGCAAAAAGGAAAGGACCAGAAAACGAGCCTTCTCTGCCTACACCCCAAGACTATGGAACCTCCTCCCCATCAGTATCAGACTTGCCACCACACTCCTACAATTCAGAAAAGAACTCAAGACCCACCTCGTCAAGGAGTGTCTCCTTCTCAACACGTAGGCCATCACAACGCCCCTCGCCCCACCTGACTTGCTAGATGCTGTCCATCCCTCTCAACCCTGCCAACCTGTACAGCTGTATCGTCCTCTATGCCCCTCTGTATCCTACCCCCTGCTATATATCTGTTCTGTTGTCACCTCTGAAATGCACTCCCTTATGCATCTGTACTGTTGTATAGCTCTGTAAAGCGCTATGTTGTGTATCTGTATCATTGTACACCACTGTAAAGTGCTCCATTGGTTCTCGAAGTTAGGTCCACACTCAATAAATGCAAAAATGTGATACTAATAATAAAGGGATTGTGCATTCCAAAAGCCAAGTGAGAGTGATAGGAGGTGGGGGGAGGGAGAGGGGCGCAGGTGTTGTACAGTAGGTGAAAGGAACAGATGAGGTATCCTGGGGGGATAGGAGCATCGGGCTGGTGGGATGTGGACACAGGGAGGATGGAAGAGGGGAAGAGGAGGGAGAAGTTAGACCGAGTTGTGGCTGAAGGCTATGAGAGAAGAGGAAGACAACAGTGAGTACAAGGAGGAATGGAGCATATTGAAGGTGCATTATGGAGAGTAGAAGAAATAGGCAAGCGAAGGAAAGTAGATGGGTGAGCAGAATGGGAAGGGTGGAAGGGTTGGATGGGAAGGTGCAGGCGTAATTTCCTTGTTGGGACATAATGTGGCTATGTGTAACCAAAAGACAGTTGGCAGGCCCAAAACATGGATGTTCCTTGACCTGTGAGGCAACAGCAGTGTCGGAGTATCCCTATGTGTGGAAGCAGGAGTCAGGCAAAGGGTGAACTGTAATGTCCTGGTATGAGCACAGGCTCTGTCTGGCCTTAAGTCCCTTCTGGTCCTGACAGGCCCAAGCAGTGCGTTTCCCTTTGCTACTTACTTTTGGCCCTTAACCTGCAGACCCACAGGCTCGACACCCTGGGGAGACTCAATGACAAGGGAGGCAGCGGCTGACATAACCCTCTGAGAGTCGGACCAAGTGCTCAGGGTGGCTTCTAGGCTTCCAGGCTTCCAGGCTTCCAGTCCTGGGTGTTGTAGGTCCAGTGCTCAGGGTGGCTTCTAGGCTTCCAGGCTTCCAGGCTTCCAGGCTTCCAGGCTTCCAGGCTTCCAGGCTTCCAGTCCTGGGTGTTGTAGGTCCAGTGCTCAGGGTGGCTTCTAGGCTTCCAGGCTTCCAGGCTTCCAGGCTTCCAGTCCTGGGTGTTGTAGGTCCAGTGCTCAGGGTGGCTTCTAGGCTTCCAGGCTTCCAGGCTTCCAGGCTTCCAGTCCTGGGTGTTGTAGGTCCAGGGAACTTTGTTTTTCTGGCAGGAGACAGTGCACATTATCCTGAGAGAATGCAGGATGTGGCACAAAATGAGTTCAAAATAAAAAATCCCGTCACATGATGTTGCATGTGCCTCTGGAAGCCAATCCTTGTGCTCACGGGGGATTCCAGACTCCCAGGCGGGCTGCAGGGAGGATCCTGGATCTTTCAGGCACTTAGGTGTTATAGATGTCTATATGCTTTTTAAGTATCATCCCTTTTCAGCTCATCCACTTCAATACATTCCAAACCAGCCCATTCCATCACAGACCCATTTTCCATCAAAGGTCCTTTCTTTGAAAATGCACATGCAGGGGACCGCCAACGTTAGAGCCTACATGCTTTTAAGTCAACGAAATGCAATTTTCACTTTCACAAAACAAGTGGAAAATGAAAACAACCAAAATTGCCTTTACTATTTTATTGTACTCTTCCTTCTGTGAACGATGTCAATGCCGCCTACAAATAACGCTTTACAGTCGGCATTTAAATGGATTCCTCAGGAAACCGCCTCCTTTTAGCCAGCGCTAAATGCAAGTGGATTAAAATGGAATCCATTAGTTTTACGCCAGCATGAAAGTCACGCTGGCGTAAAACAGGGAGGTTTTGCGGGCAGAGTTGGAAGATCGAGGAGCAACATATTTACCCCTCCCTTCCCCCTCTCCACTTGTAAACCATTTAAAAAACCTACCTGAATGTAAACTGTAAAAGGACTTTCTTTTACCAAAGAGGGCAACACAAAGGAGCAAAACAAAGAAACAATAAAGAAGGGTCAAGTAAAGTGCAGAAAGAGGTCAGAAATGGGAAACTGGGGAAACGTGGAGTAAACGATGAAGGAAAAGAAGTCTACAAATAGTGGGGAACATCTTGTTTTTTTAAATTTTTCATTGGAGATTGTAATATCCGCAGGGCCCGTCTCCCCTGAAAAAGAAAGAAAAATTGTTTGCACCCTGGAAGGAGCACCAGTGTGCAGATGACAATCGCCCCCTTGAAGCAAATTACGAATATTAATACAATTACAGACAACACGGTACGTTGAAGCTCAAAGCAATCTTTAAAACATGTTGCATTGGCAACAGTATATCGTAGGCACTAATATTCATTAAATTGTTCTTCAAAATCCATACATGAATAATTCATAGTACTCATTGAATATTCTTAAAATAATAAATATTATTAAAGCTGTATATCTATAAATACCAGCTTACATGATAAAACTCTCAAATTCAGTTCCCATACATGCTTATATACCCTCAGATTCAGGACCGAAGCCTGCTTCTATACCCCCAGTCCAAGTGTTCAATCCTGGACCATTGCAGGCTTTGCCAAAGGCAGTTGACTCAGGAGTAATTTATGAATCATACTCCATAGTCTAAACAATGCACGATGTACCCTTTTATTTTCTGACTTTAAACAACAGGTCCAAAAAGGATCTGTATTGATAAACTGATAGATATATATATATGTATATACAAAGCACGCTAAGATCTCTACAATTACGGGTGTTACTCCCGGACGTTCCGTAAACAAGTATCTAGCAGACTCCAAGATATAATTACTTTTGCATATCCGGGATGAACGCTCATTATGAGGGATATCATAATGAGACCCAACATTCGACAATATAGGTAGCTGATTAATGGTTAGTCTTAACAAGTACATATTCAGGGCCGGGCTTGGGTAACCCCTGATATATCTTTGCGCCTTAAGATATATATGAATAATCAGGGGTGGCGCTGTGGAGCAGCCCAAGATGGCTGCCTAGCCTTTCAGCTCTGTGCGGTCTCGGCGTTCATCTGCTCACATATGCGGTCCCTGACGTTGTGAAGGACCATCGGCTGGCCGTGCTGCTTTCACCACTGCACTGGAAATTTTGTGCAACTTTGGACTCGATCGGTCCTCCCGGGCCCTGGTTGGTGCCCTTGTAGGAGTTGGGCCTCGCATTCAACCCGGCTCCGGCGGTCACCTAGCATCCGGCCCTTCCGCCTGGCTTGCCTGACTCCCGGATCCCCCGCTCACCCCTGGGGCTGCTGTGACGGCGGCCCTCTGTTTCCCGCCGCTCTGAGGAGTTGCTGCGGCTGCCGGGGAGACCCGCTGTGGATGCCGTCACTTGCCGCGAGTCTCCGGCCGGGCCCTCTGTTGGGCGGGCGGCACTGTGACAGCTTCCAGCTGCGCCAGCGTTCTACGCAGCCTCCCCTGGCACCGACAGCACAGAGGATTTCTTCACCCCGCGGCGGACCAGGTTGGCGGGGGCTGGAGTGTGCAGGCGGCGAAGCCTCTGCCCGCTGCGGGCGACTTTGTGGGCCCCTGCTGGGGGCCATAACTGCCATAAGGAAGTGTCCCACCTGCGCCCGAGCCTCTCTCCAAGCCGCGACTGCTCCCCTTGCATCACCTAAGCCCCGGAGGACTCCTGAGCAGATCCGGGATCCCCCTGCTGCACCGGACAGTATCCCATCTGCGGCCCTCAGCGCCTGGCCCCTGCGAGCAGAACAGAGTGGCTCTTGCGCCTCAGACCCCCCCAGGAGCATTGTTACCGAACTATGTGCCTCTGGCGCTACTGTTAGCGGCCTGCCCGCCTACTCAATGCACTATACGACTGTCCCCCCAGCTGCTGCGGCATGCCCTGCATGGCACACTCCATCATAACCCCGCTGCAGCCAGCTCTGTGGGGCCTGGGTGGGCCGCTATTTTGGGGCATCGATTTGACATCTCTAAACCAGGCCGTGCCCTGTTATTGTTTCATTTCTGCACATCCTCCCTATGAGCCTGCGCTACGCCCGGACTTCTCCCTCCTCAGGGTGCCAACGACCCCACTTACCCGCTGGCATTACCACCTCCGCACGGGCCCCCCTGAGACAGACCTCGCTGGCCCCCCGTGCAACCTGAACACATGTGGAAGCCGCGCACACCAGCCATTACAGCTTTGCTGCTCCGCCAGTAACTCTCTGCTGTCTGCGGCGGTCCCCCAGCCGCCTTGTGACGCCTGCCGGGACAAGAGACACTACGGTTGGTGTTGTCTGTCCCTGCCTTCCTCATTTCTTCATCCTACTCATAAGCGTGCCCTCTCTGCACCCGGGACTACTACAGCAACAATGCCTAGTAGACCCAAGGCAGGTGCACCAGGGGGCACGATGGACAAGTACGCTAAAGCGGTCCCTCGAGATGAGCCAGCCCGCATGTCATCGCCTCAGGGTGAGCCAGACCTGACCCCTCACCAAGTGGTCGGAGCACCTGACCTCAACCTACTAATGGAGTCTATGGCTAAAAACTTTGCCTCCTTCCACAAAAAACTGGACGACATTAATACTAATGTTGCCTCGCTAAAGACTCGAGTAGACCAGGCGGGATCGAGGATCACCGAGGCTGAAAATAGAATCTCGGCGAACGAAGATGGTATTCATGCACTCCAAGACACTGTGGCCTCCCTAACGCGTGACATGAAAAGTGTCAAGGTGAAATGTGACGATTTGGAATCTCGGTCTCGCAGGAACAACCTGCGCATCATCGGGGTCCCCGAGAATGCCCTCAAGGGTCAGATGGAAGACACAGTGGAGAAACTACTTAAAGACCTGCTGGATAACCCTGCCCTCTCACCATATTTCACGGTTGAGCGGGCTCACCGGGTCCTATTGCCGCGCCCTAGACCCGGCGACATTCCCAGACCCATTAGCGCCAAGATACTCAACTACCGCGACAGAGATCTCATCCTCCGTCTGTCGCGGGAAAAGGGAGACCTGCGATTTGAGGCCCACACCATCAGAATCTTCCCGGACTTCTCGCTGGCGGTGCAGCAGGAGGGGCGCCAATTCTTAGGCGTCAAAAAGCTGCTCAGGGAGCGCAACGTCCCCTATGCCATTTTGTTCCCGGCACGGCTAAAAATCACTCAAGATGGCAAGATCTTTTTCTTCACTGTCCCAGATGAAGCAGTGAAGTTCATTGAGCTACATATACCTCTTCCTGGGCCGCAAGGCCACCACGCGCCATAAGCAGCATAGCCCATGATGTTATAAAGTGTCCACTGATCCTTGCCTTATGATGTGTTGATGGCAACCTCACTGTGTCCACTCAGCAACTGGGGCCTCTTATCATATGTATTTGGGCCACAGGCTAGCTCCTAAACTGTTTACTCCGCCTTCGCCCCCTCTTGGTTCTCTGAGCTATCCCTGTGTCCTACTCTTTCCTCCGACGTCAACCGCTGTTTGTGATACCCGTTTACCGCACCAACACATTCGGGACAGAATATGCTGCCCCGCACCAAGTTCAAGATGCCGGCCGCACGGCACCAGCGCTCCCCGTTGCAGTTGAAATGTTTGCTTTCAATTTCATTTTGTTCCTCTTAATGACTGGCCCATGTTGGGCTGGGATGTGGCCTTATCCTCGTTGGATCTAGTCCTCTGACCTTTATTTCCCGGTTGGAGCAGGCTCAAAGGGCGACTTTTGTGTTCTGGGGTGGGAGGTCTGCACTGCATGTTGGGGTTGGGCAGTGAGGGTGGGGGGTAGCAAAGTTGGGGCTGGGTTAACAGTTAAAAACATGGCTGAGAGATACACGACTTCGACTCAACATAACCGTACACACGGCAAATGCAAAAGGTGGAAAGGTAATGAATACTACCACTGGGATGTTCCATAATGTGACACTATGGCCCTGAACATCATGACATGGAATATCCGTGGTCTGAGGAATTTCACCAAGACCCGCAGGATAACTGCCTATGCCCAGAGGCATGGCGCTAAAATCCTCTTTCTCCAAGAAACTCATGCCCTTGGGCGCCTAGCAACATGCACATGAATCTGATCCTAGATAAAGACCTTGACAGATCCGTGACGGCCCGCAGAGCACCATCACGCGTGGCCCATAGATTACATGCCCACATGGACACACTTGGTCTCAAGGATGTATGAAGAGCTCTCAACCTACAGGCTAGAGAGTACACCTTCTACTCATCGGCACATGATAGCCTCTCCAGGATCGATCTTTTTCTCATATCCAGTTGCATGGTGGGCAGGGTCACAGAGACCAAGATATTACAGCGCACATTATCGGACCATTCACTGGTAACACTTCGTATAACACTAGGACACGACCAGCCCCCTCGCTCCTCCTGGAGATTTAAGTTGGAGGCCCTCCAAGACATAGTCTTCAAAGCTGATATCCTAGCTGACATCAACACCTTCTTTGAGTGCAATAACAGGTAAGACACCTCCGATGAAGTACACAGGGAGGCATTCAGGGTTTTCATCAGGGGGATGTGCATCTCTAGGGAGGCTGGGGTCCTCAAAGCCATAAACAATAGCTTGCAGCAATCAGAAGCGAAGTTAAAAGAGCTTGAGAGGGAGTATGCCTCTGCCCCTTCCCGGACCATACTGGCACAGATCAGAGCGGAATTGGAAACATTTGAGTCTCATGCTCTAAGAGAAGTTCGGTTCTACGCCTGTCCCGTAGCGGCCAGAAAGTATGGTGAGGGGGATAGGCTGGGTAGGACATTGTCCAGACTGGTCTGCACTGAGGGGGGCAGGAACCGCATTGACTGTGTCAAAGACATAGGAGGCACCCTGTGCTGGTCCGAACAAGACATCCCCGGGACATTCACCGCGTTCTACCACGACCCTGTATGGCCCCCAGCAAGAACACAGCCTGCAAGACACGGACACCCTGCTAGATCAAATCCCCATGACCCTCCTCTCCCGCGCGACTAGCGACCTACTTGAAGCTCCTATCACCCTTGACAAGATAACCACGGTCATCTCGAACTGCCCTAAGGGCAAAGCACCAGGCCCGGATGGCCTAACCTCAGAGTTTTATCGGGAACATGTAGCCATCCTGGCACCCAGACTCCTGGAGGTATGGAACGAATCATTAGAGTTAAACATCCTACCCCAATCCATGCGCGAGGCGCTTATAACTGTGCTACCCAAGCCGGGTAAACCGCTGGACGAATGTGGCTCCTATAGACCCCTTTCCCTAATTAACACTGACATGAAAATATTTGCCAAGATTATTGCCAATAGGTTCCTCCCCATTATGCCTCACTTAGTTCATCCCGAAAAGAGTGATTTTGTACCCGGCAGATCCACCGCCCTCAATATCCGTCACCTCTTTAATGTCCTGTCTAGAACTGACCCCAACGCAAAAGCCGCGGCGGTCACGCTCGATGCCCAGAAGGCGTTTGAAATGGTGTCATGGCAATATATGTGGGCGGTGCTCCACAAAATGGGAATTGGTCCACGCATGAGATCGTACATTAAACTGCTCTACACAAGCCCCGTAGCCAGTGTCCTAGTCAACTCCAGGGCCTCGGCCCCTTTCGCTCTCCACAGAGGTACCCGCCAGGGCTGTCCGCTCTTCCCGATACTCTTTGCGATCGCTATTGAACCCATGGCTGACAACGTTAGGGACAAACACACGCGCAAAGGTATACGTCTTCGCGATACTCCCGAGATCATTTCACTATATGCTGACAATGTGCTTCTCTATATTAGAGACCCGGCTGCCCACCTGGACCCGATATTGAGAGACATAACCAAAATTGGCACTTTCTCGGGCTTTACCATAAATTACACCAAATCTGAAGTCTTCCCCCTCACCCCGTCCACTACACAACCGCTCTGTGAATTCCCCCTCCGATGGCCACCGAGGGGCATCAGATACCTTGGAGTGCAGGTGTCCCTCACTAAAGCTTCGCTTTTGGCTGACAACTACGTGGCTGCGGCGCAGCTTGCTGAGGCTCAAATGTTGAAATGGCGCAGTCTCCCACTCTCCCTGTCGGGTAGACTGTCTCAAATCAAAATTATAACTGTCCCTAAATTACTCTACGTCTTCGCTAATGTGCCGATTTGGCCTGGAACCTGCACACTGCATGTGCCCAATTTCTGTGGCACTCTGGCGCGGTTCCTAAGAAATGGCAGCACATGGCTCTTCCCTATGGAAATGGGGGTTTCACCGCCCCGACTTTGCTAAATACTGGACTGCCGCGCAGGCCCAACACGCCACATACTGGTACACGTTCTCCGACCCTCCCCCACATGTGAAGCTCGAGAAACTAGCAAGCGAAGGTGTCAACATCCTCTCTCTCATACTCCACCATACATTTCATGCCGATGCCCCGGCCGATCCCGTAGCGGCCACTGTCAGAGCCTGGAAATATATCCTGCAGGCACAACCCGGCCATCACCCATATTACAAATGGCTGCCCATCTGGCAGTTCCCAGGCCTCAGCCCTACACATGATAAACTCCTAATGAAAGACTGGCACGACTTGGGCTACCGGGCCCTGACCAACTTTTACCCTGATGGGAAGTTTATCACTCCGCAGACGTGGCGCCCCGGACACCTTGGTACTGCGTTGGAACTACTACAATACTACAGGTTGAGGGCGGTGTTCCGCACCTGGTGGCACTCATACCCTGATGAGCCCCCAAACTCGCCTGAGATTCACTACATATCCAACTCGGCTGGAGCTAGAGGGATAGTGTCCTCGCTGTACAAATTGCTGATGGCCGACCTTAAGGACGTGCCACTGAAGGCACGTGATACGTGGAGTGAGGAGCTGGGCCTCCCCATCACTGACGCAATGTGGGAAAAAATGTGCATACACACCCGAACCACCTCTGTGAATGCCAGACATAGGTGTATACAATACAAGCTCCTGAATAGATTATACTACACACCGCACAGACTGGATAGGTTTGCACACACCCAGGCTCGCACCTGCCCTAAATGTAAGTCTCCTGCTGCAGATCACATTCATATGTTCTGGTCCTGTGATGCGCTGGGCCCATACTGGAAAGCCATAATAGACGCTCTCTCAGAAATTACAGCATCCCATATCCCTCCAGAACCCCTAGCTATACTGTTCGGCCTGTGGGATAACCCTGAATTGAGGAAGGTATCTAGGTTTCTGAATGTTGCCACCATAGTAGCCAAAAAATGCATATTACAATGTTGGAAGCGCCAATCCCCCCCTTCGTTTGAGATGAGTCCACAAGCGTGTGAGGAGGACTATATCAATACCCTCCCACTGACCTCTCGACCCAAGAATGTATGGACGGAATTTTGCACCTATCTGAATACCAAGGATGACTTAGAACTACTGTCCTCCCCCCTCCTGGTGAAGTGAACTAACCCATTGTTGAGCCACATAAATTGGAACAATTGTGTATCTGTCCTTGCTGGCATTTCCCATGTATTGCATTACCACTTATGTGTCTGATACCCTTTTTATACTGTACATTGTGTTCATTGTCTGTTCTCTCACCATGCCAATAAAGAAAGGTTTAAAAAAATATATATTTGAATAACATTTGATACTTCAGCGTAGGATCTAAGGTAATGCAGATGTTCATAATTATTAGTCCAAAAAGGATCTGTATTGATAAACTGATAGATATATATATATGTATATACAAAGCACGCTAAGATCTCTACAATTACGGGTGTTACTCCCGGACGTTCCGTAAACAAGTATCTAGCAGACTCCAAGATATAATTACTTTTGCATATCCGGGATGAACGCTCATTATGAGGGATATCATAATGAGACCCAACATTCGACAATATAGGTAGCTGATTAATGGTTAGTCTTAACAAGTACATATTCAGGGCCGGGCTTGGGTAACCCCTGATATATCTTTGCGCCTTAAGATATATATGAATAATCAGGGGTGGCGCTGTGGAGCAGCCCAAGATGGCTGCCTAGCCTTTCAGCTCTGTGCGGTCTCGGCGTTCATCTGCTCACATATGCGGTCCCTGACGTTGTGAAGGACCATCGGCTGGCCGTGCTGCTTTCACCACTGCACTGGAAATTTTGTGCAACTTTGGACTCGATCGGTCCTCCCGGGCCCTGGTTGGTGCCCTTGTAGGAGTTGGGCCTCGCATTCAACCCGGCTCCGGCGGTCACCTAGCATCCGGCCCTTCCGCCTGGCTTGCCTGACTCCCGGATCCCCCGCTCACCCCTGGGGCTGCTGTGACGGCGGCCCTCTGTTTCCCGCCGCTCTGAGGAGTTGCTGCGGCTGCCGGGGAGACCCGCTGTGGATGCCGTCACTTGCCGCGAGTCTCCGGCCGGGCCCTCTGTTGGGCGGGCGGCACTGTGACAGCTTCCAGCTGCGCCAGCGTTCTACGCAGCCTCCCCTGGCACCGACAGCACAGAGGATTTCTTCACCCCGCGGCGGACCAGGTTGGCGGGGGCTGGAGTGTGCAGGCGGCGAAGCCTCTGCCCGCTGCGGGCGACTTTGTGGGCCCCTGCTGGGGGCCATAACTGCCATAAGGAAGTGTCCCACCTGCGCCCGAGCCTCTCTCCAAGCCGCGACTGCTCCCCTTGCATCACCTAAGCCCCGGAGGACTCCTGAGCAGATCCGGGATCCCCCTGCTGCACCGGACAGTATCCCATCTGCGGCCCTCAGCGCCTGGCCCCTGCGAGCAGAACAGAGTGGCTCTTGCGCCTCAGACCCCCCCAGGAGCATTGTTACCGAACTATGTGCCTCTGGCGCTACTGTTAGCGGCCTGCCCGCCTACTCAATGCACTATACGACTGTCCCCCCAGCTGCTGCGGCATGCCCTGCATGGCACACTCCATCATAACCCCGCTGCAGCCAGCTCTGTGGGGCCTGGGTGGGCCGCTATTTTGGGGCATCGATTTGACATCTCTAAACCAGGCCGTGCCCTGTTATTGTTTCATTTCTGCACATCCTCCCTATGAGCCTGCGCTACGCCCGGACTTCTCCCTCCTCAGGGTGCCAACGACCCCACTTACCCGCTGGCATTACCACCTCCGCACGGGCCCCCCTGAGACAGACCTCGCTGGCCCCCCGTGCAACCTGAACACATGTGGAAGCCGCGCACACCAGCCATTACAGCTTTGCTGCTCCGCCAGTAACTCTCTGCTGTCTGCGGCGGTCCCCCAGCCGCCTTGTGACGCCTGCCGGGACAAGAGACACTACGGTTGGTGTTGTCTGTCCCTGCCTTCCTCATTTCTTCATCCTACTCATAAGCGTGCCCTCTCTGCACCCGGGACTACTACAGCAACAATGCCTAGTAGACCCAAGGCAGGTGCACCAGGGGGCACGATGGACAAGTACGCTAAAGCGGTCCCTCGAGATGAGCCAGCCCGCATGTCATCGCCTCAGGGTGAGCCAGACCTGACCCCTCACCAAGTGGTCGGAGCACCTGACCTCAACCTACTAATGGAGTCTATGGCTAAAAACTTTGCCTCCTTCCACAAAAAACTGGACGACATTAATACTAATGTTGCCTCGCTAAAGACTCGAGTAGACCAGGCGGGATCGAGGATCACCGAGGCTGAAAATAGAATCTCGGCGAACGAAGATGGTATTCATGCACTCCAAGACACTGTGGCCTCCCTAACGCGTGACATGAAAAGTGTCAAGGTGAAATGTGACGATTTGGAATCTCGGTCTCGCAGGAACAACCTGCGCATCATCGGGGTCCCCGAGAATGCCCTCAAGGGTCAGATGGAAGACACAGTGGAGAAACTACTTAAAGACCTGCTGGATAACCCTGCCCTCTCACCATATTTCACGGTTGAGCGGGCTCACCGGGTCCTATTGCCGCGCCCTAGACCCGGCGACATTCCCAGACCCATTAGCGCCAAGATACTCAACTACCGCGACAGAGATCTCATCCTCCGTCTGTCGCGGGAAAAGGGAGACCTGCGATTTGAGGCCCACACCATCAGAATCTTCCCGGACTTCTCGCTGGCGGTGCAGCAGGAGGGGCGCCAATTCTTAGGCGTCAAAAAGCTGCTCAGGGAGCGCAACGTCCCCTATGCCATTTTGTTCCCGGCACGGCTAAAAATCACTCAAGATGGCAAGATCTTTTTCTTCACTGTCCCAGATGAAGCAGTGAAGTTCATTGAGCTACATATACCTCTTCCTGGGCCGCAAGGCCACCACGCGCCATAAGCAGCATAGCCCATGATGTTATAAAGTGTCCACTGATCCTTGCCTTATGATGTGTTGATGGCAACCTCACTGTGTCCACTCAGCAACTGGGGCCTCTTATCATATGTATTTGGGCCACAGGCTAGCTCCTAAACTGTTTACTCCGCCTTCGCCCCCTCTTGGTTCTCTGAGCTATCCCTGTGTCCTACTCTTTCCTCCGACGTCAACCGCTGTTTGTGATACCCGTTTACCGCACCAACACATTCGGGACAGAATATGCTGCCCCGCACCAAGTTCAAGATGCCGGCCGCACGGCACCAGCGCTCCCCGTTGCAGTTGAAATGTTTGCTTTCAATTTCATTTTGTTCCTCTTAATGACTGGCCCATGTTGGGCTGGGATGTGGCCTTATCCTCGTTGGATCTAGTCCTCTGACCTTTATTTCCCGGTTGGAGCAGGCTCAAAGGGCGACTTTTGTGTTCTGGGGTGGGAGGTCTGCACTGCATGTTGGGGTTGGGCAGTGAGGGTGGGGGGTAGCAAAGTTGGGGCTGGGTTAACAGTTAAAAACATGGCTGAGAGATACACGACTTCGACTCAACATAACCGTACACACGGCAAATGCAAAAGGTGGAAAGGTAATGAATACTACCACTGGGATGTTCCATAATGTGACACTATGGCCCTGAACATCATGACATGGAATATCCGTGGTCTGAGGAATTTCACCAAGACCCGCAGGATAACTGCCTATGCCCAGAGGCATGGCGCTAAAATCCTCTTTCTCCAAGAAACTCATGCCCTTGGGCGCCTAGCAACATGCACATGAATCTGATCCTAGATAAAGACCTTGACAGATCCGTGACGGCCCGCAGAGCACCATCACGCGTGGCCCATAGATTACATGCCCACATGGACACACTTGGTCTCAAGGATGTATGAAGAGCTCTCAACCTACAGGCTAGAGAGTACACCTTCTACTCATCGGCACATGATAGCCTCTCCAGGATCGATCTTTTTCTCATATCCAGTTGCATGGTGGGCAGGGTCACAGAGACCAAGATATTACAGCGCACATTATCGGACCATTCACTGGTAACACTTCGTATAACACTAGGACACGACCAGCCCCCTCGCTCCTCCTGGAGATTTAAGTTGGAGGCCCTCCAAGACATAGTCTTCAAAGCTGATATCCTAGCTGACATCAACACCTTCTTTGAGTGCAATAACAGGTAAGACACCTCCGATGAAGTACACAGGGAGGCATTCAGGGTTTTCATCAGGGGGATGTGCATCTCTAGGGAGGCTGGGGTCCTCAAAGCCATAAACAATAGCTTGCAGCAATCAGAAGCGAAGTTAAAAGAGCTTGAGAGGGAGTATGCCTCTGCCCCTTCCCGGACCATACTGGCACAGATCAGAGCGGAATTGGAAACATTTGAGTCTCATGCTCTAAGAGAAGTTCGGTTCTACGCCTGTCCCGTAGCGGCCAGAAAGTATGGTGAGGGGGATAGGCTGGGTAGGACATTGTCCAGACTGGTCTGCACTGAGGGGGGCAGGAACCGCATTGACTGTGTCAAAGACATAGGAGGCACCCTGTGCTGGTCCGAACAAGACATCCCCGGGACATTCACCGCGTTCTACCACGACCCTGTATGGCCCCCAGCAAGAACACAGCCTGCAAGACACGGACACCCTGCTAGATCAAATCCCCATGACCCTCCTCTCCCGCGCGACTAGCGACCTACTTGAAGCTCCTATCACCCTTGACAAGATAACCACGGTCATCTCGAACTGCCCTAAGGGCAAAGCACCAGGCCCGGATGGCCTAACCTCAGAGTTTTATCGGGAACATGTAGCCATCCTGGCACCCAGACTCCTGGAGGTATGGAACGAATCATTAGAGTTAAACATCCTACCCCAATCCATGCGCGAGGCGCTTATAACTGTGCTACCCAAGCCGGGTAAACCGCTGGACGAATGTGGCTCCTATAGACCCCTTTCCCTAATTAACACTGACATGAAAATATTTGCCAAGATTATTGCCAATAGGTTCCTCCCCATTATGCCTCACTTAGTTCATCCCGAAAAGAGTGATTTTGTACCCGGCAGATCCACCGCCCTCAATATCCGTCACCTCTTTAATGTCCTGTCTAGAACTGACCCCAACGCAAAAGCCGCGGCGGTCACGCTCGATGCCCAGAAGGCGTTTGAAATGGTGTCATGGCAATATATGTGGGCGGTGCTCCACAAAATGGGAATTGGTCCACGCATGAGATCGTACATTAAACTGCTCTACACAAGCCCCGTAGCCAGTGTCCTAGTCAACTCCAGGGCCTCGGCCCCTTTCGCTCTCCACAGAGGTACCCGCCAGGGCTGTCCGCTCTTCCCGATACTCTTTGCGATCGCTATTGAACCCATGGCTGACAACGTTAGGGACAAACACACGCGCAAAGGTATACGTCTTCGCGATACTCCCGAGATCATTTCACTATATGCTGACAATGTGCTTCTCTATATTAGAGACCCGGCTGCCCACCTGGACCCGATATTGAGAGACATAACCAAAATTGGCACTTTCTCGGGCTTTACCATAAATTACACCAAATCTGAAGTCTTCCCCCTCACCCCGTCCACTACACAACCGCTCTGTGAATTCCCCCTCCGATGGCCACCGAGGGGCATCAGATACCTTGGAGTGCAGGTGTCCCTCACTAAAGCTTCGCTTTTGGCTGACAACTACGTGGCTGCGGCGCAGCTTGCTGAGGCTCAAATGTTGAAATGGCGCAGTCTCCCACTCTCCCTGTCGGGTAGACTGTCTCAAATCAAAATTATAACTGTCCCTAAATTACTCTACGTCTTCGCTAATGTGCCGATTTGGCCTGGAACCTGCACACTGCATGTGCCCAATTTCTGTGGCACTCTGGCGCGGTTCCTAAGAAATGGCAGCACATGGCTCTTCCCTATGGAAATGGGGGTTTCACCGCCCCGACTTTGCTAAATACTGGACTGCCGCGCAGGCCCAACACGCCACATACTGGTACACGTTCTCCGACCCTCCCCCACATGTGAAGCTCGAGAAACTAGCAAGCGAAGGTGTCAACATCCTCTCTCTCATACTCCACCATACATTTCATGCCGATGCCCCGGCCGATCCCGTAGCGGCCACTGTCAGAGCCTGGAAATATATCCTGCAGGCACAACCCGGCCATCACCCATATTACAAATGGCTGCCCATCTGGCAGTTCCCAGGCCTCAGCCCTACACATGATAAACTCCTAATGAAAGACTGGCACGACTTGGGCTACCGGGCCCTGACCAACTTTTACCCTGATGGGAAGTTTATCACTCCGCAGACGTGGCGCCCCGGACACCTTGGTACTGCGTTGGAACTACTACAATACTACAGGTTGAGGGCGGTGTTCCGCACCTGGTGGCACTCATACCCTGATGAGCCCCCAAACTCGCCTGAGATTCACTACATATCCAACTCGGCTGGAGCTAGAGGGATAGTGTCCTCGCTGTACAAATTGCTGATGGCCGACCTTAAGGACGTGCCACTGAAGGCACGTGATACGTGGAGTGAGGAGCTGGGCCTCCCCATCACTGACGCAATGTGGGAAAAAATGTGCATACACACCCGAACCACCTCTGTGAATGCCAGACATAGGTGTATACAATACAAGCTCCTGAATAGATTATACTACACACCGCACAGACTGGATAGGTTTGCACACACCCAGGCTCGCACCTGCCCTAAATGTAAGTCTCCTGCTGCAGATCACATTCATATGTTCTGGTCCTGTGATGCGCTGGGCCCATACTGGAAAGCCATAATAGACGCTCTCTCAGAAATTACAGCATCCCATATCCCTCCAGAACCCCTAGCTATACTGTTCGGCCTGTGGGATAACCCTGAATTGAGGAAGGTATCTAGGTTTCTGAATGTTGCCACCATAGTAGCCAAAAAATGCATATTACAATGTTGGAAGCGCCAATCCCCCCCTTCGTTTGAGATGAGTCCACAAGCGTGTGAGGAGGACTATATCAATACCCTCCCACTGACCTCTCGACCCAAGAATGTATGGACGGAATTTTGCACCTATCTGAATACCAAGGATGACTTAGAACTACTGTCCTCCCCCCTCCTGGTGAAGTGAACTAACCCATTGTTGAGCCACATAAATTGGAACAATTGTGTATCTGTCCTTGCTGGCATTTCCCATGTATTGCATTACCACTTATGTGTCTGATACCCTTTTTATACTGTACATTGTGTTCATTGTCTGTTCTCTCACCATGCCAATAAAGAAAGGTTTAAAAAAATATATATTTGAATAACATTTGATACTTCAGCGTAGGATCTAAGGTAATGCAGATGTTCATAATTATTAGTCCAATCCCACCAACACAGCTTCTTTTAAAATATCTGCTTGTAGAGGAGGAGTCAAGTACCCCCACTCCAACTGCCCCGCATACATTACCTGAAACGTATGAACCAAAATATGTGACGTATACTGAGCAGTTAAACCAACAAAGAGAAGAGAGAGGGCTCTGTACTGTACCAATAAGAATACCTATACCTACGAGAATATGGGAAGTAAAGTACCCATTAAGGAAACCATACTTGCATCCAAGAGAATATGATGGCCATTTGAATAAGATTCCTGATGAAACAAAGAAACTGAATGTCCAGGATGAATGGTGACGTCATCCAAAGTGAATCGACACTCAGATATAAAGATAACCAGATCAGAGAGGCAGGCGATTTATAAAGAACAAAGAAGTACCAAGGATAAGTGACATCTTGGGATCAAGATGAAACCTATGCCACAAAAGTGATGCATATATTTAGTTAGTTTAAACGTGTACAGATGCAATGAAACGCAAGCAGCAAAGCAATCATGAAGCTAGCCACATGCTCAAATAGATTAGACTGCAGCAAGCGCCAACATATACCTATATACCTCATAGGTGCATATGGATTAAGTGAAGAATTAATGTTTCCACTAAATATAAAGCAGTACTGAACAACACAAGAAGGCCTAGTTCCAGTGTTGCAGTTATAAAAAGAAATTGAGTTAAACAGAATCCATTTCAGCTAAGGAGTTCACTGAGCCAAGAGAGCCAAGGTCTTATCAAACTAGGAGTTGGTTGACATTGGATACAATTAACGTGAAAGAACAGAAGCTCCTGTTCAAGAAGATCAAGCGAAAACAAAAGACATCAGAGGACTATTGAAGAATAAAATCAAATACATGAAAAGGCTCAATTCATGATGTCCAGTCACGTGATGGAAGAAAGTTGGATGGACGAGACGGTCACACCTATGCACGGAAGCAGGATAGTGCACATACTCCTCTAAAAATTCTCAGAGAACAGTAGAAACCCAAGGCCAACTTCCAAGTACTAATTGACACTGGACCATTGAGGTGATGATGGATCCCTTTCTAATTGGTGGGAAGCTGGTGCAAAGACAAGCTTATCTGGACCTGGCTGTTCAGTCTGCGTGCTGCTCACGTAGGTGGAAATTACTGACTGGGGTTAGAAGCCAGCCAATTGCAGGGGTCCATGAAGTTAGGGGTCCTATAGTTTGTGTAGCCAATGGGAAGTCGTACATTTAGTGACGTTCATATTGGCCATTTTGGAGAGAGGGCTTAGTTGCCCTACCTGCTATTAGCTATCCTATCACCTTTCTCTGTTACGCCATACAGATATAGTACCTATGCTTAGTTATTCACTTAGACCCAATCCCGCTTCCCGATAGGTTTCTGAAGTTTGCCACGTAGGATGACATTGGCAATGATGCAGGTCAACATGTCAGCTATGACCAATTATGGGTATAAGAACCCAACTTTTTTATGAAGTAGTTGAGAGTCAGAGTATCTAGCGATTGGTGACGTTCGTTGTACTCCTTGTTTTAAGACTTGCATTAAAACAGACAAACTTTGCCAAACTATTTGTGTCGTCTTCATTATTGATGTATGAGTAGAATCTGCATCTCCACCCATCTCCAGGGTATTGCTACTCATCTTAAAGGTCTGGTAGCAGAGATTGATGGTTAGATAAGATAGCATCGGCCGTTAACATAAGTAATTTTAGGGTCTCTGCAATATCACACAATCTTTGCCATTTGGCTGACAGGATGTGACGCTCCCCGTAGATAGTGGTTAGTATAGGAAAAATCCCTGCAGGAAAGGTTTGACGAGACCCCTATTTTGACATAAATACTCCTCTCACATCTACGAGAAGCGGCTCGAAGAGGCAGTAACGAAGGCCGTGATCCCGAGAGTCCAAAGACGAAAAACATGCAAACGGTGAGTGAATCGACCAAAGAGTGTGGCAAAGGGATGCATGTGTGGTAAATAATGGAGAGTAATGGAGGGAAGCAGGATAAAATATAATGCAAGAGTAAGAGTGTAATATATATATGTATATGGGAAACAAGATATTTATTCACTTGAGTATGATCAAGTAATATATGAGGAAAAATAGTCGTGAAGTGTAGCCACACTATGAGGATACGCCCTGTTCCTAGACTTCAAAGAGTGCTAGCAGAAGCTTTAATTCAGAGCCCCTTTACGTGGGACATATAGGAGACGAGATTAGTTTAAAGACTTTCTTAAAGGAATTAGCTTAAATTCCAATCGGAGCAGATCTAGAGGGTAAGACAAGTCTTAGAAGAAGATCGTAGGCAGTACGTACATGTGACCGGTCAAGTCTGTCTGTTTTTTCTTTTGTGGTTGAAAGGTGTGATGATGTGAGAGTTGAAAAAAGAAATGTTTTAAGTGATTAAAAACATGAAGTAGAGATGCGAAAAGTGATGGTTTTGTGGTTTAGTTGCATTTAGAAAGTGTGCCCAATAGCACTATTGCGGTTTAGCTGAATATAGAAAGTGTGCCGAATAGAATAACTGTGCAAATTGTGAATAACCACACCCTGCAGTACAGTTGAATTTAGAGGGTGTGAATAACCTCACCCTGTGGTATAGCTAAATCCAGAAAGTGTGTTTAATATAATCCTGCGATTTGTTGAATTTAGAAACTGTGAATAATCTCACCCATGGTACAGCTGATTTCAGAAACTGTGAATAATCTCACCCGATGGTATAGCTCAATTTAGAAGGTGAAGGTGTGAATAACATCATCCTATGGTATAATTGACCTAGAAACGAAGAATAATATCAACCTAGCCTACAATCAGAAATTGTCCCTAAATGTGGCACAGGTACGTTTTGAAGCCCCAATCCACATCCAAACGGAGTTCATCGGGTTAACTGCACCGATAGAAGAAGGGTCGAAATTGTAAATTACATCATTCTTGGTATTACTGAACTCAAAAGTGCAGATAATCAATCTCACCCTGCGGCATAGTTGAACTCAGAAGGTGTGAATAATCATCCTGTGATGTAGTCCAACTTAGAATGTGTCCCTAACTATGGTATAACAAGTGTGAATATTATCAACCTCTGGTATAGCTGAAGGTGGAAAGTATGATCAAAAACGCCCAACTATAGTGTTAAGTGACTTCAATTCAGCACTCCAACTAAGTCAATGCCTGGTCTGGGATGTCTAAGGGAAGCCCTTATTTATATATTTTTATGACAAGTTATAATCTGGATGAAAAACCCTTATATAACAACCCTCTCTTTGAATCCCCCTGACCTCACTGAGCCAATAAGTAGGTTTGTTTTGCAAATTAAAAGATTTATTGAAAATTAAACAAGATATATATAACACTTTTATAAATAAATTTATATTTGATAGCACACTTATGAATATAACAGTGATCAACAATGGATAATATTACACTAGCACACTTTTTAATTACTTAGGAGTTGGTATAGAAAGGATAAGGTAGCTGAGAATACTTTAGGGTTTCAAGGAAATGCAATGATGAAAAAGGATGCAGCACAGAAATAAACTGAGATGGAAGGAGAGCACACAGTTTTCAGGAATACAATCAAATGCAATACAATTTCCGGTTCCCCCTAGCAAGCCTAGAGCAACCGGTATGCTTTTAAACAGGCAGAAATACTTTTAAATGTGATGTGCAATGAAGTGAAAATTATGCTAAAATTATTTTAATTCCCTATAGGAGATTCAAGGTAGGTGACAGTTACTTTGAATTAGTTCAGGTCAACACTAGCAATGATTCCTGGGGGATTATCAGGTTGAAAACGAATTTCAACAATGGAAGCAAAAGACAGCAATTTTTTAAAGTGTGGTGAGATTGAGCTAGTTTTCAATTCACGGCACTTTTTCTGAGTGCGTCGAGCGCGATTATGGGAAAACTATAGTAGGGCTTGTTGAAAAGCTGAGGATTTTTGCTTTAAAATGTAATTTAAATCTTGTTCCTAGCACGTATGGTTCAAAAGATACGGACAAGTTTGTGGAGGTAGATTTCAGAAATGAAATAATGATTCAGAATGACAAATGACACTTTCACAGTTTTGAAATTACGGAACGGATACACGATTTCTATGCAGTTCTTAATAGGTTGAAATGGTTTGAATTAGATTATTTTAAACTAAGAGATTGGTTTTGCACAGCTCTGGCTGGATACTCACTCCTAATTTTGGAAGGAATGGGCCTCGTCACAGATCTGGTCAACAGGTTTAGCTGCGGTTCTCTCTGCTGCTGGTCTGGATCTCTGGTTCTGGTAAAAGTTCTTGGCACAGCACAGCAGTCTGGTCTGGTCGACGGTTGGGATACAGCTCTGCTTTCTGGGTCTGTTACTGGCAGCGCTGTCTGGTCTGGGTCTCTGGTTCCAGCAAAAGTTCTAGCCAGAAGCGAACAGCACAGCCCGGCTGTTTAATATCAGGTTGCAAAAGATTTTGAGGCCTGCTGAAAAGGATTCCGCTCGTGGATTGGCCCCTCTGCTTTAAGTTCTGGAGTCTGAATTCTAAGTTCTGGTCTCTGGATGTGTCTGGATTTGAAGTCTGGAGTCTCCCGTCAAAGTGCTTCGCAAGAAAGTGGAAAGTGACTGTCTCTACCTGGGTCTCAGTGGCTCTTTTTAAGTCTTTTGAAAGTGGGTGGGAAGGCTGACTTTCTATGCCCAACCCTCTGAGGATCTTGATAGACTATATGATTCTCTGTCGCCTGACTGGGGAACTGAATTGTGAGTCATCCGGCATCCTTTTTATGGCATACAGAAAGAGCACTCCCCTTGTCACTTTGCACACAAATCTATTTTTGACTTAAATGCATATTTATCTATGTACAATTTTTCTAATATTATATGTCCAGTTAACATATTTTCTGTAGCGCCAAACCATCCGATCCCTGTCTTTGTAAGATGTTGTGTTCACTTCTGACAGAATTCTGCCCTTTTCATCCAGAACACAACCTCTAAACTTTTCCAGAATTTACACAAATGTGCGCAAGGAATATGGGCATCAGATGATGAAGTGTCAGATTTTTAACATACTTACATTTGGAGTAATACCCTATTTTCCGTTACTACCCCCCAGAACATACCACAGAGTCCTAACACCTCTTAAAATGTGCACAGAAAAATCACAGGAATGATGATATTATTGATAAATTTTGACAATTATGTACTATGAATTATCCATCTTTGTAAAATTATGCTCTGGTCCAGATGGGTGTGGTTTAGGTCCCAAAGCACATGGGGATTTCCTTGTTCGTCCCCACCTCCAAGCTCAGCTGGCTCACAGAGGCAGCGCCCCTCCCATTTCCTTCCGGGAGGAAGCCATTTACAACCCCCTGATTTAACATTTGCCTGAGCCAAGGAAAGTTAATTGTTCTGTTTCCTGCAGTCCCAGGTACTCCTCTACTGATTCAATCAGAGAGGTGTGATCTCCTTTTGGTGGGGGCAGCAGAATGCAGCCAGGCCTGTGAATGCTTCCCATGGACAGAGGCCTCTTGAACTTTCAATTGAATCAGACTTCCTTCTTGTGAGGAGTTCTGAGGTGTGAAGGCTTCCCATTGATCAGCAAGGCTTTGAAGTCTCCAGCTAACTCAGGTTCCTTGTCAACTCCTGAAATACAGGCCTCCTGTCAGAGTTTAGACCGCTAGCGCCGGTTAGTGTTGAGCGCCGGTACTGCACCCCTTTTTGGGAGCTGTCTTGAATTAATCCATTTCAAAAAGGGGATTTTACTTGATAAAATATGATCCTTGCTAACATTGTATTGATGTGGATTCTGTAGTGGAGTAATGTAGAACACCCAACCAGAAGTTGGATTTTTTTTGTCCGGTGGTTTTGTGCCCCTGATTTTAGCAACTTTTGACATTAATTAAAACAGATTTTGAACAGCACCATATTCCTTTGCACTGATTTCTCTCATGGCGCATGTGGCCTATCACGTTCGCACTTGTGGGTGGCAGGTCAGTCAACCATTTTGGTGTGCGCAAAAACTATGTGGCTTTCCTGGATTCTGGCGCAAATGTGGGCTTTTCAGCCATCTTGGATTTTCTGAGCCCACAGCACCAAATGTTGTAGATAATAGTTCAAACGTGGGTCAAGACACCTGACAAGCCCCCCGCCTGACTGCACTTTGATTTTGAGTCGAGGGGGAGTCGGGTGCAAAGGATGTTTTGATCCACGCGCTGGGATGTCCGCATCATCTTCTTCTGATTCCGCAGATGGCACAGTTCAGCATCTTTTCCTCCATCAGGGTGGATCGGTCGGTTCTCCTCGCCGGTCCTGATGGGAGTTTTCGGGCGATATGCCAGGCCCCTCGGATCTTGGCTCCCAGTCCCTGGGTCATCCTTCTTGGGCAGTCTCCATGGTTTATCTCTCTCTCTTCTCAGGATGACAAAGCAAAGCGGCACAAACATATTCGTAGACATTTCCCCACCGCTATTAATTGTGGGGCGAACATATACATTTTATACATCAGGAGACCTTTGCATTCAAGAATCATAGAATTGTATAGGCTATATATGGAATATTTTAGGGTGGACTTGTATTACTCTGGAGCGGCCCCCTCTGGGATTGCAGAGGACTCCTCCAGTTGCTGCAGAGTGTGCCTTGGATGGCAACACTTTAGCTGATTTATATGGACCCACTTGTCTTCCCCTTCCGCCAAACTACCCTTGGGGATGCGGATCTTGTAGGCGACTGGGGAGATCTTGTCTACATTTTCAAAAGGTCCCTTCCATGTAGGCAGAAATTTCCGCTGTTTGGCCTGGTTCCTTTGGAAATTGTATAGATAAACCCGGTCCCCTACATTGTATTATTTCCTGGTAGTCTTCAAATCATAGTGAGTCTTCATGCTATCGGCTGATCTTTCTAGGTTTTGCTGAGCATAGGCAAAAGCATGTTGGAGGTGTTTCCTTAAATTTTCAACATACTCATGCGTTGTGGAGGCATTGATCAAGGTTTGCTCTTGGGTCCTGTAGAGCAAATGCTGGGGAAGCACCATCTTGCATCCAGTCATCAACTCAAATGGTGACATTTTAGTTGCAGATGAAGGGGTAGATCTGATGGCCATTAGGACCAGAGGTAATCGGATATCCCAACTTGGCCCAGAATCTACCACAAACTTTTTAATATGCTCACAATGGTTCGGTTGTAACGTTCTACTGCCCCAGAAGAAGCTGGTCGGTAAGCAATGTGTAGCTTCCTTTTAACCCCCAGTATCTCCCACATCTTATTCATTACTTTGCTGGTATAATGGCTACCTCTGTCTGACTCATTCCTTGGGGGTAGACCAAAATGCAAAAAGATGTGGTTGATCATCAGGGCAGCTGCTGTCTCTGCCTTGCAGTTTGGGGCTGGGAGACATTCCACCCATTTAGTAAATAAGCATGTCACTGTCAACATGTACTTATTTCCCCTAGAGGAGCGAATCACGGGGCCTATGAAGTCGACTTGCAAACCAGTGTCATCCCCCTCTTTTGGAGAGGCGCACGGTGTGTGGGATGTTGGCTGAAATTGTGCACACACAAGACACCTCTTCAAGTATTGGTCGAGGTCCAGCCCCATGTGTGGCCAGTATGCAACCTCTCTTAAGATCTCAAGTGTTGTATGAAACCCCCTATGACCGTCGGTGGCCGCATCATGGGCGTGACTTAACATCAGGCTTCAGAATGAGGTAGGGACCACCCACTGATCATGGCCAGCTTGGGATTTCCTTACCAACAAACCGTCTTGGATTCAGAACATTTTTGGACATTTCATCAACACTCTAAGGTCCTCTTTCCCAATGTAATCGGTATCCATCAGTGGAAAGTTCTCAGGGTCCTCAATGTGTTGGTGAAACTTACCAATTATTGGATCCCCTTCTGAGCCGTAATCAAATCAGCATCTGAGGTCTCCTTACTCCATTGTGCAGTTGAAAGATCATTGTGAGCATTTGTCTGGGACCTAGTGATAGCAGTGGTTGAGTTCCCCCAACAGTGACTCAATCTCTATTAGATTCCCTTGGATGGCCTCGGTTTTGGCCAGCTGATCAGCTAAGTCATTTCCAGTTTTGTCTGGTCCCTCTACTTTGGAATGACCCTTGATCTTTTTCCAGTAGACGGTCATCTCATTCGAGGTGACCAGATCATCAATATTTTGAATTAGCTTCCCATGTTTCAAGGGTTTGTTATTAGAACATAACATGCCTCTGGTTTTCCAATTAACCAGGTGCTCCACGAACCCGTTCCGTACATAGTCTGAATCTGTGATTATGACCAGTTTGTGGAGTCGATGTTGGACAGCAGTGAGGATGGCTTGATGCACAGCCATCAACTCTGCCACCTGACTACTTCAGGGACCAATCTTGTATCCAGCGGAGGGTTCTGGGGACTCATTCACCCACGCATTCCCTACGCCAGCCACAAGTTCTTTTTCCCCGTTGTTGTCAACATGGTAAGAACATCCGTCCACATAGACAGTGGACATTCCCTCACACTTGTCTTCTTCAAAGACTTTGTGTGGGGAATGGAGGTATGCCTCCATGTTGTCCTTGATTTTTAGACTTTTGTTCTCGAGACAGTTTTCTCTGGCACAATCATGCAAGTCAGCCAGACCTTGCGCGAGAGGACTCTTCTTGTTTTGGCCATATCTGACCTCCACGGGAAAGCCTTTCATTGACAGAATCCAGGAAGGAATTTGGGAATTACTCACATTTCCAGCCCGGATTCTGTCACTTTGGAGATATTGCAGAGGCTGGTGTGCAGTCTCCACTATGATGTGTTCCCCCTGGATAAACAGCTGGTAATTCTTCAATGCCCACACCGTTGCCAGGAGTGCCTTCTCACAATCGTTGAATTTTTCCTCCACAGAGGATAAAGTTTTGCTCGCATAGGAGATTACTTTATTGACCTTGTCATGCTTTTGATATAATACTGCAGTCAAGCATGTATTAGAGAACCCTGTCTCCAAGAAAAACTCCTTGTTTCTGACAGGGTAAGCTAGGCAAGGCGCTTGTGAGAGGCTTCTTTTGAGCTGTCTTACTGCCTCGGATTGTTCTGGACCCAATTCCCACTTGACCCCCCCTTCAAGAGATGAATCAGGGGTCTGGTGATCTCTGCGTAACCCTCAATGAACTTTCTGCTGTAATTAGTCAGTCCAAGAAGGCTCCTTAATTCCTGCAGAGTTGTGGGGTCTTTCAGTTTCTGAAGTGCTTCCACTTTCTTTTCCTGGGGACAGAGACCTGAGGAGTAATCTCATGCCCCAAGAAGTTAACACAGGTTCTACACCACTGTGCTTTCTGAAAGGAAAGTTTTGCTCCGACGGCCCTCAACTGTGTCAGAACATAATGGATCTCCGCTATGTGTTCCTCCACAGATGAACTTTTGATGAGGACATCATCCACATAAGCCAGGTTACCCCTCGCACCCAGGTCGGGCATGGCCTTGTGTAGGAAAATGTTGAATTCATTGCCGGAGTTGAGGTATCCGAAGGGATTTCGGGTCCATGTGTAATGCTGGCCCCCAAAGGTAAAAGCCAGTTTGTATTGGTCCTCCCTACTGACAGTCACGGTCCAGTATCCATTGGTCAGGTCTATTGCAGTGAATACCTGTGACCCCTGGATCTGGGTCAGCCCTTGGTCAATGTAGGGGAGAGGCCATCGGGAAGTATGGACCCATTTGTTGCGCTACCTAAGGTCGGCGCAGAGTCTCCACTGGCCGTTTGGCTTCAATATTCCCAGCACCGGATTATTGAAGGTGCTGTGTACTGGATGGATTATTCCCCGGGACTCAAGGTTCTTAATTATTTAAGTAAGGGACTCCATGGATGCGAGAGGCAAGCGATATTGCTTCACAAACACTGGAGTCATGCCAGGGTCCGTGGGAATTGTTGTTGTGTGGATGTCGGTACGACCACAGTCATATGAGTCTACTGCAAAGAGATCTTGGAAATCCAAGAAAACTTGTTTCAACTTTTGCTTCTGTTCCAAAGTCACACAGGCATCAGCTAGGTTGACTCTCTCTTCCACCATCTGCCTGAAGCTTGGAAAGACTTCTGGTTTTGCTATCTCAGCGGCCTCCTCCAGCTGGGTGGAGAAGTCCCTGGTCAGAGTGCTGATTTGGAATGGAGGCTTCAGGTGGGAAAGGCAGCCCTCATGGACCTGGAAAATCACCTCATCCCTCCTGAAGTCACAAGTCACATCTTCCCTACCATAAGGGCAGGAAGTATACACCAGGAAGTTCCCCCCATGTCGGGTAAAGATCCTGTCTGGTGTTGTGTTGTCATCACTGTCACTGTCAAAACAGTCCTTGGGGATTGGTCCTAACAGTTCATTTCCTAAATCGGTGGAGAAATGTCGGTCATCAACCGCCATTCCAATAATGGTGCCTGCGGCTAGAGTAATACTCTTTAAGTCGCTGTTATCCACCTCTATTGGAATGGTGTCATGTTCTATGTTGACTAATGGTGTTGGGTTTACCCCCAACCCTTGCTGTTGGAGAGAAGCATTTAGATGAATATAAGCATCAGGGTTTTTCAATTTTTGTCCTCTTTTAACTTTCACTTCCAGGGAGAATTGTCGGGTTCTTTCTGGGATGGTGACTTCCTCTTTCATCTGAATTTCAACTGCATAAGGTAGCAATTGAGCTGACCTAAATGCTTTTTCTGGATCATCAAAGCCCATGGGATTATCTGCTAATCGGGACCAAGCTTTGAAGTTTATTAGGTCCAAACTAATGGCAAAGCGATTGAGAATGTCACTGCCTAAGTAAAAGGCGGCATTGACGTCTCGCACAACCCAACAATTATGGACTATGCTCTTGTTGCCAATGGAGATTTTTAGCATACTCCTGCTTGGCAGGAGATGTTTGGAATTGGGTGTTTCCAGATCCATTTCCCATTTGTCTATCAGTTTGAATGTGGGAATGGCTGGATCTTTTGGGAGTTGGCGGAACATGGCTTTGCTGATGAAGCTCTTACCGTTGTTCACACACACTCGGGCGAGAACAGAGTCCTTCCCATCATTTAACTGAACAGGGATGAACAACTGTTCTCCAATTTTCTGAATATCAGCCAGACTCTGAGCTGATTTCACATCTTTCTGGACTATTGGAGTTGGAATGTCTGATTGTGGATTAGTAAAGAATTTCAGAGTGTTTCCTTCCAGTGTAGAATACCACCTTAAACTGGAAGGAAGTTTGATTCTCATAAATAGAGAGGACCCCCCATCACCAGTCTGTTGTCCTACTTCTATTACTGTCACGTCTGGAATTTGGTTGTTCTGGAAGTGAAATTCTACTTGGTCAGATTTTCATTCAACCATGTGGCATGTGCCGTTTAAACTAACATAATTGACACTCTGTTTTAATTTTATTGGTCGGCTAGTCTGGGTCCAGAGGACCTTGTTTGCGCAATCTATTAGGGGTGACAACCTTCTCAGGAGGTCATTCCCTAGTAAACAAGAGGTGCCCTCTGGAGTCACTACTATGACCTGGTGTTTCACCTTGTGTCGGCCAATTTTAATGTCCAAATCTGCAGTCCCCTCACCGGGAATTTCCTTCCCGTCAAAGTTCTGAAGTTGTCCAGGAAGAGAGGTGAGAGGAATTTGGTATTTCTCCCCCCTACCTGAATTCAGTTCATCAAAGGCCTTTTTAAACAGAAGAGTAGCTTGGGATCCAGTGTCCACCAATGCCAAAATTGTACCCTGCCCCTGTACTTCTACCGGGGCATAGTATCTTCCCTCCTTCTCCTCAAGGGGGCACAGATAATGCACATTTTTGGACAACTGGCGGGCTCATTTTTTAGTTTTGTACATTACGAGAGAAGAGATCTGGGTAGAATTCTGTGGAGAGTCATGGGAATCTGAAAGAAAAAGTTAGCAACTGGAAATCAGAGCCGTTGTGGATTCCCCTGGTTCCGGTTCTGGGCCGCCCACCCCTTTTTGGAGGCAGTCACCAGAATGGGTTTGAACCAGGGGATTTTGATGCTGTTGGTTCTGGGATGAGATGATGGGCGGCGCTAGCTCAGTCCCCACATCTACCCAGTCTGGATTTGGATCCCTGGGGACCCATCTTTCTTTGGAAGGAGTTCCCCCATCTCTGAAGGAGAAGATCCTTTTCCCAGGATCCTCTGAGGATCCCTCTCCCTCAAATTGGAAGACCTGTACCTCCTCTACAAAATGGGTCTGTTTGGGTCCTTTGTTTCTCCTACCGCCTCTCTGCTCCTTGGGTGGCAGACTTTCAGGGGTAGGAGATTTTGTTTGTGGTTCCTGGGTTTTCAGGGGCTGTTTACAAGTGGGGAAGGAAGCTTCCTCCAAGGCTTTACACCCCCCTTCCCCTTGTGCCTCCTCCCTGGGAACCGGTGGGTTATCGGGGTGCTGCCCCCTCCATTGTTCTGGAGCACCAGGCCCAGAGTTTGGGGCATTCTGCGCGGGCATGCTCATCTGAGGGTTTTGTTGATCCCTCAGCATGTGACCCAGATCCCGTGCCATATTTTGGACCTGGCACTCTAACTGTGAAACCCGCTCAGGCTGATACAGGGTTCTATTTTCTCCCCTGGGCTGATCCCGGGAAGGGTAGCTATCCCTTCTCTGGTAGTACCCCGGGTTG
This sequence comes from Ambystoma mexicanum, assembly GCF_040938575.1. Lineage (NCBI taxonomy): Eukaryota > Metazoa > Chordata > Amphibia > Caudata > Ambystomatidae > Ambystoma > Ambystoma mexicanum. Next base: position 307,798,559 of record NC_090925.1, read on the forward strand.
GGAATATTCGGGTACCCCTCCACCCTTGGCCTCCCCTCTCCCGGATTTGGTTGTCTGGGCTCAGGGAATTGGGGAAAGAAGGATGGATGATTTTGGGGCTGGAAATTGGGTGGATACCTGGGAAAAAGTTCTGCCCAGGGTTTGGTGAATTTCTGCCCTCCTGGGGAAGTTAGGAGGGAAGTTCCCTGGGTTGGGTGCCTGGTTGGATCCCCCCCCCCCTTGGGCTGGAGGAGTCCACACATAACCCAGGATGGGTCGGTTTCCCTTGTAGCGAGGACTTCAGGGGAGCGAGGGACCCCATTTGTGGGACTACCTCCTTGACTCCCTGTCTGTGACTGGCCCGAGGGCCTTCTGGGCTGAGAATTATTCGGTGCAGGCAGGTTTTTAGGCCCCCCCCAACTCCAAATCTAAAATTGGGGCAACCTTTACCTCTGCCACCTTGGCAGCAGCAGGGGTGCTGGTCGGTTTGGGGCTTTTCTGGGCGCTATTTTTATTTTCTATGGGCTTCTGCACCTCATAGATCCGGGTAGCCTGTTCAATGACCCAGTCTAGTGACCTTTTCTCGTGAAAATCTCTCACTAGCTGGGGCATTATGTATTTGGGTAAGGCATGGAAAAACGTATTTACAAACTCTTTACTGTCCGTGCACACCCTTTTGGTAGTCTGTGCAAAGGCACGCTTCAATTCCTGCACAAATTCTTGTGGGGCCTGATCCTCCCCACATTGCAAATTGTAGGCTGCCTTGCGAGCCTCTTGGGGATTCCGGTGAACAGAAAAATGTTTCAAGATGGCCGCCCTATATGTGGACCATCTTGAATGGTTTTGGTCCTCCAGCCCCGCAAAGAAACTGGAGTATTCTGTGGAGAATGTCCATTTTACTTACTGGATGCAGCTACTGCTGTCCTTCAAATGGAAAGTCTCCATTATTTGCTCGTAAAGCTCCAAGTGTTCCCAAACAGAATACTTGGCGTTCTTGTGATAAGGGGTGATGACACTCCTTATTGCCTTAATCTGTTTTAAGGGGTCCTTAAGCAAGGCCCTTTTTTGCCTTATTGGCCTTTTTGGTTCGGGTAACCCTGGTTCATTCATCCTCTGACTCAGAAGCACTGCTCCCAGAGGTGCCCATCTGATCTTCCAGGTTTTCCCGGATTCTGCGAACCTGGGAATCGCTGGCAGAATGTGGGGACCTGGTCTGCTGTGTCCTGTGACGCTCAGAGGAGTCTTCAGATCCCTCCTTGCTGCCAGGATTTGATGGGTACCCCCCCACTGACCTAACTGGGCAGAGGTTTCAGGATGCCCTTAGTGGGCCTACTCTCCTGGGGTTCCCCACTAAATTGCACTGTACTTAGGTGCCCATACCCGGATGCCCGCCCATCCAGTCCTGGGTGGTACTGGCCTATGAGCCCCATACTTTTGGCTGGATAGTAATCTGCCACCCCTGTGGCCCTTTGCTCATGTGTGCCAGGGGACATGGGGGTGGCAGAGTCCAGGGACTGGGAGAGGTGAAGGCCTCTGGTACTAGGGCTCCTGAGGTTATGCTCAGGTGTTTCCCTTTCCCAGCGAACCTCATCTCTATGAGTCCCTGCTCCCTGTTGCCATGCAAGAGCCTGTGCTTTCAGTTCCTCAGTCAAGGCCTTACTAGACTCTATCAGTCTCTTCTGCATGGCTACCTGTTGCTAGAGCCTATCATTGTCCTGGCAGAGAGCCTCATTCTCTCTCTCTGTGCTTCCTGGTTTGTCCTGGAATACTGGGCCAGTCTTTGCTGCAGGAGGGTTACCTCCTGAGTCCCATCCCTACTGGCCTGCTCCTTTCTTGCCAGAGCATCTTCCACCCTCCTGGTGTAACCTAACAAGTTCTGATACTCTTTTTGGAGGTCACCTAGTCCCTGGAGGGCCAGGTGATTTTCTTCCATTTTTTCTTTTAATCGGCAGACTTCCTGGCCTAAGGTGTCCATTTCCTGCCTAAGGACCTGCATCTGTGCCGCCAGGTCGTCCCTCTGCCTTTGAAAGGCACCAGCTTTCTGTTCTTCCTCAAATTCTGTCTGGGTATCCAGGTCTTTCAGAATCAGTTTGTTGCTCTCTGCCTTCTCCCTATCTAGGTGGCTTTGCAGGGTGACTACCTGCTCTGCGCATGCCCTATTGAAGTCCAGTTGTTGCTCCAGCTTTTTCTGGCTGTGCAGAAGGACGTCCAAACCTTCTTGGTACTCCTTCTGCAAGGCCAGAAACCTGGTATCCTGGTCAGACTTTTCCTGTTGCAGGATACCCATATCCTCTTTTATTTTAATGATATACTGCCTACTATCATTTTCTGACTCCTGGCTCCTCTGCAGCCTCTGCTCGCAAGAGACCAGGTCAGATTGGGCCTTCTCTAATGCCATCTGTTGCCTATTCGCCAGATCTTGGCCTTCAGCACATTTGTCCTGTATGGCTCCCATATATAAATATAAATATGCCGCTATTCTGACAATCCTGTCGTGTTCATCTTTGGCTTTAGGGGCCATATATAGTTCACTCAGGGCCACATGTAATGGACCCTGATCTCTCCATGTGTCTGACCCTGTTGCAGTGATCTGGGGTGCGATTGCCTGAAACCACACCGTCTGGTCCTGTTCCGTCTATTCGCCTCTCACAAATAGCTTATGTAAGAGGTGCTCTCTGGCTATTTTGATATCTACCAAGGTCGTCATTCTGGAAATTGATTTCCTTCCTGACTTACAGAAGATAGTAATTTATTTTGCAAAACAGACCGTCTCCTTAGAGCGTCCTTCTTTTGAGGGATGCTTTTACAGTGTAACACAGAGTGGTGATCCAACAGGATTTATGTATCCTGTCAGTTAGCACACTGTATTAAGCTGCACAAGTGGTAGATCTAATCTAGACGTCACGGCTCGAGCCCCCACTCTGTTAAATGACTTCAATCCAGCACTCCAACTAAGTCAATGCCTGGTCTGGGATATCCAAGGGAAGCTCTTATTTATATATTTTTCTGACAAGTTATAATCTGGATGATTGCATAACACCCCTCTCTTTGAATCCCCCTGACCTCACTGAGCCAAGAAGTAGGTTTGTTTTGCAAATTAAAAGATTTATTGAAAATTAAACAAGATATATCATACTTTTATAAATAAATTAATATTTGATACCACACTTATGAATATAACAGTGATCAACAATGGATAATATTACACTAGCACACTTTTTAATTACTTAGGAGTTGGTATAGAGAGGATAAGGTAGCTGAGAATACTTTATGGTTTCAAGGAAATGCAATGATGAAAAAGGATGCAGCACAGAAATAAACTGAGATGGTTTCAACAAGAGATAATATAATCACTTTTTCCCTTGTGGCAATTCACTCCCCCCTATGCAATATAAAGAGATGAAAGGAGAGCACACAGTTTTCAGGAATACAATCAAATGCAATACAATTTCCGGTTCCCCCCTAGCAAGCCTAGAGCAACCGGTATGCTTTCAAACAGGCAGAAATACTTTTAAATGTGATGTGAAATGAAGTGAAAATTATGCTAAAATGATTTTAATTCCCTATAGGAGATTCAGGGTAGGTGACAGTTACTTTGAATTAGTTCAGGTCAACACTAGCAATGATTCCTGATGGATTATCAGCTTGAAAACGAATTTCAACAATGGAAGCAAAAGACAGCTATTTTTTAATGTGTGGTGAGATTGAGCTAGTTTTCAATTCGTGGCACTTTTTCCCAGTGCGTCGAGCGCGATTACGGAAAAACTATAAGGAGTAGCTTTAAAATGAAAGTTAAATCTCGTTCCTAGCACGTATGGTTCAAAAGATTCGTACGATTTTGTGGGGGTAGATTTCAGAAATGAAATAATGATTCAGAATGACAAATGACACTTTCACAGGTTTGAAATTACAGAACGGACACACGATTTCTATGCAGTTCTAAATAGGTTGAAATGGTTTGAATTAGATTATTTTAAACTAAGAGATTGGTTTTGCACAGCTCTGGCTGGATACTCACTCCTAATTTTGGAAGGAATGGGCCTCGTCACAGACCTGGTCAACAGGTTTTGCTGCGGTTCTCTCTGCTCTGCTGGTCTGGATCTCTGGTTCTGGCAAAAGTTCTTGGCACAGCACAGCGGTCTGGTCGATGGTTGGGATACAGCTCTGCTTTCTGGGTCTGGTACTGGCACCGCAGTCTGGTCTGGGTCTCTGGTTCCGGCAAAAGTTCTAGCCAGAAGCGAACAGCGCAGTCCGGCTGTTTAATATCAGGTTGCAAAAGATTTTGAGGCCTGCTGAAAAGGTTTCCGCTCGTGGATTGGCCCCTCTGCTTTAAGTTCTGGAGTCTGAATTCTAAGTTCTGGTCTCTTGATCTGTCTGGATTTGAAGTCTGGAGTCTCCCGTCAAAGTGCTTCGCAAGAAAGTGGAAAGTGACTGTCTCTACCTGGGTCTCAGTGGCTCTTTTTATGTCTTTTGAAAGTGGGTGGGAAGGCTGACTTTCTATGCCCAACCCTCTGAGGATCCTGATAGGCTATATGATTCTCTGTCGCCTGACTGGGGAACTGAATTGTGAGTCATCCTGCATCCTTTTTATGGCATACAGAAAGAACACTCCCCTTGTCACTTTGCACACAAATCTATTTTTGACTTAAATGCATATTAATCTATGTGCAATTTTTCTAATATTATATGTCCAGTTAACATATTTTCTGTAGCGCCAAACCATCCGATCCCTGTCTTTGTAAGATGTTGTGTTCACTTCTGACAGAATTCTACTCTTTTCATCCAGAACACAACCCCTAAACTTTTCCAGAATTTACACAAATGTGCGCAAGGAATATGGGCATCAGATGATGAAGTGTCAGATTGTTAACATACATACATTTGGAGTAATACCCTATTTTCTGCTACTACCCACAGAACATACCACAGAGTCCTAACACCTCTTAAAATGTGCACAGAAAAATCACAGGAATGATGATATTATTGATTAAATTTTGACAATTATGTACTATGAATTATCCATCTTTCTAAAATTATGCTCTGGCCCAGATGGGTGTGGTTTAGGTCCCAAAGCACATGGAGAATTCCTTGTTCGTCCCCGCCTCCAAGCTCAGCTGGCTCACAGAGGCAGTGCCCCTCCCATTTCCTTCCGGGAGGAAGCCATTTACGACCCCCTGATTTAACATTTGCCTGAGCCAAGGAAAGTTCATTGTTCTGTTTCCTGTAGTCCCAGGTACTCCTCGGCTGATTCAATCAGAGAGGTGTGATCTCCTTTTGGTGGGGGCAGCAGAATGCAGCCAGGCCTGTGAATGCTTCCCATGGACAGAGGCCCCTTGAACTGTTAATTGAATCAGACTGCCTTCTTGTGAGGAGTTCTGAGGTGGGAAGGCTTCCCATTGATCAGCAAGGCTTTGAAGTTTTCAGCTAACTCGGGTTCCTTGTCAGCTCCTGAAATACAGGCCTCCTGTCAGAGTTTGGACCGCTAGCGCCGGTTAGTGTCGAGCGCCGGTACTGCACCCCCTTTTGGGAGCTGTCTTGAATTAATCCATTTCAAAAAGGGGATTTTACTTGATAACATATGATCCTTGCTAACGTTGTATTGATATGGATTCTGTAGTGGAGTAATGTAGAACACCCAACCAGAAGTTGGATTTTTTTTGTCCGGTGGTTTTGTGCCCCTGATTTTTGCAATTTTTGACATTAATTAAAAGAAATTTTGAACAGCACCATATTCCTTTGCACTGATTTCGCTCATGGCGTTTCTGGCCCATCACGCTCGCACTGGTGGGTGGCAGGTCAGGCGACCATTTTGGTGTGCGCAAAAACTGCGCAGCTTTCCTGGATTCTGGCGCAAATGTGGGCTTTTCAGCCATCTTGGATTTTCTAAGCCCACAGCACCAAATGTTGTAGCATAATAGTTCAAACGTTGGTCAAGACACCTGACAATAGTTTAGTTCAAACTTAGTCGCAACATGAGACCAACCTGCCCACCATGGCCCACCGAAAGTCAACCCACCCCCCACTTTCTCAACCCACTCTCTGACCATCACGCCCCCAACCCAACCCCTATCCAAACACCAAGCCACAGGAGCCTGATGGCGAGCCGTATATCCTAAGACCCCAGCTCCTCCCATCCCCTCCACCGACCCGCCCACTATCATCATGCCCGCACCCCCAGCCCCTCCAACAACAACCCGCCCAGCCTCCCAGGCACACCCAGCCCTATCACCACCCCTCCACCTTCCTCTCATCAACTCCCCTAAACATCCGCTCCGACCCCACTCCTTCCCCTCTCTAAAAACTGCACATCTTGCCCTGGCAAGAACAGTAGCTGCATCCTTTTCACCCTCCGATACCCCACCATCTCTCACACTCCAACTGTAACAAAAACCCTGAAAAGAAAACGTACCTGGTCTCCCTCAATCTCTCATTACTCCACGCCACTCCTGTCTCGACCCACCACCTCAATCTCCCATTCCTGATCACCACCACCCTCCCCCCTTCCTCACCGTGCCTGAAACCCCTCTCCCTTGAATTCTCACCAACCAAGACTGAAACTCCTCACCACCTCGACTGCCCGCCTACTCTTCCCATCGACCACCAACCACCCCCCTCTCTTTCACCCCAGTGTCCACTCTCTCCCCTCTAAATTATAATATGAATGATGTTCAAGCACAAAAATATCTGTTACTCCTGGTGCCTTAGTAAAAGCATTACCCACATTATGTAACCCGAGTGTCAACTCAAATATCGGGTACTGACTAATTAAGAAAGCTACTAGGATGTTTAACCTCATCCCATGCTTCCTATTATTTGCACATATGTCACACAAGCACTTTGAAGAGCCCCCCTTGCACGTTAACGTGTTATAAAACTAAAATATTAATTTGCCCTCTAAAGATTTTGAACCGGCAAATGTCATGCTCACAGTCTCCTACTTTAACATTGATAACATTACCCTATGAGTGCAGAGCAACTTTGCCATATCATTTACTTGGCCTGCAAGGGATAATTGGTGGGGACTCTACCTGGCATTATTCATGTATAAAATTAGGGCAACAATATTGATATAACTAGAATGCTTTTCACACAATCTGCAACCTTCCAAAATGTTCAGAGTTCCATGGGGCATAGACCTTAACAAATTATATGTTAACCCTCAGCTATACAAAAATGGTTTCACTGAGCACTTGTCGAAACCTACTCAACAATTGAAAGGAGGGGTATGTTGCAAACAATCTTGTATGCACTTCATAGTAATTGTGCACATGGAGATTTATGATATTTTCTTAAACTGCACATAATATCATCATGAGGTTTTAAATTGTGTTTGCTTGCAAAGTACTGTGGGCATGCACATATGCCAGTTAGTTTTACTTCTACAATCCCTCGCCTTTTACAGACCCCGCTCAACTAAAATTGGAGGCTAGCAGAGAAGCCCCGGAGGGGAACTGGTGGAAGGAAACAGGAGAACACTCCTTTGCGGTGAAGAACAAATCAGCAACTTTCACAAAACAGAGGTTTTGGCAGTACTGTACAGTGAAGGAAAAGTGTTTGTTTGCTGAAGGCTAGGAAACTATAGTAATAGCCACGGAAACAGCACCTTCTATTTCTTTGTATGCTCTGCTGCTGAGGACTTTTCAATATATTCATTGGTTTGCAATTATTGCTTCTAGCATCCCCATGCATCTTGTTAACCTAATATCAGTGAATTTCAGAAGAGGGGTCCCTAGTTAAAGAAGAAGGTACTCAATATGTTGTAACTGAGCATTGCTGCTATTGACTTAAAAGGCAAATATATGTGATTTTCTTCAACGGGGCACCAAAAGAATCCTTTTTGATTTTTGTCTAGGCTGTGGTGATGAAGGGTGGGCACAACCATAGGCTGTATTATGTGCCCTGTAATTTCACTTCCTATGTCAGGGTTACAATCACGGCTCAGATACGATTTTACTCCATACTTGGAATCAAAAGATTTTTCAGGGAGTAAGAAAGTCATTGGCTATGTCAGTAAGAATATTTCATCCTTATTGAAATATGTTCTTTCCCCTTAAAATTCCTCATGAGATCGGAAGTAATATTATTCAAGTTCCTACCAATGACACTGCTCTGCTGGTCACTGATTCGAAAAGAGATCAGTGGAACTTTGTGGGTAGAAGCAGGGGGTAGATTCCTATATGTTCATGGTTTCCCATTTTTGTTGAGTACATTGCCATGTTTTTAGTAAAATAGTATATGTCTCCTAGCTTTAAAACTGGTTTTGAGTAAATGTCACAACTCTCAGAACATGATGTGGATAGTAAGCAGAGGACCAGGAATTCAGATCATCATATTCTGTGGTGCAGTTATTCTGATGCAATTATCATCCTTACATAAAGTATGAGAGGCATTTTCTCCTGGACCTTGAATTTCTCCATTAAGGTGGCACATGAACTCCTATTGGCATGTTATCTGACACATTCCTTTCAGTTGCAATTATTCCATTTGCAAAATGGCACTAAGCACTTTCTGCATTGTCTCGGAGCAGTGTTGACAAATGAATAGCCACAAATAAACCTACTGTTTATCCTGAGCTTTTTTGTGCATACAGGTTTTTCTCTATGCGCAGGAGTACTTTTGGTAGGTACATGGCATAGCTTGAAGACTTGGACTGGTTGATGAGCTCTCCTTATAAGCATGTATCAAATATTTGATTTTTCTAGCCTATATGTTTGGAAAAAGAGTTGTAAGATGCTCCTTTTACACTGATTTGTAAAGAATTGCAGTGGTTGGGAAGGTGACATTTCCTTCCAAACTCTTTGAGATGTTGACTCACTAACTACACATGCTCACAAAGTGGCTTACAATGTTATTCAGCTGCGCACATGGAAAATGATGTGTGCACAAAGGCTAATCATTTCTGCACTTAGGGAAAAATAATTAGAGGGAACATTGCCCCAGACTACTGTCTCTTCCCACTGAACTGACCCTCTAGAGGAGGAGGACCAGCAATCGCCTTCAAGTCACACTTCTCTGTCTCAATCATCGACAACCAGCCAACCATCCCTTCCTGCGAATCGCTTCTCGTAAAACTATCCCTCCCCCCTTCGCTCTCCCACAGCTTCCTAATCATCTACAGACCTCCTGGCTATGACAGACATTTCTCAAACAACCTCTGCGACTCGATAGCCACCCTCCAATTAAACCATCCCTTCTAGGAGATTTCAAAATCTGGCTTGACATCCCCACCAACCCTATGACCCACTCTCTGGTTGACTGCCTAGACACGATGTACCTCCATACCCACATAAACGGGCCAACTCACTATAAAGAACACACCCTTGATGCCATCTTCAGCTCCCATGACCAGATACATCTAGACCCCTCCACCCCTATCATCTGGTCCGATCACTTTATTGTCTCTTTCACCATTCGCTCACCCACCCCGCTCCCCGTACCCGAACCAGAACCTTCAAACATACGCAAATGCTGGAAGAAACTAAAAATTCTTCCCGACCTAGCTGACGCGCTCTTTCAGACTCCTCCCCCTACCTGCCCACCCAATGAACACCTAACCTCCGACGCCTTTGATTCATGGCTCAATACCTCATTAATCCCGCTCACCCCCACTTGCAAAACATCAGCTCACCATGGCCCTTTTCCTAGATGGTTTACACCAGAACTAAAGACTACAAAACAACTATATAAATCCCTCAAACGCAAATGGCGGAAATACAAAACCACCCTGAGCAGATCCACCTTGGCCCGGCACCATCGCCACTACAAAGCCGAAATCCGGAATGCAAAAAAAGCCCATTACAACTCCCAAATCCTGAACTGTGAAAACCCCAGCAAAGAACTCCACAAAATCATCTCCGAATTCACCAAACCATCATCTACCACCACCCAATCGACCCCCTCACAATCACTCTGCGACTCACTCTCTCTCCACTTCTACACCACTGCTCTTGAAAGAACAAATTCTCTAACCAACAAACTGCCCCTCATGCACCCACCTCACAATCCACACAGCCTACATGCCATCCCACCGCCTGCAACCACTACCCACCCGACCTTCGACTCTTTTACTCCAATATCAACTGACCAATTTCTCAAACTTCTCTCCACCCGAAAACCATCCGGCTCCCCGCTAGACACCTGCCCAGCCACAACCCTCAAAGAAATATTTGCATCTACCTGCACAGGAGAACACGCAAGAACCATCATAAACGACTCTCTCTCCTCAGGAACTTTTCCCGACGCGTTCAAAACTGCTCATGTCAAGCCTCTTCTAAGAAAAACTTCCCTCGACCACAAAAACTACCACCCCATCTCAAACACCAGATTCGTTGCTAAACTCATTGACCGAACAGCCTACTCCCAACTAAATGCCTCTGTCGAAGCGAACAATCTCCTAGACCCCGCTCAATCAGGTTTCACACCCCAACACGGAACCGAAACCACATTAACCACAATCTGGGATGACCTTAAAAACACTGCAGATTCTGCGGGATGCACCGCACTAATCCTTCTTGACCTATCCGCCGCCTTTGACACAATAAACCACTCAATCCTCGACCGCCTCCACTCCCTAGGAATCTGTGGAAATGCTCTCAAATGGATAGCTTCCTTCCTCAACAATAGGAACCAAATGACCCTCCTCTCCTCCTATGCTTACCCCGCCCGATCAGTCAAAACTGGATTCCACAGCGAGCATGCCTATCAGCCCTCCGATTCAACCTCTATATGTCCACCCTCCCACGAAAAATCCGCTCACTCAATATCCTGTGCTTCAACTACACTGATGACACCCAACTAATCCTAAAACTCCTTAATTCAAAACCCAACTGCAACCCGACCTCGTTGCCTGCCTCCTTGACATAGATCATAGGATGATCACAAACCACCTCCTGTTAAACCCCTCAAAACCAAAATCATGGTGTGTGGCAACACTGAATTTCTTCCGCACCCCCTACCCTGGACATCTGCCATAGGTAATTCCCCAACAACCTCAAACTCAGTAAAAAACCTTGGATGCACTCTCGACTCTGACCTAACCCTCTCGCTCCAAGTCAACAACGTCTCTAAGTCCTGCCACTACCACCTCAAAATTCTTAGGTGCATTTTTCCATACCTCTCCTTTCACAACAGACTCTCTGCGATCCAATCAATTGTTATGTCAAGACTGGACTATGCTAACCCCCTCTACCTCGGAGTCCATGCGTACCACCTGACTAAACTTCAAAGAGCACAAAATGCCACAGCCAAACTTCTACTAGCACTTGGCCCAAGAGATCACATCTCCCCAGCTCTCAAAACTCTACACTGGCTTCCGGTTGCCCGAAGGGTGACCCTCAAAACCTTATGCATCTCTCACCGAGCAATGCATAAAACCGGACCTCAATATCTTCAGGACAAACTAAAACCCTACCATCCACCACACACTCCAAGATCAAGCTCTGCCTGCCTCCTAGTGATACCAAAAACCAAGGTTAGCTGGAACATCATTCTCAGCCCTGACCCCCATCCTGTGGAACTCACTTCTACTCCACATCCGACTCACCGAAGACAGGCAGGGTAATTCATAGAATTTCGCAGAAAAGTGTCGCAAGCGGCTGGCGCAGAGTGTCCGCGTGCGATTGTCTGCGCCAGGCACGTGCGCTAAAACCGATTTCTGCGCACAGCGTATTCATGGATTTTAGGCTCCCAAACCAGCCGTGGCGCAGAGTATCGCAGCGACCCTGCAGCAGCGCCAGTAACACCCCCAAGAACGCCCTCGCGCAAGGAAAAGCCATCAAAATCGCTAAATCATCGCAAAGGGCTGCACTAACCCTGGACCAGTATACAGGGCTGCCAAACAAGGAACGCAAAGCGGGTAACGTGCATATCAGGGGTACGCGTGAAGTTTTACACGCGATTAGCCAGGGTACGTGTATTTCAGGGGTGTGCGGGAAGTTCCACACGCGAATAGCCTGGGTGCGTGTATTTCAGGGGTGCGCGGGAAGTTCCACACGCGAATAGCCTGGGCGCGTGTATTTCAGGGGTGCGCAGGAAGTTCCACACGCGAATAGCCGGGGCGCGTGTATTTCAGGGGTGTGCGGGAAATTTTACATGCGATTTCAGCAGGGTACGTGTATTCCAGGGGTGCGCGGGAAGTTCCACACGCGAATAGCCTGGGCGCGTGTATTTCAGGGGTGCGCGGGAACTTTTACACGCGATTTCAGCAGGGTACGTGTATTTCAGGGGTGCGCGGGAAGTTCCACACGCGATTAGGCTGGGTGGGTCCTCACAGGTGTTCCCTGTACACCCTCGACGGCCCCTGCAGGCAGCCCACAAAACAGGGGACTACCCTGCACACCTGCTCATGTCCTCCTGCACCCCCACCCCCCAGCAGTGCAGGGGCAGCCTCCACCAGGCCCCCACCCATGTCTCCCACCACCCCCACCCCCCAGCAGTGCAGGGGCACCCTCCACCAGGCCCCCACTCATGTCTCCCACCACCCCCACCCCCCAGCATCCAGGGGCACCCTCCACCAGGCCCCCACTCATGTCTCCCACCACCCCCACCCCCCAGCAGTGCAGGGGTACCCTCCACCAGGCCCCCACTCATGTCTCCCACCACCCCCACCCCCCAGCAGTGCAGGGGTACCCTCCACCAGGCCCCCACTCATGTCTCCCACCACACCACCCCCCAGCATCCAGGGGCACTCTCCACCAGGCCCCCACCCATGTCTCCCACCACCCCCACCCCCCAGCAGTGCAGGGGCACCCTCCACCAGGCCCCCACTCATGTCTCCCACCACCCCCACCCCCCAGCATCCAGGGGCACTCTCCACCAGGCCCCCACTCATGTCTCCCACCAACCCCACCCCCCAGCAGTGCAGGGGCACCTTCCACCAGGCCCCCACTCATGTCTCCCACCACCCCCACCATCCAGGGGCACCCTCCACCAGGCCCCCACTCATGTCTCCCACCACCCCCACCCCCAGCAGTGCAGGGGCAGCCCCCACCAGGCCCCCACTCATGTCTCCCACCACCCTCACCCCCCCCAGCCACCAGGGTCACCCTCCACCAGGCCCCCACCCATGTCTCCCACCACCCCCACCCCCCAGTCACCAGGGGCACCCTCCACCAGGCCCCCACTCATGTCTCCCAGCGTGCTACGTGTATTTTAGGGGTGCGCGGGAAGTTCCACACGCGAATAGCCTGGGCGCGTGTATTTCAGGGGTGCGCGGGAAGTTCCACACGCGAATAGCCTGGGCGCGTGTATTTCAGGGGTGCGCGGGAAGTTTTACACGCGATTTCAGCAGGGTACGTGTATTTCAGGGGTGCGCGGGAAGTTTTACACGCGATTTCAGCAGGGTACGTGTATTTCAGGGGTGCGCGGGAAGTTCCACACGCGAATAGCCTGGGCGCGTGTATTTCAGGGGTGCGCGGGAACTTTTACACGCGATTTCAGCAGGGTACGTGTATTTCTGGGGTGCGCTGGAAGTTCCACACGCCATTAGGCAGGGTGGGTCCTCACAGGTGTTCCCTGTACACCCTCGACGGCCCCTGCAGGCAGCCCACAAAACAGGGGACTACCCTGCACACCTGCTCATGTATCCCTGCACCCCCACCCCCCAGCAGTGCAGGGGCAGCCTCCACCAGGCCCCCACCCATGTCTCCCACCACCCCCACCCCCCAGCCACCAGGGGCAGCCTCCACCAGGCCCCCACTCATGTCTCCCACCACCCCCACCCCCCACCATATAGGGGCACCCTCCACCAGGCCCCCACTCATGTCTCCCACCACCCCCACCCCCCAGCATCCAGGGGCACTCTCCATTAGGCCCCCACTCATGTCTCCCACCACCCCCACCCCCCACCATATAGGGGCACCCTCCACCAGGCCCCCACTCATGTCTCCCACCACCCCCACCCCCAGCACCCAGGGGCACTCTCCATCAGGCCCCCACTCATGTCTCCCACCACCCCCACCCCCCAGCAGTGCAGGGGCACCCTCCACCAGGCCCCCACTCATGTCTCCCACCACCCCCACCCCCCAGCATCCAGGGGCACTCTCCACCAGGCCCCCACCCATGTCTCCCACCACCCCCACCCCCCAGCACTGTGGGGCACCCTCCACCAGGCCCCCACTCATGTCTCCCACCACCCCCACCCCCCAGCATCCAGGGGCACTCTCCACCAGGCCCCCACTCATGTCTCCCACCACCCCCACCCCCAGCAGTGCAGGGGCACCCTCCACCAGGCCCCCACTCATGTCTCCCACCACCCCCACCCCCCAGCAGTGCAGGGGCACCCTCCACCAGGCCCCCACTCATGTCTCCCACCACCCCCACCCCCCAGCATCCAGGGGCACTCTCCACCAGGCCCCCACCCATGTCTCCCCCCACCCCCCAGCACTGTGGGGCACCCTCCACCAGGCCCCCACTCATGTCTCCCACCACCCCCCAGCATCCAGGGGCACTCTCCACCAGGCCCCCACCCATGTCTCCCACTACCCCCACCCCCCAGCACTGTGGGGCACCTGCCAGCAGGCCCCCACCCATGTCCAACTCATGTCCCCCACCACCCCCACCCCCCAGCACTGTGGGGCACCTGCCAGCAGGCCCCTACCCATGTCCAACTCATGTCCCCCACCACCCCCACCCCCCAGCACTGTGGGGCACCTGCCAGAAGGCCCCCACTCATGTCTCCCACCACCCCCAACCCCCAGCAGTGCAGGGGCAGCCCCCACCAGGCCCCCACTCATGTCCCCCACCACCCCCACCCCCCAGCACTGTGGGGCACCTGCCAGCAGGCCCCCACTCATGTCTCCCACCACCCCCAACCCCCAGCAGTGCAGGGGCAGCCCCCACCAGGCCCCCACTCATGTCTCCCACCACCCTCACCCCCCCAGCCACCAGGGGCACCCTCCACCAGGCCCCCACCCATGTCTCCCACCACCCCCACACCCCAGTCACCAGGGGCACCCTCCACCAGGCCCCCACTCATGTCTCCCAGCGTGCTACGTGTATTTCAGGGGTGCGCGGGAAGTTCCACACGCGAATAGCCTGGGCGCGTGTATTTCAGGGGTGCGAGGGAAGTTCCACTTGCGAATAGCCTGGGCGCGTGTATTTCAGGGGTGCGCGGGAAGTTTTACACGCGATTTCAGCAGGGTACGTGTATTTCAGGGGTGCGCGGGAAGTTTTTCACGCGATCGGGCCTGGGGGAGCGGGGTACCACTCACCGTCTGCCTTGCGTGTAGAAGAACGCGTGGCCAACACCCGCTGTGAAGTAATAGCGTGTGAACCCCAACGGATGGAAAACACACGCACCGCACGAAAAGCACGTACAGAACATAAAGGCACGCGGGATCACCAAGCCCTGCCAGGGCAACGCCCGTGCGCAAAACGTCACAGACGCGCTTACGCTGTAAGGGCCTTTGGTCCAATGAAATCGCGTACGCGTGCTGACGCGCTCACGCGCTAAGGGCCTTTCCTCGATTTTCACGCTGACGTGCAGGATTTTCACGTGCCAAATCACTCCGTATCAAGCTGGCCACGCGAAAACACACGGAAGACCACGCTCCTGCCCAGAAGGCCGAATTACTGCCCCCCAGTGCCCCGAGCAGCCTCCCACGTGCCATCTGCTGCTGCCTGCCTGCTGCCACCGTGCCCTGCCATTTGGTGCCTGCACATCAGCCATCTGCAGGTGTCCAGTTGCTGTGTCCACCCCTGCTGGAACAGAAGACTCCCGACTCGGATAACATCGCTCCACAGCCCAGCCCCAGGACCCAGTTGCCCACCCACTCCTGCCCCTGGGGTTGCCATGTCGGGCACATCAACATCTGGCACCAGTGGCAACCCCCAGCCAGAGGGGCAGAGGGGCACCAGCTTCACTGCCACCGAAGTTGGTGTCCTGGTGGAGCAAGTCCTGGGGCAGTATGATGCCCTCTTCGGATCGTCCCGCGCCAACAAGGAAGGACGGGACAGGATCTGGGCCGACTGTGTGGTTGCCATCAACGCGGAGGGGGTGGCAACCCGCACCATCCAGAAGGTCAAGAAGCGCTGGGAAGACTTGAGGTCCAGGACCCTCATGAAGGCCCGGCGCCTCGTGGAGGGGGGCCGGGGCCGCATGAGTTCCATCCAGTTGAGGGTCCTGGAACGCGCACACCCAGCGCTCCACGCCCAGGTCCTTGAGAGGGAGACCCGTCTGGAGTTGAGCGGTAAGTGGCCAAGCATTGCTGTGTGAGACAGGGCATGTTGCAGTGTGCTAGTTGTCTGATACTTGCCTGCATGTGTGACATAGGCCATGTACGCATGTATGTGTGCAGGGACATCATGGGAATGCATGTGCGACCTGTAATGTGTGAACCGCACGGTTGTTGCATGTGTTTGAATGCGACATGGGGAGCCCTGTGCAGATTGCACACATGAGAGCATGGCAGTCTCTGTTCCTGGACATGGGTGGGGGCGAGGGATGGGTGCTGATGCCTGATACATATGTGGTATCCATGTCTGTGTGCCTGACCTGCGTGTCTGTGACTTGTGAGTGCCATGGATGCATGACACATGTCTGTGACAATGTACAGATTCACTGATGCAGCCTAGTCATCCTTGTATGCACTGTGATTGGGGTGTACGGGGCCAGATGGATGTGACTGAGGTGAAGTGTGTGCATGTGATAGGCATGACCCATGATGCATGTGAGTCCCATTACATTGTATGATTCGAGAGTCCATTGGACATGCATTGAAATGTCCATGGAACGCACCATGACTGTCACTGTGTGTGTTTTGCCTGGACTGACACATGTGTTGTGGTGTGACATGATGGAAGTGTACTTTGACAGTGGCACTCATCTGCTATTGCTTCCTGTCTAGGGGACCATTGTACAGTACCCTGATGCTTGTGTTCTATGTCTCCCTCTACGCAGCGGCTAGTGAAGGAGAGGGCGGAGACGGCGCTGTGGAGCAAGGCGGCGGGGATGCCCCCACGGCTGCAGCGGAAGGGGTGGGTGAGCCCCCACAGGGGCCTGCTACGGCGGTAGACGGCGAGGAGCCATCCAGGTTGGTGGTTTCCACAGAGGAGGAGGAGGCCGCCACTGAGGCGCACATGGGGCCTGGTGGGGGCATCCCTGCTGGTGCAAGTGGTGCAGTCCAGGGGCAGGGGCAGGAGGCAGCACAGGTCACCGTGGAGGGGCCTGTGCATGTCGCTGTCCCTGAACCTGTGGGTGCACCACCTTGCACCAGCAGGGATGCCCCGTCCCAGGCCTGTCCGCAGGTAGAGGGGATGTCCATGTCACCTGACTCCCCTCCACCTGCGGACGTGGGAACCCCTGGCCGTGCGGAGAAGGTCCTGATTGGGGTCGCGATGCGCACGGCTGTGATTCGTGATGCCGTGCGTGCTTCCCGGGAGGAGCACACACGGCATCACGAAGTGCACCGTGCCGACGTGGCCCAATTGGGATCGGCCATGTTCGGGGGTTTCCTGCATGTGTTGGCCAATGTGGCGGCCCTCTCCTCCTCTGTGCAGGCTATCCACCAGTCGTTCTCCTTGCCGTCTTCCAGCCCAGATGCCGCCAGGGCCCCCTGTGGACCTGCCCCGACCAATGCAGCCAGCTCGGTGGGGATCCCATCCCTGCCACAGTCGGGAGTCAGAGATCCAGCAGGGGTGGACACCAGAGCAACTGGACCCCAGCAGATGGAGGATGTGACGGCATCATCGGGCAGGGCACGTGCACGACGGCGTCGGTGGTTTCCATCAGCCTGGATGCCGTCGTGCTGGCACAGGCAGTTGCGTCGGAGGCAGCAGCAGGCTCAACGTGGGAGGCATCATGGCTCGGGGCCATCAACATCAGGGGTGCAGGCATCGGCCGGAGGGCAGGAGAACCCTGGAATGGGAGTGGCTTCCGTGTGGGAGCGGTTGTGCCAGCGGATAGGTGCGGAGCGGCAGCGGGCAGAGGAGGAACGGCTCACGATGGTCAGGGCGGAGGACTCCATGCGGAGGGTGCTGAGGCGGGCTGAGTGCCTCGAGGGTCTTCGCAGGGAGTTTGAGCTTGACACTGCATTATCCCTGCGGGACCTCGGGGCCAGGGAACATGCCCGCCTCCAAGCCATTGACCAGGAGTTCGATGATGCCCTGGCCCATGACAACAACCAGTGAGCCGTCCGAATAGCCCGCTGCCTTTGTATATAGTTGTATAGTTAGGGTTAGGTTTCCTTTGTTTTTTTGATTTTTTTTGGTAGCGATTGGACAATGCACCACTTTTTTGTATATAGTTCAGTTTTTAGTTAGTAGTCATAGTTAGGTTTAATTTGGTTGGGCTCATGGACCCAGGATGATCTTCTTCATGTTTCTTCGTTGGCTTATTTTTATTTTTCAGATTATTTTCTTGGACATTCATCTTGTTTTGTTTGATTTGCTTTGTGTTTTTTCTTATTTCATTTCCATTCTACTTGCTGTTCAATACATTATTTTTTTTTATTCTTCAATGTGTCGTATCATCTCATTGCTTTCAGGCATGTCATGTTGGGTGTTTTGTCATTCACTTGCAGCCATTGTGTGTGACAGACATGTGTTCAATTGCATTATTTTAATTGGGGGTGTAACATGTAATTGCCTTTGATATGTGGGTGGGTGTGATAGTTGGTTGGGCCTTTTGGCAGGGGAGGATGGGCATTACGGACATGATTGGGGAATGTTGGGACCCAGGTGCAGGGGGGCATGGATTGGACATAGGTGGGGGCCTGCTGGCAGGTGCCCCACAGTGCTGGGGGGTGGGGGTGGTGGGAGACATGAGTTGGACATGGGTGGGGGCCTGCTGGCAGGTGCCCCACAGTGCTGGGGGGGTGGGGGTGGTGGGAGACATGAGTGGGGGCCTGGTGGAGGGTGCCCCTGGTGGCTGGGGTGTGGGGGTGGTGGGAGACATGAGTGGGGGCCTGGTGGAGGGTGCCCCTGGTGGCTGGGGTGTGGGGGTGGTGGGAGACATGAGTGGGGGCCTGGTGGAGGCTGCCCCTGCACTGCTGGGGTGTGGGGGTGGTGGGTGACATGAGTGGGGGCCTGGTGGAGGGTGCCCCTGGTGGCTGGGGTGTGGGGGTGGTGGGAGACATGAGTGGGGGCCTGGTGGAGGCTGCCCCTGCACTGCTGGGGTGTGGGGGTGGTGGGTGACATGAGTGGGGGCCTGGTGGAGGGTGCCCCTGGTGGCTGGGGTGTGGGGGTGGTGGGAGACATGAGTGGGGGCCTGGTGGAGGGTGCCCCTGCACTGCTGGGGTGTGGGGGTGGTGGGAGACATGAGTGGGGGCCTGGTGGAGGGTGCCCCTGGTGGCTGGGGGGTGGGGGTGGTGGGAGACATGAGTGGGGGCCTGGTGGAGGGTGCCCCTGGTGGCTGGGGGGTGGGGGTGGTGGTAGACATGAGTGGGGGCCTGGTGGAGGGTGCCCCTGGTGGCTGGGGGGTGGGGGTGGTGGGAGACATGAGTGGGGGCCTGGTGGAGGGTGCCCCTGGTGGCTGGGGGGTGAGGGTGGTGGGAGACATGAGTGGGGGCCTGGTGGAGGGTGCCCCTGGTGGCTGGGGTGTGGGGGTGGTGGGAGACATGAGTGGAGGCCTGGTGGAGGCTGCCCCTGCACTGCTGGGGTGTGGGGGTGGTGGGAGACATGAGTGGGGGCCTGGTGGAGGGTGCCCCTGGTGGCTGGGGGGTGGGGGTGGTGGGAGACATGAGTGGGAGCCTGGTGGAGGGTGCCCCTGGTGGCTGGGGGGTGGGGGCGGTGGGAGACATGAGTGGGGGCCTGGTGGAGGGTGCCCCTGGTGGCTGGGGGGTGGGGGTGGTGGGAGACATGAGTTGGACATGGGTGGGGGCCTGCTGGCAGGTGCCCCACAGTGCTGGGGGGTGGGGGTGCAAGGGGACA
The DNA here is from genome assembly GCF_040938575.1 of Ambystoma mexicanum. Classification (NCBI taxonomy): domain Eukaryota; kingdom Metazoa; phylum Chordata; class Amphibia; order Caudata; family Ambystomatidae; genus Ambystoma; species Ambystoma mexicanum. Next base: position 307,818,404 of record NC_090925.1, read on the forward strand.
TGAGTTGGTGTTCATTAGTTCAAGGAGACATGTGCCTTTGCTGGGGGGCATGCCCATGTTGTGTGGGCTGCCTGCGGGACATGACCAGGGATGCAGGGTAGTCCCCTGTGGTGTGGGCTGCCTGCAGGGGCCGTGGAGGGTGTACAGGGTACACCTGGGAGGACCCACACTGTCAAATCACATGTGGGACTCCCCGGCACCCCTGAAATACACGTACCGTGCAGAAATCGCGTGTAAAACTTCCCGCGCACCCCTGAAATACACGCGCCCAGGCTATTCGCGTGTGGAACTTCCCGCGCACCCCTGAAATACACGCATCCAGGCTATTCGCGTGTGGAACTTCCCGCGCACCCCTGAAATACACGCGCCCAGGCTATTCGCGTGTGGAACTCCCCGCGCACCCCTGAAATGCACGCGCCCAGGCTATTCGCGTGTGGAACTTCCCGCGCACCCCTGAAATACACGCGCCCAGGCTATTCGCGTGTGGAACTTCCCGCGCACCCCTGAAATACACGCGCCCAGGCTATTCGCGTGTGGAACTCCCCGCGCACCCCTGAAATACACGCGCCCAGGCTATTCGCGTGTGGAACTTCCCGCGCACCCCTGAAATACACGCGCCCAGGCTATTCGCGTGTGGAACTTCCCGCGCACCCCTGAAATACACGCGCCCAGGCTATTCGCGTGTGGAACTCCCCGCGCACCCCTGAAATACACGCGCCCAGGCTATTCGCGTGTGGAACTTCCCGCGCACCCCTGAAATACACGCGCCCAGGCTATTCGCGTGTGGAACTTCCGGCGCACCCCTGAATTACACGCGCCCAGGCTATTCGCGTGTGGAACTTCCCGCGCACCCCTGAAATACATGCGCCCAGGCTATTCGCGTGTTGAACTTCCCGCGCACCCCTGAAATACACGTAGCCCGCTCCCCCAGGCCCGATCGCGTGAGGAACTTCACGCGAACCCCTGTAATACACATAGCCCGCTCCCCCAGGCCCGATCGCGTGAATAACTTCACGCGAACCCCTGTGATGCACGTACCCTGCAAATCGCGTGTGACACTTCCCGCGCACCCCGGTATACATGCACACGTATTTTTTGTCAGCGGGTGTCCGTGTTTGTGGGTACCCCTTTGCACGTCATTTTTCCTGGAGGGCCACAGTATGGGACATTCATCATAGCAGTATATAGGTGCTATTTGTTGGCGCACCTTTTGGCGCACATTTCTTACAGCCGCAGAGACGCTACCGCCTCCTTTCTTGTGGCGGTCGTGTTTGTGGCTGTGCGCTGGTTTGAGCGTGCGCTTTTTTCCCCTATTCTATTCCATGAATACGTGTTGTAGGCGAGCGTGTGGGCGTTCCGCGCACTTGTGCCCTGTACTTCCCCCGTGACGCCCACGTTTTGGCAAGTTGTTCCCCATTCCGAGTGTTACGCCCGTGTTCCGCCTACTTTTATTGCGTGCGCCGCGCTATGTGCGAATTTCGCTGTGGCCTGTGCGATTTTCGCTGTGACCTGGCGCACGCTGTTAGATGGCCTGTGCGCCAACGTGCGCCGCGCACTTTTTTATCGCACATCCGCTGGTTTTCTCGCGCACGGCCTTCCATGAATCGAGGTGCGCTGCTTTTCGTGCGATTTTCGCACTTGCACTGCGATTTTCGCTATTCCACTGCGATTCGCACGTTTTTGGCCACTTGCGCCGCGCTAATTATTCCATGAATCGGCCTGACTACTGTCTTTCCGCAAATTACTGAAAATGTGGCTCTTCCCCATAAAATCGACTCTTAACACAAACAGTATAGCAGCAACAATAAACAGTAGCCCACGGTTGCTGTATCAAAATAAATGAAAAAATTAAATAACAATCCAGCATCGAGATCCAACCGAGAAAAATGGAAAACTAAAACTGCTAAGGTAAATTAAAATCGATAAACTGAATAGAACGAATGAAGTGGATGAAAGGAATGAAGTGGATGAAAGGAATGAAGTAGATGCAGTGGGTGAAACTAATGGAGTGGATGAAACTGATGCAGCGTATGAAACGGATGAATCAGAGGCATTAGGTGTAATGGATGAAGCGGATGGAAAGGGATGAAGCCGATGGAAGGGATGAAGCGGATGGAACGGATGAAGTGGACGGAACAGATGAAGTGGATGGATCAGATGAAGTGGATGGATCAGATGAAGTGGATGGAACGGATGATGTGGATGGAACAGATGAAGTAGATGGAACAGATTAAGTGGAATGAAGGATGGAATAGATGGAGCGAATTAAGTGGATGGAACGGATAGAGCAGATGAAGTGGATGGAACGGATAGAGCAGATGAAGTGGATGGAACGGATGAAGTGGATGGAATGGACAAAGTAGATGGAAAGGACAAAGTAGATGGAACGGACAAAATAGATTGAACGGATGAAGTGGATGGAATGGATGAAGTGGATGCATCAGATGAAGTGGATGGAACGGATGGAGCCGATGAAACGGTTGAAGCGGATGGAACGGAACAAGTGGATGGAATGGAAGAAGTTGATGAATGGAACAAGTGAATGGAATGGTACAAGTGAATTGATCCGGAATTAAATGGATGGAACGGAAGAAGTGAATAGAACAGAAGAAGTGAATAGAATGGAAGAAGTAGTTACAAGAGAAGAAGTGGTTTGAACTGAAGAAGTGGTTTGAATGGAAGAAGTGGTTGAACGGAAGAAGTGGTTGGAGCGGGAGAAGTGGAAAGAACGGAATGAATCAAATGGAAAGCGTGAATGCAAAGGATAAAACAAAGAGCTAGTGTGAAGAAGTCTAGATGTCAAAACGAACAGATGAAGTGGATGGAAGAGACGAATCAGATGGAACGGAGTAAACGTACTGGCTAGCAGAGCGAATGGAACAGAAGAAACATGTAGAGGAATTAGAATGGATGGAGTGGATGGAACGGATGGAGTGGGTAGAACAAATGAATGGATGGTACAGACTGAACGGATGGTAGGAGTTGAACAGATAAAACGGATGAGCAGACTGAACGGATGAAAATACTGAGCAAATTGAACGAATGGAAAAATGAGTAGCTTTAACAAATGGAATAGATCAAATGGACTGAACGGATGCAGTGGATGAAACGGACACAGTAGACAGTACAGATGGAGTTGATGAAACAAATGGAGCAGACGGAACAGCTGGAATGGATCGATCCGATGGAGTAGATGGAATAGATGAAGTGTATGGAACAGGTAGAGTGGATGAGACAGGTAGAAAGGATGGAACTGATGAAGTGTATGGAACAGATGGAATGGATGGCGCAGAAGGAGGAGATGGAACAGAAGGAGTGGATGGAACTTATGGAATAGATGGAACTGATAGAGTAGAACAAAAAATTGGAATGATAGAACGGATAGAGCAGATGGAACGAACAGAGCGGACTGAAGTGGATGGAAAAGATGGAGTAGATGGAATAGATGGAACAGGTGAAGTGGATAGATCAGATGGAGTGGATAGAACTGATAGACCATATGGAACGAATAGAACAGATTGAACAAACCAAGTAGATGGAACAGATGGAACAGATGGAGTGGATAGAACAGATGGAGTGGATGAAGTGGATGGATCGGATGGAGTGGATGGATAAGATGAAGTGGATGGAACAGATGGAACGGATGGAGTAGATGAAACGGCTAGAGTCGATGGAACGGACAGAGTGAAGGGAACAGATAGAAAGGATGGAACGGATAGAGTAGATGGAACGGATAGAGTGGATGGAACGAATAGAGTGGATGGAAGGAATAGAGTGGATAGAACGGATGGAGTGCATGGAATGGTTGGAGGTCATGGAACATTTGGAAGGCATGGAATGGTTGGAGTGCATCAAATGGATGAAATGCATGGAACGGATGGAGTGCATGGAACGGATAGAACGGAGTGAGTGCATAGAACGGAGAGAGTACATGGAACTGTTGGGGTGCATCAACTGGATAGAGTGAATGGAATGGATGGAGTGGATGGAACGGATGGAGTGGATGGAACCGATGGACTGGATGGAATGGTTAAAGTGGGTGGAACGGATGGAGTGGATGGAACGGATGGAGTGGATGAAACGGATGGAGTGGATAAAACGGATGCAGCGGATGGAACCGATGAAGTGAGTAAAACACATGGAACAGATCGAATGTATAAAAAAAATTCATCAGATGGAACACACTAAACAGTTGGGAAGGATGAAATGGATCAACAGATTGGATGGAGTAGTTTATGTAGATGAAGGATCGAATGATGCAATGAATGGAAATACTAGTAAACTAAATGATGAACCAGATGAAATGTAAGAACAGACAAAGCTGAATGAACGGACAGAATGAATAAAACAGATAGAATAGATGGTACAGCTAAGCGCTTGATCTCAAGCACGTTACTGAAAACCACCACATCACACCACCACGCTTACTCTCTCCTATACACCACCACTCAACTAGAATACAGCGATACTATGACAGATTAGGTATAGCTGTTCTCATACTAACACCCGCCACAAAATCCTCATCATTCTAATTAAACACATCTAGCTGAGCACACACTGCTAGCCTAAGCGTCTCCTCAGACCTAACACAGCCAGAAATCAGCCTGGGTATCAACCCACCAGAATGAACACATATTCCTGACCTCCCAGCCACCACATCTACCGCTATTTAGCAGCTATCATGCAAGTGCCACACCAGCTGCAAACATATCCGGTGCACCCACGCACCTTATGACTCTCTCTCTAGTGACTTGAACTACAGTTCCCGAGGGCGTTCAACCTACCAGCGCTTTGGAATCATACTAATGATACATAAGGCACTATAAAAATGCTAAGTAACATAACATAACATTAAACTTTGATGGTTGTTTTTTAGCAAGATTAAAGTAAAAAATGTTGCATTGTGACAGGTTTGGAGCTTGCGACAGTTGGTGCTTGCTCATAAGTGTATGACGATTGAGACGTAAAATTAAAAAACTGTACAGTGCAGAATGGGTTAAAGGAACCGCAGATAAAATGTTTATGCCATGGCCAGAAGGTGGGTCATTATCGAGAGAAGTTCTGCAGCATATAACAACATATTTGCATGCTGCGTACACAGGTAAAAAGTTAGAAAAGCACCTAGCGAGTCTAGAGCTTCAGAAAATGTATGAACACGAAAAGGAGGAGGAGCTTCCTTTATATTGGATATTCAATATATGTAAAGAGGGGTGTGAAGAGCCTTCTGCTCTGCCTGCCCCATTTGAAATGAAAGACGAGATTAAGAAAGACAAAGGATTATACCCATTAAGGGAACTTAAAGCAGCGACGGGATATAGCAATCCGTCATATGAGTCACCTACGCAAAGTGGTGACGAGGGCCCAGAGACATACACCAAGGAAGATATAACCTCCAAAGTCCCGAGGGACAAGGGGAGACGCGACAAGGAGAGAAGTGATCGAGCAAACACATCTCTAGACATAAGGAGAGAAATAAAGAGATGGAACGGAGATAAGGATAAAACTGATGAGATATCGCTCGTACAGAACGAATGGTTGGGAGGTCAGATTTTACTTAAACTCGATGGTAAAAGCATGGAAGAAGTAAGACAAAGGGGAGATCAAGGTGAACAAGGTCGAAAAGACAAAGAGAGGGAGGAACAATTGAAAGATGAAGGAGCAAAAAGAAAAGATAGGCAAAGACAAGAACAGTTATATCAAGATGAGCAAGCTAACAAACAAGAGAGAGCAGAAGAGCAAAGAAAACGCGATAATAAAAGAACAGCCGATGAACAGGAAAGGCTAGAAAGAAAAAGAATAGAAGATGATGAACAGGAAAGGATAAGAGAGAAAAGAATACAAAGATGAAGGGATGAGGAAATACAAAGGGCATATGAACGAAGGGATATGAAAAAGAAAGAGGAAGACAGAGCAAGAGAAGAAGCAAGAAAGCGCAGAGAAGTTGATGACGACATGGAACGTAAAAGAAGACAGGGAGCATGAGATCTCGAGTATTTGGAAAGGGAAATAAGAAATCCCAATCCACGGGTAGCATGGGAAGACATACAGGAATTCTTCTCTGAGTCATTACCAGGCATGTCTAGAGCAAATCTAGAAGACGGGTTTGACTCACAAAGCATTGGGGATACGATTGATAAGGTATACTACGAAATGCAAGCCCAGAAAGAATCACAAGGGAAGTGAAAAAATGATCTTCTCAAGAGCACTCAGTTATATGACACGGAGAAAGCCTCCTGTAGTGCAAGACATAAGGAGCTGTCTTTAGACAGACTAACATTCAATAGAGTTAATGAGGAGAGAAGTTGCACGAGTTCTGCACAAGAAGTATCAGACGAAGAAAGGGAAATCTTCCTGAGGGAAAAGAGAAGTGACACATGTGGCCCAGAAGGGATGTTCACCTATGGATAAGGAATTAAGATGATCAGATTCAGAAATACCTATGTCTAAGGCACCAGAGTCACTGACACAGTCAGATCGACATAAGAGGCAACCCCATGGTCTGAGGGGGGAGTCCCCGCCTTATGTAAGCAGGATAAGATCATTGCCAGTTAGACGGCAATGTGGGAATATTACTCCAGCAGTAGATAGACAAATGATGAGAGATGAAAATGATTTTGGAGTGTCACAGTTCCGCTTGTTGGAAAAGTGAGGGGCCAGGCTGCAATATACACCATGGCCCCAGATGGACAGAGAACATTTAAAAGGTAAACTCCCAAATTTAACTTCTGGTGCTGGAAAATGGATACATGAGTTAGAAAAAATGATGGGAGGGAACACATTAGCTATAGGGGATATTAATGGTCTTCTAATCGCCATACTTGATGAGAGAGCTGATGGCGTGTGGACACGGGCAGGTTACCCTGGTGTGACTACAGTCAACAGCGTGCACAATGCAGCGCTGTTTAATATCTGTAGAGCAGCGATTTGGAAAGCGCTTTGAGTGCTATATCCGGACACATCTGATATGGGAGCCATAATGATGAGAAAAATGAAGGAAGGAGAGGATCCGTTGCTTTACATTAAAAGTTTCCAAGACGTATAGGTGCTTGAAACAAGGGAGGCTTGGAGGAAGTCCATACCTGTATGTTATCATATATCATACCAAGGGCTGCTAGAGCAAGTACATAAACAGCTCAAGAAATTAGTGGGGATTGAAGCCAAACCATGGTTGGTAATCCAGTTAACTATTGCACATTATTGTAGACTCCTGCAAAAAGGATGATGCATGAAAAGGTGAAGAAGCAAAATTAGTTCAGAAAAAGCTATCTAAGTATACCATTGAAGGGGCAGTGTTAACTAACGTAGGTGGATCAAATTCGCAGCAGGCAGTACACATGCCACAAGTAAATAACTAAAGACAGTTTGATCAGACAAATAATGGGTATGCTCCACGAGGAAGGGGATATCGAGGGAGAGGTTGGCAAGCGAAACAAGGGTATTGGCAGAATAATCAGGGAGGCTTCCAGAATATGCAAAATGGTAATCAGAACATGCAATATGGGCAGATGGGGGGACAACCGATTGTATGTTGGACATGTGGAATGACAGGGCACATAGCTCGTATGTGTAGAAGCCAAGGGATGATACAGAATAATCAATTTTCAAGACAGGGAATGCCAAATTCACCTGCATATTTGCAGCAGGGCGGAAATGGATTTGCGCAAGATCAAACAGTGCAGCAGCAAGCGCCGAGAGTGCAGCAAGGCTTGCAATCACAGCAAGTAACAGGTAATCAACCGCAAGGACAATCGCAGCAATCTCCTATGCAACTTCAGCAGAACACAATCACATAACCGTCTATGACACATAGAGTAGGGGGTGTTACTGTTGATGGAGGAAATTCATTCACGGGTGATGGAGTGAGACTGTTCCCGAAATAGGACAGCTCACTGGGAGACCTGATGTGTTCAGTCCTATCTATTACACTGAATCTTCATGAGGGGCAAAGGGTAGACGTAATTATAGGCAGCAAAGCTTTTTTCTTCTTTGTGGACATAGGTGCAACGTGCTCATGCATACGTGAGGGTACATCTTCGATGTCTGGCGATGCAATGAATACTCAGGGCTTTACAGGAGCAATGAGTCGTTTTCCTTTTACAAAATAATTACCAGTCTCCATACGAGAATGAGATATGAAGGTGCCACTGCTTTATTCAAGGCAAACACCTGTCAACATTATAGGACGAGATTTGATGACGAAAATGAATACGAGTATTTTGTTTACAGATGGTGGCATAGTATGCTCAACACCGGCAATGCATTATTTAAACGTATGTGAAATGATCAGGGCATACGCAGGGCAAGTAGCGCCTAGAGCACAACCGTTGGAACCGGAAGTGTTTCGTTATGGGATACATGTTTTGTTAACATGGATGCCAGGTCTAGTAGGCAGAACCATGAGAATACCAGATGAGTTTCTATTTAGACCTCAGATACTCATGGACGAAGAGGAGGGGCACATTTTCCCCTTAGGCATAGAAGCGGCTATTGTTCGAGGAAATATGGCTTTGCCTGATGCAACTGATGATAAAGGTAGACGATGGAGCACAATAATTGCCATTGAGGAAGGTTGCAGAGTGACTGACGTCACTGATGAAGACTTGTTTGGAGATGACAGATCTGACGCTTTTGTGATATTTGAAATGTGCATTACTTATTGGGTAAAGGCGATTAAGAGAGAAGTCCCGCAGAGAATGATGCTAGCAAAGAAGTGTCATGAATATTTTGATGAAGATATAGCGAAAGTGCCAATTTCATTATGGAACACTGGCCTTTATGACGTAGGCTTATTGAAAAGAGTTGGGGAAGTACAGATTAAATTGAAACCAGGAGCAATTTTACCTCGAGCACGACAATAACCCATGTCTCGAGAGGCAGATGAAGGTATTTTCAAAACAATTTCTGCCATAATCGACCAAGGTATGTTAGTGACATCAGAGTCACCATGTAATACATCAGTTTAACCTGTGAAAAAAAGTAAGGGGGGTCATGGAGACTAATACAAGACCTTCAACCAATAAACAAAATTCTAGAGGCCGAGTTCCCTCTAGTCCCTAACCCGTCTACGATTCTATGTAATATACCCGTTGATGCACGACATTACACAGTGATTGACTTGAAAAATGTGTTTTTCTCAATCCCATTGCACAAAGACTCACAAGATTTGACATTGTTTACTTTTAGACAAGTGCGATTAAAAAGCACACGGCTGTCTTAGGTGTATTGTGAGTCCCCATCGATTTTTAAGAGTCCTCCAGATGGATTTGAGCAATATTGCTTTAGAGAGCGTTGTGCTGCAATACGTAGATGACATTCTAGTTTGCAGCACCACAGAGGAAGAGTGCATATGCGATTCTATTCAGCTGATGATTATACTTGCTGACAAAGGATATAAGGCTGACGGGGAAAAGTTAAAATATTGTCAACAAGAAGTGTTGTACATAGGCCAATTAATTTCACATGAGGGAAAGAAGGTCACCCCTGAAAGAGCTGAGGCCATTTTAAAAACAGCTAAGCCACACACGATAAAACAAATGCAGAGTTTTCTAGGATTATGTATTTATGTCAGAGCATGGGTCTTTGACTACAGCTCGTATACGCGGTCCCTTTTACAGGCATTGAAAAAAGCACAGGCAACTAAATAAATAATCGTGTGGACTGAAGCAATGGAAGAAGGGTTTGATGAATTGAAAAAAGCAATCTGCACAGCTCCAGTTCTAGGGATCCCCGATTATGCAGAGGAATTCTTTTTATTCTTGCAACAGATTTTACTTTTATGAAAGCAGTACTCACACAGAGAACCTAGTTGGAGTACAAGCCTCTTGCATATTACAGTGGAATTTTGGACCCAGTAATAAGAGGTTGCTTTCCTTGCGAACAATGTTTGGCAGCTGCCGCGTTCGCCATAGAAAAGGCTACAAACATAGTGATGGGATGTTCTATGACATTATTTGTTGAACACTCATTATTTGCCATTTTAGAAAAACCAAAAGGCACGTTGACTAATCAAAGGGCTTCTGCCTATGAGGTTATCATATCAACTCCAGCTATTAAAATAGTTTGATGTAAAATAGTATATCCGGCCATGTTTATAGCTGAGCTAATTACCAAAGGAGAGCCTATATTTGATTGTACAAACTATGACAAATTCTGTGATGTGCTCCCTAGAGTAAAAGGGAATGCACTCACAGGGGGAGAGATTGTCTTCATTGACGAGTCTTCGAGGATTGATCAAAATGATGGGCAAAGATATACAGGCACTGCGGTAGTGAAACATTTGGCAAATTGTAAGTACTCGATTGCCATCTCACTATTCAGAGCAAGCTGCAGAATTATTGGCATTGATACTCGCAATTGAGAAACACGCAGACCAGGAAGTAACAGTGTATAGCGACTCTGCCTATGTGACGTCGATGGTACACGCAGGATTAGCACGTTGGAAAAGGAGGGGCTACCTCCGAGCAGATGGCAAACCAGTGCAGCAAGCAGCCTTATTGGATAGGCTCATTAAGGCACTACAACTCCTGGTGGGCATAGCAGTTGTCAAATGCGCAGCTCAAACCAAAGGGACAGATTTTATCTCACGTGGACATCAAGCAGCAGGCGCTGAAGCTAAGCGCATAGCAAATACAGATACAGGGATGATGAATACCGAAACCATTAACGTGAATGAAAGGATGACTATGATGATGAGTGTGGACGAGAGATATAATCATATGTCTAAAACACAAATAATGGAGCTTCAAGGAGCGGCACCGCCTGAGGAAAAGAACTTGTGGAAGGGAAGAGGGTGTTCTTTAAACCCCTCTGAAGCATTGTGGTGACAAGACAGCACTGGTAAACCAGCCTTATTAAGGGTAGCACTAGAACAGCTACACTACCCAGCACATACAACTAGGGAGAATTGAAGGATATACTTCGGCACACGGGCAAGTGATGAGTTATTTATTCAAGGAGCTCCCCAGAGCCCTTCTCTCTCCAAGCCTCGCCGTATTCAAAACAAACTTGCAACTGCCTCCTGTGGTCACGCGGCTCTCATTCTAAACAATGACCCGAGAGTGCGCGTGACCACAGCGAGGCTTACAAGTAAATCTCTACACATCTTTCCCCTTTACAGGAAAATTAATTAACTATAATATATGAAGAAGAAAACATTAAAGAAAATTACATAACCAATGTAACCAAACACAGTCATACAAGCAAAATTTGCTAAACAGAAAAGAGATAATTGTTAGAATTTGAGCATCAAAATCTGTCATGCAATTCAAATATTATATCAAGTCTGCATCAAAATCTGTCATGCAATTCAAATATTATATCAAGTCTGATAATCTCTCATCCACACAGGCTTTGATCTAAACCTATGCGAACCTTCTTCACTGGCTCTCACACAAGTATTATCATTGTTCACACCTACCGCCCTTCCTTTCATCTCCTCTTCCAATTTCTTATTATTGTTCACATTCTCTTCCCTTCCTTTCGACTGCTCATCCAACTTATTCTCCTTCCCATCCCCCACTCTTGCCAACCTTCCTTTAGACCAGACTTCTCCGCCTTCCAAGATGACAACATTACTCTTTACTGCACATATCTTTTTCGGTCCCAGAAACTTACTTTCCACACATTTGTTCACTAACCTAGGATTTTTAACATATACCATCTCTCCAATCTTCCATTCTTGTTCCTTCACCCTCCTCCTGTCATCAAACAGTTCCTTATTCCTTTCTTGACTCAAAGTAATGAGTTTCATTATGTGATCCCGATCCACATTAACCACTTTAGCCATACCTAGCCATCCTGGACAAAGCCTTGTTCCAGGTTCTCTACCTTTCATAGACACAAATGGAGATACACCAGTCACAGAGTGTGGCGTAGTGACATAATTCCATGTTAACATCCTTAACATCTCCCTCCATGGCTGTCCCGATTTGTCCTTGCAAGTCTTTCACACCCTAACTGCACTGTAATATGTCCTTTATGATACCCAGCTCCTCAGTCTTAGTACTTTTCTATAATATTATCTCCTGGGTGTTATGGCCTCTGGTTGGTACTCCTTTTATTCAAATGAACCTCCCCCTCTGGTTGTGCCTTGCCCCCACTCCCCCTGCTCCTCACCTTCCTGCCCAATAAGAGCCGGGGTGGGCGGCACCAACCAGGAACAGCTGTTCAAGCCTCTCTCAATGCGCGGCCGCTTGGAGCAGAGGTGAGGTGGGGAGAGCGTCCTCCTGCAGCGCCACACTCCCTGGGCGCCGCAGAGACAGTCTCCCTGCGGCCGCTCGGAGCAGGGGTGGGGAAAGCCTCCTCCCGCAGCGCCTCACTCCCTGGGCGCCGCAGAGAACAGTTCCCCTGCGGCCCCACACCTCTCCGCTCGCAATGCGACCTGCTCTGCTGCCGGTCGCGACCTTCGCACCGTGGACGTCCCTCACTTCTTCACGAGGAACGTCGGCTCTGTGGCGAGCTCCTTGTGCCTCTTCCTCGTCGCCAATTGAAGGATATACTTCGGCACACGGGCAAGTGATGAGTTATTTATTCAAGGAGCTCCCCAGAGCCCTTCTCTCTCCAAGCCTCGCCGTATTCAAAACAAACTTGCAACTGCCTCCTGTGGTCACGCGGCTCTCATTCTAAACAATGACCCGAGAGTGCGCGTGACCACAGCGAGGCTTACAAGTAAATCTCTACAAGAATCTTGCTGTAACCATTGCTGAGGATTGGTTTGTACCGAACCTAATGGAGCTTGTTTCATTTTTTATGGTAAATTGTATTGTTTGCCAACAATTTACGGCTGGGCATACACTGCGCATAGTGAGGGGAGTCATCCCAAGACCTAATGGCCCTTTTTAGCACTTGCATATCGACTATGTCGACATGATACAAGTTTGTTTGTTTGTTTGTTTTATTTATTTATATTGCGCACCAGACCCAAGGGTATTAGGGCGCAAAGGCATAAAGTGGGTTGTTAAGCTTATGTTACATTAGTACACAGGAATATGTATAGTTATGGTTACAGTGCTGAATGCATGAACACCAGGCAGAGAGAGGGTTATACAGGAGTATGCACTGCTGTAGAACAAGTATATACAATAAATACAGAGAATTACTGTGAGACACTTATAATACACATATATACAATAAATGCTAGGAGGTTGCAAGAGATGAAAGGTCAGGTGTCATGTTCCTGTATCCAGTGAATGAGCTTGGATCTGAATTGTAGGCACGGTAGACCTTCCCTTATGCAGGGGGTGGGAGTTCCAATATTGTGCTGCTTTAACGGGGAAGCTGCTCCCACTGGATTTAGTACGTTTAAATCTAGGTACTAATAGAAGGCTGGAGTTGGCTTTTCTTAGAGGGCGAGTGGCTACTTGTCTAGTAAATTTAGCTTTGAGGTCATGTGGGGCTGATTGGTTAAGACACTTGTGTGTCAAAGATGCAATTTTGAGGAGAATCTTATCTTTCGTCGAAAGCCAGTTGACAGATCTCCTAAGGTCAGATATGTGGGCATTTTTTGGAAAGCTTAGTGCAGCTCTTAGGGCATTATTTTGAAGGGTCTGAATCTTGGACGTAATGTATTTATTGCTGCCTACATAGAGGGCGTTGCAATAGTCCAGTTTGGACAGGATCAGGGCTCTCACTAAAGTAATGCAGTTGTTAGAAGATAGGAAGGGCTTAGCTGCTCTGATTAATTTGCAAGTGTAGGAAGTAGCTGAGGCCATGGCATTTACTTGTTTACCGAAGGTAAGCGTAGAATCTATGTAAAAGCCCAGGGTTTTCACTACCTTAGCCACAGTGATGATGTTGTCATTTTGAAGGATGTGTAGTTCGGGCCTAGCTTATTAATATTGGAAGGAGTATCTAGGATGAGGAGTTCTGTTTTGTCATCATTCAGGCATAGATCGTGAGATGCCATCCATGCCTGGATGATGAGATATACTGTGTTCACGAAGGCCAAATCCTTGTCATAATCCCCCGTCAACGGGATAAGGATCTGGGTATAATCGGCATAATTCGTGTAGGTGATATCCAGACCATCTAGATCATCGAAAAGGGGCTTTGTGAAGATATTGTACAGAGTAGGAGATACGCAGGAGCCCTGAGGCGCACCAAAAGATATGGGGGCAGGGTCGGTGGCTGCTAGAGGTGAGAAAACTCGCATTGTCCTGTTATCAAGGAGGGACTGGATCGAGGCGACTGCCTCCTGAGAGAAATGAGCCGTGGAATCCAAGTGGTTGCAGAGGATTGAGTGATCTACCAAATCAAATGCAGCTGAGAGATCAAGGAGTAGCAGGAGTGCCATCTTGCCTCCATCTCTTAGTGCGTCTATTTGTGCCTTGAGGTCTATAAGTGCAGTCTAAGTACCGTGTTGAGGTCTGAAGCCGGACTGTCTAACTCCTAGAAGGTGGTTTTGTTCCAGATGATGCTGGATTTGTAAGTACGCTATTTTATCCAGGATTTTGAGTAGGAATGGCACGGTGGTTATAGGGCGGTAGTTGGTAGGGATAGATGGGTCAAGGGTTTGTTTTTTAAGGACGGGGAGGACCCAGGAGTGTTTCAGGTTATTGGGTATGGTGACTGATGTGAAGGAGGCGTTTATAAGTTTAGTGATGAAAGGGGAAAGTTCACGGCCAGCATCTTTTATGATTTGAGCTGGGCATGGGTCACCATGACAATTGGACGGTTTGACGGTGAGGATGACTTTTTCGACTTCTTTGATGGATACTTTGTGAAAGTAGAAACAAGGAGTCAGTAGTATGGGTGGGGTTAGGGTGGTCTGAGGTGCCGGTGTGGCAATAGTGCAAGTCTTGGTGGCTGTGGCAGTGGTGCCAGTCTTGGAGGCAATAAGAGTATCTTTTTTGTTATTAATCTTCACCTGAAGAGTTGTTATCTTGTTGGCCAGGGTGTTTTGTATGCTCGTACACCAATTTCTGTCCTTGAGACAAGAGTCGGGAACTTGAATTGGTGATTCTACCTCTTTAAGGATAGCGAACAATTCTTTAGTATTTGATTTGGCTTGGGCGATTCGGAGGTTGTAAGAAGTTTGTTTGGCTAGGATAATTTATTTTTTGTAAAGAGCGGCTAGTTTATTCAAGTTATTCTTATTAAAATCTGAGGGGTCTAGTCTCCAGATTTTTTCACTTAGTCATTGCACTTGTCTAATTGCTTTCAGATGGGGCGTAAACCAAGTGTTTAATTGTTGGCAGGGTTTACTCTTTCAAATTTTCAGTGGTGCTATGGCGTCTAGAGATGCCAGCAGCACATTGTTGTGTATTTCTACCGTGGTAGAAGAGTCGGTCTGGTCTGGGATAGAATTCAGTGTGGGAAGGATAAGGGGAATAAGCTTTTCTGGAGTGATATTCCTTTTATTTCTGGTAGGAACAGCGGGTGCTATACTACCGGTATTCTTGGGAGGTGTGGCCTTTAGTGTAAAGGATATCAGGTAACGGTTGGCCCAGGCCTGAGGTAGTATAGAAGAGATAGTAGTTGGGCAATTGTGTTTAGCAATCCAGTCAAGGGTCCTTCCTTTAGTGTGAATGGGTTCTGTGACCTTTTGGTGAATCCTAATTCTTCTAGGGTGTTGTTCATCTGTGAAGCATTGGGATCTAGTGGGTCACTGAAACCGAGGTTGAAGTCTCCTAAAATGAGGCATTGTGATGAGTTTTTGAGGTTGTCCGAAAGTATGTTCGTGAGGTCTTCCTCAAAGGAGCCCAGAGGGCCTGGCGGTCGGTATATAAATAAATGGTGGTAGTTTGAGTTTTGGAGATGGTGAGTTTGGTGGAGAGAGATTCACAGGAGTTTGTATTATAGGGTGTGGAGAGTCTTAAAGTTAGATTATTCTTGACAGTTATGGCAAGATCACCTCTAGAGGTGGTGCGATCTAGTCCTATAAGAGTGTAATTGTCCAGGATGGCTAGCATAATTGCAGGACCTGCTGCAGAGTGAAGCCATGATTCAGTGATGGCCAGGAGGTCGATGTTTTTGTTATGGATTAGGTGAGCTATGTCTGTGGCGTGGGCCACCATAGAACGGGCGTTTATTAGTGCGCCTTTTATGCCAATTTGAATGGGATGAACAGATGATGGCTGGGCCTTGTGTTGACAGTTCAAAGGGGTGGTAGGATCTCTGAAGAGTCGGCAGTTAAGTTGAAGTGGGTGTTGGCCATTAGTATCTTTGTAGGAGGAGTTGTTGGTAGTAGGCTGAGCGTCCCTCGGACGTTTAGTGGTGAGGTGGGCATTAGCTAGAGGATCATAGATTCTTTGGAGTCTAGCACGTAGTTTGAGGTTTCTCTGATGGAAGCTGCAAGGTTTGGTGGTCATGTCAGTCTGCTTAGGAGGTGCGCGTAAATACGTTAGTTGGGCTGTAGGCTGGGCATGTTGAGGTCTTGTAGAGTGATTATGTAGAGGATAGTTCTTAATAGAACAGTGTAAAATGGTGGCAGATACATAGTGTGTACGTAAGGGCAGGTACGTATGAGTGGCTAGAAAGATAAGGGTGTCTGACTAGGATGGCTATGAGTGCAAGTGGGTTAGCAGTATTGGATAGCTTGCTAGGAAGGTTAGTCATAAATCACTGTGCATTGGTAGGAAATGCAATTGCATGCACTTGCATTTGTAATGTATATAGATACCTATTAGTTGTAACATGTCCTTTCTCGAGATGGAAAGAGGCAGGTCCATGCACGCACCCAGACGCTACATGTGCAGCCAAGTTCTTAGTGCGCAAAGTATTTCCCAGATGGGGAGTGTGCGAAATAATGAAATCAGATAATGGACCTCACTTTGTTAATACAGTTTTCAAGCAGATCACCTCGCTGCTTGGTATAAAAGTTTTCTTTGGCTTATCATCCACAAGGAAATGGTATCTGTGAAAAGCCTGTTTAAAGAAAGGATAGCTAAATTGAGGCTTACTTTGAAAAAAGGCTGGTTGCACTGCCTACCACTGGCATTGTATGCATTGAGGAACCAACGAGGTTCTGACCACCATCTTACGCCGCATGAAATCGTGATGGGAAGGCGAATCAGAATGCCTTTAATGCCTCCATCCCGAGATAGAAGTGATGCTCAGCTAACATCAGAAATTTTAGGACTTGAAATGCAAAACTATCTGAACTGTTTAATGTCTAATTTTTCTGTGATTTCAGGACAGTTGCAGAGACAAGGGTGCAAGGCAGTACTGGACACAGAAGGAGATGCTTCAAGAACCCAAACTCACGAATTTCTATGTCCAAGAATCTACCCAGGAGATAAAGTCCCAATTCGTAACCACACAAGGAAAAAGTGGGACGAGTCCAATTTCAACTGACCTTTTGTCGTTGAGGACGTGACACTATCTGCTGTCAAATTGCAGGGTAGGCCAGCTTGGATTTTCCTGGGAGACACAAAGATCTACTCTGGAGGGACCCCTCTGTTTTCCCCCCACTGTGAAGAAGCTACAAACATCACGGAAGAACCACAGCACGTGCAGGCGAGATCCATGACGAGGAAGAAGGATGCATAACCTGACAAGTAGAAAGCATGAAGAACTCTTTGATTAAACTGTGGTTTAATTAAAGGGGAAAAGTACATATTCGAACACTCTGTGCATCTTAGTTGCAGAGTAAAAGAAGATCTGCATTGTTAAAAGCCAAAGTAGCTTATTGACTTTGTTAAGGCATGCTTAAGCTTTGATAAATATAAGGATATGCCAAATTTTTATTGTGGACACAGCAAATGGAAGAGGGTACAATACCCTGATTCCTTTTATACAGAGCTCTTGTTCGATGTTACTCATGGTGCTACCCAGTGTTGACCTTTCTAAATTCGTGCTTACGTATCTTGAGTAGGTGTTAATCCGTCACTGGTGTGGAGAACTTGCTGCATGCCAGATTTTATTGGTGATCCTGACAATGAAAAGCTCATTAGAAGATTGCTCATAATCATCACCGAAGAGTTTTTGAAATTGCCTGAGTTCAATGAGGAAATCACAAATGTCCCTATTAACCGATGCAGCAAATAGACTGGTCAGTGTGGTGTTCTTTCGTTTAATTGAAGAATACCCGCATCTCGTTGGAAGACAAACCAAGAAACACTGCACACTTGAATGTGCTCCGGGAAGTAATTATCATCCAGGTAGCAATCTATTCTGAAAGAAATCACAGAGCTGAGTAGAAACTTTCCTCCGAGGGACAGATCGAGGAATTGAATGAAGGACAAAACTCTTTGTTCATGCTGACAGGAAAGCAAAATGCCAACTGGGCTGAAGCAGATTCGAGGCATTGATTGGGAACTAATAAATGAAGATTTCATAGAGGCTCAACGAGGCCATTTTTCTTCACGATAAAGGAACATTTACATGCCGACTGGTGAAAAAACTGGTTCCAGAGACAAGGATAAAGTTATTTCCTAAAAACATTCAGAAAGCAGATCATTGATGAAGGACGAATGCTGAATGAAGACAACAAGCTTCCAGAAACAATCTAAAAATGCTGAGCCATTAAAAAATAGTTTTTCCTTCCTTAGCATCAAATGATCGAGATGGGAAACGAAAGCAGCAATATTGTGTTGCCCCATGAGCACAGATGTACGAACTGTCCCAGAAGCAGATGCTGTTGCATTACCTATTAATGTATAATTTACACATGCATTATATTCATACTCATATTTCTTTCACTGACAGTGAGAACTGCTTTCTATATAGGAGCACATGATGCAAACATTCCTGCATATGTTTCTGAGCAGAAGGAAACAGTGAGCTTGGCAACTACAAAGCAGACTAGACCCTACATAGTCATTCCTGTCCCAAGAAAAAATTGAAAGATATCTGAGCTTGAGATGGATGTTGTTAGTAATAAATCACACACAGCACTTGCTCCAAACACTGCTTTTGAATGCCGGAGACAGGGTCGGCGGAGTAGTCAAAATAAGGGGTTGACAAAGGTTGGGCCTACACAGATAACCTATGTAGACATACCTGTTCTAGCAACGAAAGGCCCAAGCCCAAGTCCCACAGAAAGATCACAAGCAGAGATTATAGCAGAATCTATATGGTCTTTTTAGCTATTATCAGAAAAAGACAGATGGCCAAAGAAAGACTTGCTGAACTTTCTTCTACGCAGGGAACCCGGTGGATGACCCTGCAAATCGACCAGTCAGAAGAAGCTGTAATGATGCATTCAAAGATGTAGTTATAAGTAACTACATGAAGATTTTAAGGACCAAAAGAAGCACTCAAGATGATAATTATGAACTCAATGATTATCTGGACAGCAGAGATGCCAGATGGAGAATACTGTGTATGTGCACTCCTGTCATACAGCATGGGGAAGTCGAAGATCTTCAAAGCTATTGAAATAGATGTCCTAACTGCACACTGCTCAGTGCAACTAGCTTTCTGTAGTACCAGAGGCCAATTCATGGGTCAAACAGCCTCTCTCAAATGGGCAACTGAAGTAACAGATCCAAATGAAGATGACTATGTTCAAGACATAAAGACAAGAAACAATGCCAGAACAAAGAATATTGTGATCAGATATGAGAAACCAGGAGTAAAAGGAACTGGAATAAGAAGAGAACTAAATAAAAAACTGAAAGTTCCAGGACACTCTGCAGAAGACATCCGCAGATGAAAGAACAGAGGCTAGATGCAGATTTGGGGAACTGTCTTATCACCAGATTGATGGGAAGACGGAGTAGTAATCTACAGACACTGGATAATAATGCGTCACTACCAACCAACAATCGAGAATGCACAAATGTTTTGTAAGCCATTATGGCCAAAACATGCTAAACTACTGACATGGGTCGAAGATAGAGGAGGGCCCTTACAGATAGTACCATTGGACAGTTCTAAATTGTACTTCAGGAACAAGGGTACAAGAAAATTGGGAGAGAATCAGAACTGTGGTCAAATCTTTGATGCACCAGAATGAATATCGGGACAACAGTAATCACGGATCATTATTGGGCGTGTGGATCCAAAACCTACATCAGACTGCCTAAAGACTGGGGAGGAATCTGCACATTGGTGAATGCCCATGTTCCTGCATTAGTGATTCCTAAAGGTGACCTGAACATTTATAGTTTCCGGAAAGCAGATGCTCATCGAAGAAAGAAGAGATCTCTTGAGATGATAAATCGAATAAAGAGGGAGAACTACTTTTCAATAGAAGCCTTTGATGCTATTCCATATGAACATAGACTGTTCAGCCAGACTTATTCAGTGTTCACGCTGATCTTCATGCCAAGTATCCAGGTAGGAACAAATACCAAGTGGCTTCACATCACCAGATGGGAGCTGGTGCAGACGATTAATACTACCATAAAGGGATTAAATGCAATCAGAGAAGAGCTGAGAGCAGTATGATTGATGACCCTCCAGAACAGATACATCCTAGATATGATCACAGCTATGGATGGTGGTGTTTGTGCCAAAATTGGAGAATTGTGTTGCACATTTATACCTTCTCATGATGACGAGAATGGAACATTGACAGAGGCCATAGACATTCTGACGAAACTCCATGACCAGATGATAGAAGAGACCGAAGACATTGCTGATGACAGCTGGTTTGGATCCCTCTTCTCACGGGTTCCACAATGGATGGCAGATATGTTCAAGTTCTTAGGAGCTTTATTATTATTAGTAATGCTTGAATTCTGTGTGATCAAAATAATAATCTCACAATGCAAGAAGACAGCAAAGAAAGCCATAGGGATAAAGATTATGATTGATGTTTGACTATGATGGAAGCCTGAAGATCTGACTGATAAAGAAATCAGAGACTTAGTGAAGGCTAGTATACATGCACCCGAGGGAACAAAGGTCCTGTATGCAAAGGACCATAAGAAGTATGTGGCGAGATGGATCTACTGAAGACATTTCAGAGTATGTGTTAATTATGTATTCTGTAAAGGCACTCTATCTGAATAGAAAGGTTTTTCAAACTTTTTCTAAACAATGGCAAGTTGGAGCTACGCACACAAATCAGAAGTTTGTCTCTAGAGCAGAGATCTCTACGTGGGCAGTACCGGGCACTCTTATCCACCAGGTATTCAGGGGCAAGCCCACTCAAACATTTATAAATCAGACACGCCACCTTAAATTTTATCCTGTCCTCCACCATGAGCCAGTGGAGGGATCTCCGTAGGGCAGATACTTGGTCCCTTTTCCTAAATTGTCCGATCAGCCTGATGGCAGGGTTCTGAGCCCTCTGCCGTCTGGAAATTTGTTTAGCTGTGATTCCTGCCAACAGACTATTACAGTAGTCCACGTGGGGGTTAGTCATTGCCCCCATTACCACAGCTTGATCTTCCGCTGGGATGAAAGGAAGCACATTCCTGAACACCCGCAGTGCATGAAACACTGCCTTAACCTTGGCCCCCACCTGAGTTTCACTGCCAAGGTTCTCATGTCATATACAACCCAGATGTTTGTCCAATATCAGAGGGGGGAACCTCTGTCTCACTGATGACATTTTACTCTTTGGGCCGAACAGAATCCCCTCTGTCTTAGCTGAATTCAGCTATAGCTGATTGTATGCCATCCAGTCATTCAGCTCATCCATACACAGATTAATTTTCTCAAATACTTCCTCCATGTACTTTATTCAATATAAATCTGTGTGTCATCAGCATAAGAATGAAAACAGCAGACCGTGCCTCCTGAATATGTTGAACACTGGACAGAAAACAGATTAAAAATCAGTGGGGACAGAGATGAGCCCTCTGATACTCCACAATCAAGGCATACCCAATCTGAGGTAAAGCCTCTGAGTATGACATTTTGCATCCTATCCTTCAGGAAGGATCCAAACCACTTTACTACTTGTTCTGATGCCTTCCCTACGTTCCTAATGCGTTGTAGCATAATCCGATGCTTCACAGTATCAAAGGCCGCGGCCTCCAGCAGATCCTTGTTTACTGCCAAGAGTGCTGTCTCCATCCTGTGATTAGGACGGAACCCGAATTGAAACTTATCCAGCAGGCTCTCCCTGTCCACGAATGTCTGGAACTGTGCACAAACTACCTTCTATAGTATTTTTGTTGGCCAAACCAGGTTGCCAACCGGGCGATAATTCATCATAGTTTCTGGGACCAAGTTATATTTTTTTTTGCAAGGGTCTCACCAATGCTCTTTTCATGGCCTTAGGGACCTGGCCCTCCTGCAGTGACTTATTCACAAATAATGTGATGAATGGTGTAATATTAGCCGCCAGATGTTTAGCCGTACATGCCGGAATTACACAACACAGGTCATGAGTTGGCTTCAATTGGGTAAAGAGGGAGTAAATCATTTCCTCATCCACATTTTGGAAACTGAAGCACTCTTCCCCTACAATGGTTTCCCCTTCTTCATCTTCACTCTCCATCTCCCCCCTTGTCTCTTGGGCCCTTCTCGTGGCAATACTTTTTTGAATCCTCACTATCTTTTGCTTAAAGAAACTGTTGAATTGATTTGCTTGATCCTGTGAAGGAGTGATCGTAGTGTCAGTGCAGGCTGGGCTTCCAAATCTGGAAACCACCTCAAACACTGCCTTTTGCTTGGATCCCTGCCTGCTTGATCTCCTTATGTAGGAACTCCTTTTTTGCCTCAAACAAAGCTACCTTGTATGATTTTGAGACCGCCTTTGCTCTAACTGCATCACTATTCGTTCTAGTTACCCTCCAAGCTTTATTAGCTTGGCGTAATTTTTTGCGTAACAAGGCCAGAGCTGGGCCAAGCCAAGGTTTGGACTTCCTCATAGAGGGGCATATTTGGAGCAAATATCCTCCAGAATATCCATCCCATTAGTAACAAATTCTTCGCAGGAGAGCGAGGTATCAATATTTGCTAGCCTCGCCTGCACTTCTGCACCTGGAATAGGTCCAGATCAGCCATATTTGTGTTTTTCTCATACTATCACCCCCCTGCCTCTCATTCTCTAGTAGGTCAAATAACTGAACAGAATGGTCTGACCATAGTATTGGCAGTGTCTGTGAAAAGCGGACAACATTTCCCCTAGAGGCTACCAAATGTAAACAATGTCCTTTATTAAGGGATGTTATGGACGTCATAATGATTAAGTAATGATTATCCAATATTTCTGCTAAGGCCACTGAGTCTGAATTAGTGGAACTTTCCAACCAGAAATTTCAATCCCCCAGGCACAGGAGTTGCTACTCTTGAAAAGCAGTAAGGTATCTTCTCCAGCAGCCAATTGCATCAGTTGAGTGATAATGAAAGATTCCTTGTTCGACAATCTCTCCAGCAGAAGTTCCTTCCAGTAGGTTCCAGGGGTGCCCAATCACTAAGGATTCAAGAGTTCTGCGATGAATAGTGCAACGGAAACCAGTGTTTGGTTCTCAGGGCCTCGTATTTATCATGACTAAGAGAGCTCTGGACAGACCTTGGTTTCTCAGGTTTGCTAAACCCTTTTCTAAAGAATCTTCTGCATCTTCATCCCCGGTCTGTGGACTAGCTGCTGGGACCTCGCAAATGTCAGGTGGCCACCAAAGGCTGGTGTCAGCGAGAGGCTGAATGTTTGGCAATAACGACCGGATTGAAATGCACATCTTCAGTTTGCACTCCATTGATAAGGGGCGAGTAACTATTCTGGAGCCTTTCACCAAATAATCCAAATAGGAAACCAGGCAGCAAAGTAGAGGCAAGTTTTATTTCCATAAAGCTGTGCAGAAATGGGCCTGGAAAGTGACACAGTATGCCCATCCCAGAATTATGGACTCGAGCACAGAAATATTAGGGCTTTTAATAGTGATTTACAAAAAGAGTCTTAGACAGACGAGTCAGCGTGATACCTTTAGTTGATTACATTAACTATGAACCTTCTAATAGTACATCCTCTGACCTTTGAGGACATGGCTTTACGCCATTGGTGACCTGTAAAATTCTGTTCCGCCTACCCACGTGACTAAAGTCACCATCCCATGACACAATGAGACCTGTCCACATACCCAGCGCCCCTGTGATTCTTATTTCGGCTCTACAGTGGCTCAACACACCCTCATGACACACTGTGGGGCGTTCCGTTTGCTGTACCTGCACCTGGGACAGGGCTTACATCATGCCAGACGGCCTTATGGGCACTCAAATGAATGCCAGCCAATCCCCTCTCAAACAGCACCATCAGATTAAACATGGCTGCCATTACGCGTGCCACAGTAATGACTGGAACTTTATACTCCATTAGGGGCTCATGTACTTCCACGGACCAAGAATAATAATACTGTTGGCTTGCCCAAGTGTCACCTCCCAGAAAGTGTCACCTCAGAAAACATTGACAAACACTCGGAAGGGGTTGTGTGCTTGTTTGGAATGAGGCCGGAGGGTAAGTTTAGCTTCCTGTGCTTTCCCAGCTTCAGAAGACACGAGCAAACAATTATGCAGATTTTATTTACAACATATTTTTTTTTTCCAAGTTAGGCATTCTTTTAGTTACAATTATTGTTAAGGAAAAGAACCAGGCATTTAACAATAATTTATCTTCTCCAACAAATCCCTCTTTTCCCCAAATATAACATGCGTGAAAAGATTCGGAAATCAAGTAGGCTTTGTCCTCCGTGTAGTTCATAATCAGTTTGCAAGTTGAAAGCCTGTAAGCCCGTTTTAGGCACGTGGCGTTAGAATTATCCATCGTATCCTGTTATTAAGGAACCTGCCTTGTCGTTCAAGATAGCAATATTTCCCCTCCACCGTTTAGTAATACGAAAGATAGTAAAAATGTAAAAAAAAGTTTTCATCTATACTTTCACTAAGGGCAATAATCCCTATACACGGAGGCGCATTGGTTTCCGGAGTGTTTGCCGAGTGTTTGGCATTATAGAGGAATCCTGTTTCTGCTGCTGCTCATCAAGGAAAGTCAGGGAAAGTCTATCTACACTTTGCATTAACTTTGCAAAACCTTAAAAACCTCAACTGCGGACGTGGAGCGTTGCAGAGTGTTTGCTGAGTGTTTGCCACGTGGAGCGTTGCAGAGTGTTTGCTGAGTGTTTGCTATGGGAGAGCCTGGAGCTGAGCACCATCCTTACGGATGTTCAGCATGAAGCAGGATGTCACCAACGCACAAGACGGCAGGTACGTCTTACTTGCTGAATGAAGCGGGGGAACTTGTCCATTTGCCATCTGACCGAGGGAACCCAGTTTCAGACCCTAGAGAACCCACGGACCAAACAGCTTGTAATAGCACATCTTCTAGTGATATAGTCAATATAAATGCTGCAATCCAATTAATATCTGATACAATGTGGGACAGGCAACCTAAGAGCAAGAGACTCTGCTCACTTCGGTCACGACTTTTGAGGACAACAGGGCCCTATCAAAGGACGCAATGAACATGCAAAGAAGAGAGTGAAAATCCGGAGATTCCTGGGTCCAATTCTGCATCAGGAATCCACACTGAAGACATTGGGTCTCCTGTAAAAATTGGGGTGACGCAACTGACAAAGATCTGCTGGGCAGTGGAATATTCAGGAGCCCCATCAAACAGGCTCCTCCATCTGCTGCCACTTCCGAAAGAGGAAATCTTCCCCATGGTGCCCCACATTACTCCCCATTGTCCTCCTCCGGTTCCATTGAGGCATTGGCCTGTAAAAAGACTGGGGATCAACCCCAGCTCCTTGGTTCCCATGCTGCTGATCCACAAAATGTCACTGTGGCTCACTGGGTAGTCAAAGGAGCTTCTGTAGATTCAAAGGGATCAGACCAAACGCTGGCGAGAAATCAGACAGAGTGGGCAAACACGGATCCGAAGTACCCACACAGATCCATCCAAAATGACCTTGAGAAGACTACCAGAGATCTAGACATGAACAATGAGCCTTTAGCAGCCTGCCCTCAGGCGTGGGATCATTCTCCTAGCTCAAGGGAAAATACCATCCAGGTGGCCGGGCTAACTAAAGACATTGCGCATTTGGCACTGTGCTTATGCAATGAAATGAGCCCACAAAGGGTGAAGCGCCACAGTGCAGAAACTAGGGAAGACCTGGATTTGGCAAATGTCATTCAAGCAAAAAAAATCTAGACCAAATGAGATTGCGGATTTGTCAGCTGTATTAAAGCCATTTGAAGGCAACCGACAACAAAGGAACACCCTTTCTACCAGGAGTAGACAAGACAGTGATGATATGCATAGGAGGGGATCCACCAGTGATGAATCGTCCTCTGAAATGGAATCTTCTGGAGACCACTCACCTGATAGAGAGATTAGGGAGCGTATTTCTAGGAATTCGAAGCCAAATTCGAAAAATCAGAAGTTTACCAAAGACAATGGCCCTCATTACGACCCTGGCGGAAATCGCGGTGCTAAATGCACCGCGGAGCACGGCGGAAAGCTGCCGATAGCGCCATGGAGGTTGGCGGATTTTCCGCCCCATGCCGACCTTGGCGGGGCGGTAAATCCCCATTCCCCATTTTACCCTTCCCCATTCCCATTTTTGCCCCATAGGGTATAATGGGAGTGGGGAAGGCGTTAATTGCGCCACCGCAAAATACGGTGGCGTAATTAACATCAAGGTCCCGTAGCGCCATGGATTTCTCCGCCCGGAAAAACCAGGCGGAAAACGTTCCATGGCGCTACGGGAACTCGTAGTAGGGCGGACGGGTCCGCCGCGAATAACGCTGGCGTAAACCCACTCCGCCAGGGTCGTAATGAGGGCCAATGAATTTAGTCAGTCCCCATGGGCCATTAACCTGCAGTCAAATATTCTCTCTGCAGCTACCAATCAGCTTGGCCCCTTGTCGGAAACTCTATGAGAACTTGAGCGATGACTGTGGAGTCCTTCATAGAAACGATAAGAGAGAAATGAGCGAGGGAAAAAAAATGGAGGGTGTAATCCTGAAATCTTTGGTTGACTTGATGCAAGACTCCAAGACAGACAAGCGGATCTTCCTGGAAGGGGTCAGTGAAATAGTTTCCTCATCCACAACACAAAAGCAAGCTGAGGACCCTCAGCAAGTGCATCTCGAAGGAACCCCAGAAGAGGCAGTGGCCTGCGACAAAGGCCCAAGGTAGTCCCCCATCACCTCTCGCTCTTTGGCTGCGGAGTCCTCAGAGGCACCTTGATCAGTAGACCAAAGGGAATGGCCCAGGATCTCCCACAAGAATTGTCCTCCTCCACCTCAGCCCATTCCTGTATACCCACGATCACAGGAGTAGATGCCATGGTGGGACCGATCAGGAGTGCACCGGTTAGTGCCTCAGAGGGTGAAGGGTTGTTAGTAGCTGATTGGTCTGACCCACCTGTCAGGAGAAATACCTTCTCCATCTTCGAGCAACTCAAAAATAATGGAGAAGTGACGAGCTTAACAAAGAAAGGGGAGCATGCAATGAAAAAAAAACATGAGGATACTAAAGATAATGAAATCTTGTGGGTTGAGAAGCTTTTTAAGAAATCTCAAGAGTGTGTCTCAAGGCTTGCTGACAGCAACTGGAAACACAAGGAAAAAAAGCTAAGTGGATAACAACCTCCAATGTCCCAATACTACCTGGGGATCCACTGGAAGTAGATGAGGTTGAGGACTCCTTGTTGGAACTGTCTCTGTACGAAGATGAAGACTTCAGCAAATCGGTGGAGGAGACCAATCTGATTTTGGAACTAATGATGAAAGAGCCTCCGAATCTAGCAGCATCCAGATCATAGAAACCGGTTCATCTCCCCCGGTTTTTACCTTTGCAGACAGAAGAGCCAAAATAAGAAGAGAGAATGAACAGGAAATCTGCCCCTCTAAATTGGACTCAATCCTGAATAAACTACTCCTAAAGTAAAATAAACGGATCGCCTCACTGTGCAACAGGTGAAGGAATTGCATGAAAGAAAGGCTAGTGGGAAGGTGAAACCTCTCAGAGAAACCTCTCAGAGCAACAATAGAAGGGGCCTATGGTCGTGACTACAAGTCAGATCCAAGATTTATAGTAACTCGTGAAAGAAAACTAAGAGCAGGTGATACCTTGATCCAAAATCGCTCAAATATCACAAGCTTGTTACATCACATACCTAAGTCACGAGTGATCAACACAGATGACATCAAGAGGATTTTATCGACGAAAGCGAAAATGATCGAGTAAACCTGCATATGGGCTCAGCCTCCATGCGTTCACTGCTCTTGGAGGAAAATGATGAGCTTCATACTCTGGGATTTGATGTAAGGAGATGCGAAAAACACAGGAAAGAAGTCGACCGAGAAGATGGCAGATAGCTACTCAAAATCAGAACCAAAGAGAGTTAGATCCTCTGCTGAATACTTCAAGGAATCCGGTCTGAAATTGCAGTTAGGCCCATCACTCCCACAAACTCAAAGTGGGGGTACTGACTAGCGAGAACCAGCTAAAGATCACTATACACGGGATAAATTCCAAAGGAAAGCTAAGAAGGCTGGTGATTCAAGAGCAGAAGGCAAACCTTCAGTTCCACGAGGACCAGTCCTAGAGCTGGCTAGCCAGGCCTTTGGCTCTGAGTGACAATTAATAGAGCCAGAAGAAAAAAAAAGGACTAAGAAACCTGGAAATCTGGTCCTTGAACATGGACCCGACTGTTGTAAACCTGGACATGATATGCATCCAGGAATCTTGGCTGATGGAGGCTCTGCTTCTGGATGGCTTCACACTGTACCTAAATCTAGCTAAAAGGGGCAGGTCTGGCAGACCATCTTCTGGGCTCTTAACACTACTAAGAAATGGCCTTAATATTAGGGTACTTCAAACAATCAACTGAAACCCTTATATATAGATTCTGATCGTGCATCTAGAGGAGTGCAGTGACAGGAGTAGGAGCCAATGGATCTTCCGTAGATAATCTGTGGTGATTAAATATAGACTGCCTGTGCCTGGGATTGAAGACCTCGCGATATTTAGATGCCGAGATGGGTCCGAAGAGACGTAGAGGCTGACAGTGCTGGACTAGATAGAACCAAGAGGCCTACACATGCTAAATGCAAATAGAAAAAGGGAGATATCCCGGGAGCCGCAACATGTCAAAATGGAAAACAAAAAGCCACATTGGATTAATTTTTTGTGTCTGGAAATCTGCTTCCAAATATAATGGCTCTGACAGTTTCCCCAGCGGACCACAGTGACCACGACACAATAATCCTGACAAGCAACAGAATGATAAAAGAAAATAAAGTCATTTGGAAAGAAACATTAGAAGTAGAAGGGGGAGAATTAGACTGTGTCTATTACCCAAAGAAATCCCTCAGCTAACATGCTCTTTACTAGCATGGCAAGAGCAGGACACGGAAGGAGTCGAATACGACAGTGTTTTGACTGCCTTTAGAGAGCGCCGACATAAAGACCTGCAACCAGTGCACATACCACAAGTGGTTGCTCAAAAAAAACTTCTTAGAAAGGACCTGCAAAGGTTACACAGCCTACTAAATGTAAACAAAGGGGATTTACTAAGGAAAAGGAGGAAATAATTGAAGAATTGGATCAAATCCCATAAAGCCATGATCCTCCAAAAAGACTCAGAAATTATGCTACAGGCGCTTAACACTAATAACAATAAGACCTTGTGGCAGCTTTTGAATGAGAAAGGAGCGTCCCCTTGCCCATACAAACTAAACCCTATACTAGAAGGTATTTCGGTAAGCCATTTCGGGAGCTTGTTCGAAGCAACAGATCCCTTGAATAGATGAACTCTGGAATATTCTAGACTGAAATGGGAAATTGGGATGGACAGAGACGAAATTGTAATGCTAATCAAAAAGGTAAGCGAGTCACCTGCCCCTGGTCCTGATGGCCTTTCAAATGCTGTACTAAAAGCAGCCCCGGAGGCCTACGCAGATTTTAGTTTGGTCCTCTTTCGTAGAATCCTTCGAAAGCGGCGGTGGTGGTAGAATATTCAAAAAGGGAGACAGAATGGCTCAAAAATACTAATGGTCAATCGCTGTTCTGGACGATTTGGAGAAAATATTCACTATGGTGCTCTTAAGGCATCTGAACGAGTTGGTGTCCGTCTCAGAGAGCTATGATAGTCGTCAAACTGGATTTGTTAAGGAGGTGGGATGCAGTCTGAACTTACTATTGATCACCCTCCTAAAAATGAGAACTACAAGGGAAAATGGAAAAATCTATCTCGCTTGTGTAGATTTGGAGCAAGCCTTTGATAGCATAGATGGAGAGATATATGTCATTTCTTTGAACATATTTCACCCAACGGAGATTTCACCGAATCCATTTTACCTCACGCCTCCCTTTCCTAACATATACCCTTACCCCACACCCCACCTCTTATGCATTACACATATACCACTTCACCTACCTTTTTCGATGAAATTAATTCAGTGAAATCTCATTAGGTGAAATGGTATTCGATTAAATCTATGGTAACGTAGATTGAGAGCTACTGTGGCAGAAATTGAAAATACAAGTCTGCCCAAAAGATCTACACCTAGCTATCAAGGAGCTCTAATCGGGGCCCTCCATACAGAAAAAGATGGACCAGCTGGGTCGCTTGACTAGAAAAATGTGCACTTTCAAGGGCTTAAAACAAGGATGCCCCTTCACTCCTGTTCTATTTCATGTCTTTATTGGGGACATAAATAAAGCCCTGGCTGTTAAATCTACTTTGTCTCTAAAGATAAACAGAACAGAAATAGGCTGGCTCCGATATGCAGATGATTTGGTGCTCCTGGGCCAGACGCCAGTTGGTCTGCAAAGGAAACTAAATATTATACAGACCTATGTAGACCAAAACTCCCTCAAGATGAACGCAGCCAAGTCTGAAATAATGGTATTTGGAAACCAAATGGGACGAAAGAAAAAAAGAGTTGAGCTGCGTACTAAATGGAAAGCGTTTGCATCCGACTAAAGAGATAAAACATCTCAGGACCACAATAAACAAAAATAAAGCTGAAACATCATGGATAGACTGCCCAAATAGGGAGGTAAAACGCTTAACAACTCAATGGATTATGAATGAATGCAGGTTCGGCACATTTTCCCTTCTTCCAGTCAAAAAGTACTACAACTCCGAGGCTGAGGCTTGCCTTGGTCTCCGTTGGGAGGTCTGGGATTACCTTGAAGAATGGTTCTGTAAAAGAGTTTTGCACCTACCCAAATCAATACCAGTTGCAATTATCCGACAGCAGGTGGGCCTGTTATCATTATATGTGAGAGTAGCATGGAATGCGCTGCTACTCTTCGGGAAGGTGAACCTGATCAACTGTCCTCCGCAGTTCGTTGTGATTAAGGCAAAGGACTTAGGCATGAATGACTGGGCACTGAACTTGTGGTTGAATCACTGTAAAGCTATGCTACAGAATCTAGGTACCTCGATTGAAACCCTCTGTATAAACCCTATGTATGTGAGAGAGATCTTGTGGGAAGACGACTGGTGCAAAACGGAACAACGAAGATTGAAATCTACTCTTCACACGCTGTCTAAAAGCCTCTTTGCACTTCCAAATGTCATCCCTCAATATCTGAGAAGATTTGCTAACAAGAGGCTGAGGGATCTTTTCTTGAGATTTCGACTGAACATTCTCCATACAAAAGTCATTCTACAAAGATATGGGGGAAAATCGGGGAACGACAAGTGCCGTCTATGTGGTTCGCAGTCAGAGTCCTTCAAACATCTGATTCTGTTCTGGGCTGTGCTGAGAGATTTAAGGACAATACATCTATATCACCACATGAATGAGAAATTCGGGCTAGATGCAGAAATGTGGTAGGAGGCCCTCTACAGTGGGAAAAGTACCAGAATGATATATGCACTGGTAATGTTTCTTGGGGCTACTTTTAGGAAAATTAAGCTATAAGAAACATAGCTGCCATTCAGCTGGCAGGTCAGGCCAGCTGGATGCAGAGGCCCCGGAAAGGGTGCCGGTACCTTGCTACTGGCACCATTATTTCCGGACCGGCAGACTTTAATGAGGCTCTTACACTGTTAATGAACTTAAGGATACCATAACATCCTACCTGCAAGCGGGCTTCCAGGAACATCAGGACGCCTGTCCACCCACACCCTACTCCTCTACTTGACAGAATAGTCAATTCAAGAGGAAGGGCACAATGAGGGAGGATGGTTTGGTTTTTCTCCTCAGCTGCCTCAGTGTAGTGTTGTTCCCTGGTGACCTGGCCTACCCTCTCGCTCTTTTGGGAAATCTTTGGGGTGCCGCTGTAAAAAAGATGATACTATTATAGCCACCTGTGTGCACCACCCTCTGACCCACACTAACCCCAACCTGTCCGCTCCCCCCCTGACGCCACTCTTCCTGTCTGGTGTGACTGCAACAGCTAAGGGTAAGGCAATTCCACCTCTCCCAGTCTTGTCCAGCAACGACCAGGGTCGGTCCAGATTACAGAAATTTTGCCCTATTTTTAAATACACTGGGACACATTTGAAAACTATTGCACCATGACAAGTGCAGTTTGACATATTTAAAGCACCAGGGCAAAAATTGCCCTAGTGCAAAAAAGATACATTTTTTATGCATTTTTGCATCCGCACAAAGTTTGCCCTAGTGCTAATACCATTCCGTATTAGCACTAGGGCAAACTTTGCCCTGGTGTAAAAATGCAGTAGAAATGTATCTTTTTTGTACTAGGGCAATGTTTGCCCTGATGCTTTTAATATGCCAAACTGCCCTTGTCATGGTGGAGTCGTTTTCTAGTGTGTGCCACTGTTTTTAAAAATAGGGCAAACTTTGCCTTAGTGCTAATACCATGCAACTTTGCCCTTGCAAGGTTCTGTAATCTGGCCCCAGGAGGATCCTCTGGGCAGCCAAGATGCTGATCAATTGAAGTGCACTCCACAGCTTGTTGCATGCTCACAGCGGTTGAAAGCACTGTGTGTCTTCAAGCGCAAGTTTGGTTAATGCCACGTCTTTGTCCTTGTTGAATAGTTATGTCAATGTCTTTGCCACCGTTTCTGGCTATAAATGTTTGCTCACTGTTATTGTTCTCTTCTTACATGTTGAAGAGAATTAGGAATGCCTTGAGGGGAACTCTGTGTTGGGGGGTGGTCCTGAGCCCCCACTGCGTGCCCGTAAGCCCCCACCCGAAAGTACACACACACACACAGCCTTTCGGTTCGGGCTTCCCGGTCGCTCTGCTCGCGGCCGGGAACGCCCCTTTATTTATACTCTGGGCGGCGGCGTGCAATGTCACGCCGCCGCGTAAGCCCGTCATTACGGGCAACGCCACACTCCTCCTTTTTCGGGAGGAACCACAACAACTGCACTTTTAACTATAATAACTTTTAACACACAGCTACACTACAAACCACCACTGCACACCCAACACCCCTTTATTGTCAACCACCCAGATCCCTTCATCACAGTTTACTGGCTAAGTGTTCAAGTACATACTCGCTGAGGTAAGCAGGTTTCTCTCGCCCAGCCCTCTGGGGGTACCTCCTGCCTACCTCCGGCCCGTGATGTCCCTCAGCCACGGCTCCCCGGATTGGGGAGTCTGGGACATCCTCCCAAAGATCTCCATCATCGGGGTCCTCTGGTGGGTCAGGTTCAGGCGGCGTTTCAGTCCGTGGATCACCCAGTTTCTTGAAGAAACTCACATTCCGGGTGACGGCAGATCGCCCATCCGAGGCCGTCACCATGGATCCCTTGACCGCCACAACATCCAAGGGCTCGGGTTCATAGGGGAGTGAGAGTTTCCCATGGGGGTGTCGGTTTCGGACTAGAACTTCGTCTCCCGGCTCAAGCCGTTGAGACCGGAGACCCCTTTGCAGGTTTTCCTGGTCAATTCTCACTCGCCTTTCCATTTCAACCCACTGGTTATCAATCACTCCAGGCTCTTTCTCCACAGCCTCGGGTAGCAGGCCCCGGGGGCATCTCTTGAACAGCGCTTCTGCGGGAGCCACTCCAGTTGAGGCATGCGGGGTGGAGCGATACACCCGCAGGAATTGGTACAGGGCCTGTTGTAGGGGCTGACCCTGTCCCTGGGCGATTCGGAATGTCTTGTTATGAGTCTCTCCGCATCGCCATTGGCTCGGGGCCACAGCGGTGACACCTTCCTGTGCTGCATCCCGCAGCTCTCCATGAGCTCGGAGAACCGCTCACTTTGGAAAGGAGCCCCATTGTCTGAGCACAGAGTGTGGGGAAACCCGTAGGCTGCAAAGATCTTCTCCACCGCCACCACCACATGCTCAAACGCCACGGATTCGACGAACTCCACCTCTGGATATCTAGAGTACTCATCGACAATTGCCAGGAAGTGGGTGCCCACCGACGTCGATCCAAAGTCCGCGTGGACGACCTCCCAAGGCCGTGTGCCTCGGGGCATCGCTTCTATTGCCGGCTCCCGTTGCAGAGGAGAGGCTGCCTGACACCACACGCATGCCGCTACAAAGTCATCAACCCTCTTCTCTAGTTCAGGAAACCAGACCTTCAACCGGAGCGGCGCCTTGGTCTTGGCTGCGCCTTGATGTCCATGGTGGGCCAAAGTGATGACCTCCTTCACTTTTGACAGGGGGACGACAATCCGGTCACCCCAGAGCAGGAGGCCCGACTCCGAAAACGACAACTCGTCCTTCACTTTCCACAGCTGTTCGAGTGTTGTTCTGGCCTCTTGTGTCCGCCCGGCCACAGCCTCGAGGACGGACTTCCAGGAGCAGTGTTGCATCGAGTGCCTCAGTATTTGAAAGCATTCGTCTTGGGCCGCTGCGGCCTCCAGCTCCGCCAGTGGCATCGCGTTTGGTGTGGCCGCCTCCACCACCATCCGTACATGGCTGTCAGCCTCTTCTTCGCAGATATCATGCCCCTCTCCCCCGCACACCCCCGGGTGGCGGGAGAGGTAGTCTGCCGCATTGTTGGCCCCGGGCCTGTATACCAAGGTAACGGAGTACTCAAGGAGGGCGAGCATCCATCTCTCAATCCTGGCCGGGGGCTTTGACGATGACCCAACCAGGATTGGAAGCAACGGTTTGTGATCGGTTACCACCGTCACCGGACGACCCAAGACATAGAGTCGAAAATGTCTGCAGCCCCACAGCACCGCCAGGGCCTCCCGCTCGATCTGGGAGTGCCTCTGCTCAGTCTCTGAGAGTGCCTTGCTGGCATATGCCACGGGGCGAACTCCCCCGTTGCGGTCCACCTGAGTTAGCACGGCCCCCAGGCCAAAAGGGCTTGCATCAACAACGATCTCTGATTCCAGGGAGGGGTCGAAGAATGCCATGGTGTCTTCCGTCGTGAGGGCAGCTTTAATGTCCTCAAAAGCGGCCTGCTCAAGTGGGCCCCAGTGCCACGTTGACTCCTTCTTCGTTAGGGCCCGGAGTGGTTCCGATCTTGAGGCGAGGTTTTGGATGAAACGCCCACAGTAGGTCACCATCCCCAGAAAACTCCTCACATCAGACACCGATTCGGGAGGTTGTGCCGATTTGATGTCCTGGACCTTTCTTGGATCGGGCGATACCCCTCCCTCCTTGAACACAAAACCGAAGAATTCAATGGAGGTGCGCATGAACTCGCATTTTTCCTTATGAAGGGTAAGGTCCAGTGACTGGAGCCGTTCCAGGGTCTTTCCCAGCCTCCTCATATGGACCACCTCTGTTTTCGCGAACACCAGAATGTCATCAGTGATGTTGAGGACGCCCTCGAGGTCTGCCAGGGCACCCCTAATAATGTTCTGGAACACCTCGGCGGCAGATGACACTCCAAAACTCAACCTCTTATATCGGTACAATCCACGGTGGGTGGTAAACGTTGTTATGTACCTGGACTCGGGGTGGAGAACGACCTGGTGGTAACCTGCTCGGAGATCCAGTTTTGAAAAGAACCGAGCCCCTTGTACTTCCGCAATTATGTCGTCCATCGTGGGTGTGAGATGCCACTCCCTCTTTATTGCCTTGTTAGGGAGCCTCATGTCGACACAGATGCGGACAAAATCAGGTTGCTTAGGTTTTCTGGCCACCACGATCGGAGACACCCAGGGGGTCGGGCCCTCCACCTTTTCGATGATGTCCAGGTTTACCAAACTGTCCAGCTCCTTGTCCACCTGCTCTCTTAGATGAAACGGTACCCTACGGTGTTTCAGGGCAATAGGTTGGACCGACTCATCAATGTGAAGCAGAACCGGTTCACCGGTCATCTTTCCGATCCCACTGAAGAGTGCTGCGTACTTGTCTAGGAGATCATTGATGTCTTCCATGTAGACTGAATAGGCGAAACTGACAATCCCCAGGGCCTCGGCAGTGGCACAGCTGAGCAGGGTGTTGTCACTCACAGGAGTTACATAGAAGCGAGCCTTGATCTGTGAGCCGTCATGTTCAACACTGGCTATAAAGGCACCATCCAGTGGTATCGGTTCCAGCCCTCCAAACGCAAATATACGAGCCTTCGGTGTGTCCAGACCTGGGAGGGGTTCAAGCGTGTCATAATGTCCTCTGGCCATTACATTGACGGAGGCCCCTGTATCCACGAGCACCGGGACTGGGGAGTGATTGACCTCCACCACACATCTGGGCTGCCTCCGGCTCTTTCTTTTCAGGATTTCCACACTCGAGACGAAAAAGATGTTCTCCTCGTCCTCCTCCTCAGCACCCTCCACCTGGGGATCCACTTCGCCCTGATCTACCTGGGCCACATTCGGCGGCGGGTTCTGGCGTGGACTCCACGTCCGTGCCTGGCCTCTCGGCACCATCACCGGCAGGGCTGCACGGCATACCCTTGAAAAGTGATCGGCCAGTCCACATCTGCCACAGGTCTTTCCCACCGCCGGACATTCTGCCGGGTGAGAAAGGTCGTACCCACATTTCTGGCACGACTCCCCGGCTCTGCCTGCCCTGTCGCGGGGTCCTCCACCAGGACGTCTCATGCCTCTGCCACCTCGCCACATGACGCACACCTCCTCTGATCTCACTGACCGGGATCCTGCCTCTATCTTATTGGCCCGAGCCTCCGCCACCTCATGGCAACGGCCGCGCTCCAGTAT
The DNA here is from genome assembly GCF_040938575.1 of Ambystoma mexicanum. Lineage (NCBI taxonomy): Eukaryota > Metazoa > Chordata > Amphibia > Caudata > Ambystomatidae > Ambystoma > Ambystoma mexicanum. The sequence goes on from NC_090925.1 coordinate 307,855,254, forward strand.
GCGGGGTAGAGTGATGCCTGGTCTCTCAGGACCTGCCTCCTGAGTTTGCCGGAGGAGCATGCCTGGATTAACATTGTGCGCATCATGTCTTCCGCATCCGTCCACGCACATCCTAGGGAGAGGTGGCGCAAATGACCATAGAAGGTGTCCAGCGTCTCATCATCCTTCTGTTTGGCCGACAGCATAACAAATCTCTCATAGTCCACATTAGCAAGGGGGAGAAAATGTGCAAGGAGTGCCGCCTTGGCCCCATCATAGGATGCATTGGCAGGTGTGAGGGATTCAAATATTTCCTGGACCGCAGGCCCTGCGGAGTACAGCATGGTGGCCACTCTGCTGTCATCGTCCGTCACCTGAGAGGCCCTGAAATACATATCAAGGCGACTCATCCATCTCCTCCACCGGGGGCCCATGCTCGAAGGTGGCCCTGATGCGTCAAATTCCGGAATGGGCTGCAGAGCAGCGTGGGCCGCAGGTGCTCTTGCCTGAGTCATGATGGGGGGTCCAGGTTGGGCAGCTGGCAGCACTGCTGGATGTCCTTGCAGGGGCAACTGTGAAGCCGGTATCGGCTGTTGCATTGGAATTACTGGAGGCTGCCCAGCTTGTTGAGGGATCGGCGCAGCCTCTGCCCCGTCATCCGAATCTTCAGAGTCAAACATAGGTCTGAGCGCACAGGCACCCCCACCAGTTGTCCTGGAGGCCGCAACTCAGCCACCCTTCACCATCCACAGTGTGAGTGTCTGTAACAGTCAAATCCGATACCAGGTACACACTACGAGCCTGACAGCTCACCTGGGACGGGCACCAGCTCCAAGGACCAGGAACAAAGCATGCTGGTGTGAATGTCTCTCAATCACAGCCTTCTCCGATGATGAAGAGGACGAAGAAGATACTACAGCCACTTGATGATGAAGGGGACGAAGAAAAATGCTGTCTCCATCCGCTGGCATCCACCAATGTATAGGTGTTCCAAAAATTAAGCCATAAGCATGGAGTAGGCTAAGCAGGTCCAGCCATGTTAACCCTTCTCCTGGCTTTCACACGACATAGTAGCACCAAAACTACATGAAAATCCACAATCCAACCATGGGTGTGCAGATCATGCTGCCTGCAAGCAGAATTTCCAAAAATTTGGCCCGGATTCACTTCCCCCTCCAAACCGGAGCTCGGAGAACATCCGCGGCCTACCAGACAAAATGGCCACCGGCTGCGTGTACGAGCCACGGCGTAAAACGGAGCATCCAGGCGCTCCGTTCATGCAGAAAAAAATTCGGAAGCCTGCACCGCCGGGCCCGGGCATCCGCACTCGCTCGTCGCCACTGTTGGGGGGCGGTCCTGAGCCCCCACTGTGTGCCCGAAAGGCCCCACCCGAAAGGACACACACACACACAGCCTTTCGGTTCGGGCTTCCCGGTCGGTCTGCTCGCGGCCGGGAACGCCCCTTTATTTATACTCTGGGCGGCGGCGTGCAACGTCACGCCGCCGCGTAAGCCCGTCATTACGGGCAACGCCACACTCTGCCTCAGGTAAGTTACTCTCAGGTGGGGTGGGACCATGAGACCCCATGTCTCTAATCCTGCACTAACCTCTCTGTCTTCCTTTCACAGGGCAGAGTTCCAGATAGCGTTGCATGCCAACAGGAGATATTGCAGTGAGAGGATGATGAGAGTGCGTTCTAGGTAAGCGTAACATCATTGCCTTCTTTCTTCCATTCCTCTTCTGTTCTTGTTTTTCTCCTCGTATTATTTCTTCTTTCTTCTGTTCTTGCCTTACATTTATAGGTTAGAGGCCTTCTACAGATTTTCCTGGGTGGGGTTGACGTGGGGACGGGAGACAAAACTTTCCAGGTAGGATTCTTGGAATGTCTGGCACATGAGGTCGGACAAAAGAGCTTGAAATAGGCTTCTCCTGGAAATCTTGCAGAATTGCTGTAGTCCCGCGAGATTTCTCTTCCAAGTCTCGGATGGCCCAGTGGGAGTTTTTGACTGCCTCAACCTTACCGGACTCTATAGTACTCCATAGCCATAAATTGGAAGGTCATGCGCTCTTACCCGGCCCCATGAGAGTGGTGATAGCCCTGTTGGGAGTGTCATCTCCTGTTGCTCCTATGACAGTTACTTTTCAGTGGGTGGAAATCCCTGAGAACTTGTTGGGTATAGTAGGGATTTGTAAACTAAGGCCTTTATATTTAAATCGTCCACCCTATTTACTCCTTCATCATGATAGTGTTTCTCTAGAACCTTACTATTTATGTTTTAGTTTGTGTACCCATAACCTTTATGTTTCGACTAAATCTACAAAACTGATGGTTTATGATGCTGTGAAGGGGTTAATCCACAGGAGCAGAAACTGGATATGAGCATGGGCATCACAGGACATCATGGCAGTGAAAGGGTGCATGGATAGCCATGAGGGAGGGTCTCCGGGGAATTTGACAGACAGGTCTCCACACAAGTGACCAGTGAAATGTAAAGCTTGAGGGGCTTTTCTCTAACTAACTGGAGTTCATTGTTGTTTTCTGACAGGGATCTGGAATGCAGGAAGACTAGGGCTACGAGTAGGCATATTGAACACAGTTTTATGAATGAAATTCCTGAGTTGTTTAATTTGACCAGTTAAGCTGTGGTCACGTTTGGCTGAGAAGGGGTTAAAGCTGCCAGTTCCTCCGGCAGCATGTTGTTTACTTCAGCCCAGCTGTTATCTGAAAGTCTGTCACTGGAGACCGGGGTCTCGAAGATCTGCGTGTGACAAAACCTGCGTGAAGAAAAGAGAGAGTGTGGAGGAAGCGGGCGACGCGGCAGCTGATTGAAAAACTGTCACGGGAGACTGTGGAAGCCTGCATGCCAGAGACGCGAGCAACGTAAGAAGAGCCAGTGAAGAGGACTGCCAGTGTAACGTCACTTTTTGCTATCTGTCAGAAAATCCTATCTTGCTGACAGAGCACACAAGCGCATGCTCAGTCATTACTTAACGGATAGGATTTTTTGACAGCAGGAATGTTGTGTGCCTTTGTTTGTAGGGTCCTACGGGTGCAGTTTATGTAACTTGATGTGAGCCAGGCTCACTGAAATATTGTTAAGAGCTACTCGTAAACGGATGCAAACAGCACGAACCCAGGGGACTCCAGAAGATAAACGCAGCGGACACTGTGTTTCATAAAGTCCCAATATTCTAATAAGCACTAAATGTGCAAGACATATGAAAGTATCCATAACAAAAATATATGTACTTGTATGTGAACTAAGTGCATCATTATCACGTTAATAATGCACTTATTTCACATACACGTACATATTCATGATAAATCCGGCTGACTGTGCATGCTCAGTCATGACTTATAGTTAAGCAGTGGGGGCAGGGCCTCCCAAATAGAAGAGGCATGTTTCTACAGATGAAAGCAATGGGGGCAGGGGAAGGGGCGCTCAGCCATCTGTCCACATTGCCCTCCCCCCTTAATGAAGCCTCGATATAGGGGAGGAGAAGTGTTGAAACTGCATAGCTCAGTGAGTTCAGTGCTGTCCCAGGCTGAAGAACAGTCATGTGATGTGTGTTCCCCTGATGTGACCAGTCGTAGTATTGTGTTACAGGTGTATTCTGAACTCCGGGTGTTCTGGCCGTCCCCGTTCTTGACCCATGTTAAATATTTGCAGATTAAAAGCGCGTCTTTGACTGGCCCCCACTTACCTGGGCTGTCCTCCTGCATTGTGAGCAGCAGGACTTCAACTCGAAATCAAGAGCCGAGACATAAGATGCGTTGCCCGTGAGCTGAAGGCCCCGCGTGCTGCTGTGGAAATGACGGCCTTCTCACCTTTCACCCAGCAGCTGAATTGTGGTTCTGGAAACATGTGGCTATGAAATAGCTTTAATTAAGCATCATTTAAGAAGGTCCAGCCCGCAGCTGACTCACAAGACAATACACTTGTGCCTAAAGGTGATTCACAGAACCCCACCCCCGCTACTCAGGTGCTCCCGTGCTTGTCTAGAGGTGGCCGGCTTCTCAGGGGACCCCCACTGGATTTTACAACCCCACCATGTACACGGGGCATGGGTTTTGGAATGGCACAGAAGTGTGTTGGCAGTTCAGCTGTGCCATGCCACGTCCAGGTATATTGCGAGGTAGGATGATTTTGGACAAATGTTATCATTTTAGTAAAATAAATGAAAATGACTAGGTGGGAGACTACAGAAAAAAATTGAGGGACTGGTAGTGTCCAAAATTGGACTGTATATGAATGGGTAAGACACAGGTCCACAGGATGAAACTTGAGTTGCTTGAAGCTGTTTGCATCTCTGTCCTTCTGCCAACACTCCAAAAATATGCACCCATCCCTGCTTGGTGCAGTGCAAAGATAAAGGTAGGCCAGCATTCTGATGTCAAAGGAGCCTCAAAGTACCATTGTAAGGGGATTGCTGTGCATGTTTACACTTCACTGCAGACTCTTAAGGGCACTGCACAGACAGAGAACCTCCCCAAATGCCAAATTACAGAGAATGTTAGGTAGAACTATGGAGATGAAAATTCCACCTTTTACAGCTAATATGATTTGCAGATGTTGTAAACACGACTTTATCCTGGTACTTCATTGAGGTAGAAGGCTCACACAAGCATCATATAGCTCACACAAGCATCACACAAGCATCCCCTAGCTCACACAACCATCCCATAATTCACACAAGCATCACACAAGCATCCCCTAGCTCACACACACATCCCATAGCTCACACAAGCATCCCATAGCACACACAAGCATCCCATAGCTCGACCGAGCACAACACACACCCAACTGAGCTAAGTGCAGCACACTTTAAGGGCCTCATTACAAGTTCAGTGGCACGGCAAAAAGTGGTAATTCCATTACTGCCACCTTTTCGGGCGGTAGCAGAATTACTGACATTTTTCACAAACCACTGAATTATACATTTGGATATAATGTGGAGGATTTACCTCCAGCAACAAATCCGCCGGTTGTAAATCCACCACAAATCTTCATGGAGCCCTGTGCACTATATGCACAGGGAATTACACCACATTACCACCACTTGTAATCCCATGGTGCACTCAAGGGACCAAGTGGCGGTAATGGTAATGAAGAATAGGGGCCACATAATGAACACCAAACATGTAATAAGGCGCTTTGCACCCACATTAGCACAGCCCAGCAGCCCACTCACCACAGCGCTGTGCCAAACCCAGGTCACTGTAGGACCTCCTCCACCAACCCTAGTGCCTCCAAGCACTCCAAGCTCCACTCTAGATTAGACCTGGCACCCAACATGCCCCAGATCAAGCCAGCACCTCAACCACCCCCAGCACATCACTGACACACTGCAGCTCACTCGCCGCAATGCCCACTCACCTAGTTCACCCCAGCATAGCCTCCACCAATCCTGGCACAGGCACAACCCAGCACAGCACTGACCCAACTTCTGTGTACTGCGATAGTTAGCTCCGGACCACAGATACCAGAATGCATTTGGTGGGGTACCCAGATAAGGGAGCACATAAAACATTGCACAGCAGCTCCCGAACCGCAGGTCAAGCATTTCTCAAAAGCTTCATGATGAATGGTTTAGGTTGTCCAATGGTTAAGGCACAAGGTTAAGGAATTTAGGGCAGTAAACAGAGGCAGGAGACTGATGTGCGAGCGATTTCAATTCCAGTAGACAGGGCACAGCATAGATAGAACGCGAACTCTGGGTGCAGTGACGCATGATGTTAATTAAGAAGTGTTGTAACAGGCACTGGGCATCGTGTTAAGAATTGTTGTGAAAGGCACTGAGCATCGTAACAGTTGTAATAAATGTATCTGGAATGAATTAAGAAGAGTTGAGCATTGTGCACCCTGACATGATGTGAATGCACAACCAGGTGGTTGCTAGCTGATCGCTGGTAGGGAGTGCATTAGCTCCCAGAGCTATCTTGCCCTGAAGAGGAAACTAAACGTTATGCGCACATTGTTCTTTATTTAACGTTCAACGGGATTAGGTCATGATCCTGGCTAAAACACAAGCGAAGAACACAAAAGTATGCCAGTCAGGTAACACAATGGTGTCCCCTCCAAAAACATCTTTCTTTTAGCAGATACCCTGATTACCGGACAATTATCAACACACTTGTTCTTTGACCAAATTGTACAGTTTCTCCTCATGGTGTATGAAATGGTAGGACGATCCTATAATTTTAGTTAACTGCGCGTTGCACCCTGGAACTTTGAGTTCCATATCAAATTTGACATATAATAAATACTACGAATTCCAAAATGCAGAAGCCTGTAGCGCTATGTAAAGTATGCAGTGGACCTCTGCTGCACCAGTCTGTATGCAGACCTGTCCACATTGGCCTCTTGGTGGCCCCCACACCTAACATCTAGTGGTGAGCCCCCGACCAGCCATGGAGATTCACTGGTTTGGGGGGATGGGATTTAGGCAGCTCCAAGGGAAAGGGGTGCCTGGCAAATACGAGAGTGTGATAAAAGGGAGTGCATGCTTGCATGAAGAGGATGGCAGGAGGCAGAAGGACATTGGCCGAATACTGGATCAGGGTGTGAGGGGCTGTCTAGAGGCAAGGCTGGATAGTGGGAGGCAGGGAAATTCTTATATGCACAGGTTTGTGGAGAATTAGCCCTCTTTGTTTGCTGACTTGAACGGTGAAAGGTGTAGAGTCCCTGAGTAGTACTGCTGCTTCCTTTCCAGGTAAGCTTGTTCTTAAATAACTTACATTTGCTTTTGTTTCCCATTTTGTTTACTTACGGCAACTTATTCAAAAGTCACTTCCATGGTTGGGATTGTGCTGTAGAAAGACCAGGGCATATTGCCTCTGTGATGTTTGTGTGTACCCCCACCCGCCCCACCTTCTTCTCCCCCAGGAAGCTCTTTTTACTGTGACCATAATATGGCCAGAGAGAACGCTGCCATTAGTGGACCTCTGCTGCACCAGTCTGTATGCAGACATGCCCACATTGGCCTCTCAGCCCTTGTGGATGTTTCTCCATGCCCCCCTGGGCTCTTTCACACATGCACGCGTGCTTGCATCCATCCGCTCACTCCCCTCCCCGCCCCAACTGCAGTACATGCCCAGGTTTCTTCCCTCATATTCTGTATTCAGAGAAAGCTTTGATGTTTAACCTGCTGAGGTCGATAAATGAGCACCATACTCTGTTGGTAATGAGCAGCGCTCAGAAGCCTGTAGCGCTATGTAACTGCAAAAATGAATACTAAATAAAGTGTGCAGTGCGTGTGCATGCTCAGTCATGACTTATAGTTAAATAGTGGGGGCAGGGCCGCCGAAATAGCAGAAGCATCTTTGTACAGAGGAAAGCAGTAGGGGCGGGGGAGGGGGCGCTTAGGGCAGTGTCTACACACCTCAACCATTTTACACTGGCCCAGGGCGTGGGTGAGGGGGTGCCCCCACCTTAGATCTTGTTTGATGTGGTCAAGGCTCAGTGCTGCCCGGATGAGCCATCTCCCCCAGAAGTAACATGAGGCGGGCAGGGCTAAGCATGCTGATGTCAGGGAGAAGGGGGTGCCAGGTGTTCCACAAGACCCTCATTCATGGGGGATCTGGGCTGGGCCGGGGGTCTCATCAGGATCGAAAGTCAGAGAGGCAGGGCCCTTTTGTTGGAGGGGCTATTTTCTCACACCCCAGTCTATATTTACACAATAATCTGCTTTCCTCATTTTGCCATTAACATGCCCGCCCCATTAACAAATTACCTGCAAATAAAACGCCTCTTTGAAGAAAGCACATCAGTGTTTGGGCTGCCGTAAGAGGGCACTCTGCATCCCACCCACGTGTGACAGCATACTGCCGGGAACTCACGGGGTCTCAGTCCCCGACTCTTTAAGCAATGCCCACATCTCTTTATAGGCTGCTACATCCTAAAGCACCTTGAACATTGCCCCCTTGGCCCACACACGCTGGCTGGGCATTCGGAAACCTCCACCGACCTCCATGAGTATCTTGCATCGGGAGAGGTTTCAATCCACTTGGGTATGTCATCAAACTGAAAAAAGAGGAATTGTTTCCATAACCTCTTACTCCACTTACCCCACTTTCCTGGTACAAGGGCAAATGCCTGCTCGCAGTAGGATTGTGTGACAGGTAGGAAAAAATGACAGGTCAGGCTGTCAGATTTTCCTACCCTGTCACTTTTTCCTACCCCTGGGTGGGTTGCCCAATGCCTGCTCTCGGTAGGATTTTCTGACAGGTAGGAAAAAAATGACAGGTCAGGCTGTCAGATTTTCCTACCCTGTCACTTTTTCCTACCCCTGGGTGGGTTGCCCAATGCCTGCTCTCGGTAGGATTTTCTGACGGGTAGGAAAAAAATGACAGGTCAGGCTGTCAGATTTTCCTACCCTGTCACTTTTTCCTACCCCTGGGTGGGTTGCCCAATGCCTGCTGTCGGTAGGATTTTCTGACGGGTAGCAAAAAATGACAGGTCAGGCTGTCAGATTTTCCTACCCTGTCACTTTTTCCTACCCCTGGGTGGGTTGCCCAATGCCTGCTGTCAGTGGGATTTTCTGACGGGTAGGAAATAATGACAGGTCAGGCTGTCAGATTTTCCTACCCTGTCACTTTTTCCTACCCCTGGGTGGGTTGCCCAATGCCTGCTCTCGGTAGGATTTTCTGACGGGTAGCAAAAAATGACAGGTCAGGCCGTCACATTTTCCTACCCTGTCACTTTTTCCTACCCCTGGGTGGGTTGCCCAATGCCTGCTCTCGGTGGGATTTTCTGACGGGTAGGAAAAAAATTACAGGTCAGGCTGTCAGATTTTCCTACCCGTCACTTTTTCCTACCCCTGGGTGGGTTGCCCAATGCCTGCTGTCGGTAGGATCGTCTGACGGGTAGGAAAAAAATGACAGGTCAGGCTGTCAGATTTTCCTACCCTGTCACTTTTTCCTACCCCTGGGTGGGTTGCCCAATGCCTGCTGTCGGTAGGATTTTCTGACAGGTAGCAAAATATGACAGGTCAGGCTGTCAGATTTTCCTACCCTGTCACTTTTTCCTACCCCTGGGTGGGTTGCCCAATGCCTGCTGTCGGTGGGATTTTCTGACGGGTAGGAAATAATGACAGGTCAGGCTGTCAGATTTTCCTGCCCTGTCACTTTTTCCTACCCCTGGGTGGGTTGCCCAATGCCTGCTCTCGGTAGGATTTTCTGACGGGTAGCAAAAAATGACAGGTCAGGCCGTCAGATTTTCCTACCCTGTCACTTTTTCCTACCCCTGGGTGGGTTGCCCAATGCCTGCTCTCGGTGGGATTTTCTGACGGGTAGGAAAAAAATGACAGGTCAGGCTGTCAGATTTTCCTACCCCGTCACTTTTTCCTACCCCTGGGTGGGTTGCCCAATGCCTGCTGTCGGTAGGATCATCTGACGGGTAGCAAAAAATGACAGGTCAGGCTGTCAGATTTTCCTACCCTGTCACTTTTTCCTACCCCTGGGTGGGTTGCCCAATGCCTGCTCTCGGTAGGATTTTCTGACGGGTAGGAAAAAAATGACAGGTCAGGCTGTCAGATTTTCCTACCCTGTCACTTTTTCCTACCCCTGGGTGGGTTGCCCAATGCCTGCTGTCGGTAGGATTTTCTGACAGGTAGCAAAAAATGACAGGTCAGGCTGTCAGATTTTCCTACCCTGTCACTTTTTCCTACCCCTGGGTGGGTTGCCCAATGCCTGCTGTCGGTGGGATTTTCTGACGGGTAGGAAATAATGACAGGTCAGGCTGTCAGATTTTCCTACCCTGTCACTTTTTCCTACCCCTGGGTGGGTTGCCCAATGCCTGCTCTCGGTAGGATTTTCTGACGGGTAGCAAAAAATGACAGGTCAGGCCGTCAGATTTTCCTACCCTGTCACTTTTTCCTACGCCTGGGTGGGTTGCCCAATGCCTGCTCTCGGTGGGATTTTCTGACGGGTAGGAAAAAAATGACAGGTCAGGCTGTCAGATTTTCCTACCCCGTCACTTTTTCCTACCCCTGGGTGGGTTGCCCAATGCCTGCTGTTGGTAGGATTTTCCTACCCTGTCACTTTTTCCTAACCCTGGGTGGCTTGCCTGCTCTCGGTAGGATTTTCTGACGGGTAGGAAAAAATGACAGGTCAGGCTGTCAGATTTTCCTACCCCATCACTTTTTCCTACCCCTGGGTGGGTTGCCTAATGCCTGCTGTCGGTAGGATTTTCTGACGGGTAGGAAAAAATGACAGGTCAGGCCGTCAGATTTTCCTACCCCGTCACTTTTTTCTACCCCTGGGTGGGTTGCCAAATGCCTGCTCTTGGTAGGATTTGTGGATGGGTAGCAAAAAATGACAGGTCAGGCTGTCAGACTTTCCTACCCCGTCACTTTTTCCTACCCCTGGGTGGGTTGCCCAATGCCTGACCTCGGGAGGATTTTCTGATGGGAAGTAAAAAATGACAGGTCAGGCTGCCATTTTTGAAGAGTTTACATATGAATCTGTATTGGCTCTGATCTTTATGAGTCAGGTTTTTCGGATATTTAGGAATCCAATGCAAAACAGTTTCAAATCAAAGTTTTCAATATCCCCTTAGGTGATCAGAGCTGTGGGCTCTGCACTATGGGTAGAACATTTTCTTTCTTCTGATTTCTATTCCCACACTATTTGGCATATTGAGAGGGTGAATACAACCTTGTCACGGTATTTGCAATGTTTTGTGAACCTTAAACAAGCTAGTTGGAAGAAACTGTTATCTGCATCATTTTTGTGTACACTAATTCTTTGAGCTTTGAGTTCTGCTATACAGATGACACTTTTGTTTTGTTTGTTTCGATTCCATCCACGTGCACTGCCTGAAGTCATTCCACCACAGTAGTGCATGCCTGCTTGTGATGGATTTTCGGAGGAACTGCAAAGGGCCCAAGAGAATCTGGCTCCAAATCTTAAGGAATCGAAGACGGCTATGAACAAACAGACTGACAGGTATCAGAGAAGTCCTCTATAGTAGAGAGTTGGTAATGGTTGCATGGTACACCACTGTGTGCTGCCACCACTGCCACTGCATGGTGGTTGAACTTCATCTTCTTATTTGGTGCTTCTTTAAAAATTGTCTTGAAATCTTTAAATCAGTCATTGAGAGGGGTATGTGGAATTCTGTAGGCAAAGGAAATACACCTGATATGTGAAGCAGACTCTAGAGGTGGTATTTGGGCTCTCCTGAGCTCCCCCAACCTTGTCTCGGGTGCCCCATTACATGCAATGCTGCCTCCACTCCAGATAATGGTCGATAACATGTACCCACTTGCAAATTGATCTCATGCAGAATGTAGGAAAGCAGCCAGAACAAACATCCGCATGGGGAATAATAATGGGGCAAAGAAACCCAGAGAAATCCAGTCTCTGGAAAGGTTTGTTAGCCACACAATTGATGCCCGGGCTTTGCTGCTCCCTTTTCGGCTCTGTTTGCTTATGCACAAGTGGGAGCAGGATTCTAGCAGGGAAGTATCATGGATGTGCAAGACAGGAAGTGCATCACAGAACAGAACCTACTGGGAGTCCTACTGCAGTGAAGGAAGGGAGTGCTGAGTTCACTACTGCGAAGGATGACGAGCTCATTGTTAGCATCATCAAACACTCTTCCAGTGAGGCGGCCACATACTTTTCAGGCATTTGTTCAGTGTTTATGTGAATCAGCAATAGTTCCAAAAAGGTGTATTTGATGGATTGCACAACAATAATAGAACGACCATAATTCTGTCCATTGTCCACGTAATGCTCCCAGGTGCACACATATAGAACGTTAACCATAGAATAAATGTGTTTTTGTGGATTGAAAGATGTACTGCTTTGCCTGTCCTTTGCCCATTCTTGCATCAAAAAAGCCCCAACGAAATTACAAAACATTTAAAGATTCATTGCTGGGGTACAGTCCAAACCAGAGTCACCATATCCCTGCATCATCCATGGCACATTCAGCTGTGGAATCTGGCCCAATATGGCAAAGGGGGGGGGTGCCTCTCCTCCTTTCAGCCACCACTGTAGGCCAGATGTTCATCACTGGTGAAGGGGGGCCTAACACAGCATTGTCTTCCTGTATTGTGGATGTGCTCTTGGGATGGCTGACCAAGCCTTCTCATAAATGTTTTAAATAAACAAATGAATGCATTCAAAATGTAAAAGTGCTGCAACCTTTAGTTTGGTATGAATCAAAACCCTTCTCTAATATCCAAGTGTGTGTTGCCACAGGGAATAGTAAACATAACTTGCAGGAAAGCCAATGGCCAGTCATCAATGAGAAAGAGAGAGGGAGAGGGAGAGAGAGAGGGAGAGAGACAGTCAGTGCATGTAAGAGCTTATGTATGGATTTGAGACCAGGTGTGGGTATGTGTCCACATGTGGGCGGGGGGTCTTTGAGCAGCCTTGCACCATCTTTTACGACGAACGTTGACATATGTTGTGGCCACTGTCAAGTAAGGAACCATGAACATTTTATACCGTAGCAATGTTGGTGTATATTGTGGGCACAAGCAACATGAAAAAGATGCATTTTTGAAGTGATGGCATATATTAAAAATATTTACTGTGGCACTGCCAGCAGACATTGGGCACAGTTATCATGATAATATGTTTGCAGTAGCTGTGGCATATATTGAGCGTAACCAGAATGGAAATGTGTGTCCTTACCGTAGCATGCTGGCACATATTGTGCGCTGCCAGCATAAATGTGTTCTTAGGGGAATATATCAGTGACATAAAGCATAAACATTTGTGGGCACTGTGAGTATGGAAAGGAGTTGTACAGACCATCTTTGATCTATATTGTTGATGCAAGCCTTATGGTGTATCTTTGTATACACCCTACATGAACAGATCTTAGAGAATAAATCTATGTTCGGTTGTGGTGACCTGTGATCTTTTGGAGTTTCCCCCGTTGCCCTGCAGAACACCGTTTCAAAAACAATTCGGAGATATATGCCATGAAAATACAATTTCAACAGATTATTTCAAACATTTTGTTTGTAGGACTGTAGACAATTTAGGTGAATATTTAAGGTCCTCTAAACTAGAAGAATTCCCTAGTCCTCACTGTTTTCTTAGCACTTTTGTAATAAAGTATTCTGCAAGTTGTATTTGTTATGGTATATCTACACAATAGTCTATAAAACTCTCAGAGCTCTTTATGAACAGTTGAAGCTTATCTTGTAGATTGGTAACCGTTTATTGAGAGGCCACCCTCAACACAGGGAGTTCCTTCCCTCCCAATCTAGGAGGCACACAATAAACGGTTTAATGTCAGTTCTGTATTCAGCGCTGTTTCTGATGCATATCATACCCCTTGGATCCCTCCCAATGAGCTACCAATGAGCCAAGAACCAGGCCGGTGCAAAGGACATTTATTTGTATTTATTTGGATGATAAACAATAGAACATCGCACTAAAATATCACACACCACTTTATCCATGGCACAACACAATAAACTTCTCTCTACATAGATAATGCACACAATTTGGTTGGGAAAACGCAAATCACAATAGTTTACTTTATACAAATGTCCAAAAAAATGATCATCAACACTGGTCCCTGAATAACATCACTTTACATTAGCAATACTGAACAATGCTGGTTTTCCTGTGCGCTTAAAAGGCTAGCAGTAAATAAACACAGGGTGATTTAGCAATGGATTTTCAGACTCCACACCTCCTATTTTGGTCTGTGTTGGGGAAGAAAAAATGGAGGATTTAAGAATTTGGGATTTCAGACCCCACTCCACTTAAAGGCCTGTGTTGGGGAAGCTGAATGGTACAAATTGGGATGATCCAAGAATTTTGGACTTCAGCCCCCCCACTCCCTTTCACTTAAAGGCCTGTGTTGGGGAAGCTGAATGGTAAAAATTGGGATGACTTGAAAAATATGGATTTCATAACTCCATCCACTTAAAGGCCTGTGTTGGGGAAGCTGAACAGAAATATTGCTCAATTAAATTACAGTCTATAGTTTTCAGCACACACTGGGAATGAGATTTGTTCATTTTGAATTTTAACAAAAATCACCCTGTGGTGTTCTGCCAAAGGGCAATTAATATTTGTTTCTTTTAGTTAAATAGTCTAAGGATCTACCCAGTTTGCTCCCCAGCCCCCCACACACTATAAGGGAAAGTATTTAAGGCCAGCAGATTCTCCCACCTTTGGATTGCAAAGGGTTCAAGTCAAGTTACACTGAAAACCTCTGTTCAAAGTTCAGGAGAGCCAAACACATTTCAGGACCCTCTGGAAGGACATGGCTCCACTCTCATGAATGGTCGCTAGCTCTCCAACATAGGAACCAGTCAGTGTTTAGGCCTTCCCAGCAATGGATAGCTCTACCCAGATGTACTTGTGGCTGTCAGATGGTCAATTTGAGCAGCTCTCACCTTTCCTCATAGTGCATCCACGTTATATACTAGTAATGACACAATCAAGTTTACAATCTTGGGCAGTGCCCTGCAAGACTTCTCGCATATAGGATTGGACAGTTACCCTTCCCTCTCCTCCCGAATCCAGACCCTCTTTAAATTGGTTTAGGAGTCTGGACCAGACATGTGGCAACCTCCCTTTGAAATCCCCTTTTGTTTATTTCAGCTTCTTGGCAAAACATTTTTGCAGCAAAACATCATAATTTACTAGTAACTGCCAGGGTCTGTCTGGCCTATAGGGCAATAGGCCCATGGCCGAAATAAAAACACAAAATTGTTGTGTGGGCCAGTTTTTTGGCCAATGTGGGCCAGTCTGATGAGTTACTTCACTTTGCGGCTAGTAGTTTTGACCAGTGTTACAGAATAAATATTCTTTAACATGCACAATTTGCATCACATTTTATCAAAAACTTCCCCCTTGGGTACTATTCAGACAGTCTGTCACAAAAGGAATGAATTGTCATTTGCAACTGTGGGCACTTTTCCATTGGTGCCCGAGACAATTGTATGGCCAGTGCGACCCTGGTAACCGCCATAATATACATATATTCCGCTTCTAATACTAAGTGGGAATTTAATTAAACAACCGCCGCATCTGCACTATGTTGCACAGACTTGTGGCAATTATCTGCCATTTTTATAAAAAGCATAATATTTAGAAACATAAAATTTACTTCGCAGATTCCTAATTTTACCCTCCACCCGTTCGAAAACTCTCAAATTCGGATCATGTTCAGAGCAGCCAGGAACACCTTGTAGATGGTCATTACAATTCCCTATGTCGCAGGTGGAGGAATTTTATGTAACCAAAATCACCTGGAAATTATCAAAAAATTAAACATGTATGTAATCACTGTGACTTGTGGTTTCTGGGAAAATGCAACAATTGTGACAGTCCATTCAACCAAATTGAATCTTCATATGTGCAGAT
Organism: Ambystoma mexicanum; assembly: GCF_040938575.1. Taxonomy (NCBI): domain Eukaryota; kingdom Metazoa; phylum Chordata; class Amphibia; order Caudata; family Ambystomatidae; genus Ambystoma; species Ambystoma mexicanum. The sequence continues at coordinate 307,870,582 of NC_090925.1, forward strand.
ATGAGCTTCCCTTACTCCGTGCCATTTGCCACCCTTGGCCAGCCTATGACCAGGTTTTATTTTTATTATCCTCTTTGTTGTTTGAAGTTGGTAGCTGCTGGTCATAACACCTAGGGCCTTGGCAACACAGAGACCCCCCTACATTCCTGTCATGCACTAGCTAGAACATTTGCCTGCTCAGAACTTCCCTTAGAGACAGCAGATCTAGGGAAACTTCGGGCCACATTTTATTGCAGTTGCAAACAGTTGGGATGCACAAACCGGGCTTTCAGTGGGGGGAAGTCCTTTGTGAAGTTTGCCCAAAGACCAACCATTTGTCATTTATTCTTTGACATACTGTGTGTTTTACTGATCAGGGTTCACTTTGCTTTAGCATCGATGGATTTCTTCTTTCTTTTCACACAGCATTGTTTTTCTTTTCAAAGATGACAGCTGAAAGTACAAGGCTGTATCTTCCAGTCATTAATGAAATACACTTTTCAAAATTATCTGCTGTCCATTGATATGGTGAAAAGTGGGTCTGAAATGTCACAATGCACCCCCTTTTTATGGGTGACAGTTTCAGTGAAAAAGTTCTGCATTCATGTCTCAGCCAGCAATGTGATGTGCTTTTCCAATCTGCACTTGGATTACATTTAAATGTTGGCTTTCTCTTGATTTCAACTGCAGAAAGACACCCAAATAGTCTGCCTAAATAGGCCTCTTTTTAGCGTGCCGGTTTCTGAATACTGGCAGGTCCTTTTCACAGAGTGCTTTTCAGCTTTGTTAGTTTGGGGCCTTTTGTTGCACCATGCATGCCCCCTGTTCTTCCATGATTCTTTCATGAGGAAGAGCAGGGCTGAGTGGGGTTTTCATCTGAAGTCCCTTTTCCTTTTTTATTTTAATTTTTTTGGGAGCCCATCCGGCTCAATTTCATCTTTGGGTTGAGGGTCTAGCATGGAAACCTATTTCTTTCTTTATTAGGGAGTGGGCACTCCCGCCTCCCCTTGCATCTTTGGGTTAGGTGTAGCACAGCACCCCCTTTCTTCTTTCCTTCCAGAGTCCATGGGGTTCTCCCAGGACTCACCTCTCACCTCCAGGCTAGAAGTGAATGGAGTTAATTATCTAACAAATGGAAAGAGAGGTTCAGTACTTTTTACACAACATATTTCCCCAAAAGATGGACATTGCATTTTAGAGAAACATATGATATAGAAATAGACATGACATTTCAAGACTTCTATTCGAAAGCGGAAAACATTACATACAACTATACACAACATTTGAGAACATCAGTTCAGCACTTTTTTAAATATTTCCAAAGAATATTAATTGAACTACTCACCTGTTATAATTCCCCCATCCAGGGTCTTCACTCCTCAGATGGTTCTTCTGCTCAACTTTCTTTTGGCTCCTCAATCAGTCGTAAAGTGTGTCTGGAATGACAGCCTTTCAACTGATTTATGTGGACCCATTCTGTCTGTTCTGCTTTTGGGATGCGGGTCTTGTAGGCAATAGGTGATACTTTAGCTACAATTTCAAAGGCACCCTGCCAAGATGGAAGACATTTCTGCTCCTTGGCCTGATTCCTTTGAAAATTGTACAGGTACACCCTGTCACCTACTTCATATTCTTTCTTGGTGGTCCTTAATGGGCCTTCATTCCTTCAACTGACTTTTCTAAGTTGCGCTGAGCATACACAAAAGCTTGCCGGAGGTGCTTTCTTACATTTTCAATGTACTCATTTATTTATTTATTTATAGTTCACTTGTTAGATGCTTATACAGGAAGAAAATACTGTTTTAAAGCACCCACAAGGCAACAGCAAGGGGGCAGGGGATGATAGACAATGTCATTGCAGCAATGTCAAATAGGTAAATACAACATATAAGAGGAGACAATAGTGAGGGGAAGACAAACTTATTATGCCTTTTGAGTGCTCCGAACGTGCAAGTGAAGAGTGGAGAGGGGTATGGGATAGGTGCTGTGGTACTCATGGAGAGCAGCAGGTGAAGTGCTGTGAAGAAGGTAAGTGCAACCTCCAGTAGTGGAGGGTGAGCCGGGGCAAGTGCATAGGATAGCCAGCTGCTGAGATGATAAAATGTGGAAGGTCAGGGCCCCAAGGATGCATAAGGGCCCTACACACCAATCAAACTACATGAGTAGTAGACTCATTTATCAGTGTCTGCTCCTGAGTCTGTAGAGCAGATGCTAAGGCAACACCATTTTCCATCCGGTCATGAGATCAAATGGGGACATCTTTGTTGCAGAAGATGTTGTAGACCTAATAGCCATTAGGACATGTGATAATCGGATGTCACAGCTGGGTCCAGAGTCTGCCACAAACCTCTTTAAGATACTCACAATTGTTTTGTTTTGTCTCTCTACCTCCCCACTTGAGGCCCGGCGGTAGGCAATGTGTTGTTTTCTTTTTACTCCTAGAATCTCCCAATTCTTCGCCATCAACAGACCCTCTGTCTGATTCAATCCTTTGCGGGAGGCCGAAACAAGAGGAGATGTGGTTGATCATTAGTGCAGCAGCTGTCTTTGCCTTACAATTTGGGGCTGGAAAACATTCTACACATTTTGTGAACAAGCATGTCACAGACAAAATTTACTTGTTTCCTCTAGAGGAGCAAATCACTGGCCCGATTAAATTGACTTGCAAATCCGACCAAGGCAGTGTCATTCCCCTTTTTTGTAGGGGAGCTCTGTGTGTGAGTGAACTGGGTTGAAATTGAGCACACACAAGACACTTTAGGTAAGTGTCAAGGTCCTTGCCCATGTGTGGCCAGTAGACTCTGGTCTTTGATAAATGGACAAAGGGTCAAGAGACCTTTGCATAGTCTTCAATGAACCTCCAACTATAATTAGTGAGTCCAAGAACTCTTCTTAATTCTCGCAGAGTAGTACGGTTTTTTAATTTCATTAAGGCTTCCATTTTCTTCGCATGGGGATTCAGACCCTCAGGGGGGATCTCGTGCCCTAAGAGGTTCACTTGGGTCTTACACCACTGTGCCTTCTGAAAGGAGAGTTTTGCTCTGGCATTCTGCAACTGTGTTAGAACATAGTGGATTTCTGCTATATGTTCCTCCACAGTTCAGCTCTTGATCAGAACAGCATCTAAATAGGCCAGGTATCCCCTTTCGCCTAAGTCAGGCATGGCCTTATGTAGAAAGATGTTGAACTCATTGCCAGAGTTGATGTATCCAAAGGGGGCTCGGGTCTGCGTGTACTGCTGCCCCCTAAGATAAAGGCAAGCTTGTACTGGTCATCGCTACTCACTGGGACTGTCCAGTAGCCGTTGGTCAGGTCAATGGCAGTGTACACCTTTGACAATTGTATCTGTGCCAGCCTTTGATCGATGTAGGGAAGTGGCCATCTTGACATGTGGACCCGTTTGTTCAACTCCCTCAGGCCTGCACATAGTCTCCATTGGCTGTTTGGTTTGAGTATCCCGAGTACTGGATTGTTGAAGGTACTGTGGATCGGATTAATTATTCCATAGGAATTCTTAATAATCTTTGTGGGTGATTCCACGGACGTGGGCGGTAATCGATATTGTTTCACAAACACTTGAGCCATGTCGGGGTCAATGGGGATGGTGGTTGAATGAATGGCTATGCGTCAACAGTCATATGAGTCCACTTAAAAGATATTTTGGAATTCAAGGGAGACCTGCTTCAGATTTGGTCTTTGCTCCTCGGTCTCACAGGCATCAGCAAGATTGATCCTTTCCTTGACCATCTGCTTGAAACCTGGAAAAGACCTCTTGCATGGTAATTTCAGCGGTATCTTCCAGTTGGGTGCAGAGATCTCTTTTGATGGTGTTGACCTGGACAGAAGGTTCCAGGGACTCGAGGTAGTGGTCCTTTGACTCTGAACACTACCTCCTCCCTCTTGATGGCACAGGTCACCTCTTCCACCTTATAGGCGCAGGAAGAGTACACCATGAAATTCCCACCATGCCTAGTAAAAATCTTTTCTGGAGGAATACCATTGCTGATGTTGAAGCAGTCGTTTGGGATTGGTTCCATGATTTAATTACCTAAATCAATAGAATAATGTTGGGAATCAACCGCCATTCCAATAAAGGTGTCTGTGCCCAAAGTGATACTTTGAGGGTCGCTCTTATCCACCAATTTTTGAATGGTGTTGTGTTCTAGGTCTACTAGAGGTGTCCGATTTAAATACAATCCTTATTGTTGGAGATGGGAATTGAAATTTATATAGGTGTCCGGTTTGAGGTTAATTTGGAGGGGGAATAGTACGTTGTTGCACCTGTCTTGGGATGGTAACCTCTTCTCGCACCTGAACTTCAACCGCTTAAGGCAGCAATTGAGCTTACAAAAATGCTTTTTCTGTTTTCTCAAAGCCCAGACGTTAACTCCCAGTCATGACCAGGCTTTATTATTAATTAGGTCCAAATTGATTACGAATCGATTGAGAATGTCACGGCCTAAATAAAAGGCGGAAGGGACATCTCTCACGACCCAACAATTGTGTTCTATGCTTTTGTCGCCAATGGACATTTTTAGCATACAGGAGATGCTTGGAATTTGAGGTTTCCAGACCTATTTTCCATTTGTCAATCAATTAAAATGTGGAAAGTATCTGATCTTTTGGGAGTTTCCTAAATAATTCTTCACTGTTGAAGCTCATTTTCATATTCAGGCATACTCTGGCAAGCACTGGCTCTTCCCCTTCATTTAACTGAATGGGGAAAAACAACTGTCCACCCTTTTTCTGAATGTCCGACATACTTTATGTAGGTTCTCCCTTGTCTGGTTTCACAGGACTCAAGGTTGCTTTGGATTTTTGACTTGTGTAATATTTTAGGGTGTTTTCTTCCAGTGTGGATTGCCAGTTAAAACTGGTAGAAAGGTTGATTTTCAAGAATGGAGAAGGGTTCCCATCACCAGTTTGTTCTCCTACAGAGATGAGGGTGATGTCTGTGAGTTGGTTATCTTGAGATGGAATTCCTACATTCTCAGAACGTTGATCAATTAAAGGGCAGGCACCATTCATGCTTACATAATTGGTGCACATTTTCAATTTTATAGGTCGGCTAGTCGGGGTCAAGAGGACCATGTTTGTACAGTCGATCAGAGGTGATAACCTCCTCAGGAGAATGTTCCCCAGTAAACAAGGTGTGCCCTCTGGAGTCACAAAACCAGATGTTTAACTCAATGTCGCCCAATTGGTTTTTCCAAATCTGCAGTCCCTTCGGCGGAAATGTCATTCCCGTTGAAATTTTGTAGTTGTCTGGGAAGTGGTGTGATGGGAATTGGGTGCCCACCCCATCCTGAGTTTAGTTGGTCAAAGGCCTTTTTGGACAGGAGGATGCCTTGGGATCCGGTATCCACCAGAGCTGATAATTCACACTGACCCTGCAGCACCTTGACCGGCACATAAAATCGGCCTTCTTGCTCCTCCAAGGTGCAAAGAAAGTGTGAGTTATTTTACAGCACGGTGGTCACTTTTTTAATATTGAACTCTGCCACTGTGTAATCCTGGGCAATTTTCTGTGTTGGAGATCAGGAATCTGTGAAGAAAATGTTACAATTAACAATGAGCAGATTTGGGGAATCCTCTTCCTCTAGGGCTTGGCATCTACACTCCACAAGGGCCCCCTCCTCAGGAACCAGTGGTTGGTCGGACGTTTCCTCGTGTTATTCCCCCCTGGGGCATCAGACCTGGGTGCTGTGGTTTGCTCGGATGTAGGGTTAGGTTGATAGTTCGACTGAGCCCTTAGCATATGCCCCAGATCATCGGTCAGTTTCTGGACCTGTCGTTCCAGCTGCAAGACCCTTTCTTTGTTGATAGGGAGGTCTGAAGTCAAACCTCTGCTGCTCCCGATAAGGGTAGCTGTCCCTTCTCCAGGAATAGCTCAGCTACTGGAAATTTCCCCTATAATTCTCCCTCCTAATTCTCCCTTCTCCCGTGTTTAGGGATCTATTGTCTTAGAACTGGGGACAGAGAGAGGAGGATTATTTTGGAAATCCTGGCAGGTGGATATCCGGGGAAAAAGTAAAAGTTGGAAGGTGGAGTGATACTTCTCTCCTGAGGAAAGTCTGGGGGAAGTTTCCTGGGGCAGTACTTATCTGATTGGTGCACCCCTTGGCCCAGAGGAGTGTATACATACCCTAGTATTGGTTTGGTAGTCTTGTGCGTAGGGCTTACATAGGTGGCAGGGTCTGAGGGATAATTGTTCTGGGTCCCTGCCTGACTACCATTCAATTGTGCTGGGTTGAGGGGTCCCTTCTGCCTTCCATTTTGCTTGTTGGCAGGAGGGTTCATTTTGGGCCCCTGAGCCCCCTGTCTCCAAATCCAATTCAGGGGTAGTTTCTACCCCACCACCTTCATAGCAGCAGGGGTGTTAGATGGCTTGGGAGGTTTGGGTGTGTTTTTACTCTATGGACTTCTGCACCTCATAGATCCTGGTGGCCTATTCATCACCCAATCCAGGGTCATGTGCTTGTGAAAACAATGCACCAACTGAGTCATTATGTATTTGGCGAGTGCATGGAAATATGTAGTTATGAACTCCCTACTATTTGTGTTCACCTGCCGGGAAGTCTGAGCAAATGCCAGCTTTAATTCCTGCACAAACTTCCTAGGTGTCTGATCCTCCCCACATTGCAAATTATATGCAGCCTTACGTGCCACTTGTGGATGTCTATGTATGGAAAGATGTTTTAAAAAAGCCGCCTTATAGGTGGACCATTTATAATGATTCTCGTCCTCCAGTCCCGAAAAGAAACTGGAGTACTCAGGAGTGAACATCCATTTCAAAAACTCAATACTTAGTGTTTTTATAGTATGTGGTCATGGAGCTCTTTATGGCCTTGATCCGTCTAATTGGGCCTTTGACAAAACCCTTTCTTTGTTTCCCTGTCTTCCTGTTTCTCTACACCTGAGTCCATTCACCTTCTGACTCAGAGCTGCTATTGGTACTCTTTTCCCCATCTTCTAGGCGCTACCTCTCTCTATGAGGCTTGGAATACCTCACAGAACCACGGGGTCTGGACTCCTCTTCCCGGGCTGCTGTGGATTCTCAGGGTAATTTCACCTTTAGCCACCTTTTGGCACAGGATACTACTTAGTCTCTTCCTCAGACTGACTCAACTGTGTAGTCTCCCCCCCTTCCATATAGTCTGGAGATATTCAACCATATCATATCATATCATATATCATATCATATAATTTCATATCATATATCATATCATATCATTCCCCTAAATGGTAGGAGGTTTTTAATATGCCCCCCTTGGGCTGAAGCTTGGAATGTTCTTCTCCAGCTAAGCAAGCTAGGTGGTCTCTCTGCAGCCTTATTTTTTATTAAGTCCAACTCCCTCATTTTCTCATCAAGGGAGTTTTCATGGTCATTGATTATTCTCAACTTCGCAGGACACACTGGTCCGTCCACCTTCCCTTCTGTGTGATAGAAATTAGTACTCCTCAATCTCAGAGGACTGGCCTTCTGGATCAGTTTGGCTAGGCCTGGGTAAGTTTAGGTGCCTCATGTTTCCTTGGGTTTTGTAGGTGGAAAGCATGAGGTTAGTCGCAGTCGACCCATAGGAGGTTGTGTTTAAATGGCATGAGGTTCCTGATGGGTTGGACATCAACCCTGGATCAGGGGGCCCTTTCAATTACCCTCATTGGCCAAGGTGCCTCATTGCCTTTTTCTAGTTTTCAATTTCATTTGCCAAACACTCGCACCTGTTTCTCGCTAACCGTATTTCCTTATGGTGTACAGAGAGATGGCTTTTTAACTCTGAGACCAGGGCCTGATTGGCCTCGAGCACTTTACTCTGGGCCATCAATCGATCTTTCAATTCCCTGATTTCATTCTGACTTGACTAATTTTCGTTTTGTGCGTCCTGCAATGTGTGCGCATTTTCAAAGCATTTTTGCTTTCAAAATACCAATCTCTTTCTCTTGCGTGTTTCTACAAGGCGCTGGCTGTATCAGGTCATATTCCACTTGCCTCTCACGCTCCATGAGTTCTACATTTTCTTGCTTATTGTAATGGCCACTAGGCATGGGTCCAGTCCTTCTTCATCTCCAGGGTCCCATTGGACCCAGTCCTGGCGCCTCTGTTAACGTGTAGTCTGCACACTCTAGGCCTAGGGTGTGTGCAACTGGGCAGGGCGTGGCCCAAGGAAGAGACCTGAAAGGCACGTGCTACAGGCCCAAAGAAGGGCAAGGTGGAGTTTGTAGGGAGAGATAATGGGAGGGGCCTGAACCAGCCTATATAAACCAGCCCATCCACGTGCCCTCGTTTCGCGTTATTCTGCTTCCAAGCAGCGTGTCGCTCTTCGCTGTACCTACCTGTGCTTCACTGGATTACAGCCTCATCTTAGAGATTTCCTGGGAATGCTTCTTACCTGCAGTCTTCCGCCTCATCACCGCGAGCGTCTTTTCTCCAGCTACTCCGTCGCTGCGGACTCGTCTTACCTGCTGTCAGCCGCTCCATCTCTGGACGCGTTTCCCATCTGTTACCAGCCTCTACATCGCTGGGCGCGCATCTTACCTGTTGCCAGCCACTACATCGCTGAGCGTGCATCTTACCTGTCGCCAGTCGCTACTTCACTGAGCATGCATCTTACCTGTCGCCAACCGCTACATCGCGGAGCGCACATCTTACCTTTTGCCAGCCGCTACATCGCTGAGTGCGCATCTTACCTGTTGCCAGCCTCTACATCGCTGAGTTGCGGCCTGTGCCAGACTCTTCTTCTTACCTCCTACAACCACAAATCTTCATCGAGGACCCGGCACCATTCTTCATCATCGGCCTGCACCTACGAGGGAAAAGAACAAAAAGGTTAGAACTCAAATGCATTCACAAGGCCGCATATATACAAGAGACTAAAGTTCCCTTATAAAGACCAACTTACCTGTCACTGTGGAAACTCCATCAACCCTAAGGTCTTCCAGACTCTTCTCAATCCAGACTCCCTTCCCGTACCTATGGAAATGGAATGATACATTGCAAGAATTACCGCTAAACGGAATACAGTCATTCTGATCAAACTATAATCATACTAAAGACTTACCTCATATATGAATTGGTCGCAGCTGGTCTGGATCAACCTTCCCACGGGCCAGTGAAGTAACTTGGTCTGTGCTACGCGCCCCTGCTAGGAAAGGCAGGACGGATAGCTCAACATCACAAAACTACAGGTGAGCATCTATGGGAAAGTGCTTGCACAAAAGGGCTGGGGGAAGTCACGGGGTCCCCACTCCATTCTCATTGCCTCTCCTCTTCATGCAGGGGCAACAACCATCTCCTGAGCCACAGGTCCAACCACTCTCTGAAGGGGAAGGTGATTTCGAGGAACCAGGCCAAAGAAGGGAGAACCTGACTGACTCTTTTCTGCCTCCATTTTCAACTGATGCTCCTCCTGTGCAAGGACTCTATTCTCCTGGTTCAAGAGGTATTTATCCTTCCCCAGTTGAATGTTCTGTTGTTTTAAAATATGTACCTGCTGATATATCTGATCGAAGGCATTTTGGGAAACAATGCCTTTTACAATTAACTGACTGCTTTCATTTTTCAACTCCTTTATTTGTAATTGAATGGCCATAAGGTAATCTAACAGCCCTCTATAGTAAATATTATGATCATTTACCTTATGTTGCAGAGTGCTCACATTTTCCACACACTCTGTATATGCATCTTGCAGTACAGAAAACTGTTTCACGCTCTGCACTCTATTGCTACTGGGTTTTAACAGAATGTTTAGTTGTTCCATGAGGCTTTCTTGTTTTAACTCAAACTCATGGCTCTGCTGTGCTTAATCTTCTAACTGCTTAAGTTCTTTCTGCACCTCATTTAGAATCTCAGTTTGACTCTGCACACAAGCCTCACTCTTCTGCACTCGCTCTTCCGCTAACTGCAAGTGGAAGTATGTGGTAAGCTGTTAGCTGAGCCATTTGACTTAGTTCTTCTTGAGCATTTCAGGTCATGTAAAATGCCTCTAATGCTGTGTGTCATATACCACCTTCTCACCAGATGTCAATTTCTTCTGATGTAACATCTTGTATCATTTAAGCTTCCCAGCTCCCCTCATCTGCCTCTGTCCACCAGCCAAGAATGAACATTTTAGTAAGGAAGTCTCTCCTGGCATCATCCGATTCAATTGTATTCATTTTTAAAAATGGCCCTTTTACAATTGTTGTAGAATTTCCTTTGGAAAGGGGCAAAACTCAACCTGTTCCTGCTTAATTTACACTCTCAATGCCAAATTAAAATCCATTCTTGCTCAATTATGATTTTTTACCTATACACCTTCCTGGAACTCAGGGGTGAAGCCCTTGCGGCACTTTAACACGGCAAAGATGACTTTCTCTCCACCTTAATGCAATTACATTAAAATGAATAGTCTGTCACAATGCACTTATCATGAGTCAAAAATAGCCAGCCAAATCCTGGCCACGAGCCCCCAGTTTAGTGAGAGGCCACCCACAACACAGGCAATTCCATCCCTCCCCAATCTATAAGTCACACAATAAACAGTTTAATGAAAGTTCTTCATTCAGCCTTATTTCTGATGCATAGCATACCACTTGCATCCCTCCCTCTAAGCTACCAATGAGCCAAGAACGAGGCCGATGTACAGGACATATATTTGTATTCATTTGGATGATAGGTAATAGAAAATTGCACTAAAATGTCACTCACCACTTTTTCCATGGCACAACACAATAAACCTCTTTCCACGTTAATAACTCACACAATTTGGTTTGGAAAACGCAAATCACAATATTTTACTTTATACTCATTTCAAAATAAATGATCATCAGCATTGGTCCCTGAATAACATGACTTTACATTTGCAATGCTGTACAATTTCGGTTTTCCTGCTCGTTTAAAAGCCTAGCAATACATAAACACAGGATGATTTAAGAGTGGGGTTTTCAGACCCCCCCTACTTTGGTCTGTGTTGGGGAAATTGGACAGAAACATTGGGATGATTTAAGAATTTGGGATGTCAGACCCTCCTCCACGTAAAGGCCTGTGTTGGGGAAGCTGGATGGTAAAAATTGGGATGATCTGAGAATTTAGGATTTCAGACCCCCCCCTCCACTTAAAGGCCTGTGTTGGGGAAGCAAATTGGTGAAATTTGGAATGTTTGAGAATTTGGGATTTTAGACCACCCTCCACTTAAAGGCCTGTGTTGGGGAAGCTGGATGGTAAAAAATTGGGATGATTTGAGAATTTTCGATTTCAGAACCCCTCCACTTAAAGGCTGGTTTTGGGGAAGCTGAATGGTAAAAGGTGGGATGATTTGAGAATTTTAGGTTTCAGACCCACTCCACTTAAAGGCCTGGGTTGGGGAATCTGAACAGAAAGATTACCCAATTACTCAATTAAATTCCAGTCTATAGCTTTCGGCGCACACTGTGAATAAGCTTTGTGAATTTTGAATTTTAACACAAATCACCCCATGGTGTTTTGCCAAAGGGGTGATTTATTAATTAGTTTATATTTTTTGTATTAAAGGGCTATATACATTCAATAAAATACAAATACAAATAGTTGAATAGATAAGGATCTACACAGTTTGCCCCCCTCCCACCCACTATAAAGAGAAAGGATTTAAGGCCAGCAGATTCCCCACCTTTGGGTTGTAAAGTGTTCAAGTCTACTTACATTGAAAACCTCTGTTTAAAGTTCTGGAAAGCCAGCTGCATTTCAGGACCCTCAAGAAAGTCTGGGCAGGATATGGTCACTCCACTCTCAAGGATGGTAACCAGCTCACCACCATAGAAGCCAGTCAGCTTTTAGGCCTTCCCAGAAATGCACAGCACCACCCAGATGCACTCTCAGCAAAAATCTCCTTTTGGTGCTTTCTTGATTTTCAACACCCTTCAGGCCACATTTTATTGCAGTTGTAAACAGTCGGGATACACAAACCAGGCTTTCAGTGGGTGAAGTCCTTTGTGAAGTTTGCCCAGAGACCTGCTCTTTGTCCTTGGCTGAGGGAACTCACAGATTGCATTTTCTAACATCAACCTTTATTCTTTAACATACTGTGGGCCTCATTACGACCACGGCGCTCAATGGGAATGGGGAAGGCGCGAAGTACGGTGCCGCAAATTGCGGCACCGTACTTAGCACCAAGGTCCCTTTGCGGGTTGGATTTTAATGCCTGCAAAAAGCAGGCGTTAAAATCGCCAACCCGCAAAAGGACCTCGTAATCAGGCGTTAAGGGGTTAATGGCACCGCCACCTTTTGCGGCGCCGTTAACCCCTTAACGCCAGGGTTGTAATGAGGGCCTGTGTGTGTTAGGCAGAATCCTGTGCAGTTCCCTTAGGGAGCACTACAGAAGATTAAGACTACTGGTATGAGCAATAAATCCCCTTTGGTATCAGTCTGTACCACAAAGATTTAAAGCCTGATTCATGGATTATTTGCGCCGAAAAAAACGGGATTTGTGCGCCATTCTGCCCGCAAATCCCTCTTTAACAAATGGGGATTTGCAGGCAGAATGGTGCACAAATCCCGTTTTTTCGGCGCAAATAATCCATGAATTACCCCCTTAGTTGGTAGCTGTGGCTAAGATTCAGGGTTTACACATTAGGACTACAATACTATGGAACAAGGAAACACTGACCAAAGGTTTGTATGAAAAAGAATATATATATTTTTTACACACTCTGATGTTCACACACAAATCACTATTATAAAAGCAAGTTAAATCAGTCAAGCAAAGTATGCACAACTCCCTATTTAAATTGTAGACACGTTTGAGCAAGAGTGAAAACTGAGCAAAACGGCACAGTGAAAACCAAGCAGAAATGGCACTCTATCAATTTCTCAAAAGGGAGGGAAAGGCCAAGTTATACAGGAATATACTCTTAAACACACCAGCAACACTTTCCCAGAAGACTGTGAACAAGTTAGGCAAGGCAGTACTTTAGCATGTATAATACTGAGGTGAAAACCGAGCAAAATGGCACTTCACAAGTTTAAAAAGTGGGAAGGAAAAGGTGGTTATAAGAGTTAGGTGCATCAACACATTTCTAGGTGAGAAGCAATGTAGAGAAGGCACTTGTAACAGATTTAGCCAGAGTCAGTAGGCCTGTGCCAAAGTCAGTGGTACAGGGCAAAGTGCCCAGGAGCAAAATGTTCTTGTAGCTGCAGTCAAGTCTTTGTTAAACGATTTGAAAAGGTGATTGCAGAAGGTGAAAGACAATGTTAGATGATAGGGGCGGCCAACCCAGCAGGTAGGTAAAGGATTTAAAACACCTTTAGCAGTACCCAATGTAAAGGGAGGCCTGGTGGAACAATGTACCTTAAAAGTAGAAGAGGCTCCTGGGGTGGCGGTCGTTCCTGGCAGTTCCTGCAGTTCGGGACATCCAGCAGAGGAAGAGAGGCTCTCATCGTGGAGGAAGGTTCGAGTTACTCTACTGCCCAGGGATGAAACCAGCCAAACGCAATAAAAGGTACGCTCCTTTAAATCGCGGTCCGGGTGGACTGGTCTCCTAGTGCTTGGCACTGGCGATTTGACCAAGGCAGGCCCGGGAAGGTGATTGGCGAACTGCTTGGCCCCACCAGCTCAAGGGAGGAAGACTCTTGCAGGTGAAGATCTTCTCGAGTCGTTGGAGAAAAGTGGTGAGGATCTGCAGCAGGGCTTCACTGGTGGTTCAGTCGTTCCAGATGTCTTTGGCTTCTTAGTTCCAGGGGCGACGTCTTGTCCTCCAGTCCTCAGGACCCTGCTTTTATGCAGCAAGACCCCCATTCATACAGCCTAGCTGTCACTCACACAGTGGGTGGCTCTCCTGGCGGGAGAACCCCCCAGCCTATCAGGACAGAGTGCGACTTGGGTTGCGTAGGCAACCCTGTCCAGGGTGCCTAGTCCCCCTCCCACCCATCCTGTCTACCCCAGACTCAGTGGCGCCGAAAGGAGGGCTTCTGTGCAGAAGCCCGCCAAAAGGACGAACAAAGGATCCCCGACCTGGGTTAGGACTATAAGAAAGACACGAGAAAGAAATTAAATCAAAGTTCTGGCAATAAAAACCTACCGGAGTAAAGTTAATATTAAAATAAACCGGCGGTATGTTAGAGGCTGTCAGTAAAAGTGGTAGCCTCGAACAATGGGAAGATCCCATAGGAAAATATTTGCGGTTTAATATTTTCGGTAGTAACCACTGCCACCAGCCAGAAACATTTGAGAGAGGGACTATACGGTACCCCCTCGAAAATGAACACCAGGGAAAAACTATTAACCCTTCCCAGTACCTCCATAGTAAAATGGGTTGTACTGGTTTTGTTCATAAGATTTGACTAGTAAAGTCAATGGGGACTTTACATGCCTTGGGAGACAGTAGTCAGTCCCAGGGTATGGAGTCTATGTTTGGGGGTCACTACGACACCCCTGTGGTACGGCATGGAGGGTGCTGTCTACCACACATAAAAAAGATGATTCCTATGAGGGTGAGAAAAACCCCATAGACCATAAGCACACAAGATAGCCTGAAACACACACTAGAAATATGCCTAAGAGTGGGAACAAAGGGTCTCACTCTTAGCAGGAGAAAAAATATAAACCCCTCAAATCCAGCAAAGCTGCTGGGGGACTCTATAGGTAAGGGAAATTAGCCATAGAAGAGAAATCTCCCTAACAGTGTGCTTTACTGATCAGGGTTCACTTTGCTTTTACATCGATGGAGTTCATCTTTGTTTTCACACAGCATTGTTTTTCTTTTTAAAGATGACAGCTGAAATCACAGGGCTGTTTCTTCCAGTCATTAATGAAATACACCTTTAATTATCTGCTGTTTGTTTCTATGCTGAAAAGTGGGTCTGAATTGTTACAGTGCATCACCTTTTGATGGTGACAGAGAAATGATGCATTCATGTCTCAGCCAGCAATGTAATGTGCTTTTCCAATCTGCACGAGGATTACATTCTTGTTTTGTCTTCCTCTGGATTTCAACTGCAGGAAGACACCCACATAGTCTGCCTAAATAGGCCTCTTTTTAGCGCGCAGGTTCTGAATACTGCCAGTTCCTTTTCCCAGTGGGCCCTTCAGCTTTGTTGGTTTGGGGCCTTTGATTGCACCCCACAGTGTTAGCATGCTCGCTTTTTATTTTCAAAACTACAACGTGTGTTTCTTTGAGGTTGTACAGTGGGATTTCCTGGATACAACCTTCGCCCTGATGGACTGAAGGAAGAGGCAGGGACCCTAGAATGAGCACAGGGCTTCTTTGAAAGGCTTTCCCACCTTCTATAAATGCTTCATTGATCATTATTTGTCACACCGGATGACGGTGCTGACTCATCTAAGCAGATACAAAGCTTTTCTTTCGCAGCTACGAAGCACGAAATTATGTTGATGCTATAATGAGGGCTTTTCCATCAGTTGCAATTTCGAGGTAGCGTGAGTCTAAGTAATCGTTTTTAGGAAAATTGAATCATGTTATTATTGTCATGCAACCTTAATGTTCAACAACCCCCTTCTACAGATGTATGGTATTATGTTGTATATTTTCTGGAAATAAAATATCAGCTTAGCCTGAAAGCAGTATGTTTGGAATGAAGACACTACTTGGCATATAATAAGATCCCGGTGCTAGACCATTACATCTGCATTATTAGAAGGCTGGTGATTGTCTGAATGGACACATGTGACTATTGTACTTTATTAATTCATTGTGTAATCTAGGGAATGATGTGGCCCATCTCAATGAACCTCATATTCTTCAACTGAAATCGCAACCTTCGTTCTTTTGCCATGTTGCAAGAGTAACGCCCCCGTCCAGGGGGTGAAGAGGCTATCTGTTAGAGGTCTCGACTATCTCTGTCAGCACTTGACCTACCCACAAAAACGATACCAGTCCGGACACTAGAGAAGTACCAAGAAAAGCAACAGCCTTTAGAGTGGACTTCTCAAGGGTTTAGTGCCTCTGAAAGTGCAATAGGGCTGGTGTCAGTCGCATGTGAGATTTCTATGACGCCCTCTACAGGGGTGCAAGTCCTGATTTCCTGTTGGTCAGCCGCCCCCTGGCAGTGCCACTGCAGTATGCCAGCGGCAAACAGATGACATTGAAAAACAAACCAGCTGTTGCAGAAGGTATGCTAGTAATCTGAATTGCACAGGGCCACTAAAGAGTAGGGCCTTGTTGCCCACCTGTGCCTACGCCAAAGCAGCCCATACAGCTCTGCCACAGACATTACCTGCATTGCTTACACTGCTGAGCCCTGGCATGTGCTGAACCCTGGCATATGCTAAGCCCTGGCACATGCTGAGCCCTGGCATATGCGTTGCCAGGATTTTATGGAAGAGCGTCCCAATATTTTTAAATACATTTATTTTGTAAATGTATATAGCGCACAAAGCCCAGAGTCATCTAGGCGTTTAACTTAAGAATTTGGTTAAAGTAAGTGCTACCAAGCAACAAATTACAATAGTTACAACACCAGGCATGCATGACACCTGGAAAGTGTGGAATATACCTTCTTGGAAAAGCCGCCTCTTGTTGCGGGGAGCCACATCAAAATACAAATATGTGAAATGATTGGTACAGTGAATACATAGTGAAGGAGCTCACCTCTCGTTGCGGGGAGCTGCATCACAATACATATATGAGGTGTGATTGGTACAGTGAAGGGCAGCTACTACGCAGGAGGCAGCAGAATCAATCAAGTGGGCACCAATGCAGAACTTGCCCCATGTTGCAGGGAGGCTACTACGCAGGATGCAGCAGAGTCAATCAAGTGGGCACCAATGCAGAACCTACCCCCTGTTGCAGGGCGGCTACTACACAGGACGCAGCATGAAAGTAGGCACCAGGAGGATCATTGGATGCAGGGTATGGCCATAAAAACACAGATATAGAACAAGGGCGAGCAAAGTATGGACCTACTCGCAAAATGTTAAGCCACGACACGTTCAGCTATCGGATAGGGAGCAGACAGGGGCCTTAGGGGTGGGCCTTTGCTGAGGGGGCAGGCTAAAGCCTGCTGGTCTCCAGTTGGTCAAGAGGAGCTTTACTATGGCCAATCAAAACACTGGTGTGTGCTGGGAAAACATGCTGGTAACAGAGACAAAAGCCGGTGGGCATCTTGGAAATGCTGCGATTGCGGCTGAAAGTTGTGAAGCAACATGGCAGAACGAACATATGCTGCATGGGCACAGTACAGAGGGCACAAGAAAAGGAAGGCCCAGCTGCATGATGGCAGTAATCATAGCATTTCAGGCACAAAATAAATGACATTTCAGCATTTTTTTCGTTTTTTCTTTTTCTAAAATTCAGTGTTTCCAAGAATTAACTGGGGCACTGCAAAATGCCTGAGATGGCCTTCCTACCTCTGGAAGGGGTGTAAGCAGGTCAGCATAGTCTCCATGCTTGCTAGGTAGATGACCATAGAGGGATGATATTGCTCATCGCGCTCCGGGGCAGGCAAAGTGAAGACTCCAGTCAAGGTAGAGGGCCTTGGTGAGGGGGCCGGCTAAAGCCTGCCGGTCCATAGTTGGTCAAGATAAGCTTCACTATGGCCAATCAAAACAAACGAGTGTGCTGGGAAAACATGCTGGTAACAGAGACAAAAGCCGGCGGATGGATTACAAACAGTAACTTCATTGTAGTTACTTGGTCCTAAAAGGCTCCATTTCTTCTCTGACTTTGACCTCAAGTTTAACTGGCCGGCCTTCTTTTCTGGCATGCTACCTCTCCCATCCTTCCCTCCCCATCATTTCAAAGCTTGTTAGTTTATTAGCGTGTTCTCCAGAGCAGTGTGCTGATGGATTTCTCTTAAGAGCAGCAGGTGATTGGAGCAAGGTAGACTTCAAAGCCTGCTTAATTTTAAATGGTTCTTCACCGGTTTTATGTTCTGTGGGAAGTTGTTCCAAAGTGTAGTGCTGATTGGCTAAAGATGTTCAACCCGCTGAAAATGTGGATCCTTATTCCTATGAGGGGGAACGTGAAGGAAAATTAGACACATTTGAAAAATGCCTATCTTCGATTCTCCACATCCACCCATTCCAATGCACGACGCGGAGGGAGAACCACTGCCTGGTTCACCATTGTAAATCCAATTAATGCGTATGCAGTCTGTTGGCACAAGCTCACTCCAGGCTACCGCACACAGATGTGCAATCTTTATGCACAATCTCTCTGCATGAGGATAATCTGCACATACTAGAACATCTACCGCTGCCCATTTAACACATGGGCAAAGGGCCAAAATAGTAGGAAATTCCCCAATCAAATTGTATCATCGGACAGAGGGAATAATAATTAGTGCTACAATCAAAGATCGCCGAAGGCCCAGACACAGCCCAAAGCACACAAGCTTCTTTGCACTGAAGGAAATCCCTGTCATTGCATCCGGGGCACTATTGCCGAAAGAAGCAGCACCAGGCCATCCACAGCAGCATACCATAGATGCAGTTTGCCAAGGGTAGTGAGATCAAAGTTGGACACCACCACCCTACCATACCAGCAGGGGCTCACCACCTCTGGACATAGACACAATCAATGACATCATGCAGACCATCCAGTACGACCTGGAACTAACCACCTATACTCATAGCCATACCGCCACAGCTGAAGATGATATACTCATAGCCATACTGCTGCAACTGAACATTTGGAGACTATGTTGAGTTAGCAGCCAACCTGATCACTGTCAATGAAATACATGCTATGGTCTAAGCAGTAGCGGCTCTTCTTAATGCCACAGGCTTATGGACTGCACCCATTTCACCTCAATGCCACCAAACACAAGATAGCAGGGACCAGATTACAGATGTTTTGCACTGATACAAGTGCAAGGTTTGCACGGCATTAGCACTAGGGCAACGTTTGCCTCATTTCTAAAAACACTTGCAAATAATAGAAAACCATTGCACCATGACAAGTGCATTTTGGCATGTTATAAGCAGTAGGGCAAAAATTGCCCTGGTGCATAAAATATACATTTTCACTGTATTTATGCACCAGGGAAAATGTTGTCCTAGTGCTAGTACGGAATGGTATTAGCACTAGGGCAAACCTTGCCCCGGTGCAAAAATGCATCGAAAATGTATCTTTTTTGCACTTGGGCAATTTTTGCCTTGGTGCTTATACCATGCCAGACTGCACTTGTCATGGTGCAAGGGTTTTCTAATACTCACAAGTGTTTTTTTGAAATAGGGCAAACTTTGCCCTAGTGGTAATACCGTGCAACTTTGCACTTGCACCAGTGCAAAGTTTCTGTAATCTGGCCCCAGATGTTTTGATACTGAAGAAAGCGGCCCAGCCATAACATTCAGATGTATGTATTTATTAATTTATTAGAAACAAAGCAGTATGTCACGTCCATAAAAAGGAAATATATATTATTGTACAACAAGGTACAATAAAACAGTTAACATGGGTATACAATTCCATAGTTACATAGTTGTCCTAGTCTTGTTAAACATTTTAAATCATGCAGCACTCCAAATGTCATTCACATTGGGTGAGGGAAGTTTATGGAAGGAAAGGAATGGGATGTTACCTTCACGATGTTACCCACAATTCCTGGAATGTCTTGCTGCTATGGATGTTGGTGATTTACATATCATAAAATGTCACAAACTGCAGGGCTGTATCTGGCTATGTACCAACTGCATTGTAAACGCATATTTTTGAGAAAGGTCTGCTTTTGTGGTGAGGTGCCAGGGCTAGTTATCAAACCAAAGGATATGGGGCACTGTTCATTTGGGGGAAACACAGAACATGTCTCCTTGTTATCCAGTTGTCACCCTCTTAACGGCAGAGAAGGCAATTCCGAAACATAGACAAGCAGATGGAAATAGCCACAGCCATCACACTTTGCTAGAACTTAAAATGGTGGGTTAATGACAAACACCCACAGGACCTCCTTCACAAGGAGTTAATGATGGACATTAGGACGAAGGTGAATATAGGGGCTCAGGGCCAATCAGGGCTCGATAAAACCAGAAGGAAACAGACCAGCCAACGAGAACAATTATTACTCCAATCACCATATTACACACAATATAAAAAGGCTCTGTTGTCTCAGTCAGGGTGAGGGGAAATTGGGATGCCAACTTGCCTGAATGAGTGGTGAAGAAGAAATAAGGAGGAAGGAAGGATTACCAGCGTGAGGTATGGAAGTATACAGGAGCCATTTAGGTTTCACAAACTTTAGTTTATTCTGCAAAGAATCCTCTGAAGTCCCACCAGCAGCACAGCGTCCCTCCTTTCAGTAGGCTCTCTCTCTATCAATCATCGTTCCAATCAAGATCTCTCACTACTCAACTTTCCCTACATTACATCATAGGCAGTGTGCTGGCTGGGATCAAGATACAATACACCTCCCTCCTATTAACACAGCATTAATACAACACAAAGTGTTTGAATCTCTAGGGCCTGCTGATCAACCTGTGTGGCCTATCAGCGTCACCTCTCAGACCATTGTCACTTGTGAAAAGCTTTTTCTTGTCCACTTGCTCATTCACACTTACCATTCTCTTTTGTGTCACTTTTACAACTCTGTTTATGTTCCACAATCTACCATCATTGGTTCTCACTGAATTATAGAAAAACGACATTATCTCACATGGTGAGGACCACTTCATAGGACCTTGCCTCAATGAACCAGATAGTTTAATCCTGACATAGTCTCCTTCTTGTATCTCATTTTCCTTTACTGAATTCCTCTCATCGTACCACCATTCGTTCTTCATTTTCATTTCTCTCATTCTCTCCCTCACCTGCTGCACACTCTCCCACATCCATCTTGCCTGCCCCATCCACAGAGGACTCAATTTGTAGTTGGGTTTTCTCCCTTCACACAACTCAAATGGTGATACTCCAGTCGTGGTCTGGGGATAGAACTTTGCACCACCATCCTGCTCATCACAACAACCTCCCAATCTTCCCCATTCACCCATGCCCACCTAATGCAGTATTTGATCACTTTATTGAAGAGTCCCGCCACCCCATCAGTTTGACGATGATAAATCGCAGTCACCTTATGTTGCATACCATTTCTCATTAAATAATCACTCATTTCTTTAGATTTAAATTGAACACCATTGTCACTCAACAGTTGCATTGGGTACCCTTCTCTCCTAAACACATCTCCCTTGAAAGTGATAACATCTCTAGTCGTAATACACTTCATGATCTTCACCTCTACCCATTTGGATAATATGTCAATCAACACAATGTTATATTTGTCCACACCTTTGCCATGAATGGGTCCAACAATATCCATGCCTACTATTTTCAATGGCATGTAGGGAACTCTAACAAGTGACATGAGACTTTCTCTTGGCACAAGATTATTTTCACTTATACAGCATGGTATACAGTCCCTTACTGTACTAAATCACAACCCGGCCACCAGAATTCAGCTCTCAGTGCTTGTTTGGTTTTCTTGATACCCTGGTGTCCTCATGAGCTGTTTCAATGATCCTTTTCCTCATGTCAGTGGGTGGAATTACTCTATCCCCCCTCATGACATAACCTCTTTCCACATGCAGTCCCTCACGCACTTTACAAAGTCCTTCTAAGTTCTAAGTTGGTTCCACCAGCTATCACTTTCTTCACTTCTTCCCCTCTCTCCAAAAATTTCTTTCACTTTCTTAAGAATGCTATCTGCTTCCAAATTCCTTTCCCACTCGTCACTCGTTATCATCTTGGTCTCAACATACAACACACATTCATGCTCTTCCATGCTCTCATTTTAATCTTCTCCGCCCACTCCAATGTGGACCAACAGTCCACTGGTATATTCTTCTTTCCTGGTACATATTCTACATCAAATCGATATTCTTGCAGTCCAATAACCCATCTCCTTATACACGAGGATACAACGTCCAGACCATTCTTCTGTAATGTCTCTCTCAAAGGCTTGTTATTGGTATGTATGATGAATTCAGTTCCCCATAGAAATATTCTAAATTTTTCAATTGCCCACTTGACAGCAAGAAGTTCTTTTTTTCAATGGTAGAGTAATTTACTTCTGCTCCTCTTAACAAACGTGATGCAAAAGCAGCGACAAACTCCTTGTTGTCTTCGATCTGTGTGTACACTGCACCTAGTCCTGTGTTGCTGGCATCCATTGTAATTATCGATGTTGTAGTTAGTTTGAAGTCTTTAAGAGAAGGCATGCATTCTAATGCAGCTTTATAGCATTGAATTCTTCGGCACAGTATGAGCTCAATATGAATTAAGAAGCATCCTCATATTTACGTCATGCTAGCAAAGTAGGGAATAAATCTCGAATATTACTCTGCCATGCCTAAGAATGTACGCACTGAATATTTATTCTTTGGTTCAACAACATTCTTTATGTTGTTGCCAAGTTTCTTCTTTACATTAACTCCATTGTCCAAATCCGTGTGTCCTAAATACCCAATCTTTGTTTGATTAATTTAGCATTTTTCCTTACTGAGTGTTAGGCCTCTTTTGATCAGCATTTTCATCACCTTGTCTGGCCTCTGTGCATTTATTGGTCTAGTCCAATATCACCCCCTCTACATCTTTAAATATATCATACATGATCCTTTGAAACATGCAGGCGGGTGAGACAAGGCCAAGGGCATTCTCACAAATTGAAATAATCCTTCAGGTGTTACAAATGCCATAAGTTGTTTTGATTCATGGTGTAACTTGGCTTGATGGTAAGCCGCTGTTAGATCCAATGATGAAAATCTTTTTGTGCCATTCATGGTTGATAAGGTTTTCAAGATGTTGGGAAGAGGGAGGGAGTCTGGTATTACGCCCTTATTGAGTGCACAGAGGTCTACACATAATCTCAATTTTCCATTGGGTTTGGTAACAACCACAAGAGGTGAAACCCATCTTGATGACTCAATTCTTTCTATAATGTCGTTTTCTTCCAACTTCTTTAATTTATTTTGTACTTCTTCTAGTAGAGCTAAAGGGCTTGTCCTTACTTTTGAACAATTGGTTCAGCATCTGGCACAAGAAGTACCTTGTGAACAAATCCCTTCAGGCAACCTGGTTTCTCATTGAATATTTGATTCTGTAACGCTTCTTTGTCAACTTGTTGTTGTCTGCACTTTTTCTCATTAGGATTAAGTTTGATTTGTAATCTTTTCTGCTTTAAGCAGCTAAGTAAAGACATTGACCCCCTTTCTATGACATGAACTTTCCATGCAGCCATTATTCCTTTAAATTCTAACAAGGACTCAAATCATACAATTAAATCTATTCTTGAGCCACCGTAGGCTTGCAGATTGATGTCAACCTTCCGCAACTTCTTGCTTGGGAATGTTTTTTCAAATATTCTTCTTGGTAGTGGAGTGTATTTTGCCCCAGAGTCTCTGTTCATATCTACCTTCTCACTGTCTATGGTTACCCAATATCTCGGACCATCAAAGTGCTCCTCTTCATCACTAATGGCTAGTACTGCTTCTTCAGAACCATAGTACCAGTCATCAACTGTATTGATGTCACCAGAACCACAGCATTTTGTGAGGTGCCCTTTCTTTTTGCATTTCTGGCATCTCGCATCGAGAGCTGAGCATGTGGTACTATTGGCAAGATGACCGGTACCTCTGCATCTGTAACATTTTCTCTGGGATTTCGGATTCATCTTGGTATTGAGATTACTTTTGTTCATATGACTGGGCTTATGTTTAGTTGAAGGTGTTACCTTACTTCCAGAGATGGCACCCGTTGTCTCAGCACTATTACTATGGTTCTTTTCTTCAGGTAATTTGATCTGGTGAACCTTGGCTTCAAGCGTTGTTATGCATTTATTTGTGTGCTCTACTTCTTTCGCCATATGTAAAACCTCATCAAGTGGCGGGTCACTCGTGGACCATAGCTGTTCTCTTATTTTGCTGTCATTATACTCTAACATAAACTGTTCTTGCAAACGTCCTTCCATCGTCACTCTGAAATTGAATGTTCTCGCCAACCCTCTCAGTGCTGTGATGAATGCTTCCGCTGTTTCCCCTTTTAATGCTTGTTAAGTTTCGCTATGCATTTTTTATAATCATATTAATTGAGATTATATGCCTCATCCAGTGGCAGGTCAGGCAGATCATCACATTTGTCCTGTCCCGGGGTGCCGAAGCAATGCGCAAGTAAGGATTTCTTTCGTCCGGTGCCATAGCTGTCCCCACACACCGCCGATGCGTAATGTTGAACAGATTTTTTCCAGCATTTCCACTATACTGGCGGTTCACCTGGTGTAGGCAGAAATGTAATTTGGGGTGCAATGTTCTGCATGTCTAGACTTGGGGAGTGCCTGTCACCCGAAGCAATTTCCTTCTCACTTGGGTAGTAGTATTTTAAAGTGTAAAAGTTGCTGTGTTTCGATATAGAGTTCTATCCAGTTTTACTTTTCTATGCTTTAACTGATATTCATACATATTTGTATATGTGCGTCCACTGTATGAGAAACCAGAAGGTGTCTCACTGATTAGTCCCAGGGGATCTGTCATCCAGGTGGCCAGGACATGGCTATCGCTTTTGGATCCAGTTCCTGAGGGTGGACCAGTGCGGCAGGATCACCTGGGTGAGGGGTATTTCGGGAGTTGGAGTGGGACACCGGATGGTGAGACGTGGTTTCTTCATCCCTGAAACA
Source organism: Ambystoma mexicanum (assembly GCF_040938575.1). Classification (NCBI taxonomy): domain Eukaryota; kingdom Metazoa; phylum Chordata; class Amphibia; order Caudata; family Ambystomatidae; genus Ambystoma; species Ambystoma mexicanum. The sequence goes on from NC_090925.1 coordinate 307,895,132, forward strand.
CCTTTACCCCATCCTACCAAGAAGCCATTACTTTCAAGTGCCCTTAAGATTAGAAAGCATAAAACCAGGAAACCAGGCTAAAGAATCCTTTATTGTATGTCAGAGATACCCGGGGTCCTCATGCGTCACTAATCAAGGCCTTGGAGAAGCAGCAGCTGCTGTGTACCTTACTTGGCTCCAAGAACAAAGCAGTGTCAGTGAAATCAAGACAGCCGGTAAGTTGGGGAGACTGATACAAGACCGGTCTGTTTTGAAGCCCAGGTTGCAAGCAGCAACATTGGATGGCGAGTGCTGGAATGAACATTGTTAAAACATGTGTGATAAAAGACGCAAGTAAAGTTGAACTGATTATGAGTGTTTGAACTTTGAAAAGCAAGATACGATACCATTGAAAGAGTGGTCCGGCATTGCCTGGGTGCTCAATCGAAGGTCTCTGTAAGGTATCCAGCTGAAAAGTGGCAGAAGTGAAAGTTAAAGGGTTGTATTAAGAAGAGAACAAAGAATTGTACATCAAAGTGGTCCTGCGACAGGTCAAGCAAAATCCTACGCACAGTCGAAAGTCTTCGATTTTGATATAGTCAAGAAAGTTTTGAAAATTAGATAAATTTGGTCGGAGTCCGGTGGAGGGAGACCAATTGAAAGTGTTGTGTCTGATTTGGTCCGAGCCAGGTAGAGGGAGACCAATTGAACATTTTGTGTCAAATTTGGTCTTAGACTGGTGGAGGGAGACCAATTGAAAGCTTTGTGTTAAAGTGGGTCTGAGCCCAGCAGAGGGGGGTTGAACAGTGAATCACCAGAGAAGTTGTGCATATGAGAATCCTGAGGAGAAAGGAACTTTGAATGTTTGTTTGTCGCATCAGGCCCTCTGAAATAAAAGACTTTGAATGGCAAAGAGACTTTGGTACAGAAGGCCCTGATACTGAGATTTTGAACTGCACCCCCATGCTAGAAAAGCCAGAGTATGTGCTAAGCTTGAGTGTGCCACTTTTTCCTGTGCTGAAAACGTGGGGGAAGGGAAGCTAATGGCTCAACTATCCTGACATATCATTTCTTGAACACTTTTATTTTGTATAACATTGTTTCCCACACCATTTGTATATAGAAGTAAGTATTCGCAATAGGTGTATTAGCATAGGCCCTTTTATTTTGACAAGACACCACTAGGACTGCGTTATTATTATATGATGGTCGTAGCTTGCTCCCAGCTTTAGATTTAGGATGAGATAGGCGTTTTTCAAACCCAATTGAAGTTCAATAAACTCCCTTGAACTGTGGTCACTTGTGCCTGTCTTACAGTTTGATACCATGCCTTCCTTACAACTGTATGAAGGTTTTTGCAGCTCTCTTACTAATTCCTTATGTTTTCTCATTACACACACAGCAAACAATGGATTCCCTTTCTACATGTAGAGTATGGAATACTGAACGCTCTGTTTCCTTTATTGTATGTCACAATTGCTGGGTGGAATGCAGAGAAGCCTTAGCGTACTCAGTTGCTGGGCAGAATAGGCCTGGAATGTGGGGCACAGTTTGTTGTTTAATGAGCCATGGAGACACTCTTAGTGCTAATGGCTTCACTAGTGCACACAGACAGAGATTAGTGCTGTAAGGATTTCTCTTTTGTAACTGAGCCTTAGTTTTGTAGCATTTTAAAGCGCTTGGGCCCCACAGCTGCAACATGCATTATTTATATGAAGGGAACAGCAGCTGTAACATGCATTATTTATATGAAGGGAACGCTGCACTCGTACTTTTTTCATTTTAGGATGAATCTGCAGCATTCTTGATGCTTCTCTCACACGTGGGTGGCTGGTGGGTGCCTCATCGCCAAAATTGAAGTATACAGGAGCAGTCAGGTTTCACAAACTTTAGTTTATTCTGCAAAGAATCATCTGAAGTCCCACCAGCAGCACAGCGTCCCTCCTTTCAGTAGGCTCTCTAGCTATCAGTCATCCTTCCAATCTAGATCCCTCGTTACTCAACATTCCCTACACTACATCATAGACACGGTGCTTCCTGGGATCAAGATACCACAGGTTGCTGTTGGATGAGTGAGAGAGAAGAGAGATTGTGAGATGGAGAAAGATGAAGTAGGCGGAGTGACTCAGATGTATAAGGGATAGCATGGAGTGTTAGTATAGACAGAAAAGGAGGTGTGACACAAGAGGTTCGAGGAGATAGGTGGAATGAAGAAGGATGAAAACATCAGAGACACAGAGAGGTTTCTGTTGTAAAAGAACAGGAGAGCAGGAAGAAGACGGAAAGGGAAGACCCGCAGGAGGTCGGGATGGCGAAGGGTCAGAAAGGAGAAGGGTGGCAGTTACAGAGAGGTCCTAAGCATAGAACAAGCATGTGCCAATTGAGGAGGGCCAAGAGTTAGTGGTTGCTGAGAAGCAGGTTTTGAAACTAGCAGGGCCTGTGCTAGGGAGCAGCCAAGGTACCAGAGGTAGACAGGTGGAGAGCCTTGTTACTATGGGCTTAGAAATTGGTAGGGTCAGGGCCTAAAGCGCCCAGCAGAAAGACAGCCTCATAATAAGTTTGGCGGTCGCCGTGCCGATAAAACCGTCAGGCTGCTTCTGGACTTGTGAATTTTTCCAGCGCCTGGCTTCATGGAAACACTGGAGCATTACAGCCCTGGTGGTCCATGAAGTCAGGCCCCAGAAAATGTAAATCCCCATTCCCATTTGAGTCCCGTGGGACTCATTGGGAATGGGGAGCCCGGAAGCACCGGCACCATGTGCAGCAATGCCAGTGCTTCCGTGTAAGTCTGCGGGTGGGTGCCGTGGCAGGACGGCACCCGCCCGCAGACTCGTAGTGTGCTGGTCCGTTGTTACCGGACCGGCACACTTGTAATGAGGCCCATAGACAGAGAAAGAGACTGATAGAAGGCACAGCTCCACCCTACTGATGAGGGCACGACAAAAACTGATATGTTTTGGATATTTCTCCTCTGTGAAAGATACTGATCTAAAGAATCTGGGTAAGGCTCTCATAACCAGGACTAATGTCCAGCAGAGGGACTCCCAGGACCGCCTTGTTTTTTGCATAATTTAAGTCACTTTAGGTCTCACCCTAAATTACCTGGGGAATCCAGACGTGGACCCCTTGCTCACTATTTTTAGAGAGGCACAGCTCCACCCTACTGATGAGGTCCAATCGGGCCGCAACACGTGTCTGGGTTTGCTGTTGGTACTCTTGTTCAGAGGAGAATTGCCTAGCATTTCGGTGCTGGACTGCGCAAGGGCAGGACAAAGACTGATATGTTTTGGATATTTCTCCTCTGTGAAAGATAGTGAGCTAAAGAATCTGGGTAAGGCTCTCGTAACCGGGACTAATGTCCGGCAGAGGGACTCACCTTGTTTTTTGCAGAAGTTAGCCAGGAGTCATAGTCGGGTTTGGCAAGCGCACCAAGGAAAATAAATAACACCTGCCCACTGAGAGTCTGTGCCAGGAAGGCTTACGGAGATTCCAAACCAGAGTGGTTCACTAAGAAGCATTAGCCTGGGTGAGCTCACAAGGGACCCAAAGCAGACCCTGACTCAGGAAGGGTGCCAGTACACATAATGCATTCCATCTCCAAGCTTTGCCCTTTGTGCCAGGGCTATAATGATTAAGGGCTGAAAATCCCCCAAAGACAAACATGGAAGGAATAAACTCTCATTGAAAAGCCTGCGACCATTGCCCAAAAGGTCCATTGTATGCCAGCAGCTGCCAGGAGGGTCAGTGGTATGTGTGGGGTCCACCCAGTGAGCCTACACCCCAGATAATGCTAAGCAGTGCCCCTCACATTCACAGGCCTGGAGTACACTCTTGGGATTCAGTGCGGCTGCTCCGCCGCTAATAAATGAGGCTCACACCAGTGACTCTGGTGCAGCTGAAACTGTGCGCTCAGCCGTTCAACCTTTATTCTGCGTGGTGATGCATCACCACATGTTGTCTGCATGTATGTGTGCATGTTTGCACAGTACCTGCTGGCCCAAACCGTACTGCGCTGATAAAATAGCGCGCTGCGAGGTGCTCTCACAATATGCCCCATCACTCATAAAGCATTCCACTGCAAAGTGATCAAGAAGACCATTGCCATTCATCTTCACAAAAGAACCACGCAGCATAATCTCTTACAGGACTACCAATTCAGATTCAGACCATGATGCAGGACAGACACCGACAAACTCCAAGTTATAGACAGAAGTTCAGTAATCCACATCCTAGGCAAAGGGGACACCTGCCTACTTGCCCTACAGAACTTTGCTGCTGCCTTTAACAGTGTTGAACATTAAGGTATCCTCAACATACTTTCCACCTGCATGGCCTTTGATGATGAGACCTCCACTGCAAAGGAGTTGCTAGGGGGGATGAGGGGGCTCTAGCCTCGGGTATTTAGGTTGTAGCCCTGTATAAAAGGTCAGGGGCTTCAATCACAAGGCTATCTAGCCCCAAGTGCCGACAGTCCTGACATTAGCATAGCCCCGGATCTTTTTCAGACCTAGCACCACCCTTGCTCCACTGATTCCTCTCCTACCTCCTGAACAGTCACCAACTTGTCCAGATGGGGTCCAACAGATCCCTGTCCTTCCCAGTTACCTGCAGAGTTGCATAAGGCTCCATCCGGGTGCTCGGCATCGTCTGCATCTTCATGGATTCTCTAGGGGAATTCCCCAGCAACATCACAATGCACCAATAAGATGACATGCAGCTTTACCTAAAGATCAATTGAATTGGCGGCATCCATTGACTTAAATGTTGTCTCTCCCTCATCCATGCCTGGGTGTCAAGTCTTTACAGAATGCATTCTCCTAGGAAAACCCCCTAAGCATGCCCAAGTCCATAATTGTATGACACAAATGAAGCTTGACATATTGACGCATCAACTCCCACCCACGAAAAATGTATTGACCTTTCCATCCACTGTGACCTTTCCTTCAAATACCATATCACCAAAAAGATTAAAAAAGCAGGGTACCAGATTGCACTCTTCTTTGAAGTCAAGACCGTCGACCCCACCCAAATTTCAGAACAGTCGTCCAAGCCCTAGTCATCTCCCACCTGTACGGTGGCAACGCCCAACTTAGATGAGTCTCAGACGCACCTAGTCATAATACACACTGCATCACACCTCTTCACTTCGCTAAAATAATTCGACCACTTCACAAGCCTCCTCAAGTAGCTGTACTGGAGAAAACGCCAAGAATGCATCATATTTAAGAATGTCTTCATCACTTACACCATATACGGAGGACAATGCACCACCCATCACGACATGACCAGGCTGGAAACAAAGAGGCTGCCCTTTTTCTTCTATGCACCCCGTCTCTGTAACAAGTAAGCTATGCAGGTAAGTCTGCCCACTCCATCCTACATTTCAGTAAGGACTAGAAGACATCAATTAACCAGAATGCAAGAAATAGCGAAAGTGCAATCAAGCTCCAGGTAACAACACATGGAATAACATCATACGACCTTCGACACGAGGGACATCAGAGGAAGGGATGTCACCTTCGACCCTGCTGTCATCCGAGAAGGTGACATCACTGAAGTAAATGACTATTTTAATGTCTCGCAATATATATGAACTAGGTTGCAGCCTTAGGCTAGAGGAAAAGCCTCAGTGCCCACTGAATTAATGATGCATAATCTGTGCTGTTTGCTTCATGTGCTCATTCTTCATCCACAGATCTAGGCCGTTTTGGTGTGTATTTAAATGTAGCTGTGAATATGACTGATTATATTGTTGAGATAGTGATGTTATCATTCATCTAATACCTGAGATTTCAAATTTGACTTAATCTGGAAAATAAATGATGAAACAGAAGACAGAATGACCAACCTTTTACCATTCCGTCGAATTACAGGTCACACAAACTTCCCCTAATTCCGCCTGCTGTAATTCTACTGGCGGAATTAGCACTGACAGAATTAGTACAGCGAAACCGGACAGTGCTAATTCTGCTTACAGAATTACTCCCAAATAAGACAGTGCTATTACAAGCTGAAATGCTGCAGAAATACCACCAAAACACGTGATAATTCCTCCAAAAACAGTGGGCCTCATTACAATGTAGGCGGCTGCGGAATGAACGGTGCCGGTAAGGGACCGGCACCGTTCATTCCGGGCCGCCACATTACGAGGTTTGCAGCGGGTCCCGCTCTGGACGCCTGGCCAAACCAGACGTCCAGAGCCGGACCCGCTAGCAGACCAGGATGTTAACAACAGGCCTGTCATTAACAGGTCCGTTGTTAGCACCCTCCCCATTCCTACTAAGCCCTATGGGGGCTCAAATGGGAATGGGGATGTACCGGGTCTGAGTCCCGAGAAGGGGAATTACCAGGCCCGCTAAAGTCGGCATGGCCCGGTAATTCCCTATTTTTGGGACCCGTACCCGGTACCTGGTTTGGGGGTAGCCATGCCGGTAAGAACGGCATGGCTACCTCCAAACTCGTAATGAGGCCCAGTGTATTTACTGCAACCTAACAGGTGAAGGTGAAAGCATCCACCAATAATTGCCACCAAAGGATATTTAATGCCCACACCTTCATCAAACACACTTCCAAGCAACATGCAGCACAAGCAGACACGAACTATAGCATCCCCAACCTGCTACTGTTCATTGAGCTGCAGCGGCTGCAAGGACACAGCAGGGAAGAATATAGGCACCAGAAATGCGGTGGAGACATGTTTTGTGGAGGTCAGCCATACCTCGTGTCTGTCAGCACCCCTGGTCACTGACTGATGAACAGTTAGTCATACTGCACCACCTGGACAGGCACATCATTGCAGACCTGCTGACCATGATTGAGGCAGACCTTAAGAGAGCCATCAGCATCAGAACTCCCATTCCACCCCTTCTGAAGATAGTGGCTGTCCTCCACTTCTGTGCCATGGGTGCATTCCGGCACACTGTTGGGATACTGCATGACATGTCTCAGCTATCGTTCTCCAAAGTCCTGGAGCAAGTGTACGATGCACTCTAGAGGCATGTCCATCAGCACATCTCCCTGCCCTCCACCCAGGCCCATATGCATGCTGCATAGGCACGGTTCTACATCATTGTTCAGATCGCCAATGTCATAACAGCACTGGACTGTACACATGTCGCATTAATGCCGACCAGGCAGTGGAGCCAGAATATCAGAACCAGAAACAGTATCATTCACATGACATGATGCAGTTCTCACCATCAGCCACTCGTATGCCTGATTTCCAGGTTCCACCTATCATTCCATGGCCCAGAGGAACAGCACCCTACCTGCTTACATGAACACACACACAGAACAGCATGCTTGGCTTTTGACAATGATTTGACACAAAGGCACACATGGAGACAGGTATGATAACACATGTGCCCAAAATAAGTCCCATAATGCCTAGTCCAAGATGCTTGAAACAGGCTGTGGCTTATTAGCTACCTTACTCTGGGCACAGATTGACCTGAACAAACTATGAAGGCTCCCTAATATGCATTCCAGCAGGCACACTATTCCATGTATAAATCAAGTTCCCTATCAAATCCTACAAGATATTCCTAGCCAATGTACAGGGATAGGTCAGGAAATGGCCTATCCCCACGGCCATAGTGTCACCTTTAGGGGTGTCGTCCAGCTAGTCATAAACCCATGAATGATAATGAAGGATTTACTACACTGTTCTGCTTGGGCCCATTAAAAGCTGCAGACCTCCCAAGTGATGTACGGGATGTCATCCACAAACAGGGGTGTTGTTAGGTCTGGAACAGTTCCAGGGCTATGTTAATGTCGGGACTGTTGGGACATGGGGCTAGCTAGCCTTTTGGCTGCAGCCCCTGAGATTCTATCCGAGGCTTCAACCAAAAGACCCGGGTCTATGGCACCCTGAGCCCCCACCCCCTTGCAATGTCTCTGTCCCCAAACACACAGGAGCACACAAAGGCCACCAGCACAATAGAAATAGTACCAACTACTTCATCACTGCCCTTTCTACCTGTTGTAGGGGATCTACGTGATTTTTCCCTGGCTGATTTTGCCGCGACGGAAATGTTTGCATGGGAAATGCACGAATACAAAATGTTTATACATTTCCCATGCAGGGGTGTCCCCCGCAACCCTCGTTCACTATACTGTGTAGTATTGTGAGCGGGATGTTGTGGGGTACACCCCCAAAGCCCCTTTTTATTTGTTTTTGTTTTGTTCTGTCAGGATAGTTGCGGGGGTGTCCCCCACATCCCCTGCACCCTCCAAACCCTGCAGCCTTTTTAAAAAAAATGTTTCACTCTGACCCCACCAAAACACCTAAACACATACCACGAAAAGTTTGAACGTTTGGTAGTTAGAATTTTTCGTGGTGTGTGTTTTAGGTCTTTTGGTGGGGTTGGTAATTTTTTTCTGACATTTCATTCTATTTCGTTGTAGGCGCCTCAGATTTTCTGCAGCTATCTTGGTGGATGACACCTCTGAGGAACCCTGGTGCACTGCAGGAGGTAGCCTATAATGTGGCACACAAGAGCGCCATGCATTGAGTGCACATTTGGATTGCTGAGGGGGAGGTTCAGCTGCCTCCACCACTTGTACAGCCCAGTACAAGTGGGGAAAGTATTATCATATGCACAATGCTGCAGAACATGTACATACAGAGGAATATCCTAATACCTCCACATGAGAAAGTGAGAGAAGAATGCATAGTCCACCAGGACCTAATGGATAACTACTTTTGGTTGCACACATATGCACCTGTTACTGTACTGTTACCTTTCACTAAATTCACTAAATGTACAAGTATTACTGAAAGGAAATGACCACTGGATCAATTGGCTGTATTCTAAAGTGATTTATTTAACATGTACACACCCCTACCATCAAAACAAAAGAGGTGATGGCTGGAAGGTTTAGAATTAATCTTAACTTCTGCCATTGCTCTGGGCAACACTCCAGAACATCGTTCTTAGCCTGCCAAGCCGTTACAAAAGGGGAAAGACCATATGCAAATCAGGCCTGGTCCCACCCCAAAAGGGGCCGTGCAGCCCAAACAGCTTGGTCACATACCTTCTGCAACGAGACCACAAGCATCCCCAAAAAAATGTCGGGCTTGATGGGCCTCATACTTTGATACTGTCAACCATACCATCCTGCTCAACCGTCTCCGTGATAACCTCGGTATCACTGGTCAGGCTCTGACGTGGCTGACCTCTTTCCTCTCAAATCGACCCTCCCAGGTCCAACTGGGGTCTTTCCTCTCTGACATCTTCTTCTCTACCTGTGGTGTCCCCCAGGGATCTAACCTCTCTCCCTGGCTGTTCAACCAGTATCTGGCACTTCTCGGCCACCACATCGCCGCTCTCTGCCCCTACTTTCAGTGCTATGCGGATGATACCCAACTCATTTTCAGGCTACCCTCGGCCTCCTCTTCTCCTTCCCTCATCTCTGACTGTCTTTCTGCTATCCAGGAATGGTGTGCCGCCAACGACCTCTGCCTTAATGCCAGTAAGACTGAGATTCTACTCATCGGCACTCCCACTCCCTCCTTCCCTGCTGCTCTCTGGCCGGCCTCTCTGGGCCCTCTTCCTGCTCCTACATGCAAGGCAAAAAACCTTGGGGTCATCTTCGACTCCACACTCTCCTTCTCTCCTCACATATCCGACGTATCTAAGAAGTCACACTACCAGCTACACCTCCTCAGAGGTATCCTTCCTTTCCTCTCCTTCCCCCAGAAGCTCACTGTCTCTAGAGCCCTGGTTCTCTCTAAGCTGGACTACTGTAACAGCCTCTATCTTAATCTGCCCGCCTCTACTCTCCGCCCTTTGCAACTCATCCAGAACAGGACTGCAAGACTTGTCCTTGGCCTCAAGCCCAGGGACCGTATCTCTCCAGGACTGAAATCACTACACTGGCTCCCAGTGACTGCGAGGATCAAGTTCAAAACCCTCTGCATTGTCCACAAGGCCGTCTGGGGCCTTGGGCCAAAATACCTTCAACTCTCTCTTCCTAAATATCTTCCTTCTCGAGCTCTTCGCTCATCCGCCTCCAACTCCCTCAGGGTCAGCCGCTTCTCCAAACAACGAGTTGGGGGCAGATCTCTTTCCACTGCAGGGGCCTCCCTCTGGAACAGCCTTCCTACCTCCCTGAAACTTGAGGAGAACCACCTCCGGTTCCGGAAGCACCTCAAAACCTTCCTCTTTGCCTCCGCTTTCTCTCCCCCTCTCCCCTGCTAATATTACTGAAACTGCACTGAATCTGCAAATGGGCCATTCACCGTTCTCGGCCCAGCCACTCTCTCCTGCACTGCCTCCACGGCAACCCCTGCACTACGGGACTGTGTCTGTATCCATAGAGCCCCCTTCCCAGCACTTGTCTGCACTTACCTCGCACTTGCCACCAGCTGGCCCTTGTTATTTATCCTGTATGCTGTATGCTAATAACCCTGTACTGCACTTTCCCCTTCCCTTTCCCCCATGCACTTTTCCCTTCCCCTCTACCCTTGCACTTGCGCGATCTGAATGACACCTGGCCTAGTAAGATCGTTGTCTGTCTCCCCTTGTTCCCCCCCTGCCTCGTCGCGCCTTGAAACACTTGTGTATAGGCACGTTACAAATGCCTTATCATATCATATCATATCATATCAGGCCCAGCAGGCACGGCACCCACGTCTGGGCCTACACATCCCACTAGGGGTGACTACAGCAAAACAAAAGAGGGGATGGCTGGAAGGTTTAGAATTAATCTAAACCTCTGGCATTGCTCTGGGAAACCATCCAGACCATCGTTCATCACCTGCCAAGCCATTACAAAAGGGGAAAGACCATATGCAAATCAGGTTTGGTCCCACCCTAAAAGGGGCAGTCCAGCTCAAACTGCTTGGTCACATCCCTTCTGCACAAGACCACAAGCATCCCCAAACATCTTTCGGCCTTGTGGGTCTCATCAGTGAGGAGTAGCTTGAGTCTCTAGGCCAACAATATATGGGACCCACGTCTGTGTATACCCATCCCACTCAGGGTGACTACAGTAAAACAAAAGAGTTGATGTCTGCAAGGTTTAGAATGATTCATAACCTCTGCCATTGCTCTGGTTAACACTCCAGAACATCGGTCTTTGGCTGCCAAGCCATTACAAAAGGGGAAAGACCATATGCAAATCAGGCTTGCTCCCACCCCAAAAGGATCAGTCCAGCCCAAACTGCTTGGTCACATTCCTTCTGCACAAGACCACAAGAATCCCCAAACATGTTTTGGCCTTGTTGGGCCTCATCAGTGAGGATTAGCTTGGGTCTCTAGGTCTAGCATGCGCAGACCCACGTCTGGGCATACCCGTCCCACTCAGGGTGACTACAACAAAACAAAACCCCTACCTTCCCCAGAATCTCATCTCCAACAACTTACCCTCGTTACACCTTTATCCCCAATGCCTTAAACTCCCCGCACCCTCATCCCCAACACCCTCCTCTCACCACACCCTTGCGGTGTGCATTCAGTCACATAAAAGAGTCCACTTATTCCTTCTCTTGCCACCATTTTGAGTTGGAGTGTGTAAAGAGTGGAGGTGGGTATCTGTACTTCTGCCCACTGTATAGTTGGGGTCAAATCACAGTAAACCAAAAAAGGGGTTGGTGCTGTGCCAGAGGAAAAAGACTTGGTTAAATTATTGAGATAACCACTCAATGTCAACCTCTATCTATCCAGAAAATAAGTTTGTATTCTGGAATAAAATTATTTACTATTTTGTTGAAACCAATTGCATTCAAACCTATTGACAAAGAATGAAACAACAGGAAAAAGAGAATTCTAAATCATTCTGTATTCAATTTAGTAAGCAAAATAAATGGACATGTGTATTGCAATAACCCAAAAACAACATCAAACATTCAAAAACATATTTGTAATAAATGAAATATATTGTTAACATACAATTAATGTGTGTTAATAAAGAAAATACCATGAGTTAATTCAAAAACAATCCAGACCTAAATGTGTGTTGTACAAAAAATCAACATAGACCTTTGGCCTAAAAAATGCAGTGGGGGAAACAAAATTAAATTAAAAGTAATGGAAAAGTCTAATATCCTGGATGTTTTCCAGAGATCTATAGGCCCCTTACAAATCTTGCGTTTCGGCGGGAAAGAAAGCCAGAATACAGTGGGTAATTGGTTCTGCCTTCCTCAGGGCAGCAGTCATGAGTTCTCTATTCGGAATGGGTCTCCTGGATTGATCCTAGCACAAAGTACTGGCTGCTAGAGAAATTCCAATGTGCCCATCCTCCGGTGTGTGACTGACGAACACAGCAGTCAGCAAAGGTATGGTGTCGGGGGGGCAGTAAAACACTGCCTATCTGGAAAGACTGTTTAGGCGTCTTTAGTAGAAATACCGTTGGTGCCCCTCGACACAATGGTCGGGCTTCCAAATGGGTGGATGCACGGTGAGCAGCGCAGGGTGCAGTGTACTCGTTGTCGTGTTCGCATGGAGATGTGGTTGCACGCTGGTATCCGGACCTGTGCATGGGAAACTGAGCAGGCACGCTTGGCTAGCTAGAAGGTGCTGCCGGCAGAGATAGTTTTCTCCTGAAGCGGGGGGTCAAATCACAGAGCACCCCATCCAAGGTTATCTAATGGTAGCTATGGATGATCAACCAAGGCTGAGACTCAGCGAAGGTGCTGCGGGCTGGTTCTTAGGGACAAGCTCCCACTAAGGAATGTCCACACACTATATTATGTGCTAACACAGTTCTTTTATTAAGTAAAATAAGGTTCAGGTAATCGTATACCAATAAAAAACACACTTTGCACTCAAGCAACCCTATTATAATAATCACAATCCGGAAGTGCATCCGGAAGTGCATGGGAAGTGCTAAGGCTGTTTGGCTGGGACCGCTGCTCAAGGATTGTTTTTCCTCGCTTTTGTTCCTCGTTCCATGCCGCGAGTGAAGCCGTCGGCAAGAGGAAGTGCGAGCCCCGCCCTCCGACCCGCCCACTTGCAGATCGCGTCTTCCCTACATCATCTCCGGTGCCCGCGCATCTCGCGCGCGCATCCGGAAGTGCATGGGAAGTGCTAAGGCTGTTTGGCTGGGACCGCTGCTCAAGGATTGTTTTTCCTCGCTTTTGTTCCTCGTTCCATGCCGCGAGTGAAGCCGTCGGCAAGAGGAAGTGCGAGGTGTGTGGAAACACCTTAACCAATATTGTGTAGATCTTTAGTAAGATCTGCTGGACTTGTGCTGGACTTGTGTGCAACTTTTGCATTTTCCTTCTTTGAAAATACGTGCCAACTCTTTTTTTTTTTCTTTCTCTCTCCCCCTAGCCCCGCCCTCCGACCCGCCCACTTGCAGATCGCGTCTTCCCTACATCATCTCCGGTGCCCGCGCATCTCGCGCGCGCATCCGGAAGTGCATGGGAAGTGCTAAGGCTGTTTGGCTGTTCGGGTGAGCGGGAGGGCGTTCATGGATTATTCTAGGATTAAATATAGGTTCTTCCTTTTATATTAGTACACTTGTAGAGTCCTCTATTGTATTCTAGGTAGGATCTTGCTATTTAAAATCCATAGCTATTCTGTGATCACTATAAAAATAATAAAAAAAAAAAGTGTGAGTTATTTTATCGGGCACTTATTTTGTCATCATTTATGATGGCCTGTGGTCTGAGGAGCAGAAAATGCTCAGAAATGGCGATCCCCTCTAATCTTACTGACCAAACTAATAACGGGGCATCTTCCATGAGTACTGCCGATATGGATATTACAAGACATCCGGTTGATCTGAATATAGAATCAAAAAAGCCTGATGACTTGTCTCCAGGCACCACTAATGAATCACAGCCTTGTAACAGTAATCTAGATCTTGAAACTTTGGCTGATTTGGACTCCCGTATTAGGCTATCTATCGGCTTATTGACTCCACTAATAACAAAAAATCGTGATTCACATATGAATGCAGATAATTCTGATGTATATTTACCATCAAACTTACTTCTGCCACTGTCACCTGCAAATGATATAGCTTTAGATAATGCCTCTCACTCGGAACTTCCTATAAGCCATGATCTTCATGTTCCATACTCACAAAATGTTGGGAGTGAACTTAATTCATCCCCTAATTCCAAAGACCAAGAACCATTTACTTTCCCAGTGATTATTCGGATATTGGATCTGTTAGACAAAGGACATGATGTCACTCACCTAGAATTAAGGGATATAAAATACTCTATGAATGAGATTATGTCCAAAGTGACAAGGATGGAAGGATTTATTCTTGCTTTGGAAGGGCTTAATGTAGGGGCAAAAAATCCTAATGAGGCCAAAGTTATCATTTGTCATGAACAAAGCACACAAACTGAAATCAACGACTCTTCTCTTCAAGGATTTGCCAATCAACCCTTTAAAGGATTCGACTTGCTCCTAGGAGAACTAGGATCTATCAGCTCTACAATAGCTGAACTTAAAAATAAAATTGAACCTCCAACCCCTAATATATTACCAGAGATAAGTGGGAATACTGCTGATAGTCCCTCAGTCTTAGTTAAACTTATAGAAGAACGAAAACACAATGAAGGTATTGTCGATAGTGACATTGATTATATAGGCTACTCTTCTAGAAGATTTCGCAAAAATCAAAAACGGTGTGGTAAACGTGCTGAAAAAAAACGGAGATCCGTCAATGAAAAAATAAAAAAATCAAAAAAAAAATCTCTGCGATATCAGAAAGTGGGGGAGAAGATGTGATTGATGTGGAACAGCTTTCTGTAGAATGCCAATCACACCTTGGGGCAAGGAATATGGAGGCGATAAAGACATTAGATATAATACAGCCTTCTACTTCAAACAATCATGTTAAAATGGTTAATGTTGATGTAAATTCAACTTGTGCAAACTCATTAACTATACTTGATACTCCAACTGATCCCGTTAAAACAACTGTAGATGAAATAGAAGTACAAACAACTCAAAAAATTCTGCCGACTTACTTTAAAAGTGTATGCAGAAAACAGACATCAAAGAGAAACGGACAATCTCATAATTCTCCTATTGTATTGAACAAAGGTATTAAATCTTCTTCTGTTGTATTGCCTAAAACGGCCCGTCTTTGTACTCTGAAATCTTAAAAAAACCTGTCTTTGATACAATTATGACAATGGGTAATGCAACAGTTATCCAAAATGGTGGAGGAAAGCTTACCACTATTCACAAACAGTTGCATATTGAGAGTTTACCCCATCAGGATTTGGGTGAAGGTAATAGTGATATTTATGATACGCATGAAACAAATACTCAACTAATACCATGCATAAATAACGATGTAATCAATGTTTATGAGTCTACGATGAATATACAAAAAAGTGGAATCCCATCATGTGAGATGACTGGCGATAGTAACGTAAAAACTAAGCAAACTTTGCCTTGTATAAATAAGGATGTAAAGAATGTGCATGATTTTATGCTTAATGCCGTAAAAGCTAGTATCCCACCACTTGAAATAACTAACCAGTTTTCGAAGTACCAAGACTGTGATGATGAAAATATTGCACTGCCCAATTCGTATTGTCAATCATTTGTAAGTATTCCTTTATGCAGAGAACTTAATTTATCTGAACCTGCAGATAGTCATCATAATGAAACCCACATCAACTTGAAAAGTGTGTTGAATCTAGACGATCGTATGGTAAAGTTAAATGGTTCAGAAAATGCTAATGAGGGTAAGATTACTGGACATTTGCCCTGCCACACTACGGTAAATAGTAAGAAATGCATTAATATGTTGGGCCTGGAAGGCAAGCAAGAAATTCTAGGCGATGCACGTATTAATAGAAGATATTTTTTGGATCTTCTATATACTATTCCATCATTGAGGATAATTGCGTCTAGTGATATTGATTGTATTTCTTTGGCTCCAACTAACAATTACCGTATGACATGTCACTTATTTTCTGAACATGTGTTGAAACTTATCTGGTCTTTTAGAAGGGAACTACAGGAAATGGGTTTCTTGTTATTCACATTTAATGATGAAAAATTGGCAGGTGAATTCTTGTTTGATAATCAAAAATCCGTACTTTCTGAGCAAAACACAAATGGAGAATTGTCATCCAGCACAGGATATCAAAAAATGTGTATTTCGCAGTTATTAACGAATGCTCGAACAAATAGAGAAATGGCGTGGATTGAACCACTATTGAAAACGATATTTGAGGCAAGTCCTAACTTATTTACCCCATAAGTAAAGGATAAGACAGTACTTACAGTACTGTCATGGAACTCATGTGGATTTAAAAACATTGAGACTTGGCTGCCCACTCTTGTTAAATTGCCATCAATTTTTATGTTTCAAGAAACAATGAAAATTGAACCACTTGCTATCCCTGATTATTGTTCTTATTGTTCTCCAGCTAGTAAAGGGGTTGAAGGAAGACCTTTTGGTGGGTTAACAATTGCTGTCAGTAATTCCATCGCCTGCACTATAACTCTGGTATACTCATCCATACATGTTATAGCGGTCTTCTTGAATCCAAACAAGCATGACAAAAGGATTATTTTAGTTATTAATGTATATTGTAATCATTTGAAGTATACATTGTTGGAGATACTTGATGATATAGATTGTTGTTTTGACCAAGCGTCAACACTATACCCCGAATATGACATTATTATGGGTGGTGATTTTAATTCAAATTGTATTGGAACACCAGAGTATTATAAAGACCACAAACAGGCAAATTTAAATAGCTCTAAGAGAGGAACTACATATCGGAATTATTTTGATGACTGGGGTATGTCGTTTGTGAAGTTCGCTATGGATTCTAACAATTATACTTGGAAAAGGGGTGATACTACATCAATGATTGATTTCTTCTGTGTCTCTGATTTGTTGTTACCATGCATTGAATCTGTTATAATTGGGGACATTATTTATAGTGATCATGCCCCCATTACTCTTAACACTTCCATGGTCACGAATCAATGGCATGCTAATCAGTGCTTGCAAGCCTTAGAGACGAAAAGAGAAAATATATCACTTAGATGGAATCCTACCTTATGTAAGAGATTAGTGGAGAATGTTTCAAACCATCTAAAACATGAGGTCAATCCTTTAATGCCGGAATTATACTCTATAGAATGTTTAAATCAGATGATAAATGAGTGTATCAGAGAAACTCTTATAAAACTTGGAATAAAACAAGCTTCTATTGTGACAAATCACAAATATAGATTTAATTATAAGATTAAAATTCTGAAAAGAAATAAAAATCGTGATATACGAAAGCTAGAATTAGCGAAACTACCTCTTAAACTTTACTTACTAAAAAAGAAGAATATAATCCAAGAATACAAATTTAATGTAAAGGGAGTACATATAGAGCAATATAACAAAGAAAATTGTGAGATGATCAAAGCTATTTGCAGTAGAAATTCCCGAGGTATTTGGGTTGCCCTAAAAAAAGGGGATACGGTGGATTTATGTAATGAATCTTTAATCAACGCTGAAACTTGGATATCTTATGTTAAACAAAAATATGAATTACCAGAACGCTTTGCAACAAACCAAGATGAAGTAGAGGTATCATTTACTGATAGACAATTTGTATGGACTACTTTTGATATTATGTGGGCCATTAAAAAACTATCTAATTCTCGTGCCCCTGGCCCTGATGGGATTCCATCTTGCGTATATAGGTCCGATCCAAATTTTTGGAGTATGATCCTAAAAATCAAGTTTGATAGTATCTTAATGAGTGGCACTATCCCGTCTTCATGGGTTACTTCCATTCTTATTCCATTGTATAAAAAGGGTGACCCTCGAATGCCCGAGAATTATAGACCAATATCGTTAACAGATGCGGCGGCAAAAGTGTTCGCTATACTAGTTATCAATGAGCTTGACAAACATCTAGCAACTTATAAGATATATTCGAAATGCCAAGTGGGATTTAGACGTCAAATGGGAACAACATTAAATGCAACTATAATGAAACATCTGATTGTCGGAGTGAATAATAATGAACTGAGCACAATTTATATTGCATCCATTGATATGTCTTCTGCGTTCGACACTGTTGTGCGCAATGTTTTATGGACCAAAATGCGTAAGTTTGGAATTCCGGAATATTTGATCTATTGGATCAAGAAATTCCATACCAATACATCTTGCAGAATATGTCTAACTCAGGGCGGGTCTTTAACTGAACCAGTGCAACTTCATCTTGGTTTAAAACAGGGCTGCAATTTTGCAGCCCTGCTGTTCAATCTTTATCTCTCTGATATAGATAAACTCTGGGAATCCACACTCACGATACCAGCAAGGCTTTGCTCACTAAGAATACACTGGTTAGCCTTTGCAGATGACCTCATCTTTTTCGATTTAACTCCTGCTGGTCTTCAGGCCAAGTTAAATATTTTCACAGATTTTGCGTATGAACATAATCTTCGAGCTAACCCATCCAAGACATGTATAATGATTTTTAAATCAAATAAGAAACTCAAAAAGTTCAACTGGAATATCGGGGGGACTCAACTGTGTGAACTACAAGAATCGACTTATTTAGGATATCGCCTGAGTAATGCGAATAGCATAAACTTATGGGTGGAACATATAAAGATGAAAGCCAGACCACTATTAAGTCAGATGAAATTTATCTTTCATAAGCTGTGTAAGTTTTCAATGATTCCGCTATTAGAGTTTCTTAAATTGAAGGTTGAGCCTATTATTCTATATGCTATGGATATTTGTGTCAGTAATTTGCATGGGCAACTTGATTCCATACAGGGTACTCTAGTGAAGAGAGCTTTATGTTTATCTATATCAATCCCGAACTGTGTCATTAGACATGAGTTGGGACTGATTTCATTGTCCACTAGGTTTACCTGGCGGGCTCTCTCAAACTATTCTAAAATTCTTAACTATCCTGATAATTCTTTATACCAGGATCTTTTTGAATTTACAAAGGGGTGCTCATCCAGGTCATTCACCAGCTACCTTGAAACCATGGCTAAAACTTTAATTAAATTGGGCATCGATAATGATGATTTGCTTATACGTCCTAACTATGTTAAATATAAATTGTTTGCGAACGACTGGTGTAAAACTCTGGATGAAATATCAACTTTGAGTACCTATAAGGAATATGCAAAATTCCTTCACAAAAGAGATGATTGTTGTGATTATATAGTGTTGTTCCCGTGTAATAAAATCAGAATGTACTACATGAGATTTAGATTAAATCAATTTCATACTCTTGAACGAACAAGATTCTGGCGAACTGTAGGAACTAATCTAGGCGTCACTAAATGTCGCTTTTCGAGGTGTACTGAACAGAAGGAAACTCTTAAACATTTGATTTTAGAATGTCCACATTTTAGAGATATACGTACAAAGCATTTTCTACGTTTCATCAATATAAATTACGAAGATTGTATGATATCTCTTTGGACTCGATTGATGCAAGGAAATGAGAGAGCTTTAATCTTTGCCTTGGTTGAGTTTTTGAAAGTAATTGAGAAAGAGATTTCGTTATTTCAGTGTTAAAATCTTGTTTTTATTGGGCCATTCTCATATAGAAATTGTGTTAATGCTTTGTGCTATTTTTATAAATTTTAATGAGATGTTCTGTATTCTATTTGGTTTTCCAAATTTTTCTTTTCTGTATTTTCCTTTTTTTCCTTGTTTTGTATTACTGTGCTATTTTGTAAAGGTTCTTTGAACTATAAACAAATAAAAAAAAAAAAAATAAAATAATCACAATAATATATACACATCTATGTGATACTTAGATTCAGCGAAAATGCACCAACTTCTGACAGTTATTAAAAAGCATAAGAACAACTAAGCAGTGTGTAACTTCCTAGACATTAATGTAGAAAGGCTTCCAATATTCAGAACATTGGCAGAATGCTATCTTTGGGACAAAAAAAGGCATTACTGTTTAAGGATCCGCGCCCTGAGCCACCTGTATGGAAAAGTTAAGATGCACTTTTTGTTGTATATTACAGCCCAGTCCAAATATTTTAATTAATAGTCTGTTTCTCTTTCTACAGATCTCACCACCCCAAAGTACCTGGGATGCCACAATAGAACAGTATCCAAGATGAATCTGGGACCCCTGGATAAATCCTGAGGATGGAAAATGCTTTTCCTCGTCACAGGACCTTTGGTGCCTTGGCATGCGAAGTGGTAGAGGTTGTTGGCTTTACTCTATGGGACCCATCAAGGGTGGACCCCTTCTGGAAGAAGGAGTCGCTGGAATGTTGGTGTTGAACAGTAGAGGGGAACCAAGCAGTGTCAGAAAGGTAGAAATTCTGGTCTATTGCGGTGGTCTCCGTTGGCAGGTTGCTACGCTGGCTCTGGATGTCCCAAGAAGATGAAACTGACTGTGGCCCACAAAAACATTTGGATGAAGAAGTTAAGTCCTTTAGTGGTTGTCTTTGATTTTTTCGTTGCGATGAGGGGAGTGGCAGTACCAGGTGTCGGGTTTTGGTGTATCACGGTTGGCTGCCTTTTTGGTTCTCCGGTGCTGCAGCTGCAGCACGGATGACAGGGTGGCTTCTAGTGACTTGGACTTGAGGACTGGGCTGGACTGAAGACCATCACCAAGTCTGGACCCTAAGGAGACTTTCTTTGTGGATTGGTTGTGGGAAACTCACTGTATGGCCGTCCTCTGCAGGCAGCGACCCTAGATATTGGGCCTCATTCTGAGATTGGAGGTAGCCATGGCGCTATTTGCGCCATGGCTGCCTCCAGTACCAGGTCCGGCACCGGTCTGGTTCAATGGGGATTTACCAGTGCATTCCGACCCTGGGGGGACCGGTAAGTCCCCATTGAACCAACCATGCTCCATTCCCATTTGAGCCCTTATAGGGCTCAATGGGAATGGGGAGGGCACTAATAACAGGCTCGCGAATAGCAGGCCCGTTATTAGCACCCTGGTCCCTTAGCGGGACCCGTAAACGATGGAATTGGGCAGTAAGGGATTACCAGCACCGGTCTCCTTAACAGTGCCCGGTATCCCTTACCGCCCAACTCATAATGACCCCCATTCTCTTGCATGAAAAAGTGGACAGATGTCATGGCGTCAATGCCACTTCACAAAACAAACAAACAAACAAACAAACAAACTTGTGGCATTCTTCAGTTATTTAGAACTTTGCCAACTCTGGAAATCGGGCAGCACTATGCCAGGGCACCCCCTCTTCCGGGCGATACTCTGCATGATAGCTTCCAGTGGTCATAAACACTCCTAGGGACCCTGGACAACACAGTTGAACTTCTAGGGTTCAAGATATCCAGCCACATCTGGAACCACGAAGATCCCTTTTCCTGACAGCAGGCACACAGCACTGGCTTCCAGGACATTTCGGGTGAAGAGCAGCAGTTGCACGATGTCCTGCTGAAGCTACAGGAAGCGTTCGCCTACCAACGTCCTCTCTGGTTCAGTCCTTCGGTCAGCAAAGCAGTCTTCGGATTAGATGAAAAGCTGCGGCTGCATACTTCTTCCTCCAACTGGGCCCAGGATACAAGCTTAAGCTGACATCTGCTTCTTGTCTCAGGTTTCTTGTTTCAGCTTCTGACAAGCAGGTGAGTGTGAGGTCCCATGATATACAAAACACTCCCTATTCACTCTGGCTGAGCCAGGCTCATCCAGCCAATCAAACACAACTGCATTCCTCCAGGCAGAAACCAATCAGCTCAAATGCATTCAGGCCATTCACCCAAAATCAGACACCAAAACCCACAATGTGGTCTGGGGGAAACTCCCCAGCCTTTTGGAGCACTCACTGCATTCATTCTAGTTTCAGTCAGGGATGGCTTGGGCATTGTGTCACACAACCAAAACCAGACACCCACAACAAAGAACGTGATTTGACTCAATACTCCATTCACACAGATCCCACACCAAGGGTGTACCCACAGCAAGCAGTCCCTGGAAAGGCTCCATCCAGTCTTGCAGTTGGCAGCCCCAGAGCCATATATAGTCCTTCCATCCAACAGCCATTCAGGGGAATGGAACAGAGCCAGGGCTTCTCATGACGTTGAGAAGCATGGGGTGCAAAAGAAAGCAAGTAGCTACAATGGCCATCCTGTGTAGGAATCCATTGATTTCTATGGCCGGGCTTGGGTATCCCAAAAATAGAGGATACCCAGAGCCAATGTCCAGTCAGCATGTAGCTGCCACCAGCCCATAACCTGCTCTGTGGGCAACACAAATGTGCCAACAGCATACAATATGGGTACAACAGTGTACCGCTACCCATGGGAGCCCTAAGGGTATCCCATGGGTACTGTTTGCCAAACGGTAGAAATGAAGAGCTGTACTGCCAGGGGTCCAAACTGGACTCATGTGAAGAAGAAACACACATAAAACACCAACAGAGAAGTGGCAGGACAAGGAGGAAGTGGCGCCCTGTCCCTCCAAAAGTATTTCCAGCATCACAGAGTGGTAGGGCACGGAAATCACCGCTGCGAACGCCTTGGTTGTGTGCTTGCCACTGATCCCTCTGTTGGGGTAGCTAACACAGAGCTAGCAGTTTCACCTCCCTGATTATGCTACAGGGTGAGGGTGATAGCCTGTGAAACATTCTCATTAGTAGCAGGCATGTGCTCTGCCACCTCCTGCAACCTCTGCCTTGGTAGTGTAATTCTGGCGGTGCCTTCTGCTGAACATTGACACAAACAGTTCAAGGCAGTAGCCAACCTCCTGATGACACCCTGAACCGTGTCATGCATTACCTGGGAGTGGCCCAGTTGTTCCTGGGCAATGCGCTCCATCCACTCGTGACACTGCTCCATCTGTGTGAGCCTCTTCCAGATAGCATCCAGTGTGTGTTGCCCTACTGGGTTGGGAGGCTCATTGGGTTGCTTAAACATAATGCCAGAAGCCTGGGCACCTTCTGCATCATCATGCTCTGGAGGTGAGTCTGTGTCATCACCATGGTGTCAATGCAGTGCACAGAGAGAGTATAACGGGGAAGGACTTATGTGCAGAGACAAGATGCTAGAGTCCATAGGTATGTGTCTCACTGTGGCAGCTGCAGAGGTTTGGTCAGTGGTGCCTGACACAGGTGCTACAGGGCAGGCAGGTGATGCATCAGTGTCCTCCGCCGTTGGCTGACAAAAAGGCTCACTTGTGTCAGAGGTGGTGTTGGTGGTTTGCACCCCTTACTCAGCACCAACAGTGGTGAGAGGCGGCTGAGTGTGAGGTGCTTCTGCACACTGCCCTATGTCCGCTGGGGTTGCCACAACTGTTGCAATTGTGCCATTGCCCCCAGAGGTGGCTGGAGTGGTGCTCTCTGACCACGATGGCCCTCGTGGTGTCCTTGCGGCCATGATTACTTGGCTTCCTGGGTGCTGCATCACTGGACAGTGCAGCATGTTCTAGTGCCATAGTGACACCTCCAGGGGCAGAAGTGGAAGATGTGCTGGGCCCTTCCATGGC
Organism: Ambystoma mexicanum; assembly: GCF_040938575.1. Taxonomy (NCBI): domain Eukaryota; kingdom Metazoa; phylum Chordata; class Amphibia; order Caudata; family Ambystomatidae; genus Ambystoma; species Ambystoma mexicanum. Next base: position 307,918,503 of record NC_090925.1, read on the forward strand.
CTCCTGGCTGTCTTCTGTGCCTGCTCGGAGCAATGGAACATGAACATAGCATGATTGCCCCCCTTGGAGTAATGTTGTCTGTTGTAACTTGATGCAATGTAGCAGTCAGCTACAAGGAAAATATGGTGGGCAGTGTGCGGAAACCCCAAAAGGAGCTTGTTGCAACCTGTAGAGAGAGCGTACAATAGTTCTCCTTACGTGAACGATTAATGTAATAAGGGAGTCTGTGGAATGTGAGTCGATGGCACCCTTATAATGCTCTTGTCTATAATCCAGAACAAACGTCACTGTCCCTCTATCATGTTACTTTTTCATTGGTAATAGTTCACTTTCGTATCTTTCATCATCCTAATTGGGGGGATGGGCTCGGGGAAAGGTTTTTTTTCTCATAGTCAGGGTACATGATATTGAAATATATGTAATGCACGACTATAATAACATATTATTAATAGTACATATTTCCCTTTTGTTATTGTTACTGTCCGTGAGAATCGTTGAGCCTTGGATGTGTACTGCGTGACGAACAGTGTTGCCTTAATTTGTTTGTTTTTGTATATGGTGCTGTTTTGGTATGCTGCTTCCCTCTAATACTTTCAATAAAAACATATTTTCAAAAGAAAAAAAGAGCTTGTTGGGTTGGCAGGCAGTGTCACCGCTGACTGGATAGATGATGGTTTCTGATTTTGAAGTGTTGGAAATGTGTATGTTAGCTGGCCTGTGATCATATGGATTTTCAGGTTGCGCACGTTCCTGGGTGCCGATGTAGCCCTGGGCTCATGCTGTCTTTGCAAAGAGTTTACCTCTCACCTGAGAGGTGCACTTGTACCCGTCATGGCACGAGGGCAAGATCTGGGAGATCACTCTGTGCATACAGAGAACTTGCTGCTAAAGCTCTGTTGCATCTGCTGGATTTGCACTATGCATTTTCTTGGTGGGTGCTCTTTGGCTGAGATGTGTTGTGGATACATGGGCGTGGTGCCTAATGCAAACAGTGATTGGGGATTCACTGGCACAGATTCTCAAAACGTTTTTAGGTGCAAGTAAGTAGATGGGCCAGTGCAAAAAAAGAAGCAGTCCAATTCACAAAGGACACCTGAATGAGAGCGCCCTAGATGCGCTCATTCAGATGCCTTTTATCTCCCCTTTGCGCACTTGCACAAATAAGGGATATAGCAGCGCATCCTGAATTCACAGACAGGATTAGCTTTTAAATGCCCTGAAATGAGGGTCATCCCCTCTGCCTTTTGAAACAGGCGCAAATCATGACAGGGCCGTTTCTGACTCTATTAAACCGTGGCTGTCACGCTTGCATCTTCATCGCCAAAGATTTTTTTCCCACTCTGGCATTTCACCGAGACAAGCCCTTTAACGGCCCATCTACGTGAAATGTACTCCAAGCAACCACCTAGTTAATGGGAGCATGTCATACATCAATGTTGGGACCGTGCGCCCGACACTACTGTATGCAAGAGGCATGAAATGGGCTTGAAAGGCTTAGGTCACCTTTGAGAAATGGTTTGCACACCTTTACACACATTGTGTTCACCCTTGTGTGCATTACTTGTGGCGCATTCAATGGGGTACTGCAAGAAGGGGCGCTGCAGGGGAAATTGTTATACACTGGGCCTTGGATAGTACATTATCTCCTTTCCTGCTATGGTTGTGTCTCTCTACTGTTCAAAGTCTTGATATCTGGCTGGGTCTTCTTTATACATGTTCATTATCCTTTCTCACTTCGCACTATCACTATGGGCCTCATTGCAAGTGTGTTGGTCCAGAAACAATGGTGCCGGTAAGCCTACTGGCATTGTTGTTTCCGGACTGGCACACTATGGGTTTGCCTGCCGGAGCCGCTGTGCCCAACAGGGCTGACCCTGCCGGGCACAGTGGCCACGGTAGGTAAGCCGCCACGGAAGCACCGGCACCGTTAACAACGGTGCAGGTGCTTTCGGGGTCTCCATTCCCATAGAGTCCAGTAGGACTCTATGGGAATGGCGACTAACAAATTGCCGGCACCTGACTTCCCGGACCACCGGGGTTGTAGTCCCCCGGTGTTACCGGGAAGTCAGGCACCGGTACTTCATTCTGAGTCAGGCGGCAAACCGCCGGTACCACCGGCAGGGTTACCGCCGGACTCGGAATGATGCCCATTGTTGTTATTTTGTTCTTGGAATTCTTCATCCTCTGATTCTTTGTCTGGATTCCTTCCTGTAGTCCCCTCTCAGGTTGATTTTAGCAAGCTGGTGAACCTGACTATTGTTCTGGGATGGGACATTACTCTCAGCGTCTGCATGTGGAGGGCAGTGCTCTGTGGCCTGGAGTGCCGGCTACAACTTTGTTTAGTGCTAATCTTTGCAGGTTACACACTGTCCCCCCCTTCTACCACCGAAGAATGGAGTAAAAGGCTGTGCATATGGAGGAGTTGTAAATAGATTGTGAATCAGAATATTTATATTGATGAAGCAGTATATTTTCCAAGTTCACCCACTTGGAAGGACCACTGCTTTGTAGCATAAGATGCTCTCTTCCGTTGCTTCTGCAACACCTTCGCTGGAATGGCTTCAACAGACTTTTGTATGTCCTTCAGCAGGTATCCATGCTAGAATGAAGGTGGTATTGTCGATCCTGATTCTCATGAGTGAATATTTTGTTACACCTGTGGTAGAGTTGATTGTGTCTCAATGGCGCATTGGATTTCCTTGTGGTGTTCTATGCTGGATTCCTTGGAATGTTGCAGCATCTCTTTTAGAGATCTGTTAACCCTCTTTATCTGTATATTCCCGTTCGGGTGAAAAGAGGAGGTCTGAGACGTTGAAAACACATGTATTTAAGGAAAGTAAATATGGTATGCACCCTGTTGTCTGACGCCATGTACACAGGGAACCCTTCAGAGAGTTTGTACGCTAAGTATTCCACCTTATTCTACAGGTGTACACACTTTTCTGCTCTTAGAGCCATGCCAATGGAGTGAATTTTCCGTTACATAAGGTCAAGTGAGCTATTGGGCCTCATTAGGACCCAGGCGTTAAGGGGTTAACGGCGCCGTAAAAAGGTGTCGGCGCCGTTAAACCCTTAACGCCTTACTACGAGGTCCCTTTGCGGGACCCGACCAGAACGGCTGGTCTAGACCAGCCGTTAAAGTAGGGGCCCGCAAAGGGACTCTTGAGGTAAGTACGGTACCGCAATTTGCGGTACCGTACTTACCGCCTTCCCCATTCCCATTATGCCCTATGGGGCAAAAATAGGAATAGGGAAGGGCCATGGTGGCATGGGGAATTACCCCCCTGCCAACCTTGGAATGGGGTGGTAATTCCCCATTCCGCCATGGCGGACTCCGGCATCGACCATGGTGCTAATAGCACCATGGTTTTCCGCCAGAGTCCTAATGAGGGCCATTATTGTGTCCATCTTCAGGGTGTCCATATACCAAGATGTTGGGCCTCATTACGACCCAGGGGGAGGACCATGGTACTATTAGCACCATGGTCCATGCCGGTGTCCGCCATGGCGGAATGGGGAATTACCACCCCATTCCCAGGTTGGTGGGGTGGTAATTCCCCATTCCGCCATGGCCCTTCCCCATTCCCATTTTTGCCCCATAGGGCTCAATGGGAATGGGGAAGGCGATAATAACGGTACCGCAAATTACGGTACCGTTATTAGCACCAAAGTCCCTTTGCGGGTCCCTACTTTAACGGCTGGAAAAACCAGCCGTTAAGGTCGGGTCCCACAAAGGGACCTTGTAATCAGGCGTTAAGGGTTTAATGGCGCCGACACCTTTTACGGCGCCGTTAAACCCTTAACGCCAGGGTCGTAATGAGGCCCGTTGTCTTGAAAGAAAATTTCACTGGGAGCCCCTGCCAATAGATGAGTGACCAGCCCCTTAAAGACAGATGCTGCAGAGGGAGTGAAAAAAGCAGGGAGTATTTTAGAGTCTGAATGGAAATGTGTCTGTTGATATACACATTAGAAGTCAAGCTTCATGAAGAATTTCACGTTGTGGAGGAGTAGGACCAGTTCTTTAATGTTGTGGAGGGGAAATCTGTCAGAGACCACATTGCTGTTTAGGCTGCAAAGATCAACACACAGGCAAACCCACTTGCCATTGGGTTTGCTAATTAAAACAATGGGATTAAGCCATTCAGCTATGTCCACTGACTCATAATGCAATCACTCACAAGTGACTTGAGAAACTAAGTGAGTCATTGTCATGGAGTAATGGGAATAGGTCACAGTTTATGTTTGATTGGAAGAGCCCTGAAGCACAACACACTTTTGTGGACAGATTTCTTGAGGGTTCCAAGTTTTTCAAGGAACACAGAGGGGTAATTTGCAAGATGGTATTAACAGGAAAGTGTTTCTACTGTAAGAACCTGCTGTGGGGAAAAAGGATCTGATTTTTATTTATTTCAAGAGATGTTGTTCATCCCAAACCCCTAATTTAGAAACATATGCCCTCATTCCAAGTTTGGAGGTAAGTACCGTCCCTTACCGGCATGGCGCAAATAGCGTGTCCGAGCTGGCAGCAGCCCGCTAAAAGCAGACTATTACGAGTTCGTGGGCAGGAGCTTGGCGCCATGCTGGTAAGGGACCTAGTGCGTTGCCGCAAAAGGGCCCAAAAAAAACCCTAGCGGCATGAATCGCACCGCAGACAACACTACCGCCATAGTCCAATGCGGCATTAGCGGTGACCGCTATTTACGGTCACTGTTAAATTGCGGAACCGGAAATAGCGCCATCGCACAGGAACAGGAAGGAGCACGGCGGCCATCTTTAAAAGCACAATCCATTGCCATCCTCGCCACACAGGAGCCCTGGCACACTGGTGATTGACCGGAAAGTTCCTACAAGCACCCAGGAATGCCCAAAGCACCAAAAAAGGGATCTGCCCGCTTCCGAAAGGAGCGGTTCAGCCAAGATGAGCTACAAATACTCATGGACACCCTACACAAGCATGCTGGGACTGTGTTTACCAGCAACATGAGGAGGGAGGCTGTGCTGCAAAAGAAAGAAATCTGGGCACTATTGTGCCAGAAGGTGAGCGCAGTGGGCAACACCCCCCACACCATCAAGGATTGCCGCAAAAGGTGGGATGACCTGCGGCTGAAGGTGCGGAACATCATTTCTGCCAACCGTGCCCAGCCTTGGAGACCGTAGGTGGACCAGGATCTCCAATCAAGCTCACACCTTGGGAGGAGACATGTGCGGGCATGATAGGGGCCGAATCCATAGAAGGGGTCAGAGAAATGGAGTGTGGCGCCACGTCATCCGCTGATGGAGGTGAGTGTCCAAAGTAAAAACTGAAAAGCCAATTGTGATGAAAGTCACTGCTAACGTTTGGCCAAAGAGTGATGCCATGGTCAGCCAAACACACACCCCCTGTAAATAATGCTGAAGCAAGTGAGACCCAAGCCAGTGCCTGGTGCAAGGCCGTAACGTCCATGACACATACCACTCAGAGCTGCAAATTCAATGAGGCACACAGGGTCCTTGATATAAACAGTGTGCATGTTAGACAGCACAGTACCTGGCCAAAATGAGTGACACAGACATATGCCTGCATTTACCACCCATGTATGGAATGACGTGCCGTTCCCTACACAAATGCCGATTACCCACAATTGTGTGGATGTGCAATCGTACCAATTTATGCATGCTGGCTATCCAAACATCACTCATGCGGTCCCTCTTTTTCACCCCCACAGGCAGTGAGCATAACAGTGAAGACCAGGACAGCAACCGTCCCTCCACTTCCAGGGGCCAAAGCAGGAGCCGGCGTTCCAGTGAGGAAGCCACCACTGGTACAAATACCACCAGCACCAGCAAGGCCTATGGCGGGCGCACCAACCCCACCCCCACCCCTCCCTGCACTGCCTGCAGACACCTGCCCAATGCCACGGTCAGAGGAGTCCAGTGTGGCTGGGGAGGTGGCAGCCACGGCCCCCCTCGCAGTAGAGGACAGCCCCAATGACATCTGGGGCACTATTGAGGACAAACCTGTGGAAGTAGTCCACACCCCTGCAGATTTGTCTACCCCCCAGGTATCCTTCAGTCACTCTGGTGATGACAACACACCTGAGCAGTTTGTACATGAACAGACTCAGGGACATGGCAGTCCCGTTTACAGTCCCGTGGAGGATGCGCCCGCAGGACATGGCAGCCCGATCCCCAGCAGGGCCACTGGTTCAGCTGCAGCAGCACAGCGGGCTGACCAGCTCTCTGCCCTTATATTGGAATTTGTGCAGGACAATGGGCAGGCCATGGAGGAGTGGCGTGCAGATTTGAGGGCACTGGGCCAGACCATAACAGAAAACACTAACCACCTCTGCGAGGTGCTTGGCCGCATAGTTCATATTTTCACTTTCAATACACCGGTTGTGTTACAAAAAAATAAGCAGAGTGGACATTCATCATTGCGCATGTGTCATTTATTCTAGCACAGTGCATAGTGTACATGTATCCCCACACTCACTATGTCCTAACATTATGTCACCTCTGCTGACTTGTGTGTCAGAAATATTGTGCAATCACTGACTGCCGCACATCACGTCCCTCCTGCGCATCGGCACCGTGATGAGGTCCTGCCACATCTTCCTCCTCCCCTTCATCATCATCAGGTGGTAGCATGTCAGGGGGCAGGGGCACATTCCGGCGGATGCACATATTGTGCAGCATTACACATGCCATGTTGATCTTGGCTACCTTCTCATGGTTGTAGAGGAGTGCCCCACCCGACCGACTGAGGCAGCGAAATCGTGCCTTCAACAGGCCAAAGGTCTGCTCAATTACCACATGTGTACGGGTATGGGAACGATTGTAGTCCTCCTCGTGCCTGTTCTGTGGGTTTCGGACAGGGGTCAGGAGCCACGGCTTCAAGGGATAGCCACCATCACCTGCATGAGAGGGGAATGAAGGTAAATGTTCGCACATTCATGTTGGACAACTGTACTAGTCTCACATGGCTGCAGGTCATTTGTGCCCACATGCACATGTACCTGGATGCATTGACCCCATTTCTGGTCCCGCTATGTGTCCTGTGCAATGGACTTGTGGTGTGGGTTGCATCTTCAGGATGGTTCATGGTGTGCACTGAAATCTTGTTGCACGTGCATCGTATATGCATACAGCAGTGTCGGAGTAAATTCCCTGATGAGTGGTGCATGTGTTGTGGGATGTGGACTAGTTACCTGTTAGTCATGTAGTGATAGGTGTCGGCCTTACTTCATCACTATGGTATTTGGTTGTCATGTACCGTTTCAGTTGCTTTGGGGCACAGTGTTTGGTGATGTGCACATCGTGCACTGATGTCAACATTCCCACCCAGGTGGAGTATACACCCCCCCATTCCCACCCACGTGGAGTATGCACCCCCCCATTCCCACCCAGGTAGAGTATGCACCCCCCATTCCCACTGGGGTGGAGTATGCAGCCACCCACCTCACAACCCCGATGCACTGCCATGGACCAGTCAGGCAACTCACCAAGGAGCCAGGCACGTCGTCCAGCATGTCGCTCCATGTAACATGGTAGCATTGGGTTCCGCAGGACCAAATAGTCATGAGTTGATCCGGGATATCTGGCATAGCAATGTATGATGATCTTGCTGGCGTTGCATACCATCTGCACATTGATGGAGTGGTATTGCTTGCGGCTGCGATACACCACCTCCATGCCATGCGGGACCACCAACTCCACGTAGGTGCAGTCGAGGGCACCTACACAATTTGGCATGCCTGCCAGTGCATGGAAGGCAACTTTTGTATCAAATATCTCCTGGGGAGTCTTGTGTATGGATATGTGGTCCCTTGTGAACCAAAACTTGGTTCAGTATCCGGGAAAATAAGGGTTATGATATGCCATGCCTGTGTCCCACTGGGTGCTGGTAGGTGCCCGTGGCAAGGAAGTGGAGCACAGACACTACCTTCAGTAGAGGGGGGATGGCAGTGCGTATTTTTATGAGGCTGACAATGTCGTCATGTATCAGGTCCACTATGATGGTGATGGTGTCACGGTCAAGCAAGTACAGGGTGTGGATCTGCTCAGGGGTTAGGTTGAATGGACTGGCTCTGATGCGAGGGATTGGGGGCTGCCGGGGTGGTAAGGGTGGCTGCACTGGTGGGGCATGCTGGGCCTGTCTCACTCTCCTTCTCCTCAGGTGTCTCCTCTGTGGTGGCGGCTGTTGTTGTTGTTGTTTAGGCATTGCAAGCAGGGCCTCCAGCTCCAGTAATGCTGCTACTATTGGTATCATCTTGCTGTGGGAGGGGGTGTGGTGTGTGAGTGTGCTCCTTTTGTACTGGCCCTGACTCCATTGCCTCCACCTGTGCTGATTTTGTGCACCTGTGGCACTTGGAAACACTGCTCAAGGTTCTTTACGCCTGGTCGGCGCTGCCGGTATTTACACCACGCCGGTATGCACTTTTTCGGCCTTCAGGAGGCTGTTATTTGCATGTCCGCCTCACTTGTGATCATCTCCGGTTTATGGCATGCTGCCAATGCCGGCATGGTGTGTCGCGTGCGCGCACCCAGTCCACTATTAACGGCATCGTACTTTACGATGCCATTAATAGCGGTCTGGTTGGTCGGAATAGCCCGTAGCGGTAAGCGATGACAGTAATCCTTTACCGGCATCGTTTTTCCCTTACCTCCAAACTCGGAATGAGGGCCATACACTTTGCTTCTGGCTTGTGTGACAAATCTAGGTATTTAGTCACTTCCCCCAAGGGGGAAGCCCCTTCCTCAGAGGGTAGGGAGGTGAGCCCAATACGCAACATTCTCACTAAGGGTGGCGCTAAGCAGGACCTCAAAGGGAGAGACTCCCCTCTTGGGGATAAGGACTCCCTTTCCAATGAGGCACTCCCCTTTTATTACCGTCACATACCCAATCCAGTTCTAGCAAATGACAGACACCAAGACTCCTCTTGTATGTACTACTGTGGCAATAAGCCACGAGATGGTGGGCCAATACCGCCCCAGGAAATGCCCCCAGGGCTGTAGTTACAGGTCAGAGCGTAGCGAAACAGAAGTGTTCCCAGCGCGTTCGCTCCCCAGAAAAGAAGAAAAAAGAAGGTAAGTGTGGTTGTGAGGGTGGGGAGGGGATAGTGTGGAGGGGATGGGTTGGAGGGAGAAAAAAACGTACCTGAGCCCCTGGCGGGGGACGAAGGCAGCCTCCAGCCTTGGGGAGGGGAGGAGCGGGGATTGCCGCATTTCGAGACTCTTCATTGGCTAAGGGACTGCCATTCCAGGGACGTCATTTCACCAAAATGCCAGGGAAAGCGGAAGTGACATCACACGACCCTTGGCCCCCTGATGACATCACAGGAAGTGATGTCATTTGACCCCACCCCGAAGTGATATCGCGGGAAGCGATTGAACACAACCTTTCACCCAACAAAACAGGAAGTGGCATCACATAGCATTGTACACTACGAAAAATATGGTTATGATATCACTATAATGTGATGTACATTTCATCCAAGAATGGATAGCCATGTGTATCATTAAGACCAGTGTGTATTGGCCCATATTGCCAAATTACTATGAATGCAAGCAGACTTTCATGACCAAATGATAATGATGTGTTATTATATAGCACTCACGCTTAAGCGCTTTATATAGAAAAAATATACACACAATATCACCCAACCCTTGTTGGTATTCATTTATCGACTTCAGAAGGATGAAAGGCTGAGTTGAGGCATTTAAGGACAGACTAAATCAGTGACTCACCCCCTGATGTGTGCCTGACATAAACCTTTAATAAGTCTAGCAATTATTGTATAGAATTCCAGAAAGACACATTATTTGGTATTCCTAATCTTTCTTATGTAGGGTCAGTGCTGAAAGTTTTAGACGTGTGGCACTCCTGTTCTTATTTTTTTTATTTATTTCAAGGGGCCTGAACAAGAAAGCCAGCCACTACAGAAGTAAAGAGCCACGTGGTGCTGGCCACAGCCAGGAGCTTACATTACAAAAAAAATGTTTTTTAAAAAAATAAAACCCTTTTTTTTAGATGTCGCAAAGGAGACCACAGAGGTCGCAAGGGAGACCTCAGAGGTTGCAGTTGCGACCTCTGGTGACCCCTAAATGACGTCCCTGTGCCACGCCCCCCCACGGGAACAAACGCAGGCACGTAGGTGCATCCACGGGATTACACAATGGTATGGCTCGGAAACGAGCCAAACACGTTACATGTATCCTGTGGACACACCCACGCCGGGTACTAGTGCCATGTAATTGCCAAAGAAAGAGGGCAGTGTGGTACTGGGAAGAGTAAGATCAGTAATGATGCATGTCTGTCTATTAAATACTGTGACGAAGAAACCACACAGAGTAACAAAGAACACAAGTACTACACAAAGAAAATACTATGTTGACAGGCTGGAAAAGCCACAGCATTGCACAATACAAATGGCAGGAGTAAGAGTGCCAGAAAGAGATTTCGGGGAGTTTCAAACAAGATGGCTGAGGAGAGATAGTGACTTAGGGAGAATGTTGGTTTGTACGGCAGCAAACCAGGCAAGACATGCAGTGTCCCAGGTGCACTACGCTGCAAGCAGCCGAGAGCAGGAGTGTCCAGAAGCTGCCAGTCCCAAGAGGGACCTTCGTCTAGGGCTGGCAGAGAGCCCCAACTCTGATGTGCTGGTGGAAAAGCACGCCAGCAGAAGATCTCAAGAGGTCTGCCAAATGGAGACACTTCCCAGGAGGGAACCTGGTGCGAGAGGTGGTGGCCAAAAGGGAAAGGAACAGAGGAACCCTTGCATAGCCAATAACCCGTTGGAACGCCAAAGAGGGTTTACAGAGAAAACAGAAGAAAGCCGAGAAGCCACCCTGAAAAGTAGCACGTGCGGAACAAGAAAGAACGCTGAATTGGTGACGCAGCCCAGGTACATGCAAGGTAAAGGGGTGAGCGGGAGATCCGGCCGAACAGACATAATACTACAGAGGGACAGTGATACCTACAAAGGTTACAAAGCCAAACATAAAGCGCGGAGTAACCATATGTGTTCTGGGGTGTAGAAAACTGATAAGAGTGAGAATAATAACGGGGCCAATCATACTCATCCGAGTGGCTGGCAAACCTATAAAAGAAGAAGAATAAGAAGAGTGAGAATAATAACAGGACCAATCATACTTGTCCCAGTTTGGCAAACTGATAAGAAGAGTGAGAATAATAACTGGGCCAATCATACTCATCCGAGTGGCTGGCAAACCTATAAAAGAAGAAGAATAAGAAGAGTGAGAATAATAACAGGACCAATCATACTTGTCCCAGTTTGGCAAACTGATAAGAAGAGTGAGAATAATAACTGGGCCAATCATACTCATCCGAGTGGCTGGCAAACCTATAAAAGAAGAAGAATAAGAAGAGTGAGAATAATAACAGGACCAATCATACTTGTCCCAGTTTGGCAAACTGATAAGAAGAGTGAGAATAATAACTGGGCCAATCATACTCATCCCAGTGGCTGGCAAACTTATAAAGAGAACAAGAATAAGAATAGTGAGAATAAAAAAGGGACCAATCATACTTGTCCCAGTGTGTGGCAAACTGATAAGAAGAGTGAGAATAATAACAGGACCAATCATACTCATCCCAGTGTGTGGCAAACTCATAAAAAGAGTGAGAATCAGAGCGGGACAAATCATACTTGTCCCAGTGAGTGGAAAACCTTCAAGAAGAGGGAGAATCCTGTAGATAAAAAGAATAAGAGTCATAGGAGGACTCTACCTGACTGGTTTATATATAAACAATTGGTCAGAGCGATCCCGGACAGAACCACAGTAAAAAACACACTGACCGTTCGGTAGTATTTTTCAAACACAAAATGTTATTTTTGTGTATTTATGCAAATCAGTTCATAAGCATGGCATACCATGAAAACATATAGTGAACTTAACACATTCATAACAAAGAAAGAAACAGTTCCTGCAGTTGGTACATTTTTCAATAGTCTGGTGATTTGTTACATACACAAACTTATTTTTTTACTCAGGGTTACAGTGAAACAATAAAGAGTTAAACATGGGGTGTTTTCTGCCACATTGGCATAAAAAGACAAGCAAGAGTCGACACAAAGGCGTTTCAGCCTATTACATTTGGGGTAGATCCAATCTAACAACCTTCATCAGGACGTGAATTGTGATATAGGTTCCTCCCAGCCTGTGGTATGTATCTATAAAAAATGAAAAGACTGTCTTTGAGTGCTCTGTTGCAGGGACATAGACGAATTAAAAGCTCTATGAGTAGCAAAAAGTCCAATCTCAGGAAGGATTGGAAAAACTCACTTACCGTCCTGTAAACACGTTGCACAGAAAGTTGATGGCTCCAACCAAGTGGTGTTTTGAAGGCACAGTCAATGTCTGTGCGTGAAAATGTGGCACAGTATTGTGCACAGCAGAGGATGTGTTCCAGGGCACAGTCCATGTTCATGGCACAGTCCATGTTCGAGCGTAATGGTGCAGCAAAATTAATTTGTGCCTGTGAATAGAAGCACAAGACGAGGACAAATGTAATGGCTGCCATAGTCAGATTCCAATTATCTGTATATTGGGGCAATCCGTGTATATGAGTAGACAGTAGGTCAAAGCCTTTTTAACAGGACGGCATCTGCAGCCATCTAGTTGCTGTCAGAAGTGTATGGATGGCCTGTTGAAAAAAAGAGTCTCATGCGGCCCCGGGTATAGCTTGTGCTCTCATCTCCATTTTCAGAGAACCTGCGCTGGAGAGTGCCAAGTGTTGGGAAAAAGGCCAGCGTGCAGCCACCGATCTATAAAGTTCTAAGATTCTGTGGAAGGTCTTACCTCTGTGTGACTTGAAGTCTTGGTACAGTTGCACGGCGCCTCTGTGTCTGTGTGGATAGCGGCACCGACGTGTGAACCAACTTACTGTTTATCGAGCGTCCGTTGCTATGGTGACCAACTGCAATCTTCTGGACGGGCGACGCGGGGATGCATTTCTGATAAAATGGCTGCCATCTTGGAAAGGACTATTATTGTACTAATGTAATAAATGGAGCTGAGCACATTTTCTTATTCTGCCCATATCCCTGATAGATTGTCAGGCAGAATATGTATTAATCAATGAGAACACACATATACTGATCTTGCATTTCTCGGGCATCTGTACTAATGTGGGCCCGAAGCCCCAAAATGCTGTTGTTGCACAAAATGATGGTGCAAGCCATATATTGTTATCTGTGATTAGAGCGCATTCCATACCTCAGATGTAGGTGGCCCAGGCTTATTTATGATGGTCGAATGCCACAGTGGCTGGAGAACATGTGACAATGTGTGGTCCTGGGCATGTGGATCACTGAATGTGCACATAAATCAGCCTATTCAACAATGGGTGTTACACAGAAGTGTGTTCACCAAGTACATATAACATTGTCAGAAGTAGCTCTGTATTGTGAATTACCAGTGGTCTTCAAAGACACAGTTGAACTGTAAAGAAAGTGCCGCAAGAACTCTGAGAAACCAAAGGAACTCTTATTCCAGGCTTGAAGCAGCCCCTTGTAGCAACTGGAAGACTTACTACAAGAAGTGGCAAGGGGCTATATGAAGATCCCTGATTGAGAAGAACGGAGATGACTGTGCCGATCAAGCAATCCAGGGGAAGCAAGTCATTCTCCTCCACATTTTCTGTTGTTTAGTACTAGTAGTAGGGTCAATACAGGTTAGCTTTTGGGACGGAGGAGAGACTCTTGATTTCAGACATCCCTATTGATGACAAGCACAATAGCTTAGATGTGTTAGGCAGGGAAACCCTTACAATATGAAAAGTTATCCATTTTCTTTATTTTTTTTACAATAAGCCTTGTTGAAACATGGCACCCATTGGTCTGTCTCCCCCGTATGACCTACCACACTTGCCTGCCTTGAAAACCACTGCCCTGTCTTTGAAACCCAGTAGTTCAATCTTGTTCCCTCCCAAGGCACCTGGAGATGTGTCAGGGCAGGACAGACGTTCATATGAGGGGACACCGGGAAATATGTAATACTTCAGGCATGACGGTATAATGTAACCCAGAGCCAGCTAGTAGCTCCATCCGCTTGCCATGAAGTCGCACCAAACACTATAGTTTCCATTTGTTGGACAAGTGAGACCTAGAAGTCACAGTGAGGACTCTGTGATCCATGGGGCCAGTGCAATTACTGTGCGACGCATTGTCTACCGTGGTAACTGGTTTTGAATGATGGATAGAACTTCATACTTTCACCAGGTGGCCTCCTTTATTGCAGGGGGAGCAATCTGCGCTGCTGCCAGGACAGAAGCGGTAATTCGAATTGTGATTCTTACTGCGTGGTGACTTCCCATGCAAGCCTTTGTCATTCCCATCATTATTTTATAAGATTTTAAGCTCTGTTCATTCAAGGCTTGCCTGTCAGTGCTTGACTGTGCAGAGGTCACCCTTGATCTCAGCTTTACTCGCCTCTTTCATGCAACGCCTGCATTGCTGAGAGGTATTTACAGTGGTGAGGGCTTATTCTAACGAGATCTTTATGCATCCACAGAGCCTCCGACACTTTGGGATCATATCCCGGACCAACTGGTCTCTGATGATCTGGTCATTCATTGTACCAAGAGAAGATATGCCTGCATATTCAGTGAGCCCTGTGATGACATTCTCAGTGGATTGCATCCAGGTGTAGAAAGTCTTGTGTTCAAGCACAATCTGAATCTGTTTCCCAAAACTTAGGTCTAGGCGAGCCAAGGTCTCTCTAAACACATACTCACAGAGTCAATCACTGGGACAGCAGGCCGGATAGGGCATACACCTGTCCGCCTCCTGTGCCAAGTGAATGAAGGAGAAGGGCACGTAGTTGTCTTGGGTCAAATTCTAGCCAATCCATAGGTTCCTTATAGGTTTAACATAAATCTTCCCATTGTTGCCAGGGTAGTGCTAGGTAGTGACCCAGAAAACTGTTGATAGGCTGTTGGTGGTGAACATACATTGCATGATGAATAAATGAGATGCAGTGGAGACCTTGAGCAGGAGCAGCGGGAGGAGGAATTATGGGGAATTAGAGCAGGCGTGCCAGAGTCAATAATGGGAGCTGCTGCAGTGGAGAGGTGAATGCTCAGCTTTGGGCTATAAAGCATCAGTCTCGACACTGTGGTGCTTTATTCAAGCATACTGGTTCATTGGTTTAGTCATGTACTCTTTATTGTTTGTTCGTACTTGCAAAGCATCCAGAGTGAAATGCTGCTGCTGCTCCTCTGCTGTGTGTGCCTTTGCCCCCTTCTTCGCGCATTCACTGTGTCGCGCAATACATACAGAGTGTATGGTGAGGCATTGGAAGGTAGGGCACTGAGGGTGTAGAATATTACAAGGCTGAAAGGAAACAAGCTGCAAGTGTGTTCCAGGCCTGTGGTGTCTATTATTAAACAAAAAGTAGGGTTGTCCCTTGTTGCTGCTGTTGATTTGGGGATAATATACAATAGTTTAGCAAAAACAAAATAAATCTACATATAGAACAATGCGACTTGGTGGTATTTTTCTTTACAGTTTAGATAGACTTGTTCTTGTGCTCAAAGAGTCACCAAAATGGAAAAGGAACATAGAGGTGTCTACGTTTTGTCAATATTTATTAAGAAGACAAAAGGTTTTTAGGTATTCAATATGCAAACGAATAAACCAACGAGTGATAAAAAGGGAGAATACTTACAAAGAAGGAATTTTACAAAGAAGACATTTTTGTAATAGCAACAAACAATAGATTGATAATTAAAAAAAAAAAAACAAGTGATTGAGCACTAACATCCAAGGTAGTATTAACCAACATAGAGACCCATTGAATAGAGTTGAATCATCACGTGTATACTCTAGTAGTAGGCCTAACTTTTACTAGACTAGGTGTCAGAGTCCTGCTTTTGGGAATCCTGACTAGTTGGTTATATAAATATGATGGTCTCATTTGTATACATGAGCAGAGCCTGATCATGTCAAAACTGCCAGTCTGCCTCTGGTGTCTATTGACGTTGTGGGCCAGCCTCAGAGAACTGCAACTCACATGAGTCTGTATCCCTTAACAGCAATCATTAATGGCATAAGGTGGCACCTGGAACAGAGCTCGAAAGCCAGCAGAGGATTTCTGCAAAAGAGACACTGATCTGGGAAACCACAGGCTATTAAAGGAATGCTCAGCCGCAGGAATCAAAAAGCAATGACTGTAGAAATTCAAGGCTTAAAACTAGAGGATTTAATACAGGAAAAATTACCATCCACTGTAAATCCAAGAAATCCCCGCTACTTCTGTAGAGTCTTATGGACTGAAAAAATTGAGTCTCACTCCACAATATCGCCAGCGTAATATGACAGTAAACCTGCCAGACAGAATGGAGATAACAATATCCAAATGTGTCAGTAATTACCAGCAAACATGTAATGATGCCCAAAGAATCCAAACCAGAAGTGATTGCAGAAGAAAGAGAGAGG
Source organism: Ambystoma mexicanum (assembly GCF_040938575.1). Lineage (NCBI taxonomy): Eukaryota > Metazoa > Chordata > Amphibia > Caudata > Ambystomatidae > Ambystoma > Ambystoma mexicanum. Next base: position 307,934,942 of record NC_090925.1, read on the forward strand.
AAGAACAATCGAGATAAAGAAGGATGAGATCAGAGGGTGATGGGAGAGAACATGAAATGGCAGATATAAAAAGCTGGAGGCTGAAAAGTTCGGATGTTTCCATGAACAAAAGCGCAAGAAGGTCAGAGGAGGAGAAGGAAGAAGGGCAGAAGAAAGAAGATAATGGTCAGCAGTGACAGAGGGCAGGGAGGAAAGGAGGAGTTGGTAACTGTAGAATAAAAGATAAGGTGAAGATATGAGCCTGAATTGTGAGAGGGATGAGCATTAAATTGCACAAGGAAAGCCGTATGAGTGGACAGAAGGCGATGTTTAAATTCACCTAGAAGTGAAGAGGATGGAGTGAAGACAGAACAAGTGCTAGTGAAATATCAAGATCTTTTCAGGAGGAAAGGAGAGGTCCAGGACAGCCATGGACTATGAGGAAAGCCTCTGGGTGAGGTTTAGAAAATGCAAGAAAAATATAATTGAATGAAAAGAATGAAGGGGGAGCAGGTGAGGGAGAGAGTGGGAAAGGACACGGAGAGGCAAGGGGGAGGGAAAAGGAGTGGCAAGGAAGGTCCTTCACTGGTTTCTCAATTTAAGAAAAGAATGCTCATATTCCAAGAGCATCTCCTTGATCCACAACAACTTCCATGTTGGGACAAAAAGTTGATCTTTAGTGTCTTCCGACTGAACCAACCTTCTCGAAGCCTGTGGTCATCATCCTGAATCTTCTCAATCTGTGCCTGATCATAGCCACGTGACTTGCTATTACATCTCCTCACATGCAGTCCCATGAAATGCCCTCTCAACACACCCAAGAATCAGAGATGATGTAATCATGTTCCTGAAAGGTCACCCTCAACCGATCAGTCTTTGGCTAAGAACAGCATTCAACCTTGAGTGTGTTGCCAACAAATCCCGCTTCCGACTCCTTCTATATCCCACTGGTCACCTCCCTTCCATCCTCCCGGTCAGATATCGAAGGCCAACCCAACCAACACCATGCCTGGGTAGGTGGAGAGCCACTGATTCCATTGACTCACTGTGCAAAGGCTCTCTCATATTCAGTTTGTGCAGGGAGTTTTACTCATTTTTACCCTACTTAGTTGTATATTTATCAACCCCGCCCACTTTTGGAGGTACTGGCGGTTTTAATTCTCTCATTGTGAAAGAACAAATTCCACCATTGCATCCCTATCATGCCCGGACCCCAGCACGTGGGCATACAGGTAGGCAATCTGGGTGACCACCTACACTCCCTATTCTTCTTCCCTTTTGTTTCCACTGCATTGCCTTTCGCTGTAGCCATGGCCAATGAGCACTTTGCGATAATCAGGAAACAGGAAGCGAATGGGTGCGATATTTTATGTTTCAGCACTCATTTTCAAAAGTGTTTTTTATGCCCACCCCTTGATCTTTTGTGTATTTACTGAAAATGTAGCATGACATTACTGCAAATGTACTGCGGAATTACTGATTCCTATGAAAACGGTTCACTAGAAAAGGTGTGCTTTTCACTTCTGAAAAGGCTCACTTGCGGCAATGTACTATAGGGATATATAAAAGATGTTGGAGCTGGGGCACCCACTTCTCCACCAAATCTTTAAAAAAACGAGTGAAAGTAGTGTCACCAAACCACCAAAAGACACATCTGCACTGTTTTGTGCACAGCTTGTTTCAAATTTGAAGCAAATACGTCCAACAGTTTAAGCTGTTCACCGGTTCAATTAATGCTCATTTGTGCCTATGGCAAAAACACTCCTTTCTCAACGCTTCCATTTTTTTACATCATTGCACGATTTGGCACCAAACTTTCAACATTTTAGTGGTGAGGGGGGATGGGCTAGGGAAAAAAATCTTTGTAAAATGTCAGAAATATATATGTCAAACAAGGTAACAGTTTCTAGCAATAGAATGTTCGTAAAGTCAAGAGAGAGGAGAGGGGACAAAGAGAAAGAGCGATGGAAACCGAGAGAGACATGCAGGGAGAGAAGAGAGAGAGGGAGAGAGAGAGAAAGGGAGCTTAACAAGGCTCTTGATGCGCAGACAGATAACGAGGAAGAGATGGAGAGATGCAGGGATGAGGGAGGTGGGCAAATGGACAGATAGAGGGAGGGAGAGACAGAAGGAGAGGCGGGGACGAGAGGACAAAAAGGTAGATGTTGAGATAGAAAGAGGCACAGAGTTAAAGAAACACACAGCCTGTCAAATGTATCAGAGTGTTTACATTTAAACAATCATTAACATGGCAGCAGCAACGTACAGTGGCAGGAAACAAAGCCTGCCGAGCAGATATCAATATACCTCGCTATCACTATCCTCCCCCATGATGAAGCCAATGGCTTAACTGCTGGGCTCATATTTTAGATGGCTCACACCACCGGATGATTAGCCTTTGTGATACTAAATATCCGGTGAATTGGGGTGGAACATGCATCTAATGGGCCAAAGGAAGACACGATAGCTATTCAGCCGCCTGGGTTCAGAGGAACGGGCGGATTGACAGCCAAATACCTAAATGACCCCACTCACGACCACCTTTCAGAACTGTCAGCCAGCACCACCAATATGTTGAGTCTTGCTCCGCCCCTGGTTTGAGGGAGGGTGAAAAAAGAGAGAGAGACACACAGAAAGCCAATGAGTGAGAAAAGGAGACAAAGAGAGAGAGAGAAAAAGAGACACAGATGCAGAGGGATGAAGACAGAGAGAGATGCAGAGGGAGAGGAGTAGATGGTGAGAGAGATAGGTAAACACACACAGTGGTAAGGGTAGAGACACTGAGATAGGCACAAAGAGAGCGAGAGAAAAAAGAAAGAGACAGCGAGATAGGGGCAAGGGAAAGAAAGGCACAGTGAGGGAGAGAGTTAGAGAGACAATCACACCATACTGGCAACTAGTGAACGTGTGCACCAGACTGCACGGACACACCGAGAAGAAAGAACCTAGATTGCAAGACCGCTCTAATCAGTGCTCAATTTGTAAAAAAAGAACCAACAAAAAATGGCAGGGCACAAATATTTTCTAGCACTCCTGTGACAATGTGGATGCCCAGTTTCCCACCACTGCTGCCACCACCCATAGCGGGTTCCCCACAGTGTTGGCATATTTGGGGTTACACTGCAGGTAGCACCTGCTCATTGTGGTTGATGGATGCACTGACTATCACCACTTCATAATTAAAGTGAGTCTCAGACAATAAGTGCCGGGGCTCACAAATAAGTGCCAGGACTGAGCCCTGGAAAACACCCCCACAAATTAAGCACTCACTCTAACAGAAGAAGCGGTAGAGAGTGAGAAAAAGACAAACCACATTGAAAGAGAGAGAAATATATCACAAAACAGACAGAGAGACAGTGAGTGTATCACATCACACTGACAGAGAGAGATCAGAGAGTGCACACCTGACAATGCAACCCTCCGCCACAGATTGAGAGACAGAGGCACTGAGTATGGCAGACTAAGAGAGCACTAAATCGGTGTACGATATTCTGGGTAAAGCTGAATACATATTTTTCCTTTGTTTATGGGGACCTCTCTGTCCCTTGCTGATTGAACAGGTGCAGATCCACTCCTTTGTCAAATTCGGGATAAGGCACTGAATGCTTACTTCCCTGCCTGTGGTGACTTGACCACAATACCACTGGTGGAGTGGGTTTCGTCACCAGTGGAATAAACAATGACGGCCTGGTGTGGACAATCAGTTATCATCCAGCCAGTTCTCGGTGTCCGTTCTTGCTCTGCCTTGCTGCAAGTGACACTGGCCAGTGCTGCGGAATAGGGCACCAATGGAGCTGAAGGGCATGGGTGAATAATCCGGGGGGCTCAGTACAATATAGCCTACCCAGAAAACGTGGCTGCCTTAGGCAGCCGAGTAGCAAAAAGAAAGAAGACAGTTTGGCACCGTTTTTCCAGCCAAGCATCTCACCTAACACTTGGCACACACCAGGGTGCCAGCTAAATCAGGGACAAGCCCAAGCACAGAAGAGTAGAAACAAAAGCACAAAAGAGGCCATACCGAGGTGTGAACGGCCATCGGTGCCAGCCGCCCAGAGGGGCAGTAAGCCCATGGAAACATGCATAGCCACCGGGCTATGGAAAAGGATTATAAGGAGAGAGCTGGGAGTGAGAAGCCAGTCCACTTTGGTACTCTGAATGGAGCACCAACAGTCATCCTGCGTACGCAGGAGACTTCTTTCTTTTCCCAATCCCACCCACCCAGAAAAAGAAAAGGGAGGAGAAAGGGGATAACAGGGCAACACACGGGGCCCACAAAGTCTTGGGAAGAAGTTGGTGGCACATGCCAGGTATATGCCCCCTGGTCTCGGTGCCCAAAACATAACAGTGTTTATCATTGTGTGTTTTGGATAAATACATGTGTTGTATGATATAATTTGTGCAATAAAAACCACAGCTTTTTGTTGCCAACCACAAGACAATGCCTCAGGTCATCATTGCACAACACTAACCAGGGAAGTAGGTCAGCTGGCGCTGCTTCCACGGATTATGCTCACAGACAACCCCCAACAATTGGCAACGAGGTGCGGGTACGAAGGAACCCAGGGCAACAACCGTATCCTGGTCCGCCCAATGAATGCTGCCTCCGGAACATGCTTCCCCTGCAGGAAACATCGTCTGGGAAACATCGTCCGGAGCACAGAGTGACATCACACTGCACCAACCGCTGCGCACAGGTGCGAGGGTGCTGTCAGGGACGTCCCTCCCAAGAGCGGAGAAGAGCTCCTCTCCCTGCTCCAGCACAGCTGGTACCAGGTGTGACTCACGGCCGCGGCCCCACAACAGGAGAGTGCTCATGCAACCCGGCCTGGTACAATCAAAAATACAACGGGCGAAGTAGAAGAAAAGACGTGCCACAACACCACCCAGTAGCCATCCAGCAAGGTACACATTTCCTCAAATAGCCATTTTCTAGTACAGTGGCTCCCAAATGTATGTGCAGCAAGGCACAAGGAACATAATACCATCACTTGAGATCCACAAGCACAGGGGAAGATCCTATGCTCCACGCCCACACAGCAGGCAGCCATTTACAGGGACATGAGATTTGATCTGAATGATGGGGGGAGGAGGACATCGTTTTGTAATCTACAACCACAGGGTACCCCCGATGGAAGCACACCCACGCTACAGTCTGCAGTTCCATAGCTATCCAGCCGCTGAGTTTGACATGCAACGGCCCCTAGCCATGCTACGGCCCACATGGACACTCTCGGTTGAATGTCTGGAGATGTACTTCGACGCAGTGGGCATGGTGGAGGACATGCAGCAGATGCTCCTGTTATATGCAGGCAGTGAGATGCACAAACCTTTCAGAACACTTGCATAAGTAGATCGTTCATATCAAGATGCAGGCAGAGGCCTGAAGAACTATTTCTTCCCCATGCTGAACGTGGACTATGAGCTCTTCACGCTGCGGCAAGCAGCACAGGGACCCAATGAATCGCTCAATGTCTTCTATACCCGACTACGGCAACTAGTGGCGACATGCACATTCCCAGACGAGGGAGGGGGGGGGGATTTCCGTTGGTAGATCATACAGAAGTGCAGTTCTAACAAAATGTGCAAACAAATTTTCAAAGACTGCCACTGATAAGAATATTGGAGTTAGGCAGAGCATAAGAGATGGCTACATCGAGAGCGACCCACATGGAGGAGGCAATTAAGGGTCTTAAAAGTGGAGGAAGTTGAGGTGATTAATACATCACCATAGAAAATTGTAAAGTACAAAACGAGGAAATCACGACCAGCCCACCCTCCACAAAGGAGAGAAGATAACAGACACCCCTGTGAGTTCTGCGGAGGGCCACTACAGCATGGCGAGGGATACCAAGCATCAGGCCGCCGATGTGGCCACTGCAGAAAGCTAAGGCGCTTTGCTAATGTCTGCAGGCCCCTCAAGTGGCCAACCAACATCGAGGGGCAGAGCAGCAAAACTGATAGCCCTATTAGAAGAAGGCACTGGGTCAGATGCAGCATCAGTGGCAGATTATCCAGAGATAGAAATTGCGACAGTGGACACCAGTGACACTGAAAATATATTTGTCGTCTCAGCATTAGCGTTAGAAACCCTTACAGAGATGAAGTCAACCAGGCTGCAAGGAGTCTATTTTATACATGCAAGGGCCAGTGCTGATCTATACAGGCGCCTCAGTCAATGTGATTCCCTTTACTCAACACACCCTGCTGTGCCCCACACCTAGACTTGCACCCCCAGTGTTACAGATCTTCACATATGGCGGGAGAACACCCATCCGATTAGAGGGGGCATTCCAGGTGACCATTGCCCAAAATAAGCAGTGCACAATGGTGACATCTCCATCACCAGAGAGGCAAAGGACACACTCCTTAGCTGTACCACTGCAGAGATACTTAGCCTGGTCCACTTCTCATTTCAAGTATACCTAACGGACGGTGAAAACCTATGTGGAGAATATGATGACCTGCTCCATGGCATAGGGTGCCTAAAAGGCCAGGCGGTGCGGCTACATGTGGACAATACCATCCAACCTGTGGTGCTACACCATAGACAAATCCCATTTAATCTGCAAAAGAAGGTAGATGAGGAGCTCAGAAACATGGAACGAGCAGACATAATAGATCGAGTACAAGGTCCCACGCCCTGGTGTCTCTGATAGTAATCGCCCCAAAGCCCAAACAAGCAGGGGCCGTACGGATATGTGTAGACATGCATCTCCCCAACAGAGGAAAAGGAAAAAGGAAAAGAATTACAAGTATCTATCACAGATCATTAAGGTGGTGTTTCAGCTGTAAACACAGGAGTGTGTCAGTATTAAAAAGTGCAGTGAGACCACCAATAGTGGCAGAAGGGTGCTATACAAGACCAGTTACATTACATTACATGCATCAAGCCCTCCTGTTAGTGTTCAGCTGTGGATAATTGAACTTGGGCAGTGCAATTAGTTGACACTCACCTCGGTTTTGGCAGCATGCACAACCCTCTCAATGGGAACATGAGACACTATTGTGCAATAGCGACTGGAACGTTCCAAATGTTGCATGGGATTGCCACAATAAATGATCTCATGCCCAAATAACCAGACAGACTCAAGAAATATATAAAAATACTACTTTATTATCAGTTCAATAAAGTAGGGAAACCTGGTACACAAACCAATTGTAGCTCACACACTGTCAGTGCATTTCGGTTACACAAAAGGTTTTATACCTCGACATCCAACAGCTATGATGTCATCCTACATGGCTAACAGTAAAACCCTACTGGGTGGAGGGATTGTTTAAGGGAAATGTATACATATAGTTTGTTTGAGTGTAGTATCATCATTGGAGGCTCCTTATCTCATAGGCACTTCTTGAACCACCTCTAACTACATAAAATACAGATAATAAAGTAATTTTTTTTAATTAATTTTTTTATTTGTAAATGGTTACAAAAACCTTCACAATAAAGATATATGATTTGAAAAGTAAAAACGAGTTCATAGAAATTTCATAACAATTTTAAAACAAATGGAAGAAAAAGAAAAAAGAAGAGGAAAAACATTTTTTGACAATAGTTCTTCCTTTACTTTTTTGCTTACAGTGTGGATTTCAACCTTCACATTCCATTTCTTTCCAGAGCAAATATGAGCTAATTCATTACTGAGCTCAATTATGCTTCGCATACAAATGATAAGCTCTGGCCACCTGTTCTCCTTCTTTTGATAATGTACTTTCAAATGGCAATATTGCATCTTTCTAGAACATGTACGACAGTAAATGTTAAAGCTGTTTCATGCCCAGAAATCATTCTGTCCCAAAGTGATTGTGAGATCAACCCCTCTTCTCTGTCCACAAATCTCCTAAACAGTGCCACTCTAAGAGGCTAGGTTCCTTCACAATCCATTAATAGGTGTTTTAATGTTTGATTTAAAGGGTTGTCGCATATTTTACACAATTTCCGAGCTTGTTCTCCTTGCTTTTGCTTGGCCAGGACTTCCCCAGAATGTGTCAGATTCAATCTTATTCTAAGAAAGTTCTTTCTGACTTGCCGGTCTGGGAATTTTACCAAGTACCTTGAGAGATGCCTCCATTTTTTATCAACCGACAAAAATAAATTTGTGGCGGTAGTGTTTCTCAGCTTTTCAATAGTTACAATCCAATCACTCAATTCTACCGCCTTCTTTATGTTCAGAGGGTTTGTTTGTTTGTTTGTTTTATTCACTTATAATGCGCACCAAACCCGAAGGTAGCCGGGCGCAGCAGTACAGAAAAATGCGAAGCTTAGGTTGCAGGGTGGGGTCATGGGATACATACACTGTATAAATACAAAATACAAATTATAGAATGCAAAATATCACAGGAAGGCAGCAGTTGCGGTTTACATGCCGAATGGATACAAAATATGATAAGATAATCTATGTACAAGAGAGTGGGACCATAGAGATCATGATGAAATGTATGTTCTAGGGTAGGGTGAAGGATAAGTGGGCGCCAATAGGCTATTCATTAGCAGTCCTTAGCAGATTGATGTAGTTGGTTCTGAATCTAGGGAAGGGCTGTGCCTCGCGTAGAGGATTAGGCAATGAATTCCATAATTGAGCTGCTTGCACCGGGAAGCTACTACCCCCCGCCTTAGATAACCTGAATCTAGGAATGATGAGGCTGTTGGCATTTGCAGTTCTGGCAGGGCGCGAGTGATTTCTTTTTGTGAGTTTATTGCAGAGATAGCTTGGTGCTGCATTGTTCAAGGCTTTGTGAACCAGGGATGCTACTTTGAGGTGGATTTTGTTTTGGGAGGATAACCAGTTGTTTTGACGCCTGATGTTTGAAATATGTGATC